>NC_037668.1:166110906-167310906 GCF_003255815.1 Theropithecus gelada
ACCTTGGGCAGTATGGCCATTTTCACGATATTGATTCTTCCTATCCATGAGCATGGTATGTTCTTCCATTTGTTTGTGTCTTCTTTTATTTCACTGAGCAGTGGTTTGTAGTTCTCCTTGAAGAGGTCCTTTACATCCCTTGTAAGTTGGATTCCTAGGTATTTTATTCTCTTTGAAGCAATTGTGAATGGAAGTTCATTCATGATTTGGCTCTTTGTTTGTCTCCCTACATTATCTTTTAACAGATGCCCCTCATGTGCAATCCAAACAGGTCAATTACTAGCAAATCTCTGTTGGTCTCAATGCACCATGAAAGAACCAAAGAAAACTCCCAGATATGAAGACAGGTAGAACTGAAATAGGGTGCAAACCAATTTACAGAAATGGAACTTAACCCTTAGAGGAACGAAACGAACCTACTGTATATTCATTTTTCTCTTATTAAATATTTATGTAAGAAGTGAGCTTGTCACTTGAAGTAAAATTTTACAAGCCAATAAGCACATATATTTTTAATTCCCTTTTCTTGTAAGAAATGGTGTATCTTTGAGAGGGAGAGAGAGAACATATAAGCTGTAAATATTGAAGTTTTCTTCTTTTAATATTCATTGTTGTTGGCAACTCTGGTTAAGTTCAACACTACAGGTTTGTGGACAAGCAAAACTATCTTGCAGTAAACATAATAAGGGTCTATTCATCTTGCATAAATGCTTATGTCTAACTCTCATTAATATTAATGGAGTTGCATACAAGCACTGAGGCGATAATAGACCCCCATTTAAATCCATTTGTATTCATGAGCTTTTTTTTTAAAGATTACTTTCCAATCACTTCCTCTAAAAAATGTGAGTCGATCTTATCTTCAAAGATATTTCAAATACAGCTAACTAAATAAAGAACCCAATTAAAGTTTGTTTGCAACAAATTTTCATGGAAAACTTTTGGGTAGATTAACCCATTTCCCACCTAAAATCACCTTCATTTGCTCTGTTATTTTGTGTACAGTACATTAACTGGAAAGTATCAGATGATTTCTATTTTCTTCTTCTGTTAGTCTTTGTAATCTGAATTTGACAGATTGTCAGCTGGCAGTCTGTCTGTGACTAAGTTCATAAACTCGCTTCTCAAGCTGGTCAACCCAACCCAAGCCAGTCTACTCAACATTGCCAATTATAGTATACATCTCGTTATTCCTAAAAATCATACTGGAGCATTAGAATATTGAAGGCTAGGAACTTTTAATAAATCTTATGTTCAAAAAATAAACATTCTATTTGTTGAAGAATTTATCTTTGTACTATTAATTACTGATTCCATGGAAACACTAGTAATGAAGAAGAGAGTAATGAAACAGTGAGTTACTAGTAATAAAGTAATGAAGTAACTAGTAATAAAGGAGAGATGGAAAGGGAAAGTCAGTGTTAACAGACAATTTACATTTTAATGCAAGCATTGTGCTTATAAAAAGGAACAAGGCAATGGGATGAAGAAATGGGTAGGGATGATGGCTAAATTCACTTTTGTAGTCCCAGTGATAAACATCTTTTGGATTTTCTTAGTAAAGTATTACTTTATGCTTTTAAGAGAAAACCCTACCATACTTTCAGAACCTAAATTAAATAACAATTCAAAAATTCCTAAAAACAAAACACGTTAAATAAAAGAGGCAGCCCATAGTTCCTTCTCATCAAAAGAACTAAGCTGAACCATTCAATTTAATAAAACATTAATGTATATTTTTCTTGGACAGGTACATGACTGAGTCTTGATGAGGGAAACAAGTCTGAGTTGAGATAGTATGAGATCTCCAGAGATTTATAATCTAGATAGGAGAGAAAATGTATACCCAAACTTGTAACTACAGTTTACAGTTTGACAGGTGGCTTTGATAGGACTAAACCCAACTGGAGGAAGAACATAGAGGAATAAAATATATGCCATCCATCCATTAGAGATCTACGTTTGTTTATGCATTGGGGAGCAAGGATACAGTGAACACAGTTCTAGGAAATACATATTGTATAATAATGCAAATTGGACAAAGAATATTTGTCACTATATTTTGGTATACACATACACAATATGTTATTCATTGCATTCAGTCTTATTTAAATATGAAAATTCACTGCAATATGCAGAGTACTTAGGAACACTGATTTACCAGTAATATTAGAGGTTGAATTTGTTAGAATAAATGGAACTGATGGGAAGATGGGAAGAAGTAAACTCTTGAATATTGGCTGAATCCGTTATTTTGGTTTTATATGAATTAGGTCATTTGTTAAGACACAGCATAGTTAAATTATATAATGGTTTAAAAACTTGCTGTTTTAAACTGTTATATAATAATACAGAAAATATGCTTATACATAATACGCTATATTATAGTGTATATATAATACTATAGCATACTATATTATATAGTATTAAAATTTTTGAAATATACTTTTACATATATTTTTTCATCTTATCCTCACAACACCTTTTAATATGGAGTATATACCTGCACATTTATTCATACACTTTGATTAAGTGACCTACTATTTGTCAGGTGCCTGACTAGATATCAGGTAAAGGAATAAAATTATTACTTCCTATCCTAAATTATTTTGTAGATGAGAGGGGAAGACAATTAACTTCATATAAATACAATAGGTAAATGTACTGATGGAAACATGAGAAGCTATGTGACTAGAATGGGGCAGAGGGACAGTGACGGTTTCAAGGATAGATTTCTAGAGATATGTTTCAGCTACATCTCAACAGATGAAGTGGGAGGTAGAGGGAATAGCTCATTTTAGGATGTGCACCTTGTTTAGTTTTGCAGCTGGGTAGGGTATGCGTGAAGAAGTGTCACACACACACACACACACACACACACACAGTAGGGAGGGTGCAGACCACATCTGTAAACCTGTAGGGGTTTTCATGTTACATTTAGAAGTTCCATATCTTATTTGGAAGTTGATGGTGAATGACTGAATTTTAAGGACTTATAAGCCAGGGCTTGTCATGGAAACATCACTATGATGAACGTGGAGGATGGATCAGAAAGGATGAAATTGGCAGCACAAAGACCAATCAGGAAGCCTTTGTACAAATGTGTATGAGAAATTAGGAGAGCCTGAGCTAAAGCAGTCAGTGAAATGCTGATGAAAGAACACATTTGGAAGCTATTTAGGGGGTTGAGTCTATAGCATTAAGTGGCCAATTGAATAAAGGGAGAAAACAGGGGAGAGTGGTCTAGGATGATTCCTATTTTTCTGCACTGAGAAGTATGGAAATAATGACATGAGAGGGGAGGTATAGAACAAACATGTTTGGAGGAGAAGACATCTAGTTTAAATTTGGACACAGTTTGAGATCCGTGTAAGACATTTGATTAAAGATGTCTCTTGACCATTGTTTTATGACACAAGTTCATAGCAAGTGTCTGAGCTTTAAATATAAATTTATGAACTGTTTGTTGATGACTATGGATGACTACTGATTAGAAAAAATAAGGATCTTTCTATTTGATTCCCCTTGTCATGGACATGTATTGCTTTTGGTCTACACAGGATCTGTTCACCCTTTTCCTGGTAGCAGCTTTTATATTTTGGGGGTAGGGGTTATTATAACTC
Organism: Theropithecus gelada; assembly: GCF_003255815.1. NCBI lineage: Eukaryota > Metazoa > Chordata > Mammalia > Primates > Cercopithecidae > Theropithecus > Theropithecus gelada. Next base: position 166,114,530 of record NC_037668.1, read on the forward strand.
TTAATCCATGTGGTTGGGGTGGGCTGACTCCATTGTAGTTATAAAGGAGGCACATTACCCAAGCCTGATCAATCAGTTAATACCTCCCTCCCCACTGGCCACAGTAATACAGCATGTGAAACAAACCAGGTTAATCAGGCTAAATTCCTGGTATGTAGTTTCAGCTGTTGAGAAAAGTCTTTTCTGCTGGGATTGCAGAGAATAGGTTTTCAGCCTCTAGCAGGTAGAAGACAGCTATTTTGCTGCCAGGTGGGAAGACCCTGAGAATGAACATAACAAAGGAAAAGAGAGCTGAGAGAGAAGGGGAGAGTCAGACCAACAGAGTCCTAATGATAACACTGAGTTCTTGAATCTAGTGGGCCTGAATCTAGAATGGTCCCTAGACCTTTCTAGGGATGTGAGAACATTCCCTTTATTGCTTAAGCTAGTTGGAGTTGATTTATTCTTTATTCATAACTAAAATAGCCCTAGTACGGGCAGATAATGCATCATTTTTATGTATGCTAATAAAATATGTGTTAATGAATCAATGATTGAATGACAAAAAAGCAGGTATAATTCTGATACCTGATTTGAACAGAATCGACACCTTTACAGTTTTGAATAGTCATTATAAATATCATATATCTTTCAGTTTACCTAGTTCTTTAATGTTGTTTAACAACATTTTGTCAGTTTCTATTTAGAAATCTCATACTTTTTTTGTTAGATTTATTTCTTGGTAATTAAAAAATTTTAGAATATCTTTTTAAATGTACATTTTAAACTAATTTTTGGTGATATCTATAAGTTAAATTGACCTTTGCGTATTGTCTCTATAACCAGAAATTTTGCCAAACTCTTATTAATTTGAATTGGTGGATTATTTAGGTTTCCTGTGTAGGAATCTTACCCTCTACAAACCATCTTTCATGCTTTTCCAATCATTGAGTATCATGTTTGTGGAATGCCTTTTTTGAGGAAGGTCATGAAGATGTCCTTTTTCAGTTTGAGGATTTTCTTTCCATTTTTGGCTTTATATGAGATTTCTATTTTTTTCCTTTTAAAAAATCATGATTGGATACTGAATTTCATAAAATGCCCTAAAATTCTTAATGATCATATTTTCCCCTATATTTTGTTAATGTAATGAATTGCCTTAATCACTATTCCAGTTTTTAATCTTATTTAGCTCTTACATTATCCTATACATAGGAGTTTTCAGATTTTCTATTTCTTCTTGATTAAAATTGTTACTTTTTAAAAACTATGATATAGAAAAAAAAATCTCATGAAGAAACTAGGCAACACATTTTAAAGCTTTGATTGAGTGAAAAGGACCTAATTAAAAGATAAATGATTAAAAGAATTAATGAGCTTTTATAGTGAGAATTAGAGGTAGTCATAATAAAGTATCTAATTTGGAAAAAATAAGGGTAGTATAGATACTGTAGTCTGAGCTAGGTTATAGTAGCAGAAAACTTACGAACTAGAAAAAAAACAAAAAACAAAACAAAACAAAAAAACCCCAAAAGTTTGTGGTCAGAGAATATTTGAATAGTCTTTCAATAGTTAGGATGGCTAAAATACCAAATAATAACTTTATCTTGTGCTGAGGCTCAGAAGATGATACCCCAAAGTATGGCGCTTTGATATGCTGAGTGCTTTGAGCTAGCATTTTTTAAAAAGTATACTTTAAGTTCTGGGATACATGAGCAGAACATGCAGGTTTGTTACATAGGTATACACGTGCCATGGTGGTTTGCTGCACCCATCAACCCGTCATCTACATTAGGTATTTCTCCTAATGCTACCCCTCCTCTAGCCCCCTACCCCCTGACAGGCCCTACTGTGTGATGTTTCCCTCCCTGTGTCCATGTGTTCTTATTGTTCAACTCCCACTTATGAGTGAGAACATGCAGTGTTTGGTTTTCTGTTCCTGTGTTAGTTTGCTGAGAATGATGGTTTCCAGCCTCATCCATGTTCCTGCAAAGGACATGAACTCATCCTTTTTCATGGCAGCATAGTATTCCATGGTGTATATGTGCCATATTTTCTTTATCCAGTCTATCATTGGTGGGCATTTGGGTTGGTTCCAAGTCTTTGCTATTGTGAATAGTGCTGCAATAAACATATGTAACTAACATTTTTATTGGGAACATTCAATGTACTTGGTGCTGCACAATGCAGTTTTTACTGACAACATTGTATACTTATAAGATTAAGTGTTATATAGAACTTATTTGAAAATTCCAATGACTTTTATTAAGGCTATAGGCTACCAATACAATAAAAAGAAACAAACTATTCTTAAATTTTACCATTTTTCATTATTTTTGGACATCACATGCTTTTTTCTTGGCCAATTAATTGCTAGTAAATAATTTGTTGGTTTGATAGCACTGAAGACACAGCCAATGTATCTTGACAAGGTTTATTTTTCCCTCATCACTTTCTTTTCAAGTCTTTGGTTCCCAGTATGCACTTGTTACTGCTTTAGATAGCAGACAGTAAGATGTCATTCCTATTCTAATCCTTTTATTTGAAAAAAGTTATCCCAAAGATTCACTGGAAATTTTAATATAAACAGCCAAAGACAAGAAGTCTCAAGTCCAAGTTTTTAAACTATTGTATAATTATATAGAAAATATGGTATATATACAATATACTATATTATAGCATACATAGTATATATAATACTATATCACAATATTTTGTATAGTATTAAAATTTTTGAAATACATTTTTACATATATTATTTTATATTCTCACAACACTTTTAAATATGAAGCAAATGTTATAGATGAGAAAACTGAGCATCAAAGAGTTGGTTACATTTTCTCAAGATAAAAATGAAAAAAATTTAATTATCAAGAGAAAAATTAAATAACTAGAGAAAAAGTTGCTTAAGATTACAAAGTGGCAGAGCTAAAACTAAAATTTAAGCTTTCTTTTCTCAGAAAGTATGTTATTTAGGAATCAACATTTTTTCTTTCTTTTTTTTTTTTTTTGAGATGGAGTCTCTCTCTGTTGTCCAGGCTGGAGTGCGTTGGCATAATCTTGGCTCACTGCAACCTCCGCCCCCCAGGTTCAAGTGATTATCCTGCCTCAGCCTCCCGAGTAGCTGGGATTACAGGCGCACTGTAATTTTTGTATTTTTAGTAGAGACGGGGTTTCACCATCTTGGCTGGTCTTGAACTCCTGACCTCGTGATCCACCTGCCTCAGCCTCCCAAAGTGCTGGGATTACAGGTGTGAGCCACCGCACCTGGCCTGGAAACAACTTTTTCATTTCTTCTCCTCCTCCTTCTACTCCTTTCTTCCTCATTTTTCACCTTTACTTCATCTTTCTCTTCATTTTCTTACCTTATTTGTTCCTCTCCTTCTCCTCCTTTTCTTCATCATGATCATGATCATCTTCATCATCATTTATTAATTGCTCTCAATGGGCAATTGCTTTACTGGTATTTATCAAGATTAATCCTCAAAATAACTACATTAGGTAGGTAGTATTATTAACCCCATTTTATAGATAAAGAAATTGAGGCATAAAGAGTTCCAGTTTGCCCAAGGACACAGAGCTCCTTGGTAGTGCCAGGATTCAAACCCTAGCCATTTGTTTTAGAGTGTGTGCTCTTAACCGTTATTGTAGTCCACCATTGTAACTGACAGCCAGAGATGTCTTCAGGCAATGGTTTAGCAACTTCTTTTGAAATACTCCTCAAACAGATCTTCACCAAAAACAAATAAAAAAAATTAGTATCAAAAGAATAACAAAAGCATTTAATAGGAACGTGCCATGTCCCAAATCCTGTTTAACGTTTAAACCAGCAATGGATTAACAAAGAAAATTTTCTTTTTCTTTTTTTTTTTTTTTTTTGAGACGGAGTCTCGCTCTGTCACCCAGGCTGGAGTGCAGTGGCTCGGTCTTGGCTCACTGCATGCTCTGCCTCCCGGGTTCATGCCATTCTCCTGCCTCAGCCTCCCGAGTAGCTGGGACTACAGGCGCCCGCCACCACGCCTGGCTAATTTTTTTTGTATTTTTTAGTAGAGACGGGGTTTCACCGTGTTAGCCAGGATGGTCTTGCTCTCCTGACCTCGTGATCCTCCTGCCTCAGCCTCCCAAAGTGCTGAGATTACAGGCGTGAGCCACTGTACCTGGCCGAAAATTTTCGAGTTGAGGGGAGGCTGGGCGCAGTGGCTCACGCCTGTAATCCCAGCACTTTGGGAGGCCAAAGCAGGCGGATCACTTGAGGTCAGGAGTTTGAGACGAGCCTGGCTAACATGGTGAAACCCCTTCTCTACTAAAATACAAAAATTAGTTGGGCATTGTGGTGAGCACCTGTAATCCCATCTACTTGTGAGGCTGAGGCAGGAGAATTGCTTTTGAACCTGGGAGTTGGAGGTTGCAGTGAGTCGAGATCATGCCACTGCGCTCCCACCTGGATGACAGAATGAGACTCCATCTCCAAGAAAAAAAAAAAAGAGCGAGGTAAGGAGAGTAGGGGGTCAGGTTTGGAGAACAGATATATTAAAGTATTGGCCAACTCGCAATTTAAGTGTATTCAAGATACTTGTTATATCATACTGCTAAAAGACAAATATAATTGATGTTTCCAAAAAGAAAAAGAAACAAGTAAAATCAATGTATTCTCTTCCTATTTAGTCTTTGATTATATAGATAATTATATTTATTCATAAAAAAGGTTTTGTCTTGATTATATCCCACAATTGCTTGAGCTGTGCATCATTTCAAATAATTTTAGTCTAAAAATCATACCTTAATGTGATGACTGCCCTAATGTGATGCCTTTACTTACCCACTTGAATATAAATAGCTGAAAAATCTCCACAACTTTTCTGTCTTTTCAAATTTTTAAATTCCTCATGAACATCAGCTGGTATATTCAGTGCTGACATGTACATGTATAATTAAAAAAAAAATTACTGCTAGGGACCAAGAGAAACATGGAGCTGTTATGCTCTCGTATGTAACATTCATGAAAGCTGGGAAACAATTAAATTTACATATTTGTTTATGCATATTTATATTGGTTTACTGCATTTTCTAACATTACCCACACTGTATTTGAGACTTGGGAGAATTATTTTTTAAAAATCACATAAGGTTTTATTGTTGAGAGAAAGATTTAGATCACTGCGAAAAGCCCTTTACATGTGAAATAGTGTCTTAAGTAAAAATGAAACAAAATAAAAATTAAAGCATTTCCATAAAAGTGTAATTTGTTTGCAAGCTCTGTAGTAAATTATATGCTTAATAGCAATTTTACTTTGCATATTCAATACATGATAAATATATTCTCCAGAAGATGTGTATCTATGGTTTTTTAAATTACACTTAACATTTTTTAATTCTTAAAAAGATAAAGCAGCAAGTTTTATCATTAATACACATTTTTCTTGTTTTTAAATTTATTGTCAAGCGCAAAAACAGCAAATGAATATATTTGATATGTTTTGTAATCCTAAGTAATATTTTACGTAATGTAGAGAATGTAATGAAAGGAACACTGGACTTTTTGGGCTTGTTTGGCTCTGTCACTAATTAATTTGCTATCAGAGTCTCCTCATCTTATGTGAGCCTTGGTTTTCTTCTCTTTGAAATCTAGGGGAGGGGACTAAGGTGTTGCTACTCAAAGTGTGTTCCATAAACCAGCAGTGTTAGTATCACCTGGGAGCTTGTTAGAAATGGAGATTCTTTGCTGTCACTCTGGGCTTACTGAATTAGAATCTGCATTTAAATAAAATCCTCAGGTGATTCATATAGTGATTACAGTTTGAGAGGCACTCAGCTGCAGGAGCTTGCATGTCATCATGTCATCACATCTGAAAATGTATGGCTCAGGAATGTAGCGTTTCACATAGAAATACTCACATATTTTAAAATACTACGAAGTGTCCTAAAAGCTATAGATTTGGTACCATATAGACTTAAGTTAATCCTAAAACTACCAGTTACTCTCTGTGTGATCCTGGGTAAATTATTTAATTTTTCTGTTCTCTTGTTAATAGTAGTAACTATCTCATAGGAGTGATGTATTAAATAAATATTTTGTAATATAACTGGAGTTCCGTACATGTTAGTTTTTCCTTTCATTTTCTCTACTCCACACCTCCTCTTCCCTATCCCCAATTTCTGTTAAGCCACAAACAGGCTGAGATGAATAAATCAAATTCTATTAAAAAGTACATTAATAACGTGTATATTTACAACCCCAACTGAGCTATTAATTAACCTGAGCCGAGCCAGTTAATTTCCTATTCTAAAGTAATTAATTTCATTCTTGAAGGTAGTTGCTCCAAACCTTTCTCGCTTTCCTCAAATACAAAACGTCACCTCTTCCTGCCTTGAGGTGTCTGCTAGGCCAACTCAGTGATCATCAGGAGAGGGGAGGCAGAAGACACCGAGACCTGAAACTGTAATTACCTACATGGGTAGGAAAACATGAAAGGGCAGCCCCAAACACACGTTTACACCATCCCTTCAGGCTCAGGCAAATAACCAGGGAGTGTCACGGGGTGAAGAGTTGGGTTGAAGACAGAGATAGATTCTAGCAGAGAGTGAAGAATTGGAAATTCATGATCTTACTACAGATCATGGCCCATGTCTCTTTGTTTCACTGATAGGTACTCAATGCCTGGCACAATACCTGGAATTAATATGTGCTCAACAGATATTTCTTGATGCATGAATCAAGGTGTGAAGCTGGTGAGCAAACCAGCTAACGCAAACAGTGGGACATGAGGGAGGTTTTTTCTTGGGTAATAAGACCCCATTAGATGGATGAGGGAGCTGAAAAATAAGACCGTACCTAAAGCTGGGAAAGGTGCAGGTTTCCAGACGTGATACCAGAAACCAAAGATGAAAGCAGAAAAGATGGAAGTAGAATCACTGGACTCAGGCTCAGGAATGACAAAGCAATTAGTTATCAAAATCTGGCTTCACGTCAGTACAAGACCCATGGTAAAAACCATTTGGATGCATTAAAAGGGACCAGGAAGCTAGAGGAAAGACATCTAGACTAAAAGGAAATTCCCGGGTGTGTTTACATGGTATCTGGGATTTATTTTAGTTGGGTGTGGTAAGACACACAGACACAAAAGTGATTGTCATGAAGGAAGAAGTTAATCATACTTACAGTTCCCTAGACGTGGAGAGTCGTGGCATCCACACAGGGCCCCATGAGCAACACCAAGGCCAAGTGAATTGGGAGGAAGAAGAAGGAACTAGGAGCTAAAGTCTTTATTGCAGTTACAGCGTGAAGTAGGGAAAAAAGTTCTGCATTGTTGTAGGCATAAGATACAGATAGATTTAAATGTACTTGGTTATTGTACACTATAAACTGCACACCCCCACAAAAGGGAAGTGACACAGCTAGGCCCATGGTGGTGAGCAAGGGCAGCAGTTAGAGTGTGGCCTATGGAAGGATGCCAAATGGTCAAGTACAGAAAATAAACACCTGGCCTAGGCCAGGGGAAAGGGTCCCACAGACTTGTAGGTCCTGGTGAGGTGTAGGTACCCTCTGTACTGGCAGCATCCTGGGAAGGTGACTGAAAATCAGAGAGGAATGGTTGGTGGTTCCCAGTCTCAGCAAAGGTCTCTGGGCAATTGGTGTAGTCTAAAGGCACTGACCTTGAAGGGACCTTGTGGGTTGAGACAGTGGTTGCCACCATGGTACCCGGTGTGAAAAGATGATACTTTGGCACTAATGCTGCTGGATATTGCCATAATCCTTGGAAAAAAATGGGAAGCCCCAACTGGGATTAAGATTAAATTTCTTATGAGCCCTTTGGGGGTAGCAATTCATCTGAAATTGAGGAGTTTCCTTTCAGAAATTTGTTTTGGCTCTGCTTAGATGCAGAGGTACATTTCTCCTAGACAACTGGGTTCTTGTTTCAACAATATTAAATACTCCATCCTTTTCCCACTAGTTTGAAGTGTTGCCTTTACCAAATATTAAGCCTTGATATATTATTTAGGCCAGTAGTTCTTCAACTTTTTGGCTGCAAATGCTTTTGCACTCTTAATATTTTCTGAGCATCTCACAGAGCTTTAGTTTGTGTGAGTTATAGCTATTGATATTTATCACTTTAGAAATTAAAACTAAGAAATACTTAAAATGTTATCAATTCATTAAAGAGCAATAACAAACCTATTACATGTTAACATAATAGCATATTTTTATGAAGAGTAACTTAATTTTTCTACAAAGAAAACTCATGAGAAAAGTGGCATTGTTTCAGCATTTTTGCAAATCTTTTAATGTCTGGTCTCATAGGAGAAGACAGTTGGATTCTCATATCTGCTTCTTCAATCTGCTGTGATATCTTGTTTTCCTTTAAAAAAAAATCAGGTATCACACAGATGATATATAGTTGACTAAGGGAGGACCCTGCAGACATCCGAGAGGGTCTCAGGAGCCTCTGGGGGTCCTTGGACCACATTTTGAGAACTGCTTTAGTTTACTAGGTTTTTCTACTCACTTCTTCTATTCATCTATCTACTTCCTGTACTAGTATTTCACTGTTTTAATTAGTGCGTGTTTACAATATGTTTAACGCTCGATACTAAAATGTCCTTATTCTTTTCTTTTTCCCAGAGTTTTGTAGCTATTTTCACATGTTATTTTTCAGTGCAAATTTAGAATAATTTTAAGAGTAAAAGATATCCTGTTAGAATTTTAATTGGAATGATGTTTATAAAGACATATGGAGAGAATCGACATCTTTACAATGGTAGATTTCTCTCTTTGATATTGCCCCAATGTCTTAGAAAGTGGAACAAGGATTTTGGCCCATTGGACTCCTTAATGGAGTAGTATTAATGTGGTGTTAGACACTTTTAATACGAAACAGCTAAAGCCCAAATATCAGAATTAAAACCCTAGGAGGATTAGAGTCACTAATCCTAGCAATTTTTTTTTTAGCATAGCATTGAATGGTGAAAGGTTCAATGACCACATTCAGCCTATTGAATTTGGTAATTTGTTGTTTCTTTCTTACCCTCAGTAAAGTTTCATCTTCGTTCTTATGGTCAAAATTGGAGGTGCTTATTTGAAACGTGCAAAAATTAAAAGCAATAAAACCTATGACTATGCTATATAGGAAAGGGTATTAAGTGGGAAACAGTACGGAGAGGTTCTGGCTTGCAACTTTAGTTTCAGCCCTTATTCACTGCCTATCTAGAGATTACCTTAATCCCTCGGAGGTTCCGCTTTCTCGACATCTGAAGTAGAAATGATAGCCATCCTCCTTACTTCAGAGGATTGAGAGGAATACAAAGTGAAACGGTGTACTCTGTAAAGTGTTTATAAAACACATGGTGTTTTGCAATGCTGCAGTTAGGGAGTTGTAGAGCTGGGCCAGCAACTCAGAGATTAAGCTAGTTCATGAGTCCTTGGAATCTTAGGTATTTTCTAGGCTGGGGATGGTGTTGGAGGCCCAAGCAGGAGGAGAAGTACAAGTGCAGGGCAGCTTGCCCATTTTTCTGTATAGATTAGGTTTATGGTTTGCTGTTTTTTTGCTTGAAGAAAGAGAGAGATTGCTTTTAAATGTTTGGAGAACTCTAGTTCTAAGTCCAGGTCCTCATTTTTACAGATGAAGAAACCGATAAAGCAACAGAAAAATTATTTTCCCATTTGCCCAGCTTGACAACAGTAGTCTTGAGACTAGAAGCATGATTCCATGTTTCATATGTGATATGCATTCAATTCGCTTGAACTTTAATTTAAAAATCTATACAACGTTTAATTATCTTGCCTTTCAGTCTGGAAACCTGATTTTCTGTTGATCTGTAGTCAGGCTTACACGTACTTTTTATAAATAAAGCCAAATGTAGACACAAAATATAGATGCTATTTAGTCTGCCAAATCTGCAAGTCTTTATCTTAGAACTAAGGAACATTTATACACGGTAGTTCATGAGTCTTAGTTATATGAAGACATTAGGAAATTTATATCTTTAGGAAAAAAAAATGTATTTAACGGAGGTATCTCTAACTTCAGGGCATAAAGGAAAATTCAGTTGAAAGTAGAGAAATAGATACTTCATGTTGAAGTCTGACCACCTGGAGAAGTTTTATTCAGTCTTCTGTATGCCAAACGTCCTGGTGTTCCCACATATCATGATGAATGCTTTTGGTTCGTTTTGAGTTTTCTTCAGATAACTGTTATATGGGGACAGAAAAATTAATTACTGCTATTGGATCAGAATGTTTTTGAAGTAAAAGAACTACATAATGGATTCCTTGACTAAAATTTCTTGATTTTGGCACAATAAAACTCAAACCAGAATATTAACGTACTCTGGCTTGCAGAAAGGCAATGCTGGCTTCTTTTTGGGAACAGGAGGCACGTGATAACTGTCTGGTGTTGTGCCAAACCCCTATTATCCTCAATAGGGAAGGCATCAGGTTCAATAGGTGGAGGAAGAGACCCAGAGCTAGCAAATGAAACATGGGGTTTTATTGGGGGGCTACATACAGGGGAGAGAGTCCAGTGACAGTGAGCTGGACAAGATACCTGCCTTACCTATAGTCCAGTGGTGATGGGCTGGGCAGGAAAACTGCAATTGCTTGCAAATAACATGCAGTTTATACAGCATTTTCACTAAAGACTCTTCCCTTAATGACTTCCACCTGTTAACCTTCATTTAACCCAAACTGAAGGCCTCAATGCCCTGTACACCCTGTGTTCTATGGAATGGGCTAGGGACTCAGATGTTCCTCATAGACAAGGAATGAATCTCTGTGTTGGCCACTGCCGGATTCCATAGTTCAGAATACAGGTTCGGGTATATTTTCCATACAGGATCATTCTCAGGATATGCTTTAAGTTATTACTATAAGGGATATTTTACCCTAAACTGGTTTGTGTCTTCTGAAATGGTGTTGAGTGCACAGAAGCAAGTGGCCAAGCAGCACATATGCCTGCCCTGCAGGAATAACTTTCACAGGGAGAACTTTCAGAGACATAATCAGGCATATGAGTCTCTTATATCCCATCATACTATAGGGCAGTGTTCAGCTCTCTGGCAGTGCTGGATATTAAATTATAGGAGAGGAACCTAACTTTTTGGCTAAGGGTCTGTATAGTTTTTCGGTTATGGAAGCACTGGCCTCTGCTCTCTTACAATCAAGGACTAGGATACCACAGTACACAAAGAAAAGTTTTTTAAGCAAATGATTTAAGTAAAAATATTCAAAGAGTTAGTTTCTTAATATTCTATACCTGAGTAGATAAGAATGTTTAAATTTCCTCTTAAATTTTTGGCATGAGCTTAAGTTCATACTCCTGAATTACAGAAGAGTGGAAAAGTCAGTACCTTATGAAGCAATGCTTACACATCAGGGTTTCAAAGTAAACTTTACAGAGACCAATGAAACTGCAGATCAGAAGGTGTTGCATGTTTATGCAGACAATATGCTTCCTTACTAATGGGTCTTTGTTATAGAAAATGATTTGTGCTGGATGTTGAGCCCTTTTAAAAACAGGAAAATGTAAGTCTCATTTTACATAGACTCTGTTTTTAATTATAATTTGACAAAAGAAATAACCACATTACTTATTTGATTTGCCAGAACCTTATCTAGCACCACCTGTTGAGCCCAAGGCACTCAAATGCTGACATATTGCAGAGAACAAAATTATGTAGCTGGCATACTAACTAGAATTGATGCCAACAAAAGCATTATGTAGCCTTTGTACTTGAAATAAAACAAAAATACATTAAGCTACCAACTGCAAAGGTTTAAGAAAGCCACATTTAATTATACACAAACAGATCCTCCTAACAAAGAAATAGAATGAAAAATGGTCTTGGAGTTAAAAGGCCAAAGTTTGCATAGTCTACACTGGTAACTATCATGAGCTTAAACAAAACAAAGTTTCATGGTACAGTTGATTTATATTAAATATGACAAGGGGATGCTGAACTTGTTTTTATGAACTGATGGGTTCAATAGAGTAACATTTGCAGTGTGAGGAAATAGTGAAATGCATTGCCAGAATGGGCAAAACAAAAAGCTATAATTAGTTATTAGCTTGTGAGTTTATAGTTCATTGGGCTTGAGTTTATGAAGAGCATATTGCCTTTGAAAGTTCACCTGCCTTTGCCTTTGTATGTGTTGACTTAAAGAAAGTGAATACTGGAATGTGCTCCAGACATAAAGAGTGTATAGGTGCCCCCCTCCCCCCAGCTTTGAGACAAAAGAATATAAAGGCCAACTTGGAAGATGGATGTTGACTAAAAGACGGTGGAAAATGTTTGAAAGTATTGATAGCTATATATATTCATTGTTGAGCCTTTACTTTGGGCTAAACATTGAACTTTTATATATATAATCTCATTTATCCTCTCAACAAACCCAAAAAGTAGGTGTTATTATTTCTGTTTTACAGATGAGGATTTTTTGTTTGTTTGTTTTTTGTTTTTTAGTTTTTTGTTTTTTTTAGACAGAGTTTTGCCCTTGTTGCCCAGGCTGGAATGCAGTGGCACGGTCTCAGCTCACCACAATCTCCGCCTCCCGGGTTCAAGAGATTCTCCTGCCTCAACCTCCTGAGTAGCTGGGATTACAGGTGTCTGCCACTATGCCTGGCTAGTTTTTGTATTTTTTAGTAGAGACGGGGTTTCTCCATGTTGATCAGGCTGGTTTCGAACTCCTGACCTCAGTTGATCCACCTGCCTCGGCCTCTCAAAGTGCTGGATTACAGACGTGAGCTACTGTGTCCGACCTCAGATGAGGATTTTGAGGTTTGGAGAGATTACTTAACTTATCTAAATTTGCTTAGTAATTAAGCCAAGTCTGTTTGATCCCAACATAAGTGTTCTGAATTTCTGTACATCTCTATGACACTATCTTTCTCCAGAAGATCTGTAAATTTGGGGATTAAAATGCCCAGGTCAACCCGTGTGACTGGAGTATAGTTCACTGCCTGAGATGTAACAAAAAGATGACTTAATCAATTACATTACAATGTAACTGCATGATAAAAGGATTATTAATGGAAGGACAGCATTCTATGCAGAGGTTAAAAGAAAAAGCTATGTATAAGATAGTAAGTAGTGTTCAGGGAGGCACAAAAGAGATGTCCTTCTAGTTCCAAAAAGCTAATATTGATTATTGGAGGAAAATATCCCCAGTGTGAAGAGAAGCAATCCAATTCACATAGGTAACCTTTGTTAATGACAGTTGAACTCTTATATTCTGATTCTGGGCTCTTCAAGCAAACTTCTCACCTATAATTTAGTCTCTGGGTAAACTGATCTACCAGGAAGAAACACTCTGAGCAAATGATCAAAGACTGTTAATCTGGCATTACTTATTTTATTGTAATTGAATAATTGGTGTTCTAGTTTATAAAACTAGATTCTTCGAGTTTAGTTTGCCTGAATAAATCTCTTGGAGGTTAACTGGTAGGATATACTCGTAAAAGAGTTTCTGATTATAAAAACATGGGGACCAGAACCCGGAACCCAGTAACTCCACTGAAGTATTAGGTGAGTGCAAAAGTAATTGTGGTTTTGCCATTTTTTTTTAAAGGCAAAAACCACAATTACTTTTGCACCAACCTAATAGCACCCATTTGGGACACCCTGTCTGAGTTCTCTCCCTCTTCAATATGGCTCCTTGAGGGAAAGCAAAAGCTTTAAGCTTCTTAGTCCAATTTTCTCACTTGCATAGATGAAGAAAATAAGGCAGGCAGAGAGGTACCACAAGTTGTTTACTTGGATAAATGATGTGATACTCAGATAAATAGTTCTGATTGTGCTGCTCCATTTATAGCCTTACTAATTTTAGTTACTTTAGTGACGTAAGTTTATATGTCTTTGTCTTTTGCTCTTTAATGAACAGCTAGAGTTTCACAGATGAAAGCATGTTCACCTTTCCAAATATGCTAAAGGAGTCAAAGTGTTATTTCTTGTTGTTTTCGTATTATTTGCAAACAATGGGACCCCAAAGTAAAATATTAAAGTTACCTTAAGTTGTAACAGTGTTACTATATACCTATTGTGATAGGTAATTTTGAAAAAATATGTGCCAGGCACTTTTAAAAACTTTATGTCCTGAACTTTCATAACTTTTACAAATGACAAAACAGATTGTCAAGTAGTTTATAAATTTTTTTTTGTGTTGTAATAGGTTCCATGCTTGTGTTAATGCTCTGCTGTCATTGTCTTAAAGTTCTTTATAATTTTTGAACAAATTATATGTAATTTAAATATAATTTATAATTATTGCCATCCAGCTAATAGTTGGCAAAGCCTGTTTGTCTTTCCCCACAGCTTATATTTTTTTCTTGAAATATATGCTGCATTTGAAGTACTATTCAACCCAGAAATTCCATGATTGGGTATATACTCAAAGGAATATAAATCATTCTACCATAAAGACACATTCACATGTATGTTCATCGCAGCACTGTTCACAGCAGAGAAGTCAGGGAATCAACCTAAATGTCCCTCAACAGTAGACTGGATAAAGAAAATGTGCTACATATGCCCCATAGACTACTACACAACCATAAAAATGAATGAGACCATGGCCTTTACAGCAGTATGGATAGAGCTGGAGGGCATAATCTTAAGCAAACTCATATAGAAACAGAAGACCAAATACTACATGTCCTCACTTACAAGTGGGAGCTCAATATTGAGTACATATGGAGACAAAGAAGGGAACGAAAGACACCGGGGTCTACTTTTGAGGGTGGACAGTGAGAGGAGGGAGAGGATCAAAAAACCACCCATCAAGCACTATGTTTTATCACCTGGATGATGAAATAATCTGTAGACTAAACTCTTGAGACATGCAATTTACCTATATAGCAAACCTGCCCATGTGCCCCTGAATCTAAAATAAAAGTGACAAAAAGTGAAAAAACAAATAGATACTGCTTTTGAGTTAAAGTCACGCTGTGTAATGATGAATTTTAAAAACACCATTCAAAAATTGTATATAGGCGATGTCAAATGTTTTCAAGATTACATTCATAGGCCAAAATATTGTTAAGTAGATGGTAAGAACTTTTACAATTGAAAGACTGTTTTTAAGTGAACATAAAAAAGGAACAGAAAGGAAGAGAGGACCACAAACCAGAAATGAATGTCCTTTTCCCCTAGCATTGACTGCCATATCAAGCTATCTGTGCTGCAAAAAGTTTGCAAAATCTTTATCAGGCATCAGAAAACAAAAAATGAGGAAGTATGAGTGTGGGAGTGTGTGCAAAGTGATGGAAGAGGTGAGGGCAGTGAAAGGACGAGAAACAAAGTAACCAGGGCTAGCTTTATGAGCATGCAACCTGTGTAGTCCCACAGTGCCCTGTGTTCTGAATGTTGCACTGCAACTCTCATAACTCTCTCAACATTCTTAATAATTTTTGAACAATAAGCCCTACACTTTCATTTTGCCCTGGACAAATTCAGCAGCCAGCCCTGGAGGTAACATTTGTGGTTCAGATGAATCACTTGGTCCTTGGTGCGATGACTGTTCCTCTAGTATTCTGAAACATTTCCCCGATTATATTTAACAATTTACTTTTTCTTTGGTCTCCACATCTTTTGCATTTTATTGGTTTAGAGACAGACAGAGGAGGAAATGAATGGTGTTGGCCATCAGCATGTATCAACATCCCAGCAATCTTTCTCATCTTTTGACAGGGGCTTAGGTATTTGGTTGAACATCCGGTACCTACCAGCCTCTGAACTCAGAACTTCATGAAGGTATTTCATTTAATGTTCACAAGTCATTCTCTGTTGGGTATATTAATATCTTCATGTTACAAATGAGGAGAACAGGACTAAGAGAAAGCAAATAATTTACTCAAGGCTTGGATTCAAACCCTGGCTATCTAACTTTGAAACCCAAGCTGAATCCCTCAAGTAAAAATTCCCCTACTTGTAATCGTGATCTTCAGGGCTAAAGAGAATTCTTCAGAATTACAATTTGGGAGAGCAAAGCTTCAGCAAACCTAATGGTATCATATCAAATATAATTAGTGGTATACTATCAAATGTTTAATAGTCAGTTCTTTGGCGGGGAGAAAAGGCCTTGATTTTTAGAATTTGCCAGTTTTCGTGGTATAAATCCTCCTGTGATAGCTGACTGGAAACTACCAATGTACCATCCATGCCCACAGCTTGGGAAGAAATATGCTCAATTGGCCCTTGCTAGCTGCATGAGCCATTTCCAATATATCATCGCTTTTATTCCAGCAATATATTAGGTTAGTACTTTTATTAAATTTGGAGTATTCTTTTCCCATATGTACACAATTAGTGGGTCATATGTAAGTGTCTTAGTCGTGGTGGGGAGAAGGGAAAAGGGTAGTAGGTAGAGATAGAGGGGAGTTTGTTTTTTTGGCAGCTGTTTTATTGCTTTTTTTTTTTTTTGTTCATTGTTGGATTAGATTGGGGCCATGCTCATTTTTAAATTTCTTTGAAAACCACTAGCAGGCATGCTGGAAAAGTTTTACGGCTTAGGATCAATTTGTAGAAAACGAGTTGTTAAACAGCATCCTCACATTCACTCCATACCAGCTGTAGGGCATCTTATTTGTTAGCATTATTTTCTTATACTTATTTTATCTTTAGATCTTAAAATTTACGTTTTTTTTTTTTTTTGGTATTCAGATTTTAAAACATTATCAAGGTCTTTCTGCTAACTGGCTGTGTGAATATATCAGATTTCTGTGGAACTCAGTTAATCTTGTTAAACTGAGCAATTTACCCTCTGAATCGCAGGACTGAACAATACTGTGTGTGATCCTATTGTAACTTAGAATATAAGGAAGGAGACACTAAAATAAAACTTTTGGCATAATAAGATATCTAAACAGAGTGGTTCTGCAATATTTAGTTCCTGGATATTCTGTTCCTACTTTTTGGATCTCTCAAAATTTCAATGTAAACCAGGGTTTCTCAACTTCAGTACTATTGACATTTTGAACCAAATGAGTCTTGGTTGTGTGGGGGCTGTTCCGTGCATTCTGGATGTTTAGCAGTATCTCTGACCTACATTCACTAGGGAGCAGCCTCTGAGGAGTGACAATCAA
Source organism: Theropithecus gelada (assembly GCF_003255815.1). Classification (NCBI taxonomy): domain Eukaryota; kingdom Metazoa; phylum Chordata; class Mammalia; order Primates; family Cercopithecidae; genus Theropithecus; species Theropithecus gelada. The sequence goes on from NC_037668.1 coordinate 166,131,581, forward strand.
AAAAGTCTCAGACACTTTCAAATGTTCCATGCAAGGGGCAGAGGGAGGAGTGGAGTGGTAAAATCGTTCTCGGTTGAGACCCACTTTGCTTACTGTGGTTTAATGATCATTTTCATTGTTCTTTCAATTCATCAAGAATTATGTTGTTAAGCCTATTGCAAGTAGAGCGTATTTTGTTACTGAATATTTATTGAGCAGCTATTTTGAGTCAGGCGCTATTTTTGAGACAGAGTCTCTCTCTGTTACCCTGGCTGGAGTGCAGTGGAATGATCATGGCTCACTGCAGCCTCAACTTCCTGGGCTCAGGCAATTCTCCTGCCTCAGTCTCCAGAGTAGCCAGCACTGCAAGTGCATTCTAGCAAGCCTGGCTAATTTTTTAAAAAATTTTTGACACAGGGCCTCACTCTGTTGCCCAGACTGGAGTGCAGTGATGCATCTCGGCTCACTGTAACCTCCGCCCCCCAGGCTCAAGCAATTCACCTGCCTCAGCCTCCTGAGTAGCTAGGATTACAGGCACTTGCCACTACTGCCCAGGTAATTTTTGTATTTTTAGTAAAAACATGATTTCACCATGTTGGCCGGTCTGATCTCGGACTCCTGACCTCAAATGATCCTCCCGCCTCAGCCTCCCAAAGTGCTGGGAATTACAGGTGTGAGTCACCACACCCAGCCTTTTGATATGCGGTCTCCTTATGATTCCTAGGCTGGTCTCAACCTCCTGGCCTCAAGTGATCCTTCCATGTTGGCCTCTCGGTGCACTGGGATTATAGGTGTGAACCCCTGCACCCAGCCAATCAGACAGTGTCTTAGGTGCTTACCATGCACTTTTGAACAAACAAGATGAAAATAATCCTTGTGGAGCCTACACAGTAAGGAAAATAAAGAGACAATACCTAAGCACAACAATTAAGTCTCAGTATTTATAGTTGATGTTAGAAGATGGTAAGTACTGGAGAAAAAGGTATTTATATAAATTAGATAAGAAGGAGGCAGGGAGGGGTTACTGATTGCAATTTTTAATAGAGTAGGTAAAAGAAGGACTAAGTAAGATAGTGACATTTTGGACAAAGACTTGAAGTTGGTGATAGCCTAGGAAGAGCATTTCAGGAAGAGGAAACAACCAATGCAAAGGCTCTAAGAGAGAAGCATGTCTGGCCTTCAGAGGAACAGCAAGAAGGCCAGTGTGGCTGAAACTGAGTGAATAAAGGGAGGTAGGAAGGGAGGTCAAAGGGGTCATGGGGCCACAACACATACGGCCTGGTAGCACAGGCATGACATAACCTAATATATTTTTAAATATAATCATTCTGGCTCTTCTACTGAGACTAGTCTGTTGCAGGTGGGGAGAGGAAGTGGCATTGGATAGAGTCAGAGAGACCTGTCAGGAGTCTATTGCAGTAATTCAGGAGACAGATAATGGTAATTTGGGTCAGGTAAAAAATACCAGAAGTGGTAAGAATGGGTTGAATTTTGGATATATTTTGAAGGGAACACAATATGATTTCCTGAGAATTGGATATAGAATGTGAGAGAAACAGAGAAGTCAAGGATGATGCTAAGATTTTTAGTGCAAGCAACTGAAAACTGGAGTTGCCATCATTGCAAATGAAGAAAATAGTAGGTAGGGTAGGTTTCTTGAGTGATGTGTTGAAATGTTAATTGAACAAGCAAATGGAAATTTCAGATAGGTGGTAGGATAACTAAGTCTTGTGTTTGGGAGGTCAGGGCTGGAGAGATGAATTTGGGAGTTATTGGTGTTTAGATTTTTAAATTTTCTAATCTTTTTATTATTTGCATTATTTATATATATTCTCAACTTTTATTTTAGATCCAGGGGATACATGTGCAGGTTTGTTAAATGGGTATATTACGTGATTCTGAGGTTTGGGTATAGATCCCCTTAGATAGTGAGCATAGCACCCAGTAGGTAGTTTTTCAATCCATCTTCCCATCCTTCTCTCCCTCCATAGTAGTCCCCAGTGTCTATTGTTCCCATCTTTATGTCCGTGTGTACTTAATGTTTAGTTCTCATTTGTAAGAGAGAACACGCAGTATTTGGTTTTCTGTTCTTGTGCTGATTTGCTTAGGATAATGGCCTCCAGCTGCATCCATGTTGCTGCAAAGGAATGATTGCATTCCTTTATATGGCTACATAGTATTCCATGGTATACCACATTTTCTTCATCCAATCCGTTGATGAGTACCTAGGTTGATTCTATGTATGTGCTATTGCGAATAGTATTGTATTGAACATGCAAGTGCATGTGTCTTTTTAGTTGAAATTTATTTTCTTTTGGGTGTGTAAGCAGTAGTGGGATTACTGGGTTGAATGGTAGCTCTGTTTTAAGTTATTTGAGAAATCTCCAAGCTGCTTTTCACTGGGGCTGAACTAACTTACATTCCCACTAAGGGTGTATAAACATTCTCTTTTCCCTGCAGCTTTGCCAGCATCTGTTTTTTTTTTTTTTTTTTTTTTTTTACTTTGTATTAATAGCCATTCTGACTGTTACAAGAGCCATGACTGAAAGGGATCTCCAATAGAGTGATTATAGAGAAAAGGAGACAAAATAGAAATTTCTGTGGCACTCTGACATTACATAGTAAGGAAGGAGAGGAAGGAAGAACTAGCAAAGCAAACTGAAAAGTAACAAGCATTGAGACAGGAGAAATCCAGGGAACTGTAGTGTCCTGGAAACCAAGTGTAGAAAGAAGGGATGATCAGCTGTATCAAATAATGTTGCTAAATCCAGGAAATGACTGAGAATGGACCACTGGGATTTTGAGATGTGGAGGTATATGGCGACTTTGATAAGAGTGATGGCTCTTCACAGCAGGTACAAACAGCCCTCTCAAGGAGTTTTGCTATAAAGGGGAAAAAGAAATGTGAAGTGACAGCTAGATAGTGAGTGGAGGAAGTAAAGATTAGAGAAGGGTCTTTTAAAAAAATATAGCACAAATATAAAAGGATGTTTATGTCCTGATGAGAAAGATCCAGTATAGAGGAGGAATTAATGTCATAGGATAGGATATGAAGAATTGTATGCGTGATGTCTGATGTCCTTAAGAGAGAAGTGGTGGGATGAAATTTGGGTACAATTGAAGAGATTGACTGTAGAGGAACTATCATATATATTTGACAGGTAAAGAAAATGAGACTTGTCTGCAGTGATTGAGCTTTGAGAAATAAGTCGATTTTGTGTTATTCATTATACAGAAAATACAACATACTATATTTAGGAAGAAGACATTTCTAAATAATTTTCTGGACATCAGTAGGATTGACTGCCTTGTTCTCAAATGCATCACCATAGGTAATTATACCAGCTTCTTTATATCTGACTATGAAAAATCATACCAGTGGACAATGAAATATGCAAAGCTATATTGGCAAAGGTGATCCAGTTTTATAAATTCATTCTCATTTTAATTAAATTCTTACCTCTTTCTCTCAAGGAGGCTATAGATAAAATGTCCTTTGAGAATATACTACTTCTGTTAAGACTTTGCTCTGGAGAATAATGGAACCGAATAAAATGCATTTTTACCTCAGTTACAACTGAAAATTGCAAGGTAGTCTCTTTATTCAATAAGTGTTCATTTTTTTTTTCATGGTAGGGTACTGTTCTATTTGCCAAATGGCACCTTTGTATAAGAGACTGAGTTTTAAATTTTCAAAGCAGCAGAAGCCCTTTTTAAAAGAAAACTCTGACTGAAACTTTATTATATACAGGACAGATAACAATGCTATTTCTTATGGATAAATGTCTTTTTAGGAGTTCAAATGAATAACATTTATTTAATAAAAAATCAATTAATAAAGTTTTCTTGTGAGCACACAAGCTGAATTCAGGAGCTAGGGATAGCGGTGATTCTCTAACATCAGAGTCACCATTCTGTTGATTCCTGCATTTTGTTTTGATTAAAGTGTATTAAGAAAATTGTGAATCATACAGAGAAGTAGCTGCATAGGATAATTTCTTAACAGCTCAGTTTATAATCTTAGAATGGTTGAAAAGGACATAGGATACTTTTAGTATTAAAAAATGAGTCAAAATTCTCAAAAAGAGTCGCTAATACTATCTAACCACTGATTGAATTTCTTTTAATAAGAGACATTTAGAATAAACTTAAAATTGGCAAACCTTGATTGTTTGTAATATTATATAGTTACCGCAAGACCTGCTCTATATTCACTTCTTATTTCACAATAGACTACATCTCACGTTAGGCTGATGCATGTAGCTGAAGTTCCTGAGCTTTGCTTAGCATTTAGTTGAATATAGCACATGTGTCCTATTTATGGGATTTATGAAATACCAGTATCAAACAAATTTCTAATTATCACCACATTTATAAAACATTTAAGCATAGAACTGATGAGGGTACGTTTTATTTTAGGTAGGGCACAAAATGAGTGGATCTAACTGCACAAGTCAATAGGTGGTAGTCTTTGGCATATTAAATTTGATGTATAACACTTAAATTTGTGTAGAAGATTTGCAGAATCCTTGAAACATGTCTTTGGAATACTAAGGTTCTGTAGGACACAATTTGAAAAACCCTCATGTTGTAAAAACGGCAAGAGATATAACATCCTAAGACCTGCCTGGGAATCCTGACTTTTCCACTGGCTGTATGAGTTTGGCCATGTGATGGAATCTCATTGGATCTTTGTTTTTTCATCAATAATATATGGATTATGACCCTTAACACATGTAGTTTTTTTCTAAATCTTTTACTATATGTCAAAATAACAAATATCTAATACAATATCTTCACCTAGGGAAGGTATGCATAAAATACTATTTGCATCTAAGCCTGATGTCTTGAAATATAAAAAAGAGTAGTTTCTAAATCCTTAGAAAAATAGAGGAAAAAGAGAAAAAATATAGTTTGTGGAAGGGAGAGAGATTATGATTTGATTTGAGGGAAAAATTAATTTTGTCTCAAAGAAAATGATTTCCTAACAAAGAGAACACATGGAATAAAATGCTTACCTTTGGAACTGAAGGAAATGTTTACCATACTAGATCAAATGCTCTGAAATATTAAATAATGTGTATCCAATTTTACAAATCAGCCATTCCATTTTAGAGTCAATTTTTAAAATTCAATGTTCTCTTCAGCTTTCCAGGAAATATTATGAAAATAAAGTGGTCAACAGAAGACAAAACTGCAGAAAAGATACAGCCTTTTGATGTAGCTTTTCTGATTAACAATTAAATCTTGTGCTCTGTAGTTGAAGGGTCTTAGCAGCACTGTCTTCTGTTGTTCAGGCTGACCCAGGTCAGTTTATTTTTCTCAAGCTGGGGCTGAATACCCTCGCACTCTTACTGTAGATACAGCAAAATCACCTTTTGTTTTCAGGTCCAAATGAAGCCATATCCCCTGAATGAACTTTCCTTTTATATATAAGAAAGAGCCAGGAATATCCATGGCTTAGTGACTTTCAATTATTTAAACCTATGAGCCAACTCAGTGATACAAAAGATTTCATGTTAGTGGTTCCCAAACTTGGTTGCATACGGGCATCATGAAGGAAGCTTGTTTATGGAACAAATTTCCAGGGTTTACCCGCTGAAGTGCTGACTCAGGTGTAGCCATTTGACTCCACTTTAGAAAAATGAAGAGTCCTTTGTAAACAAGCTTACAGTGAGACCATTATAAACAAAAAAGGGCTTTACTCTAGCTGTGAGGCAAAGGTACTCCTTTTGCAGATCCACAGAGGTTAAATGGGTTTAGATGGTAGTTTAATTTATTCAACCCCTCACTGTAATCTTTGTATCAGCTCCTTAGCGCAGCCCCTCATAGCCACTCATTGAGTGTTCAGCGGGTTAAAAAACACCCTTCCTTTTGAATTTTTTTCATCTTATCTCCCTGCATGGTTCCTTAACCCCATGTTTCCCTGTTGCTCCCAGAATCCCTTTGGTTTTTCTCCTATGCCTTTTGCAGTAGACTTTAGGCTTTGGGGTAAAAGTGGGATGTTGAGGGACGAGCTCCAAATCCCACTGATAGAATATCTACAAGAAAATTTTACCTCATCCTTCTGTCAAAATTGAGCTCTTTTCACATATTTCCTGAATCTTACTGTGTTAAGGAATCCTAAGTCTTACTAGTTAGTACCTCATTCTATTCCCTAACATTTATATATGTCCTGGCCCAGAATGCGGGAGGAGGGGCAAGGATAAAATAATATTGCCCTATTCTGTTGAACATTCTTCATGAAATTGCTTTTAAATTTTATGTTTTTACGTATTTTTAAAATTGTGAAGTCTTTCAAACATCAAGTATTGGGCAATAATTTAATAGGCATCTATGTATCCACCATGCAGAATTAGCAGATATTAACATTTTGCTATAATTGAATTGCTATATATGGTTAGTGGGAGCATAAACATATACAGCCATTTTGGTAAATGTTTGGCAGTATTTAGTAAAGCTGATCAACCCAGCAATTCCACTCCTAGGTACATACTCCATAACAATGTACACATATGTGTGTTAGCACATAAGTATAAAAATTCTTATAATGATATTCATAATAGCTTAAAACTGGAAAGTACCAAACTTCCATCAAAGAGAGTATAATGAATTGTAGTATATTCATACAATGAAGTGTTAAACAGCAATGAAAACAATAAACTATTGTTACCCTCACAAGATAAATTAAATTTCTCAGAAATAATATAATGGTGAGTGAAAATGACAGACCCAAAAGGGTATATATTGTGTGGTTCCATTTCTATAAAGAACAGACCAATAATAAATGATGGTAAAAATTAAAGAAAGGTTTTCTTCTGTGTTATTGTGAATAGTCTATGTCTTGATATGGGTGATGATTACATGGATATATTTACTATGTAAAGATATCATCAAGCTGCATACTTACAATTTGTTTACTTTATATTATATATGTTATACTTCAACTTAAAAGTTCACCAAAAAAAAAAAATGAATGACTTATGGCTTCAGAGATTTTAAAGTTTTAAAGATGGTAAATAAAGAGAAATCCAAACTTCGTCACATTATAATGAAATTTAAAAACACTAGTTACATTAAGAAACTTCTATTAAGTTCTGAAGAGAAATAACTGATCATGAACAAAGGAACAAGAGTAACATTAACTTCAAATTTCTTGACAACATTTGAAAGAAGAAAAAGAAATAATATTTTTAAAGCCATGAAGGAAAGAAAAAGCCCTGTATTTTTTCATTTAATGTGAGGACATTATAAAAATGATTTTCAGACAGTTTATTTTGCCATACAAAGATTCATTTTGGAAACTTGTTTTTTGGAAGAAATTTTAAAAGAAAAGATTTCTCTAGGGATGTAGCAAGAAATATAGGCGATAACTATGTTCAGATAACTTCTTATTTCATATTTTAAAAATCCCTTTCGTTTAAGATTTCTGGGTCAGACAAGTCAAGCCTCTCCAATAGCAAAGATCATCTCAAGTTTGCTGTTTTACATGACCTTAAGAAGGCCATCATTAAACTGAGAGGAGGAGATGGGCAGGGGCTAGAGGCCAGTAAACAGCAGACTGTTTTTTAACTCTAGGCAAGATTTTTGGCAGTAGATCTTTACATATGGAACTCGTGGAAAAAAGTAGACTGAAAGCCTATTAAGTTTTTTAGAAAGTTGTATTTTCAAAGGAACCACAAGCCTGGCCAACAAAAGCTATGATTATTTCCCACCCAATCCCTACAGAAATCCCTGACACACTCCTGTGCTAGCTTTAATTGGGCTATAAAATCTGCACAGCCCCTAACAAGATATGATACTCTTCTTTTTTAAATTTTTATTTTATCTTTTATTTTTGAGACAGAGTCTCAAAAAAAAAAAAAAAGCTGGAGTGCAGGCGGGGGGGCAGTGGCATGATCTAACCTCACCTCCCCCGATACAATGCATCCCCGGGCCTTACACTCGCTATGTTATCATAGCTGGGATAACAGGTGTTTACCACCATGCCCAACTAATTTTTGTGTTTTTAGTAGAGCTGCAGTTTTGTCATGTTGGCCAGGCTGGTTTTGAACTCTTGGTCTCAGGTGATCCACCCGACTTGGCCTCCCAAAGTGTTGGGATTACAGACGTGAGCCATCATGCCTGGCCAAGAGCATACTCTTTAATGCCCATGTCAGATGTGGTCATGGGGCATAGTAGACAAAGAACAACCTCCCAGAGGGCAAATCTAGGGGCCATGATAGACATTGGACAGGGGATTCCTCCAGGAGACCAGAACCATGTGCTGTCACAAGGGCTAACCAAGGAATTTCTTGCCAGGTCAGGGAGTTTGAAAATTCCTGCCTTTCCACATTTGAAAATTGCTATGGACCAGTGACTGCTTTCTTCCCCTTCACTAACGAACATTTTTATCATGGTCATCTTCTTCTTCATCTTGCTATATATTGGATATAGAAGAGAGGGGAAGATAGCTTGTGTTTTTGTTTATAGCTTGCAGGATTATGAAGCATCATATTTGGACCTGTTGAAGCAGACTGTCTATTACCTAGAAATCCTAGGCTTTGAGCTTGATGTTGTAATTGTAATTAAATGGGTTCCTAGGATTTTCTTCCCTAGGAGGGAGTAGGATTTTATGTAGCTAACAAGATGTGCTGTGGCAGCAACTATTAGTGATTAAACCAGCATCTCTTTTCCCCTTTCTCTATTGAAAAGGAGCAATTATCTAGGCCATTGACGCTCATTATAAACTACAATTCTCGGTTTCTCTTGAGCTAGGTATGGCCATGCAACTAAGTCCTGGCCAGGGGAAGTGAAGCGTGCAGCTCTCAGGTCATTTCTTTAACAGGCATGGAACGTGCATTTCCCTTCCCCCCAACCCCCCTTTTTTTTTTTCCTACTCTTTAGAATGAGAGCTGAGACAGTCACCTTAGTCCATAAAATATAAACTTTGTGTTGAGGAAGACAGGAAAACAAAATTGAGATTAAAAAAGAAAATAAGTATAGTAAATGAAAATTTGAAAAAATGCCAAAAGTAAGCCCTAATACAGCAGAAATTATATATATGGGGGGCAGGACATTGAAATAATCAATTGAAACTGAGGCCTTTTGATTGAATAATAATTATGTCTGAGAATATTATGTTTATGAGAGACATTATTAAATACATAAAAATGAAAATAAAAGACTAGAAAAATATACTAAGCATAGAGGACACAAAAGAAAGCTGAAGTACCAATCCTAATATCTGACAAAATGGAATTCAAGACAAAGATTTCATAAGGGACAAAGAGTACATGAGAGACAGTTAAGTAGTTCTTGGAGCAAGTGGATATAACCATGATGACTGTATATTTACCTAGTAATATAGCTTCAAAACATGGAAAGTAACAACTGTTAAAACTGGTGAAATAGCTGGAATTTTAAGCACTTTTTGGAACAGATAAGGGAAAAATAATACATAGAAGATCTGAATGTTAGACATATATTAGGTCGGTGCAATAGTCATCGCGGTTTTTGCCATTACAAGATGGCAAAAACCGCGATGACTTTTGCACCGACCTAATATATAAGCTATTAGATAAATACAAACGCTATGCTCAGCAAACCAAGAATAAAAACATATATGAAACATTACAAACTTGACTGTGTAATATGGAATAAGTCTCTGTATGCTTATGTTAGGTACATGCCTTCTGAACTGCATAAAATTAGATTTTTTGATCTATTTTAAAAATACAGTATGAGAGTCAGTTAAATTCAGACTGAGTTCATTTTCATTTTATAAGATGATCATTTTAACTTTTATGTTTTTCTTTAAAAGATCTGTTGATCTATAGAAGTTGCACACATTTTTGGGGTATATGTGATATTTTAATACATGTATATAATGTGTAATTATTATATTAGTATAATTGGGATATCCATCACTTCAAACTTTCATCTATTCTTTGTGTTGGGAACATTACAATTCTCTTTTAGCTACTTTTTTAAAAATTATACTTTAAATTCTGGGATACATGTGCAGAACATGCAGGTTTGTTACATGAGTATATACGTGCCATGGTGGTTTACTGCACCCATCAATCTGTCATCTACATTAGGTATTTCTCTTAATGCTATCCCTCCCCTAGCCCCTCACCCCTCGACAGGCCCCGGTGTGTGATGTTCCCCTTCCTGTGTCCATGTGTTCTCATCGTTCAACTCCCACTTATGAGTGAGAATGTGGCATCTTTGGTTTTTCTGTTCCTGTGTTAGTTTGCTGAGAATGATGGTTTCCAGCTTCATCCATATCCCTGCAAAGGACATGAACTCGTCCTTCTTTGTGGCTGCATAGTATTCTATGGTATATATGTGCTACATTTTCTTTTTGTTTTTTAATTATACTTTAAGTTCTAGGGTACATGTGCACAACGTGCAGGTTTGTTACATATGTATACATGTGCCATGTTGGTGTGCTGCACCCATCAACTCGTCATTTACATCAGTTATAACTCCCAATGCCATCCCTCCCCCCTCCCCATAATAGGCCCCAGTGTGTGATGTTCCCCTTCCCATGTCCAAGTGATCTCATTGTTCAATTCCCACCTATGAGTGAGAACATGCGGTGTTTGGTTTTCTGTTCTTGCGAAAGTTTGCTGAGAATGATGGTTTCCAGCTGCACCCATGTCCCTACAAAGGACATGAATTCATCCTTCTTTGTGGCTGCATAGTATTCTATGGTGTGTATGTGCCACATTTTCTTTATCCAGTCTATCATTGATGGGCATTTAGGTTGGTTCCAAGTCTTTGCTATTGTGAGTAGTGCTGCAAGAAACACATGCGTGTATGTGTCTTTATAGTAGAATGATTTATAATCCTTTAGGTATATACCCAGTAATGGGATTGCTGGGTCAAATGATATTTCTGGTTCTGAATCTTTGAGGAATCGCCACACTGTCTTCTACAATGGTTGAACTAATTTACACTCCCACCAACAGTGTAAAAGTGTTCCTATTTCTCCAAATCCTCTCCAGCATCTGTTGTTTCCTGACATTTTAATGATCACCATTCCACCTGGTGTGAGACAGTATTTCATTGTGGTTTTGATTTGCATTTCTCTAATGACCAGTGATGATGACCTTTTTTTTCATATGTTTGTTGGTCGCATAAAAATCTTCTTTTGAGAAGTGTATGTTCATATAGTTCGTCCACTTTTTGATGGGGTTGCTTTTTTCTTGTAAATTTGCTTAAGTTTCTTGTAGATTCTGGATATTAACCCTTTGTCAGATGAATGGATTGCAAAAATTTTCACTCATTCTGTAGGTTGTCTGTTCACTCTAATGATAGTTTCTTTAGTTTCTTTTGCTGTGCAGAAGCTCTTTAGTTTAATTAGGTGCCATTTGTCAATTGTGGCTTTTGTTGCCATTGCTTTTGGTGTTTTAGTCATGAAGTCTTTGCCCATGCCTATGTCCTGAATGGCATTGCCTAGGTTTTCTTCTAGGTTTTTTATGGTTTTAGGTCTTATGTTTAAGTCTTTAGTCTATCTTGAGTTAATTTTTGTATAACGTGTAAGGAAGGAGTCCAGTTTCCGTTTTCTGCTTATGGCTAGCCAGTTTTCCCAACAACATTTATTAAATAGGGAATCCTTTTCCCATTGCTTGTTTTTGTCAGGTTTGTCAAAGATCAGATGGTTGTAGATGAGTGGTGGTGTTTCTGAGGCCTCTGTTCTGTTCCATTGGTCTGTATCTCTGTTTTGGTACCAGTACCATTTTGTTTTAGTTATTGTAGCCTTGTAGTGTAGATTGAAGTCAGGTAGCACGCTGTTTCCAGGTTTGTTCTTTTTGCTTAGGATTGTCTTGGCTCTGCGAGTTCTTTTTTGGTTCCATGTGAAATTTAATGTAGTTTCTTCTAATTCTGTGAAGAAAATCAATGGTAACTTGTTTGGGATAGCCTTGTATCTATAAATTACTTTGGGCAGTATGGCCATTTTCACGATATTGATTCTTCCTATCCATCAGCATGGAATGTTTTTCCATTTGTTTGTGTCCTCTCCTTTTTCCTTGAGCAGTGGTTTGTAGAGGTCCTTGAAGAGGTCCTTCACATCCCTTGTAAGTTGGATTACTAGGTATTTTATTCTCTTTGAAGCAATTGTGAATAGTTCGCTCATGATTTGGCTCTCTGTTTCTGTGTTATTGGTGTATAGGAATGCTTGTGATTTTTGCACATTGATTTTGTATCCTGAGACTTTGCTGAAGTTGCTTATCAGTTTAAGGAGATTATGGGCTGAGATGATGGGTTTTCTAAATATACAGTCAGTTCGTCTGCAAACAGAGACAATTTGACTTCATCTCTTGCTATTTGAATATGCTTTATTTCTTTCTCTTGCCTGATTGTCCTGGCCAGAACTTCCAATACTATGTTGAATAGGAGTGGTGAGAGAGGGCTTCCTTGTCTTATGTTGGTTTTCAAAGGGAATGCTTCCAGCTTTTGCCCATACAGTATGATATTGGTTGTGGGTTTGGCATAAATAGCTCTTATTATTTTGAGATATGTTCCATCAATAACTAGTTTATTGAGAGTTTTTAACATGAAGTGGTGTTGAATTTTATCAAAGGCCTTTTCTGCATCTATTGAGATAATCATGTGGTTTTGTCATTGGTTCTGTTTATGTGATGGGTTATGTTTATTGATTTGTGTTTCTTGAACCAGCCTTGAATTCCAAGGATGAAGCTGACTTGATGGTGGTGGATACAGTTTTTGATGGGCTGCTGGATTCAGTTTGCCAGTATTTTATTGAGGATTTTTGCATCGATGTTCATCAGGGATATTGGCCTGAAATTTTCTTTTTTTGTTGTCTCTCTGCCAGGTTTTAATATCAGGATGATGCTGGCCTCATAAAAAGAGTCAGGGGGTAGTCCCTCTTTTTCTATTGTTTGGAATAGTTTTGGAAAGAATGGTACCAGCTCCTCTTTGTACCTCTGGTAGAATTTGACTGTGAATCTGTCTGGTCCCAGGCTTTGTTTTAGTTGATAGGCTATTACTGCCCCAGTTTCAGAACTTGTTATTGGTCTATTCAGGGATTCAACTTCTTCCTGGTTTAGCCTTGGGAGGGTGTAGGTGTCCAGGAATTTATCCAATTTTTCTAGATTTTCTAGTTTATTTGTGTAGGGGTGTTTATAGTATTCTCTGCTGCTAGTTTGTATTTCTGTGGGATTGGTGGTGATATTCCCTTTATCATGTTCTATTGTGTCTATTTGATTCTTCTCTCTTTTCTTCTTTATTAGTCTGGCTAGCAGTCTGTCTATTTTGTTAATCTTTTCAAAAAACCAACTCCTGGATCCACTGAATTTTTTAATGGTTTTTCACGGCTCCATCTCCTTCAGTTCTGTTCTGATCTTAGTTATTTCTTGTCTTCTGCTAGCTTTTGAATTTGTTTGCTCTTGCTTCTCTGGTTCTTTTGATTGTGATGTTAGGGTGTCGATTTTAGATCTTTCCTTCCTGTGTGCATTTAGTGCTATGAATTTCCCTCTAAATACTGCTTTTGCTGTCTCCCAGAGATTCTGGTACTTTGTGTCTTTGTTTTCATTGGTTTCAAAGAACTTATTTATTTCTGCCTTAATTTCGTTATTTACCCAGTAGTCATTCAGAATCAGGTTGTTCAGTTTCCATGTAGTTGTGCGTTTTTGAGTGAGTTTCTTAATCCTGAGTTCTAATTTGATTGCACTGTGGTCTGAGAGACTGTTATTATTTATGTTCTTTTGCATTTGCTGAGGAGTGTTTTACTTCCAATTATGTGGTTAATTTTAGAGGAAGTGTGATGTGGTGCTGAGAAGAATATATATTCTGTTGATGTGGGGTGAAGAGTTCTGTAGATGGCTCTTAGGTCTACTTGATCCAGAGCTGAGTTCAAGTCCTGAATATCCATGTTAATTTTCTGTCTCATTGATCTTTCTAATATTGACGGTGGAATTTTAAAGTCTCCAACTATTATTGTGTGGGAGTCTAAGTCTCTTTGTAGGTCTCTATAAACTTGCTTTATGAATCTGGGTGCTCATATTGGGTTCATATATATTTAGGATAGTTAGCTCTTCTATTTGCATTGATCCCTTTACCATTATGTAGTGCCCTTCTTTGTCTTTTTTGATGGTTGAAAATCTGTTTTATCAGAGACTAGGATTGCAACCCTTGCTTTTTTTTTTTTTTTTTTTTTTTGCTTTCCATTTGCTTGGTAAATCTTTCTCCATCCATTTATTTTAAGCCTATGTGTGTCTTTGCATGTGAGATGGGTCTCCTGAATACAGCAACACTGATGGATCTTCACGCTTTATCCAATTTGCCAGTCCATGTCTTTTAACTGGGGCATTTAGTTTGTTTCATTTAAGGTTAATATTGTTATGTATGAATTTGATCCTGTCATTATGATGCTACCTGGTTATTTTGCCCATTAGTTGATGCAGTTCCTTCATCATATTAATGTTCTTTACAATTTGGTATGTTTTTGCAGTGGTTGGTACTGGTTTTTCCTTTCCATATTTAGTGCTTCCTTCAGTAAGGCAGGCCTGGTGATGACAAAATCTCTCAGCATTTGCTTGTCTTTTAAAGGATTTTATTTCTTCTTTGCTTATGAAGCTTAGTTTGGCTGGATATGATATTCTGGGTTGAAAATTCTTTTCTTTAAGAATGTTGGATATTGGCCCCCACTCTCTTCTAGCTTGTAGGATTTCTGCAGAGAGATCTGCTGTTAGTCTTATGAACATCCCTTTGTGTGTAGCCTGATCTTTCTCTCTGGCTGCCCTTAACATTTTTTCCTTCATTTCAATCTTGGTGAATCTGATGACTATGTGTCTTGGGGTTTCTCTTCTCAGGGAGTGTCTTTATGGTGTTCTCTATATTTTGTGGATTTGAATGTTGGCCTGTCTTGCTAGGTTGGGGAAGTTCTCCTGGATAATAAACTGAAGAGCGTTTTCCCGATTGGTTCCATTCTCCTTATCATTTTCAGGCACACCAATCAAATGTAGGTTTGGTCTTTTTACATAGTCCCATATTTCTTGGAGGCTTTGCTCTTTCCTTTTCATTCTTTTTTTTCTAATTTTGTCTTCATGCTTTATTTCATTAAGTTGATCTTCAATCTCTGATATCCTTTCTTCTGCTTGATTGATTTGGCTATTGATACTTGTTTATGCTTCAAAAGTTCTTGTGTTGTGTTTTTCAGCTGCATCATGTCATTTATATTCTCTTAACTGGTTATTCTAGTTAGCAATTCCTCTAATCTTTTTTCAAGGTTCTTAGCTTCCTTGCATTGGGTTAGAACATGCTCCTTTAGCTCGGAGGAGTTTGTTATTAGCCACCTTCTGAAGCCTACTTCTGTCAGTTCGTCAAACTCATTCTCCATCCAGTTTTGTGTCCTTGCTGGTGAGGAGTTGTGATCCTTTGGAGAAGAAGAGGCATTCTGGGTTTTTTGTTTGTTTGTTTGTTTTGTTTTGTTTTTGTATTTTAAGCCTTTTTGCTCTGGGTTTTCCTCATCTTCATGGATTTATATACCTTTGGTCTTTGATGTTGATGACCTTTGGATGGGGTTTCTGTGTGGACATCCTTTTCATTGATGCTGATGCTACTCCTTTGTTGGTTAGTTTTCCTTCTAATAGGCCCCTCTGCTGCAGGTCTGCTGGAGTTTGCTGGAGGTCCACTCCAGACCCTGTTTGCCTGGGTATCACTAGCAGAGGCTGCAGAACAGCAAAGATTGCTGCCTGTTTCTTATTCTGGAAGCTTCGCCCCAAAGGGACACCAGCCATATGCCAACAGGAGCTCTCCTGTATGAGGTGCCTGTTGACCCCTGCTGGGAGGTATCTCCCAGTCAGGAGGCACGGGGGTCAGGGACCCACTTGAGGAGGCAGTCTGTTCCTTAGCAGAACTTGAGTGCTGTGCTGGGAGATTTACTGCTCTCTTCAGAGCCAGCAGGCAGGAACGTTTAAGTCTGCTCAAGCTGGGCCTACAGCTGCCCCTTCCTACAGTCGTTCTGTCCCAGGGAGAAGGGAGTTTTATCTATATGCCCCTGACTGGAGCTACTGCCTTTCTTTCAGAGATACCCTGCTCAGAGAGGAGGAATCTAGAGAGACAGTCTGGCTACAGCAGCTTTGCTGAGCTGTGGTGGGCTTCACCTAATTCAAACTTCTGGGAGACTTTGTTTTCACTGCGAGGGGAAAACCACCTACTCAAGCCTCAGTAATGGCGGATGCCCTTCCCCCCACCAAGCTTGAGCATCTCAAGTGGACTTCGGACTGCTGTGCTGGCAGCGAGAATTTCATGCCAATGGATCTTAGCTTGCTGGGCTCCCTGGGGTTGGGATCCGCTGAACTAGACCACTTGGCTCCCTGGCTTCAGCCTCCTTTCCAGGGGAGTGAATAGTTTTGTCTTGCTGACATTCCAAGAAGGGGTATGAAAAAAACCAAAAAAAACCAAAACAAACAAAACAAAAAACTCCTGCAGCCAGCTTGGTGTCCGTCCAAACCACCACCCACTTTTGTACTTGAAACCCAGGGCCCTGATGGTATAGGCACCCAGGGGAATCTCCTGGTCTGTGGGATGCAAAGTCTGTGGGAAAAACGTAGTATCTGACCCTCAGGGCACAGTCCCTCAGGGCTCCCCTTGGCTAGGGGAGGGAGTTCTCCAACCCCTTGTACTTCCTGGGTGAGGCAATGTCCCACCCTGCTTCAGTTCGCTCTCCTTAGGCTGCACCCACTATCTAATCAGTCCCAGTGAGATGAGCTGGGTACCTTAGTTGGAAATGCAGAAATCACCCACCTTCTACGTTGATCTTGCTGGGAGCTGCAGACCAGAACTGTTTTTATTTGGCCATCTTGCCAGTCTTTTCTAGCTATTTTAACATATACAATGAATTATTATTAACTATAATTTTTCTAGTCTACTATCAAATATCAGAATTTATCCCTTCTATCTAACTGTATTTTTGTATTTACTGACCAATTTCTCTTCGTCCCCCCTGCTCCCTTCCCAGCCTCTGATAACCACCATACTGCTGTCTATCTTCATGAGATCCACTTTTTAGCTCCCACATATGAGTGAGAACATGTGATATTTGTCTTTGTGTGTCTGGATTATTTTACTTAACATAATGACCCCCAGTGCCATCCATGTTGCTGCGATTGACAAGATTCCATTCTTGTTTATGGCTAAAATAATATTCTGTTGTGTATATATAACACGTTCTTTATCTACTTATCCATTGGACACAGGTTGATTCCATATATTGGCTTTTGTGAATAGTGCTGCAATAAACATGGGAGTGCAGATATCTCTTCAGTATACTAATTTCCTTTCTTGTCTATATATACATGGCAGTGGGACTGCTGGGTTATATGGTAGTTCTATTTTTAGTTTTTTGAGGAACCTCCATACTGTTTTCCATAGTGACTGTCCTGCTTAACATTCTCATCAATAGCATTCTCTTTCCTCTACATCCTCGCCAGTGTTTGTTATTTTTTGTCTTTTGGATAACAGCTATTTTAACTTGGGTAAGAGGCTATCTCAATATAATTCTTATTTTCATTTCCACTATTATTAATGATATTGAGGATATTTTTCATACACTTGTTGGATATTTGTATGTCTTCGTTTGAGAAATATCTACTCACATCTTTTGCTCACTTTAAAATCAGATTATTTGCTTTTTTGCTACTGAATGGTTGGAGTTTCTAATATATTCTGGTTATTAGTTCCTTCTCGGATGCATAGTTTACAAATATTTTCTCCCATTCTGTGGGTTGTCTCTTCCCTTTGTTGCTGACTGTTTCCTTTGCCCTGTAAAGCTTTTTAGCTTGAAATAAATCCCATTTGTCTACTTTTGCTTTTGTTGCCTGTGCTTTTGAGGTCTTAACCCAAAAATCTTTGCCCAGACCAATGTCTTATAGCATTTTCTCAGTGTTTTCTTCTAGTAGTTTCATAGTTACACATCTTACATTTGAGTCCTTAACTCATTTTGAGTTAGTTATTTCTTTGCTAATTTTGTTTCTTTATACTCTAGTAATTAATTTTCCTTCTAATGTACAGCTTTGAATAGTCTGTGTGAGAAATGCTATCGTAGTCTGAAAATATCTTAACTTTGCTCTTGCTCTTGAATTCTTATTTAACTAGGTATAAGAAATCGAGATTGAAAGTTACTTTTGTCTCAGAACTTTGGAGATAGACTTTCTTTTTAAGTCATTTTCCGTTATTGCTTTTGGGAAATCTAATAGGTGAAAGGTGAATTTTTCTTTCTTTGCAGTTAATCTGTCTTTTTCTGCTGATTATTTTAAGGTTGTTTTTCTTCCTGATTGCTTTCTTTCATTTCACTTCAATGTTTGTTTTTCACTTCAGTGTTTCTGTTGTGAGTTATTCATTTTTTTTTCATTTTTCTTTCTCTGTTCCTATTGATCTTCATCACTCTTAGTATTTCTGTTGTTAGTTTTGAAAAATTCAGAGCCAGTATGTCTTCAACTATTATTTCTTTGTATTATCTTAATTCACTCTACCTGAAACTTAACTGATATATATAGTAGAATTTCTTCTTCAATCATTGATGTCTCAATTTCATTTTTATCTTTTCTTCCTCTAAATATATCTAGCTGCATTCCAGATAATTTTTCCAAATCTGTCTTCTAATTCATCAATTTTCTTTTCCTTTGTATCTAAATGACTGTTCCATTTACAGTTTTTAAAATTTCCTTGTCTGTATTTTCATTTCCATGAGTATATTTAGTTATTTTTTACATGGCTATTTCTTCTTCTACAGTGTCTTATTCTTTTATCCTTTAGCTGTGTAATCATTGTTATGGGCTAAAATGTGTTTCTGCCCCTCCCCACATTCATGTGTTGAAGTCTTAATGTCCAGTACCTCAGAATGTGATTGAACAGTTGCTTTTTGACGTTCGTTGCAGTTACACCCTAATAAACCCACTGTAAGATGAAAATATTGTATGTTGTTTTTATTTCCAGCTTTTAAGTTCAGGTGTACATGTGCAACATGTGCAGGTTTGTTGCATAGGTAAATGTGTGCCATGGTAATTTGCTGCACAGATCATCCTATCACGTAGGTATTAAACCCATTATCTATTAGTTATTGTGGAAGACAATGTGATGACCCCTCAAAGACCTAGAGGCAGAAAGACCGTTCGACCCAATAATCCCATTGCTGGGTATACTCAAAGGAATATAAATAACTCTGTTATAAAGATACATGCATGTGTGTGTTCACTGCAGCACTATTCACAATAGCAAAAATATGGAATCAACCTAAATGCCCTTCAATAATAGACTGGATAAAGAAAATGTGGTACCTATATGCCATGGAATACTATGCAGCCATAAGAAGGAATGACATTATGTCCTTTGCAGGAACATGGATGGAGCTGGAAGCAGTTTTCCTCAGCAAACTAATGCAGGAACAGAAAACCAAATACCATATGTTCTCATTTATAAGTGGGAGGTGAATGATGAGAACACACGGGCCCTTGCGGAGAAACGACACACACTGGGCCCTGGTGGGGGTAGGAGGAGGGAGAAAATGTTGTATGTTAAAAATGTATTTAACACACAAATCTACTAGACATCATAACTTAGTCTAATCTACCTTAAACATGCTCTGAACACTTACATTAACTATAGTTGGGCAAAATAATCCAGTGCAAATCCTATTTTATAATAAAGTGTTCTTTCAATTTTTTAAATTGATATATCATAGTTGTACATATTTTTTGGGTACAGGTGATATTTTTATACATGTATACAGCATGTAGTGGTCGAATCATGGTATTTTTACATCCATCATCTCAAACATTTATCTTTTCTTGTGGGTGTTGGGGACATTACAGTTCTTTTGGGTATTTTGAAATCTATAATAAGTTATTGTAAACTGTAATTTTCCTACTGTACTATTGAATACTAGAAATTATTTTTTCTATCTAACCATATCTTTGTACCCCTTAACCAACTTCTCTTTCTTGATAACTCCAGTGCTAGGGGAATTTCACCATAAAGGGTTTTTTGTTGTTGAAGGTTTAATTTCATTACTTTTATTCCCATAGATTATTGGGGTACAGGTGGTATTTGGTTACATGAGTAAGTTCTTTAGTGGTGATTTGTGAGATTTTGGTGCACCCATCACCTGATCAGTATAAACTGCACCATATTTGTAGTCTTTTATCCCTCACCCCACTCCTACCCTTTCCCCCAAGTCCCCAAAGTCCATTGTATCATTCTTTTCATCCTCATAGCTCAGCTTCCACATATCATTGAGAACATATAATGTTTGGTTTTCCATTCCTGAGTTACTTCACTTAGAATAATAGTCTCCAATGTCATCCAGGTCACTGCAAATGCTGTTATTCATTCCTTTGTATGGCTGGGTAGTATTCCATCATATATATATATGATATATATATATAAAAAATATGTGTATTATATCCTATATATATCATATACAGGATATATACACATATATACATATATAACATATATCCTATATAGGATATATATCCTATAACCTGTATATATCCTGTATATATCCTATATCCTATGTATAGGATATATATCATATATATGTATATATGTGTGTATGTGTGTACGTATACACACACACACACACACACACACACACATACACATACCACGGTTTCTTTATCCACTTGTTGATCGATGGGCATTTGGATTCATTCCATGATTTTGCAGTTGCGAATTGTTTTATAAACGTGTGTGTGCAAGTATCTCTTTTATATAATGACTTCTTTTCCTCTGGGTAGATACCCAGTAGTGGGATTGCTGGATCAAATGGTAGTTCTACTTTTAGTTCTTTAAGGAATCTTCACACTGTTTTCCATAGTGGCTATGCTAGTTTACATTTCCGCCAGCAATGTAGAAATGTTCCCTGATCACCACATCTATGCCAACATTAACTGTTTTTCATTTTTTGATTAGGGCCATTCTTGCAGGAGTAAAGTGATATCACACTGTGGTTTTTATTTGCATTTCCCTGATCGTCAGTGATGTTGAGCAGTTTTTCATATGTTTCTTGGCCATTTGTATTCTTCTTCTGAGAATTATCTATTCATGTCCTTAGCCCACTTTTAGATGGGATTGTTTTATTCTTAATGATTTGAGTTCTTTGTAGATGCTGGATATTAGTCCTTTGCCAGATGTATAGATGGTGGAGATTTTCTCTCATTATGTGGGTTGTCTGCTTACTCTGCTGACTGTCCCTTTTGCTGTGTGAAAGCTCTTTGGTTTAATTAGGTCCCAGCTATTTATCTTTGTTTTTATTGAATTTGCTTTCGGGTTCTTGGTCATGAACTCCTTGCCTAAGTCAATGTCTAGAAGAGTTTTTCCAATGTTCTCTTCTAGAATTTTTATAGTTTCATGTCCTAGGTTTAAGTCCTTCTTCCATCTTGAGTTGATTTCTGTATAAGGTGAGAGATGAGGATCCAGTTTCATTCTCCCACGTGTGGCTAGCCAATTATCCCAGCACCATTTGTTGAAAAGGGTGTTCTTTTCCCACTTTATGTTTTTGTCTGCTTTGTCGAAAATCAGTTGACTGTAAGTATTTGGGTTTATTTCTGGGTTCTCTATTCTGTTCCATTGGTCTATGTGCCTATTTTTATACCAGTACTATGCTATTTTGGTGACGATGGCCTTATAGTATAGTTTGAAATCAGGTAGTGTGATGCCTCCAGATTTGTTCTTTTTGCTTTGTCTGGCTTTGTCTCTGTGGGCTCTTTTTTTCCATATGAATTTTAGAATTTTTTTTTCTAATTCTGTGAATTTTGATGGGGACTGTGTTGAATCTGTAGATTGCTTTTGGCAGTATGGTCATTTTCACGGTATCAGTGCTGCCCATCCATGAACATGGGATGTGTTTCCATTTGTTTGTGTCATCTATGATTTCTTTCAGCAGTGTTTTGTAGTTTTTCTTGCAGAGGATTTTCACCTCCTTGGTTAGGTATATTCCTAAGTATTTTATTTTATTTTATTTATTTTATTTTATTTTATTTTTGCAGCTATTGTAAAAGGGATTGAGTTCTTGATTTGATTCTCTGCTTGGTTTCTGTTGGTGTATAGAAGAGCTACTGATTTGTGTACGTTAATCTTGTATCCGGAAACTTTGCTGAATTCTTTTATCAGTAGGAACTTTCTGGAGGAATCCTTAGGGTTTTCAAGGTAAATGATCATATTGTCCCAAACAGTGACAGTTTGATATCCTCTTTACCAATTTGGATGTCCTTTATTTCTCTTGTCTGATTGCTCTGGCTAGGACTTCCAGTACTATGTAGAAGAGGATTGGTGAGAGTGGGCATCCTTGTCTTGTTCCTATTCTTTGAGGGAATGCTTTCAGCTTTTCCCCATTCAGTATTATGTTTGTTGTGGGTTTGTCATTGATGACTTTTATTACATTAAGGTATGTCCATTGTATGCCAATTTTGCTGAGAGTTTTACTCACAAAGGGTTGCTGGATTTTGTCAAATGTTTTTTCTGCATCTATTGAGATGATCGTGTGCTTTTTTAAAATTTCCATCTTAATTTCATTTTTGACCCAATGCTCATTCAGGATCAGGTTATTTAATTTCCATGTATTTGCATGGTTTTGAAGGTTCCTTTTGGAGTTGATTTTCAGTTTTATTCCACTGTGGTCTGAGAGAGTGCTTGATATAATTTCAATTTTCTTACATTTATTAAGGCTCATTTTATGGCCTATCATATGGTCTATCTTGGAGAAAGTTCCATGTGCTATTGAATAGAATGTGCACTCTGTGGTTGTTGGATGAAATGTTCTGTATATATCTGTTAAGCCCATTTGTTTTAAGGTGTAGTTTAAATTCATCGTTTCTTTGTTGACTTTCTGTCTCGACCTGTCTAGTGGTGTCAGTGGAGTATTGAAGCCCCCCACTATTATTGTGTGGCTGGCTGTCTCATTTCTTAGGTCTGCTAGTAATTGTTTCATAGATTTGGTAGCTCTAGTGTTAGGTGCATGTATGTTTAGGATTGTCATATTTTCCTGTTGGACAAGCCCTTTTATCATTATATATTATCCCTCTTTGTCTCTTTTAACTGCTGTTGCTTTAAAGTTTATTTCATCTGATATAAGAATAGCTACCTCTGCTCACTTTTGATGTCCATTTGCATGAAATGCCTTTTTCCACCGGTTTACTTTCAGTTTATGTGAATTCTTATGTGTTAAGTGAGTCTCCTGAAGGCAGTAGATAGATGGTTGGTGAGTTCTTATCCAGTCTGTGGCTCTGTATCTTTTAAGTGGAGCATTTAGGCTATTTACATTCAGCGTTAGTATTGAGATGTCAGGTAGTGTTGCATTCCAGCATGCTCTTTGTTGCCTGTGTGCTTTGTTTTTTTGTTTGTTTGTTTTTTGTTTTTGCTTTTTAACTTGTATTTTTGTTTTATAGGTAGGTCCTGTGTGATTTATGCTTCGAAGAGGTTCTGTTATGATGTGTTTCCAGGATTTGTTTCAAGATTTAGAGCTCCTTTTAGCAGTTCTTGTAGTGGTGGTTTGGTAATGGCAAATTCCTTCAGCATTTGCTTGTCTGAAAACAACTGCACCTTTCCTTCATATATGATGCTTAGTTTCGCTGGATACAAAATTCTTGGCTAATAATTTGTTTTGTTTGAAGAAGCTGAAGATAGGTTCCCAATTCCTTCAAGCTTGTAGGGTTTCTGCTGAGAAGTCTACTGTTAATCTGATAGGTTTTCCATTACAGGTTACCTGGCGCTTCTGTCTCACAGCTCTTAAGTTTCTTCCCTTCATCTTAATGTTGGATAACCTGATGGCAATGTGCCTAGGTGAAGATCTTTTTGTGATGAACTTCCCAGGTGTTCTTTGTGCTTCTCATATTTGGATGTCTAGGTCTCTAGCAAGGCTGGGGAAGTCTTCCTCAATTACTCCCCCAAATATGTTTTACAAACCTTTAGATTTCTCTTCTTCCTCAGGAACATTGATTATTGTTGGGTTTGGTCATTTAACATAATCTCAGACTTCTTGGAGGCTTTGTATTTTCTTATTCTTTTTTCTTTGTCTTTGTTGGATTCAGTTAATTCAAATACCTTGTCTTTGGGCTCTGAATTTCTGTCTTCTACTTGTTCAATTCTATTGCTGAGACTTTCCAGAGCATATTGCATTTCTTTTTTTTTTTTCTTTATTACACTTTAAGTTCTGGGATACAAGTGCAGAACGTGCAGGTTTGTTACATAGGTATACATGTGTCATGTGGTTTGCTGCACATTGCATTTCTGTGTGTCCAATGTTTCCTGAAGCTTTGATTGTTTTTTCTTTATGCTATCTATTTCCTTGAATATTTCTTCCTTCACTTTTTGTATTGTTTTTTGGATTTCCTTGCATTGGGCTTTTCCCTTCTCTGATGCCTCCCTGATTAGCTTAGTAACTAACCTCCTGAATTCTTTTTCAGGAAAATCAGGGATTTTTTCTTGGTTTGGATCCATTGCTGGTGAACTAGTGTGATTTTCTTGGAGGTGTTGAAAAGCTGTGTTTTATCCTATTTCCAGGGTTGGTTTTCTGGTTCCTCCTAATTTGGGTAGCCTCTGTCAGAAGGAAGGTCTAGGGCCGAAGGCTGTTGTTCAGGTTCTTTAGTCTCTTGGGGTGTTTCCTTGATGTAGTACTCTCCCCCTTTTCCTATGGATGTGGCTTCCTGTGAGCGGAACTGCAGTGATTGTTATCTCTTTTCTGGGTCTAGCCATCCTGGGAGTCTACCTGGCTCCAGGATGGTACTGGGGGTTGTCTGCACAGAGTCCTGTGATGTGAACCATCTATGGGTCTCTCAGCCGAGGATACCAGCACTGTATTTGGTGCATGTCCTGGGTCCTGTAGGAGCAGTTGGCTTCCTTCAGAGGGTCTGTGGGTCCTCTCGGATTTCCTGGTTTGTTCTTGCAGTCATTTTGGAGCTAAAGTTCACGATGTGAATCTCCACATGCTACTCTGTCCATCTGTGTTGGAGCTGCAATCTAGTCCTGCCTCCCATCCACCATGATGATCACGATAATTTCATTACTTCTCTGTTTGTTTTACGTGACATGATACTTATAATCCATGCCCAGTTCTATTATTACATTAGTAAGTACGTATCAGTTTAAGGTTGAAAGTGTTGCAAAGTTTTAACTTTTTTTTCTAGATTCTATTTTATCCAAAGAGGAATTATAAACATTTTATCTTTTGAATGGGTCAAACGAGAGCTGCTGAGCTCTGTATTCAGCACATTTATTATACTGAGAAAACTATGTTAGCTTCTGTAGATGTTAAAAATGCTTAGGATTTTTGCTTTCAAAGTTTTATTCTTCAAACGTTTCTAAAATTTCTTTTTGATTCACTTCTACTTTATTCTTTTGCTTGCTAATATTTCCAAATTTTCCAAGCCCTGTTGCATTTTATTTTCCTCCTTAATCATTTTTGTAGCATCATCAAAGTTAATGCCATCTCAAAATATAATCTGTAAATGTTCACTCCTCCTTTCAAATAATTAATTAAAACACTACATAAAACAAGACTCACTCCTGGCCTTGTTGCCATCCCACTAAATATTGTCTCTCAATTCAGGGTGTTGCTATTTTTTATTATTTGCTATTTCAGTCTCAGTGACAGGTTGCCTAACCAAATCAATTTGAAAACACTTTCTTGAAGGGCTTTATAATGCAGTGTTTCAAATGTCCTACCAAAACTCAGTACATTGCCTCTACTGAGTTTGTTATTTACTGATACAGTATTACTTTTTTTCTAACTTAAATATCTGTGAGTATCTGTTTAGTATTTTAGAATTTCACTGTGCTTTCTAGTTTTTCAGAGTTCTCTTTCTTCAAGGCCTTATTATATTTTTCACATGGTGAACTCATTCCTTTTGGAGAACCTGAAAGGAATAAGGACAGGAAAATTATATCTATGAGGGTTAAGGAGACCTCTACAAAATCTATAAGGGAGATATTTAGTGAGGTTTTATGGCCAACCTAAAAGTAAAGTACAGCCAGACATGATGGCTCACGCCTGTAATCCCAGCACTTTGGGGAGGATTACTTGAGACCAGACTGGGAAACATGGCAAAACCCTGTCTCTACAAAAAATACAAAAAATTAACCAGGTATGGAGGCATGCGCCTGTAGTTGCAGCTACCTGGGAGGCTGAGCCCCATAGTTCAAGGCTGCAGTGAGCAGTGATTGAGGCACTGCACTCTAGCCTGGGTGACACTTTAACATGTGTCAAAGAAAGAAAAGAAAAGGAAAAAGAGTAAAGTACATAAATAAATTGCCTTTATACCAATTATGACCATTTAGATGTGGCACAGGCATATGCATACATATCAGTTAAGTAGCTGAAAAATAGAAGGCCAAGAAGCTTACCATGTTATAGAAGCCATCTATTCCTCCTTTGTTCATTTATTCAGGCGGGTAAAACAAAGTATCACAAACTGGGTAACTTAAAAGCAATGACATTTATTTCTCACAGTTCTGGAAACTAGGAAGTTCACGATCAGGGTGCCAGAGATTTGGTGTTGGGTGAGGGCTTGTTTATCGTTGATGGTGACTTCTCACCATGTCCTCACAGGATGTAAGGACCGAGGCAGCTCTTTGGGGCCTCTTTTATAAGAATGCTAATCCCATTCATGGGAGTTCCACCCTCATGACCTAGTCATCTCCAAAGGAGTCATTATTTATTTATTATTATTATTTTTTTAGACAGGGTCTCCCTCCTGTCACCCAGGCTAGAGTGCAGTGATGCAGTCACAGCTCACTGCAGCTGTTACTGTCTGGGCTCAGGTGATTCTCCCACCTCAGCCTCCCTAGTAGCTGGGACCACATGCGTGCACCACCACAATCTGCTAATGTTTGTATTTTTTAGAGACAATATTTCAGCATGTTGCCCAGGCTGGTCTCAAACTCCTGGACTCAAGCAATCTGCCCACCTTGGCCTCCCAAAGCATTGGGATTACAGGTGTGAGCCACCCCATCTGGCTGGACTCATCTCTTAATACCATCACATCGGGGGTTAGGTTTTAACAAATGAATTCTGAAGGGACACAAACATTCAGACTAAAGCATTTCCCCTTCCCAACTCCATTTCACTTCAAATCTCTTCCTATGTCCTGTTAGTTAATGTTCTTATACACACAACAGGAAGAACTTCTGTAGTAGACTTTTAAGACTTGGCTTTTGCAGACCTTCTTGCTTTTCCTCTTGTATTCCTGGCAGTCTTTCTTGATGTCTTTCCTCGGTTTCTACTCTTTTTCCCCTGCTATTTTGTGTTGGAGGGCTGCAGGGCTCAGACCTTGACCCACCTCTTTATTTACATGGACTCTCTTGGTGACCTCATCTCAGTTGATGCCAATTTCATTTTTTTTTCTTCAGTTACTTGATCCAAAAATCTTGCAGTTATACTTGACTCCTATGTTTTCCTCCCTCTGCCCATCAATCTGTTAGGAAATGCTTTCTGTTCTGTCTTTAAAGTCTTGAAGTATAACCTGCCCACTTCTCACCACTCTTGGTCTGAGTCACCATCACCTCTTTCCTTGCTAAAATAGTCTTCTAACAGGGCTTCCTGTCTCCATCCTGTTAGTTTTAACCTCAAATCAGGTGCCAGAATTCATTTTTTAAAAAAGTAAATTACCATGTCATTGTTTCTGCTCAAAGTCCTGAGATGGCTGCCTGTTTCATTCAGGGTAAAAGCCAAAATCTTATAATGACCTATAAGACCTCACATGATTTCAAACCCATTACACTTCCATGATTTCCTTTCCCTACCACTCTCCCCTACTCCCTTTGCTTCAACCACCCTGGCCAACTTGTTGAGCCTTGAAAACATCAGGCAGCTTCTACTTAACAACTTTGCATTGACTACTGTCTTGGCTTGGAATGCTCTTCCTCTGGGGTCACTCTCTCATGTCCTCATGTCCGTGCTCCTACATCACCCTATCAATGTCTGACATTGACCACACTCTCCAATAATGCTCCCTGTCTTCACTCCCACCTCCTGCACATGTGCCTGATTCCCTTCCCTGCTCTACTTGCTCTCACTTCCTCTTATGATAATGTGTGTTAAGTCTGTTTTGTGCTGCTATGAAGGAATACTGAGGATGGGTAATTTATAAAGGAAAGAGATGTATTTAACTCATGGTTCTACAGGCTGTACAAGAATGGCACCAGCATCGGCTAGGCTTACAGTGAGGCATCAAAAACTTCTACTCATGGCAGAAGAAAAGGAGAGCTGGTGTATCACATGGCAAGAGAGATGCCAGGCTCTTTTAAACAGTCAGCTCTCCTGTGAACTAAGAGTAAAAACTCACTCATTACTGTACAGAGGGCACCATGCCATCCCCATGACCCAAACACTTCCCACTAGGCCCCACCTCCAACACTGAGCATCACATTTCAACATGAGATTTGAGGTGACAAACATCCAAACTATATCATAATGTGTGTTTAACTTATTTTTAAAAGTGGTTTGACATTTATCTCTTCCTACTAGAGTGTAAGTTCCTCTAGGTCAGGAAGCTGTGATATTTTGTTCACCAAGACATTCCAAGAACCCAGAACAATTCTGGAATGTAATAGATGCTTGGTGGGTACATGTGGAATGAATGAAGAAACAGTCTAGTAAGGGGTAGACAAAAATAAAGATGACTGTACTATATCGGGATCAATTCTGAAAGAGCTATGTATCAAGTGCTAAGGGAACACAACGGGGGCGTCTGATCTATTCTGGGGGCTCAGGTGAAGATTCCTAGATAAGAGAACAACTGAACGGAATCTTCAAATATTAGTAGGCTTTAGTCAGTGGAAGAGTTCTCAGTAGAGCAAGTAGAACAGAGACACCTCAAACATCGAGTTGTGCATGAATTAGTAGGTTTCTAACGTTGCCTTACCAGTGCCTGGTGAACAGTCAGGTGAATGAGATCAACAAACAGAGGCTGAGCTGATCAGAAACACGGAGCTCAGTAGGGTGGCCAGGCAGAACTTGGCATCAGAGAGATGAAGAACTTCCTCTGATTATTTTAGAGATCAAGATCTCTTCCCCTACCACCCAAATAAAACAAAATAAATCCTGAGTATCTGTTCTATACACAGATAACTAGCCTGTCTTGACAGTAGAGTTACAAAGACTGAGCATATATAGTCTGTGGTTTTAATTAAAAGAAATTTATATCAAAGTTGATTTGCCACAGATTTATTACTATACACAATCATTTCATTGTGGTATACTTACCTAAATAATAAATAGCTCATACACATTACTGTAATTAGATACATCTCACACATCCAGACCTAAATTTGTATTTTTTTCATATTTTTACTCTCTCAAACCTACGTTAATTTTCATGATAACTTGTGCTATCAGATTCTCATTACTACACTCTGCTGCTCCAACATTCCCGTAACTTCCAACCACACAGGTACACAAGCAAGGATCCAAGATCTTATTCCCTAGTATCTAGATCTTTTCTTCATTATGGACAAAATTGTATCCATGTAAAATTAATATGTTGAAGCCCTAACCTCCTCCAATGGGACTATATCTGGAGATAGGGCCTTGAAGGGAGGTAGTTAAGGTTAAATAAGGTTGTAAGGGTCCTAATCTGACAGGGCTGGTGTCCTTATAAGAAGAGGAAGCAATACCTGAGATCTGTCCCTCTCCACACATGTACACACAAAGAGTCTATGTGAGGATGCAGCGAGAAGGCGGCCATCTACAAGCCATTGAGAGAGGACTCATCAGAAACTGCATTTGCCAGAACCTTGATCTGGGACTTCTAGCTTCCAGAACTGTGAGAAAATCAGTTGTTGTTCGAGTCTCCCAGTCCGTGGTAAGTTGTCATGGTAGCCTGAGAAGCCTAGCACACCTTCTTATGCTACCCAGTTTCCATATGTACTCAAGTGTCCCACAGTTGAAGTTTTTCATGTTGGCTATCAATTCCCACTTGTTAATTTTTTTTAATTCAACAATTTATTCAAATATGTATCAAGTAAGCCAAGATCTGTGGGTAAGAACAGAGCTTCCATCTGTGATATTGTAAAGAAGGAAAAAGAGGTTCGTGCTAGTTTTGCTGTTGCACGTCAAACTGTGCTTTTCAGCCACAGTGCATGGTGATTAGTTAAGATGGAAAAGGCATCAACTTTGTGGGTGAAAAGGCATGGACAGGAACATGTTCCTATTGATGGCAATTGGGTTTGGTACTATCTGAGCTTTCGGACATCCACTAGGGGTCTTGGAACGTATCCCCTGCTGTTAAGAAGGGGCTATTGTATTTGATTTTAGTAAAAACTTCTCAGTCATTCTCAAAGGTAGAACTAAAACTAAAGAGTGAGTGGAAGAAACTGTTATCCAGAGGCAGAGTTTTAAAATCATATTATCTACCAAGAAGACTCAGGTTTTGCCAAGGGGCCAAGTATTCCTAAATTGATTCTTCCATTCTGTCCCTATTACCACTATTTTACTGTTGTTCCCCTAAATCACTGTATTAGATCTCAATACATTTTTTTCTTGCCTTTAGATAGAAGAAGAATTTGTTTGGGTAAAGATTTAAAAGGCAAATTCATTAAACGAAACTTGATTTTTCCTTGCTGTATTGAATTTTATACAGTTATTTATTTTTACTTACCAAGTTCATTCTTTAAGAAAGTGGCTGAAGCTATAGACAGCTCAATCTATCTACAAGTTTCACTATAATGAAAAATTCACATTATTCTTATGAAAAAGGATCTTATGGGCATAACGCTAAGCTAGAATTTAAGGCACAAGATCACTTTTCCATTCTGCTTTTTATTAACTCTGGATACAATGGAGAAAATACTGGCTGGCCTGGGTACTGGGAAGATAATTTGGTAATGTCTAAAAAATTGTACAGTTTGCCACATAAAGTTAATATTAATGCTTTAAACATTTTTAATACAAATAAGTAAACATTTTTGAATAAATCTATTTTCACTTAGTTGATGAAAAATTGCCATATAGTATCCACAAATAACTGTTTTTAAAAATATTTAAATTGCTGTGAGTTCACCGAGGAGAAGTTGTGTGACAAAACTGTGTGCAAAGTATGAACATGTTTTCAATTTTAAACTGGCCTGGAAAATGACATTACTGACATTTCCAGTGGCCTAGAATATTTTGTCAACATTAGTTAGAGCTAAATTTTACAAAGTATTCTGAGCCTGCCAAGAAACACAAAGAAAGGACAATTAATTGAATTGCAAATCCAGGGTAATTTGTTAATTTTAGTGTCTGAGTATATTTCTCAACTTCCTTAGTATGAAAGATATGTTTTAAAGAAACCATAAGAAACTTACATAAAAATAATAAGGTATATGGATAAATTGTTTATGGGACAATATTTTCTTAATGAGCTACCTGCCTTGGGGTATTATTGTGGAACTTTACTAACATAAAGTTTATATCATATTAGATCTCACAAAGAGATTTTATTTTCTTAATGTATTCCTATTCTAATCCAAATCTCAAAAAGGTAGCCATATCCAACCTTATTGATGATGTTTATATATTTTGTAATTATGTATATTGGATTAGGGAGCACTGTGACATTAAGAGGAGTACAGTGGTTGTTTCAGCATCAGTGTCATAGGTCTGCTGTTCCAGTTTGGGATATGTTGGGGTAGGTGAGAATGGGAGTCACAATGGGGAAGTTAGTTTGTCAATATCCTGGGGCAAAGTATCAGAAGCTTTACTTTATTCATTCGTCTAGAAGCCATCAATCTCTGAGGGACTGATAACTCTATACCAACACAGAAAAGATTCCTAGGGATCCTAATCCTATCCTCTGTTTTTCTTTTTCTTTTTTTTTTTTTTTTTTTGAGACGGAGTCTCGCTGTGTCACCCAGGCTGGAGTGCAGTGGCCGGATCTCAGCTCACTGCAAGCTCCGCCTTCCGGGTTCACGCCATTCTCCTGCCTCAGCCTCCCGAGTAGCTGGGACTACAGGCGCCTGCCACCTCGCCCGGCTAAGTTTTTTTTTGTATTTTTTTAGTAGAGACGGGGTTTCACTGTGTTAGCCAGGATGGTCTCGATCTCCTGACCTCGTGATCCGCCCGTCTCGGCCTCCCAAAGTGCTGGGATTACAGGCTTGAGCCACCGCGCCCGGCCCTCTGTTTTTCTTTCATAGAATTACATAGTGACTTGGAAACGAAAGTAAGGAAAAACTTCAGCAATGAGATTTGCTAAATGTTGCAATGTACAACTGAGGGAGTCCGTGTGAGTGTCATTTCTGTATATCTTTTAAAAATAGGAACAAGATTAATTATCTAGAGTGATTATAGATTGGCCTATTGCAAACAGGAGGATGGATTGTAATGGTGATTCCTGAGGAATCTCTACGAGGACACTATTTCCTGTGGTGTCTGTCAATACCTATTACTCTATTTTTGTTGCATCTCTAATCATCACTCTGTTGGATCTTACCATATTTATTTCTTGCCTTTAAATTGAATAGGAATTCATTTTAAGAAATATTTGAATGGCAAATTTATAAAGTAAAATTGGATTTTCCTTTTCCACATTAATTTTTTACATAGCTATTTATTTTTACTTACCAAGTTTGTTCTTTCAGTGACTCAAGCCACAGACATATATTAAGGAAAAGCTCTTGCAGATTTTGTGAATCAACAAATATTCAGTATCATGTTTTTATGTTTATTCAGTACCTCTCACCCCTACCCCAATATATCAGAGCAGTGGGTCACTGACCATTAATAAAATTTTATTAAATTGAAATTCATTAATAATTTGCTCTTTTTAGCAAGTAATAGTGACGTTTTCATTGCTTTGTTTTTCAATTTACAACAGGTCTATTGGGAGATAACCTCATTGCAATTCGAAGATCATCTATATTTCAATGTATTTTTATTATACAACAGTGAATAATTAAATAGACATGTGCCTTTAGTATGCATATACAGAAATGCATAAACAAAATATCAGTGAATCTCATTCATCAAAATATTTAAGCTGTGATCGCACCACTGCATTCACTTGGGTAACACAGTAATGATATACTGTGCTAAGCATTTCCAAAATTTTTAATCCTAATTCCTACAGATGGAGTTACTATATAACTTAGCTTTTCCATTGCTTTTATAGAAGTTACTTTCCTATAAAAATGTGAAATTCACAATGCTCATTAATTGAATTTATTATTATTTCAAGAGCCATATGAATTTATATCTTTACATTTTTATATTTTTTGAATACTTTTTCATCTATAACTTGATTCATAATGAGTTTACAGCAGTTCCAGATGCATTTATACATCTGTGTTTCCAAAACAAGTTAGAGTTATTAAGTTTAGCTATTAGGACATTTAACTTATTTCATGTGCATTTCAAAGCCAGCATGGATGAAATAAGTTTTATTATGGAATGGTAAATTTACTATCCTCTACTTATTGACTTAGTGTAGCGTTAAAAAAAAACTCTTATTTTGAAGTAATTTTAGATATACAAAGTTTACAGAGATTGTACAGAGGGTTTCTGTATACCCCAGTTTTCCTTGTTAACATCCCATATCACCCTGGTACATTTAGAAAAACTAAGAAACCAACATTTGCACATTACTGTTGACTAAACTTCAGATTTTACTCAAATTTCTCTAGTTTTTCCACAAATGTCTTTTTTTTTTTTCCTATTCCATGATTTGGTCTAGGACACCACATTGCATTTTGACAAAGTTTTTATTAAAACAAAATTTTAGAATTGGGACTAAATGCCTACTTCCCAAATGTCTACTTCAAAGGGTGCCTTGGAAGAAACCAGTTCTGCTACTGTTTGTTAGTTAATTTTAAAGCCTTTCTCTAGCTTTCTTCATTTCATTCAGTTAAGTAAAAGTGAAGAAGAAGCTGCACACTTGACTGACTCTCTGCCCTAAATCCTGTCCCACTTCTCCCATCTCTGATAACCCAGTAAACATTCTAACGTCTTAAATTCTTTTCCAGTCACCCACCCTCTGTAATCTGAAGTCTTCAAGAATGTTCTTGCTGCAGTATCAGTGGATTGCTCTAACAGGGCATTAAACCATTCCTCTATGAAACAAAGCATGAGATACCCATGCTAGTTCTCTTATATTGGAATACTTTTATTGGGGAAGGATGGCTTCTGGAAGTTTCTTTTAAAAAACCCAGTCTGGAAAACTTTTTAAATCATTTTTTTGTCATTGCTACTACATTATCCACTGATATTGAGGTAATTTTTTCTCCTAAAACATTTTCGGGGAAGGATATAACTCTTTGGCATCCCAGAAAAGCTATCATCTGACATCTGCCTGAGAAGCTTCCCGTATGGGGCTTTGATGAAAGGGCTGATCCTCCAACCAAGTTTCAAACTGAGGTGACTGTGGAGAAAACCGACTTGGCAAAAATAACAACTTTTCAGGCTATTTAGCATCTTTGGAAGCTATAATTTTACTTTTGAACTTGATTTTCTGATAAATAAACCTGCAGCTTTAAATCTAAAGATTTAAAGTCGTATCTTAACACATAACAATAACTATACATTTTAAAATTTTAGGTTGACATTTTAGTTGAATAAGCAGTTTTGTCATATGAGAATTAAAATTCTATTTCCTGGAACCCTATCAGAAGGCTTATATAAGACAATACTACTTCTGAAGTATTTAACATTTTTCCTCTGTAGACCTCATTTATTTATTTATTTAACTGACAAAAGTTATATGTAAACTTATTGTGTACAACATGTTGTTTTAAAATATATACATTGTAGAATGTCTACATCAAGCTACTTAACATATGAGTTACTTTACATTGTTGTCGTTGTTGGTAGTGGGAGCACTTAAAGCCCTCTCTAAATCTTTGTTTGTTTTTTGAGACGGAGTTTCACTCTTGTTGCCCAGGCTGGAGTGCAGTGGCATGATCTCAGCTCACTGCAACCTCCACTTCCTGAGTTCAAGTGATTCTCCTGCCTCAGCCTTCTGAATAGCTGTGACTACAGGCGCCCGCTACCACGCCTAGCTAATTTTTGTATTTTTAGTAGAGACGAGGTTTTTACCATGTTGACCAGGCTGGTCTCGAACTCCTGACCTCAGGTAATCGCCCGCCTTGGTCTCCCAAAGTGCTGGGATTACAGGCATGAGCCACCGTGCCTGGTCCCTCTCTGGATTATGAATACAGTTGTTTTGGAATAGATAGCATTACTTTCACACATAAGAATATTCATTGAAACCAAACTGGGAGATTTGATAAGAATATACTTTGCTTATGTTGTATTGCTATAAGAGCTCCAATCTTAGGCATTTTAGATAGAGATATTAGGATGTAGTCTTGTCCTATGTATTCATGTTGATTGACATGGAAGCTATTGAAAAGCTAGTTTGTTCTTGATCTCTTTGCTGTTCATACTAGCGACCTATTTTGACTTACTGGCAACTTGGATCTTGGGTTGGCCTATATTCAGAGACCAGACTGTACTTGACCTGAAGTTTATAGAGAGTCCTGACTAGAGTTACTGCCTTTGTAGCCAGTTCTAATTTCCTGGTATTCTGATCCTTTATTATCTGGTATCCTGCCTGAGTCTTTGACACTTTGTTGCCTAGGTTCAGAACTTGAGTAACTGCTCTTGCTTGAAACTTACACTTGTGAACCGTGAACGTTTGCCAGATTCTGACCTGAGAGAACAGCTGACCCTTCTACCCTACACTGACTTAACTGAGCTGTTTTTGCCTGTCTAAACCTATGGTACTACCCTATCCTAGGGTACTACCCTAGACTGTAACCTTTTTAAAAACACTAATCGAGTAAAGCTGTAGGAATGGTTGTATTAGCTCATCCTTGCACTGCTATTAAGAAATACCAGAGACTGGGTAATTTATAAAGAAAAGAGGTTTAATTGGCTCATAGTTCTGCAGGCTGTACGGGAAGCATGGCAGCTTCTGCTTCTGGGGAGGCCTCAGGGAGCTTTTACTCATGGCAGAAGGCAAAGCAGGCGCAGGCGTCCTACATGGTATGAGCAGGAGGAAGAGAGAGGAGGAGGTGCTACACACTTTTAAACAACCAGATATGGTAATTCACTCACTATCACTAGAACAGCACTGAGGGGATGGTGCTAACCTCTTCATGGAAACTCCACCCCCATGATGCAATCATATCCCACCAGGCCTGTCTCCAACACTAGGGATCACAATTCAACATGAGATTTGCTGGGAGCACAGATTCAAACCATATCAGTGGAGAGGGAAAAAAGAAATCTGTAACTGGCTGTGATTAATTAGTTGTCAACTCCATTCTCCTTGGACTAGGCTGGACTGTAACCTCTGGATTGATGTATCTGAAAAATCTAGTTGGGTCCCTGATCTTGACTTTCTTAGTTCTCTTATATCTATTTTGTTCAATTATTGAGCCCCTATTATAAGTCAGGAATTGGGTAGGTGAATATAGGGAATATAGAAAAAAACTCAGTTCCTGCATTCTTGTAACTTTGGGCTGAGCATAAGAGACAAACATACAGATTCCTTTTTGTTGTTGTTGTTGAGACCGAGTCTCCCTCTGTCGCCCAGGCTGGAGTACAGTGGCACCATCTCAGCTCATTGCAACCTCTGCCTCCCAGATCCAGGCAATTCTTATGCTTCAGCCTCCTGAGTAGCTGGGACTACAGGCACGGGCCACCACGGTGGGCTAATTATTTTG
The DNA here is from genome assembly GCF_003255815.1 of Theropithecus gelada. Classification (NCBI taxonomy): domain Eukaryota; kingdom Metazoa; phylum Chordata; class Mammalia; order Primates; family Cercopithecidae; genus Theropithecus; species Theropithecus gelada. Next base: position 166,168,211 of record NC_037668.1, read on the forward strand.
TATTTTAGTAGAGATGGGATTTCACCATGTTGGCCAGGCTGGCCTCAAACTCCTGAGCTCAGGCAATTCACCTGCCTCAGCCTCCCAATGTGCTAGGATTACAGGCCTGAGCCACCACGCTTGGTCTCAGATTACTTCTTGAGTATTTAGTGCATGCTCAATGAGTTTTCCTGGGTGAATGATACTTGAGTTGAGTCTTAAAAGATGCATAAAAATTAACCAGGCATTGGGAACCTCCTGGCTGCTGGGTAACATGGCAAAGACACAGAGATGTGGACCAACATGGTGTGCAGGTATATGACAAGTGCTATTATAACTAGAGCGTATGTAAAATTTTGTTTGCTACCTCCCGCATGTCATATTGTGACACATTAGTTGCAGAGAAATCAGTGTGACAAGGCTCCAATGAGGTTAATTCCATATTAGATTAAAGGATTTAGCAAGTAGAAAATACTGAACTCTATCTTGAGTTGTGGTTTAATTAATTTTCTGTGTTTGGGGTGAGAATTGAGGTGAAACAATCCTGTTAGATAATTTGTTTTTTCATTGTGGTACCAACTCACTGATGTAATCAAGACTCACCTAATTTTCGTAAAGGTCTGCTGTGAATCCAGATCTCACAGTGACCAGTAGACACATTTCCAGAAGGAAGTAGTTAGTTCTTGCCATTATTGACCCTATACCTTTACTGATAGCAGGGTAGCCTAATCAATATTGTAGAATGAATTAGCTTCTATTCATTGATAAACATTTTTGTTGAGATGGACACAGAGAGGTAAAAAAATATTGAGACTGCACTGAAAAAGATAGGATGAAATAGTGGCACATTATACAAGACAAGAGTAATTGAAATATGTAATGTGTTGTACAAGTATATAGTGGAGAATCTCCTAATTGGGTTAAGAGCTATGCATTCTCTCTGTGTCACTTGTTATGTTGTTCTAGCTACCTCATTTATAAGATGTGAGGGTTTTTATTGATATCTACAGTCTTTTCTGTTTTTATTTATTTATTTACTTTTATTTTTTATTCTTTTGAGACAGTTTTGCTCTTGTCGCCTAGGCTGGAGTGCAGTGGCGCAATCACAGCTCACTGCAACCTCCACCTCCCGGGTTCAAGTGATTCTCCTGCCTCGGCCTCCTGAGCAGCTGGGATTACAGGCACCTGCCACCATGCCCAGCTATTTTTTGTATTTTTAGTAGAGCTGGGGTTTTACCATGTTGGCCAGGCTGGTCTTGAAGTGAAAACCTCAGGTGATTCACCCACCTTGGCCCCACAAACTGTTGGGATTACAGACGTGAGCCACTGCACCTGGCACTTTTCTGCTTTTAAATACATTGATTTTAGAAAGTCCATATGAATTTTGGGCTTGGACCTAGATATCCCAGTGTGTGTAGGGAGCCCTGTATCTCTGCAGGGGGATCCATTAGACCAAGGATATTGGATCCAGCACCTCTCCTTTTTAATGCCTGTCATAAGCATGTGATTTTATATCATGTTGGAGAAAGACTGTTGATATAAAGGAAGAGAACAAAGAATGAGAAGAACTATACGTGAGTCAAACTCCATAGATGAAATGTTGTTTGGACTCAGATACAGATGATTACATTAAACATATTTCCAAGTTCAAGGAAAATTGTCATGATTCTAGAATTATCATTTCTTCCTTTTTCTCTTTTATCCCATTTCCTACTTTTATTCTCTTCCCTTCCCCCACAGGCAGCCTCCTAGAGCAGCAGTCCTTTTTGGGACTGGTTTTGTGGAAGACAGTTTTTCCACAGACGAGGCGGGGAATCAGGGGATGGTTTCAGGATGATTCAAGCACATTACATTTATTGTGTACTTGATTTCTATTATTATTACATTTTAATGTATAATGAAAGAATTATACAACTCACTGTAATGTAGAATCAGTGGGAGCCCTGAGCTTGTTTTCTTGCAACTTGACAGTCCAGTCTGGGGGTGATGGAAGACAGTGACAGATCATCAGGCGTTAGATTCTCTTAAGGAGCGCGCAACCTAGATCCCTCGCATGCGCAGTTTACAATAGGGTTTGTGCTGCTATGAGAATCTAATGCCTCTGCTGATCTGACAGGAGGTGGAGCTCAGGGGTAATGCAAATAATGGGGGGTGGCTGTAAATACAGATGAAGCTTCACTTGCTCACCTGCCACTACCTCCAGCTATGTGGCTTTGTTCCTAACAGTCCTGGTCCCTGGCCTGGGGGTTGGGGACCCCTGTTCTAGAGTGTTTAAATGTGAAACTATTTGCAATTTTTGTTTCTAAATATATATTATGGTTTTGTGTAGCTGTATCTTAAAGTTATGCATAAGGTATTGCAATATTTATTTTATTCTGTTTCTTATTTTTTCCCAACTAGATGTATAAGATCCATTTATGTTACTACATGTACATCTAATCTGTTGCTTAAATCAATGTGGGCATCCACTATATTTTTCCTATTCACTCTACCAATAATGGATACTCAAGTTGCCTTGGAGTTAAACATCCTCATACAGGCCTTTTTCGGGACCTGTGTGAGAGTTTATGTACACACAGACACACACACACACACACACACACACACACACACACACACACACAGAGCCAGTGGATCTTGAGGAATTTGAAAGTGTATTTTGATTAAGTGCTCCAAATCCTCTCTAAAAATGTCAAACCATTTTACACTTTCCCAAGCAGTGCACAAGGATCCTTACACCTCCCGATCACTGTCTTTTCTTGGCATTGTCAGCTGTCTAATTTTTGCCAGTTTAACAGGTATAAAGTGCTATTGCATTGGTTTTACCAGGCACGGTCAGCAAGAACCTTGACAGAGGAATGACAATAGCTAAACCAGCTGCCTCTCGTTCTAATTTCCATGAGGCTCTCATTTCTCATTCTTCTGTGGCCATTAGAGAGGGATATGGTTGGGGGAAGATTCTTCTTCTCTGGTCCCTATCCCTTCAAGCTTAGTTTATGTTATTATGGCACAAATGGTGTGGTAAGAGATTACCTAGACCCTATGTGGTTGCGCAATCAAGGGACAATGTTTGCTTGGCTATGTCACTCCAGTAATTCAACCTTCATAAAACGTCCATGGCTGGTCAGAAATTTTCTGGGGACTTAGGTAGTAATCAGTCAGAAGTACGGAGAAAGCCTGATCTTTGAGCTTGCATCTCTCTGTAACATACCTCAGTGTTCTGTCCTCCCCTAGCCGTAACTTTGCTCCCAGGGGTACTTCTGTCTCCAGGCTATTTTCTTTGCTAAAGACACCCTTAGGTGAAAAGTGTTGACTCTATGAGGATGCAGGAGTGCAAAATTTTGGCTATTTTTTTTTTTCCTTTGAAATCAGGACAAACACCTGGTTTCTTTCTACATCATCGGAAAAAAAATGTTAAAAGAAGGAACAAAGAGAATCAAGTTTGAGAAACAGGGAAGTTGAGTCTAGAATAAGATGATTTGATGCTTGAAACTATGTTGGGGAGTCAATTGTCATGAGCATAAGTTCGGATTACCAGAAAATCGTGGAAGAGAAATATTCAGATTTTCATGTATAAATTAAAATATGTCTCTTTCCTATTTGAGATTGGAGCTACTTTATGTTTATTATGCTTTTAAGATCCAAAGGGGCTTCAGAGGCTGACCATCACACATAGTTGAGAATAGAGAATTGGTCCTCAACTACTGCCAGAATTAATCCCGTGCTCAATTTTGGAAAATAGTAATGTTTTATAATCATTCGCTAATTATTGCTGACACTGTGGCTGGATAAACACATAGAAATTTACATACAATTTGTTGTCCGTAAATGGGAAGCTCAAAGGCGAATTCAGAATGGCTGTCATTCATAGATCATTGTATAAATGGATTCTGGGTAATTAGGTTAATTCTAGCTGATATTTGAAACTTAATCTGTATCACTCTTTTTTTCTACTTGAAATAGAATGGAAATTCTACCCTGTGAAACCCCAGTGTCTTCTAGGCATGCTGGAGGTTAATGGCTTCTAGAACCTCTTTTCCTGATAAAAGCCTTGTCTTCTGTGGTACTTCCCTACTGTGTTCAGGCAGGGAAAGGTTTTCTCTAAAATATCCAATGTTTCTGTTGAGAAGAGAGGGATTGATGTTATGATTAAGAGAGGGCAAAAATTACTTTTTGGGCTAAATTAGCCTATGATGGCAGACACAATTTTACATATTTATATAGCTACTTCCCTTAACCTTTATCCTCTAAAGCCCCTTGCCCTTGCTTTCCCTATCAAATAAAAACAATAACATCTGTTTCATACTTCAGTTGATACAAATAATTTCATGTGCATTCTCATTTAATTTCAACCACTCTTGACATGTTCATGAACATATCTAAACAATTAAAATGTTTCAGGATTAACTATGAAGAGTTCAGTCACCCCTAGTTTCATTGACTAGATGACAAACATCTGCCACCAAGGCTAACCCCTGGGAAAATGATAGAGGACAAAATTTGTCTTTTGCATTCTCCCACCCTGTCAGCATTTCTTTTCCCGACACAGCCAAATCTCCCTTCAGACATACCCAATGCTTTCATATGGCCCTCCAATTGCCCAGGATTTTCTCTGTAGAAAGTGTCTCCAAGGCAGCCCACTTCACATCTTTTTTTTCTTTCTCCTAGTAATCAAAACTTATATGCTTTATATTTTCTCCCCTTAATGTCTTCCCTGCTTATGGCCTATTGCAGTGAACTCTCTTAGGGGCATTTGCATCTTGGATGAGAAATCCCAAAGTCTTAACAGGCAGAAATAAACCAGCAAAGGTAGAATTTCAGATATAGTGACACATGTAATTTAGAAATAGAGAGTCCTCAAATCGCAGCAAGTATTGTCACCCCATGTGAGTAAAGCCCTTTCTGGAAGTCATGGTATTTATAAAATACCTGAATAGTCAATTGAATCTTTTACTTTCACATTCATCTTTCAATATAATACAGACTGAGATTACATGATTGATATTTACACTCTATTCACACGTAACTCATTTGCCATTTGCAAACAAGCATTAAAAGGTGCTTTGAAAATGATAATGACACTTATAGATTACTAAATCTTTCTATTAAGGACAGTTAAGTAGCTGACATTAGAAGTAAAAGTGTATTTACATATGTAATTCCTCCTCAGAATAAAATAGAACATGAAGTTTTACTTACTTAAATGAATTGAAGGGAACTTATGGATCACCTAGTCCAAGTTCTCTCACTTTCTCTCACTTTCCATCTGAGGAGACTGAACACAAAGGGGAGAAAGGACTCATGCTAGATGTCACAGTACATTAGCAGAGGCAGTGGGATAAAGCCCAGGTTTCCTTACCCCACGTTTACACTTTTTCTACAAACTGGTTTTGCTGCTCATCATCAACCACTATTGTAGGTGGGGATTGTTAAAATCTTCAGACAAAGTAAATTTCACAGAATTTATTTGAGCAAAGAATAGTTCATAAGTCAGGCAACACTCAGAACCAGTGAGGTTAGAGAGTTCCACCCAGCAATATGAGAAGGGAGTATCTATAGACAGAAAGAGCAAGTGACATGCAGAAACAGCTATATTGTTTACAGCTTGGCAGTTGCCTAATATGGACACGTTCTTTTTTTTTTTTTTTTTTTTGAAACAGAGTTTTGCTCTGTCACCCAGGCTGGAGTGCAGTGGTGCAATCTTGGCTCTCTGCAACCTCCGCCTCCCGGGTTCAAGTGATTCTCCTGCCTCCGCCTCCTGAGTAGCTGGGATTACAGGTGTGCACCACCACATCCGGCTAATTTTTTTTTTTTTTTTTAAAGTAGAGATGGGGTTTCACCATGTTGGTCAGGCTAGTCTTGAACTCCTGACCTCATGATCCGCCCGCCTTGGCCTCCCAAAGTGCTGGGATTACAGGCGTGAGCCATGGCACCTGGCCAATATGGACACATTATGATAGTTGGCAGCATGTGATTGACTGAAGCTCATCTGTTATGACTGGCTGAGACTCAACTACTTGTTACAAGACTGTACTCTTAAACTAGGTTGTAATTTGCTACATAGAAACTCAAAGTAAGGAGGCAGTGTCAGGCCAAATTTAGTTTAATTTAACAGAATGAAGAGTAGAGAGTCTCAAACAGGCTTGCTTGCCCACAACCCATCTCTGAACTGTCTACACCTCACTTTAATTTGTACTCTGTACCAGCCCCATCTTTTCTTCCTGATTCACTGCAGCTGGATTTCCTTCTTTATGCCTTTAGCAGATATGATCTCAAGTAGGCATTGTGTATATGTCCCCTTCCTGGTCTAAGGATAAAACAAAATACTTTGCACATAGAAGGAACTTAATGCACACTTTTTTTTTTTTTTTTTTTTGGAGACAGGGTCTCACTCCATTGCCCAGGCTGGAGTGCAGTGGTGCAATCACAGCTCACTGCAGCCTCCACCTCCCAGGCTCAGGTAATCCTTCCACCTCAGCCTCCTGAGTAGCTGGGACTACAGGGACACACTACTATGCCTAGCTAAATTTTGTATTTCTTGTAGAGACTGGGTTTCTTCATGTTGCCCAGACTAGTCTAGAACTCCTGTGCTCAAGCAATTCTCGTGCCTCAGCCTCCCAAAGTGTTGGGATTACAGGCGTAAGCCATGGCGCCCAGCCCACACTTTTTATATACATTTTTAAGTAAGAAAAATTGGATATCATCGGGTCATTTAGCTCCTTAAAGGCACAGATCTTGTTTAATGCTTGTTTGCCCATGATTTTATCCTGAGGTGCTAGCATAATGACACTGTTGAATAACTCTCTGTGGAATGAAAGAGTAAATAATAAATGGCTAAAGCAAGATATTGAAACTATCATTTGCTTTCCAAATAATTTGGAACTTCTCTCAACTGACATTTAAAAAATATCATTCAACTGGTGGTGTTTGGTAGAAACTGATTTTGTATTGATTAAAATTACATAATTCTATATTGAAAACAAAGATTATATGCACTGATGGTCATGTCACATTTTTATTTCAAATCGTCATATATATATATATTTTTTTCTATTCTCTTCATTGGACAGCAAAAGTCACATTCACTAAGGATAGGTATAATTTACTTGGATAGGATTAAAGGTTATTTTTCAAAATTCATTTAAATATTCTTTTTGGATTTCGTGTCAACACACTTCACACTTTTCTCTTGTTATCCTTTCTCTAGTTTTTGTTGAGACCTAGGCAACTTCTTGGGAGGCATGCTAACTGGTTTAAAAGATAGATGACAGTAGAAATCACTCATTCTCCGTGGAAAGCACTATTCTATCACGCTTTATATTGTTCAGGACTCAGCTGACTGCTACTGCTGACTTTAGGAGCCTGTCAGCTAGCTGATTGCTGGATGAGTTAGAATTTTAGCTCTGCTAGTTATGTGCTGGGTTGGGGACAGGCCTCATGCTGTCAGAGTCTGGGCAAACATCTTCACCCCTATCAGACTTCATAATTTTACCTGCAAAGTTGGGAGAATTAAAGCAGTCCTGTAGTGTAGTTACAAGGAAGAGGTTAAATGTATTCAGCGTGTAACTCAGTGCTTTTGTCAATATGTTCACAGTAGGTGCTCAATATATAGTCATCCTTATCATTCTCATCGTTTCTACTATTCCAAGTTAAAGGAAAAAAAGGCTCAACATTCATTTCCTAGTAATTTCTTGAATTTCTAGAATCTGATGAAGTGGTTTGTTTTCCTAACTCAAACTGCCACTGTGACGTGGACTTTAGTAGAGTGTCCTGCCTTGAAGACAATTTCTTGTGGCAGCATTTCATTTTTACAGTGTTTACAGGAGGGCAGCCAGCCAGGAAGCCAGATCAGGGCGGATTCCAGGCACAGGCAATATAGGAAATGTGAGTAAAATTATTACCACAAACTGCCTTCAAAGAATTGTTCTGATTGTCTAAAAATACACAAGTAGAACTTGCTGTAATGATTTCATTCTTTTCAGGATTTCCTCTCTATTTCTGTCTATTTTAAAAACCATTGACAATGAAGTAAAAACTGTTGCTAAAACTCTTTATATATATGTATGTAGCTGATCAAATGTACTGGAAAATTACATCTAGGATTTTGAGACTCAGCTCATCAATCTCAGGTATACTGTTAGCATTGCCACAGTTTACATATAATAAAAGTCATTGCTTTTTCTATCTTTAATCAACGTACATACATTTTAAAGTATAGTAATTTTATAAATATGCTGGAGAAGAAGAATGTATCCTTTTTTAGGTTTAGGCTCCCATGAAAGCTCATTTTCAATCCCAGGGACTAGAAGCTGGTACTCAAGTGATTTCTGTTCTGTTTTTGTTGGATGTTATTACTTTGGAGTTATCTATTACCTGCAAGATCCATTGTTTCTCACATGCAATTGAAATAGATCATCTCATGATGGAGGCAGAGCTGACACAATGTTGTACTGGAGGTATTTGGTCTATGGCACACATCCTGTGGCTTGTCCTTTCTGACTACCAACTTCATTAAATATCTTTGTGGTAGGCAGTTCAGTGAAATCAATAGGATATTCGACTGGACTTCTTACTGAGGGAGAGAGATAAATTATTTCCAATGGCCACTTTTTCATTCACCCAAAAGAGTTTTGTAGTAACAGTAGATGAAACAAGTGGCCTCGAGATCTATCCTTTCTTAAAATTCATCTCACTGCCTTAAAAAGTATTTTCAAAAACATTCCCAAATTGCCACTTCATACAGCATCTGCTTCAAAGAAAAGAACTAATAGACAAAGTAGATGAATGAGGACTTATGAGTTTCTTTTCATGATGAATGTTGCCTAATATTCCACAATCAGGTAAACAGGGCTGAAAAAATACAATGTAGCAGCTTAAAAATGGAAATCTAGAGGAAAAGCTAAGATTTCCTAGACCTACTCTACAAGCTGAAGAAGGAAAGAACTTCATTATTTTTTTCTAGTCCATTTGCAGAAGTCTGTCTGTCTTGTGTGGCATATGGTGAAAAAAATAATCTCTTGGAAGCAGGAGAGTAAACCTGACAGTGAAGAATTCAAGTAGGATCTTAAACAAGTCACTCTCCTCCTTTGACTATAAATTTTCTTTATAAAACTAATATGACACTGGTCTATGTATGACCTTTGGGAACAATCATCAACTTTGGCTTAACAATGCAGGCTACCATAATCAGTAGATTAAAAAGCACAGGATTATTAGATAGTAGACTGGTTTTTTTTGTTTGTTTTGCAAACTGATTTTCCTATTTGGGGCATAGTTTTAGAATTTCAATTAAAAATATTATTCCTATCACTGGAAACAGGTAAAGAAGAGCAGTCATTTTACTATCATCACGTTTTTGGAATTTGCAGTAGTAAACTTATTGCTTTCTAAACTTGAAGGATAATTTTGGATCCCTAAAATGCAAATATAAACTGGACAGTATAGAAAATGTAGGTGATTTTAAATACGTTGTCTATGTAACATAGCCTTCAGCTTAATGTCTTAAATAATTTAGGATAAAATTATTTGATTTATTTGCTAAATGTGAGTGGGTTTACACCTATTATTTATGTAATTTTCTCATTTATTCAAAAGATGTTGGGAATTTACTGTTTGCTAGTTTCTAAAGGAACTTCTATACTTCTGTTTATTTTTATGTAAAAACAATCATAAGATAACTTCCATGTAGATTTGACTATTTTTTGACCTACAAAATGATGATTTCACATGGTTCAAATCTATTTATCTTCTGTTTAGCTATCTAATCATCAATCAAAAGAGTCATACTCTGTAAAATATTTGGGGAATTTGTTCTGAGCCAAATATGAATGACCATGGCCCATGACACAGCCCTCAGGAGATTCTGAGAACATGTACTCAAGGTGGTCAGGGCACAGCTTGGTTTTATACATTTTAGGGAGATGTGACACATCAGTCAAATACATTTAAGATATACATTGGTTCTGTCCAGAAAGGTAGGACAACTTGAAGGTGGGGGGCCTTCCAGGCTATGGGTAGATTGGAAAATTTTCTGATTGGCAATTAGTTGAAAGAGTTATTGTTAGAAAGGAATGTCTGGGTTATAAGAAGAAGTTGTGGAGACCAAAGTTTTATCATGTAGATGAAGCCTCCAGGTAGCAGACTTCAGACAGAATAGATTGTAAATGTTTCTTATCAGCCTTAAGGTCTGCATTGATGTTAAATGCTGGTCAGCTTATCCTGAATCCCAAAAGGGAGGAGGGCATAGTGAGACATGACTGACCCCACCTCCTGTCATGGCCTGAACCAGTCTTTCAGGTTAATTTTGGAGTGCCCTGGCTGAGAAGAAGGAAGGAGTTCATTCAGGGGGTTGGAGGGCCTTAGAATTTTATTTTTGGTTTACACTATTTATTTATCTATCTATCTATCATCTATCTGTCTGTATATAATTCACAACTACTACATAATGGATGTTCAGGAAAAACAGACAAAAAGAGGACCAATAAAAAACTTATTCAGTCATCATGTAACCTTGAGTATAATCAAGTATGTAAAATAATATTTGAGTTCACATCAACATAAGTATGGAATATATCTGAGGTGATAGGGAACATTAAATCTGTTATAAATCCATCAACCGTACTTTCTCCAATATGTTCAATTTTCCTGTCTCCAAAGGATTTGTGTGTGTGTGTGTGTGTGTGTAAGAACAACTATCAAGTAGCAAAATAGCCTATTTTTCTTCTACCCCTTTTTAGAATAACATCTTCTGATGTTATTCTAAATGTTATTCTAAATGTTTAGAATAACATCTTCTGACATATCAAAATAGCAAGGAAAGAGGAAGAGGAAAGAGAGTGGAAGTCAACTACTATCTGAAACGTAGCCCAGGAACAATTCAGAATAGACATAGCAGTTTCCTCCTGAAAGGGAAATATATTTGTATTTATCATTTTTTATGATTTACCATAATAACAAAGTATCCCAGAGAGAATTCATACATTTATTTCTTTTCAGTGTGAAAAGTAATGCTATTAAGTAAATCCATGAAGTCTTACATCTGATGAGTTACCTTAACAAAGGGCTACATATTTTCTACATATCCTGTTAGTCAAATAAATTGCTTAGTTTCATCTTTATTACATTAGCAGCATGGGAAATTAAATATTGAGCTCTTTGGCTATTAACAATATGTTTAACAAAAATTCTTCAAACAGAAAAAAGAGAGGTTATTTTGAGTTACGAAAGGCATCTACTAAGGAACGAAAGCTATCTGTTAGAATAGCGTGTGAATATGAAATGATTTCACACATTTTGAATTGACTTATTCTTTTTTGGTATATGTACAAAATACAAGCTAACTTATAGTATGTAGTAAACAGCAACATTCAGAAAAAATGTCTTAAAGAGACCTTTAATTTTTTTAAATTAGAAAAACAGATTTGGAGTGTTGACTTCTTGATGGAACTATGCTAATCTGCATACGACTTTGCTGAACTCTTAACAGAATTTCTACTCCTTTGTAGAAAAGCCCTCTCCTACTATCCACAGGCGTTGGTCTTACTCTGAAATTGATCTCATCCTACCATGAGGCAATCTACTCATGGATGCAGTAAACTCCTGAAGTATATTTCTCAACATCTGAGTTTAAGCAGATTAGAACAATGTCTTTAGATCGGTGGCGTCTCTTTTGTTCTCTACTGTATCTCCAGGTCCTAGGACTGTGTCTGGCACATATAGCTGTTCAATGAATGAATAATTTGGGGGTGGGGAGCATTTCAGCAGAGTAGTTTTGGTAATTATAGTTCACCTAATCTCCATCAAGGTCTTTGCCAGAGTGAGATAAAGATATACTCTACTCACTCATTTTTCCAGTAATCCTATGTACACCCCCAACCCAAAGACCAAATACAACCCTCGAAGTAAGACAGTATAGCTTTAAAATCTTCAATGTTGTAGTGAGTCCTTTGACATTTAATATACTTGTCTGTATTCTTTCTAATACCAATATAACAATCCCTGCTTTTTTTTTTTTTTTTTTTTTGAGACAGGGTCGCACTCTGTCACTCAAACTGGAGTGCAGAGGCATGATTTCTCCTCACTGCAACCCCTGCATCCCATGTTCAAGCAATTCTCTTGCCTCAGCCTTCCGAGTAGCTGGGATTAGAGGCATGTGCCACCATGCCTGGCTAATTTTTATATTTTTTTTGTAGAGATGGGGTTTCATCATTTTGCCCAGGCTGGTCTTGAATTACTGACCTCAAGTCATCCGCCTGTCTCAGCCTCCTAAAGTGCTGGGATTACAGGCGTGAGCCACTGCACCTGGCCTGCTTTTTCTAAGTGCATATTTGTTTGTTATATTTGTCCTACTGCGATGGCAAACTCATTAGACTGTAAGGGAACTCAGCCAGCCTTGAAATGAGAGATACTCTGGATCAAGAGCAGAATGTGAGAAGTGAGGTGGGATGGATTCATGTGTCATTCCTCCTGGGATATGCATGCTGAGGGGCCTTCACCTGAGGTGACATTATTTCCAGTTTGGCCAGTAGAAGTGCAGGTTGTGTGTGTATGTATGTGTGTATGATACACACACACACACACACACACACACACACACACATATATATATATATATATATTTTCTCCTAATTTAGTCGGTTTGGATTCATGCTCCAACCAGACTACATAATTTCAGTATGGAAAGTCTCATTCTCTTTCAGAAGAGCAAAGCATTGGAAAAGTGAAGGGAAGAAGAAAATATTGGAACTGAAACTAGTAATTAAGATTTTCTGGTTAACATTTATGGTCTTTTGAGGATTTTTATTATTTCCTGTAGATTTGGAAGGGGTAAGATGAACATGTGCAGTTCACTCATGGGCCAGTAAGAGTGTCTTTGCTTTTGCTTTTGAAATTTGACTTAACAGTAGTGTGTCTAGGGGTCATTTTTAATACATTTTCTTCTTAACCATTTTTATATATTTGTTTGAGACTAGATAGACCAAGAACAAATAGAATATCTTGGTGGTTGGCATGCTAATATTAAGAAAAGATTTTTTTCTTCGTTAAGTAGAAATGAAATCAAGTACCAAAAGAAATCATAAATTGGCAGTACTGACGAGTCATGCGAAAGGACCTTGCTCCTTTTACACTATCAGATAGTTTTTTGAGAACCAGATCGGGTTCTCAAAAATTTAGATTGGGTCAAAAGAGCAAAAAGAATATCCTCTAATGACTTACTTATCTTTAGAAGGTGTGTTTGTCCCTTTTGTGTAGAAAATATGGTACAATAATTAAAAAAAAAAACTACAAGCTGTTAGTGCGAAGCTGAAGTACTCCCAAGAGCCACACGTTAATTTATTGGAGAAGAGGAAAGTTATTAAAAACCTCTAAGGCTCCATGAATAGCTCATTTACCTACTTTGCTTAAATGCTAGTTTAGAATTAGTTCTTGACTAGAGAGCTGCTTATTTTGCATTAACAAAGAAGTGAAATTTCTCTGATAATTTTGCTTGTATATTCAAAAATTAACTCGATGTCACTAGACTGCTTAAATGTGGTACACTTTTTCCCCAAAAACGTGAGTGACAAGGAGTTAAAGGCCCAAGTAGTTTTATGGTAACTAGTGTGTACCCTCTTGAGGAAACCCTATGTGCATTACAATATAAACATGATTCTCTGATAATTAGGTTCAAGAGACCACTCTCCAGGGAATGAGCCACATGCAGGTAATAATAGCTTCCATTTATGAAGTGATTTCTGCATTTGGCTTTATGCTATGTGCTTTAAATATGGTGACAATAGTACATTAAATCTTACCATCACTCTGTAAGTTAGGTATTATTGTAACTATTTTACATTGGACCACTGAGGCTTAGACAGGTTAATAAGTTGTTTCAAAGTAACTAAGTAATGTTGGAGCTGGGATTGACACATTGAGTCTATATTCTGTGCTTTTTATTTTTATAAAAAGCTTATATTTTTAAAAATGATATAACTAATACATTATATACTCATAAACTCACATACTAGCTTAAGAAATAAAACACTACAAATATCATTGAAGCCCTCTGTGTTCTTATCTCTTACCCAATCACATTATCCTCTTTTCCCACCAGAAATTCACTCTCAGTATTTTGTATCTTTCCCATATATTTATCCCTTATATGGCCACTTATTCCTTAACAATATGTTAGATTGCTTAAAATTAAATATTTAAAATATATCTACATTACAAATTTATGTAAAGATTATATATGTCTTTCTGGAATTTGCTCCATTATTTTTGTGAAGTTCATTCATGTTAATCCTAAAGTTCCTTTACAATTATATATTGTAGTCCATTGCAAGAGTATGGCATAGGTCCTTTATCCATGACCTGTGAATAAATAGATCATGGATTGGTAGATGTTTTTGTCTCCATTTATTGGATGCTGCTGAGAACTGCTTTTTCTTTGTACATATCTTAACATTTCCTAGGAGTTGAATAGCCACTGGTAAGGGATATGCGTCTTCAAATTTAGGAGATCCAAATGCATTTCCTGAGTGCTTATATCAATATACATTCATACCAGCATTGTTCCTGTTGTTCTCCAATGTCCCTTGGTATTGTTGAACTTTTAAACTTTATTTTTGTAAACCTTACTATGTGAAGTGAATCCTCAGTGTGGTTTTTGTTCACATTTCCCTTGTCACTGGTTGAGGGCATCTTTTTAAATTTGTGTACCGTTTGCTTGCTTCTCCCGTAGATTGCCTACTGATACACTTTGTTCATTTTCCTACTGCAAGATCATTTTAAGTTGTCTTTCTCTTGTTGTCCTAAATATAAATTATTTTCTTATTAGATATATTTAAAATATGTTCTTCGCGATTATGGCTTATTTCTTCAATTTGTTTGGCGTCATTTGAGCAGACATTTTAAAATTTGAATACAGTCAAATTAGTCATCTTTACGGATCATAATCTTTGTGTTTTTTAAAGAATTCCTTTCTTACTCTAGGAACAAAAAGACTTTAACTTTTTTTTGTGTTAAAATTTTACTTTTCACATCTAGTTCTTTAATACCTTTGGAATTTATCTTTGTGTAACCAGGGCATTGAGATCTAACTTTTTAAGCAGAACTAATTATACTTGTTCCATTTATTGACTAGTTTACCCTTTCTTCACAAATTTGCATTGAGAGAGCAATTTTATACATAGGCATAAGGATGTTTCTGGATTTTTCATCTGTTCTGTTGATTTGATCATCCACATGCCATTGTGGCTGTATCATAATTGTTCTAGTTTTATAATAAAGTTTGCTTTCCGAAAGGGCTAATATTCTAACAATTTCT
This sequence comes from Theropithecus gelada, assembly GCF_003255815.1. Taxonomy (NCBI): domain Eukaryota; kingdom Metazoa; phylum Chordata; class Mammalia; order Primates; family Cercopithecidae; genus Theropithecus; species Theropithecus gelada. The sequence continues at coordinate 166,183,497 of NC_037668.1, forward strand.
TCTTCAGAAATATTATGTCTATTGATCCCAGTTCTTACATGTATATTTTAAAATTGACTTGCAGAATTTCAAATAACCTCTGTTGGGATTTTTGCATTAATATTATAGGTTAATTTTGAGAAAAGTGGTATTTAAATATATTGTATATTTATATCTATGAACATGATAAATCATTTACTTTGTCTTATTTAAATTCTTTTAATAAAATTTTATATTTATTTCTTAAGATATATCACATCTTGTGTTAGATTTTTTCTACATTTCATGTATTTTTAGATTGTGTTAATATTGCATTTTTTTGGGTTATAGATAGCTTGTGGACACTTTAACAATATTGAATATATTAATCCACAAACATAGTATATTTCTCTATTTAGGTCCATTGGAAAGACAGTTGATCCTGGTATAGGAATAAAGTTAATTTTTATCTAGTAATTTTAAAAATTAAATTTAGTTAGATATAATTTACATATGAGTACAACATTTATGCACATCTCCATGCAAATTTTTGTGTGAACCAAAGCTTTCAAATCAGTTGGGCAAAAACCTTAGAGAGTAGGCGGGGCGTGGTGGTTCACACCTGTAATCCCAGCACTTTGAGAGGCTGAGGTGGGTGGATCACGAGGTCAGGAGTTTGAGACTAGCCTGGCCAACATGGTGAAACCCCGTCTCTGCTAAAAAATGCAAAAATTAGCCAGGCATGGTGGCACGTACCTGTAATCCCAGCTACTCAGGAGGCTAAGACAGGAGAATTGCTTGAACCCAGGAGGCGAAGATTGCAATGAGCTGAGATCATGCCACTGTACTCCAGCCTGGGTGACAGAGCAAGACTGCATCTTGAAAACAAACAAATAAACAAAAAAACCCACCTTAGAGTATGATTGCTGGATTGAATAATAACACTACCATTAGCTTTGCAATTAATGGTGCAAATTTGCCACAAAGCATGGTTTTCACTGTATTCAACAAATTCTTATAATTTATATTCTCAGTTTAAACTGTTTCTTAATTTCTCTTGAGAATTCTTCATTGACACGTTATTTAAAAGTATTTTGTTTAATCTGCAAATATTTGGGTATTTCCCTCTATTTTTCTGTTACTGGTTATTTAATTTCATTATGGCCTGATAATGCATTTGGAGTGATTTTTCTTCTTCTAAATTTGTTGTGTTTTATGGCCAAGAATGTGGGCTGTCTTGAAAACATTTTATGTGAACTTGAAAAGGATGTGTACTCTGTTGTTCTGGGATGGAATATTCTGTAAGTGATATTTAAATCAAATTGCTTAATAGTGCTATTCAGGTCTTCTATGTCCTTACTGATATTTCAATTGCTTGAGCTGTCAACATTGACAAGGGTGTGTGAAGTCTCCAATTATATTAGTGGATTTTTCTAATTTCTCTTTTTAGTTCTACCAGTTTTTGCCTAAGGTATTTTATTGTTGTCTTGTTAGGGGCATACATATTTAAGATTCTTACTTTTTCTTAGAGAATTGACTGCCTTATCATCATGTGGTACCCTTCTTTATCTATAGCAATCTTCCCTGGTCCAAAGTTTGCTTTGTCTTAAATTAGTATAGCTATTCCAGCTTTCTTTGATTACTGGTAGCATGATATATTACTATTAGTTTGGGTTTATATCAACCATGTTTGTAACTATTTTTTATTCATTCACTTACTCCTTGTTTTTTTTACCTTCCCCCTTTTAATCTTCTCTTTTTATTATGTATTTTATTAATTTTATCTATTTATACAATATTAATTATACTTCTTTGAAAAAGAAGTGATGCTTGTCCTAAAGTTTATAATATACTTTTTAACTAATCTAAGTCCATCTTCAAATAACAGTATACTACTTCATGTATAGGGCACCTATCTTATAACTAAGCAGTGTCAATTCCTCCTTGCTACTTCTTATAATATTGCTCTCTTTCATTTCACTTATCCATATGCTCATAATGACGTAATACATTGTTACTGTAATTACTTTAAACAAATATTTATCTTTTAGATCAATTTAGAATCAGAAAATTAATGGTTTCTGTAAGTTAATTTTTCCTCTTTCTTTATGTAGATTTAATTTTCTGTCCTATATCATTTTTCTTCTACCTAAAGAACTTCTTTTAACATTTCTCGCAGGGAAGATTTGATGGCAATAAATTCATCCAATTTTTGTTTGTCTGAGAAAATCTTGGTTTCTCCTTCACATTTGAAAGATGATTTTTAGATTTAAGACATCTAGAAATAAGTGTGTGTGTGTGTGTGTGTGTGTGTGTGTGTGTGATAGAGTTTCACTCTTGGTGTCCAGGCTGGAGTGCAATGGCATAATCTCAGCTCACTGCAACCTCTGCCTCCTGGGTTCGAGCGATTCTCCTGCCTCAGCCTCTCGAGTAGCTGGTATTACAGGTGTGTGCCACCACACCCAGCTGACTTTTGTTATTTTTTGTAGAGACAGGATTTTGCCATGTTGGCCAGGCTGGTCTCAAACTCCTGATCTCAGATGATCCACCCACCTTGGTCTCCCAAAGTGCTGGGAGTAAAGGCGTGAGCCCCCATGCCCAGCCCAAAATAATTCTTAAATATGAAACTCTAGGCTTATGTTTTATCTCTTTAAACTTTGAAAAAATTTACTCCACTTTCTTTTTGATGGTGTGATTTCTAACAAAAAGGCTGCTATAATTCTTACGTGTATTCTTCTATAGATTAGTTGGTGTCCCCTTGTACCCTCAATCTCTCTCTTTTTTTTTTTTTGAGACAGAGTCTGGCTCTATCCTCCAGGCTGGAGTGCAGTGTCATGATCTCGGCTCACTGCAACCTCTGCCTCCCAGGTTCAAGCGATTCTCCTGCCTCAACCTCCCGAGCTGGGATTATAAGTGCCCGCCCCCACTCCCGGCTAATTTTTTGTATTTTTAGTAGAGACAGGATTTCACCATGTTGGCCAGGCTGGTCTCAAACTCCTGATCTCAGATGATCCACCCACCTTGGTCTCCCAAAGTGCTGGGAGTAAAGGCGTGAGCCCCCATGCCCAGCCCAAAATAATTCTTAAATATGAAACTCTAGGCTTATGTTTTATCTCTTTAAACTTTGAAAAAATTTACTCCACTTTCTTTTTGATGGTGTGATTTCTAACAAAAAGGCTGCTATAATTCTTACGTGTATTCTTCTATAGATTAGTTGGTGTCCCCTTGTACCCTCAATCTCTCTNTTTCTTTCTTCCTTTCCTCCTTCCTTCCTTCCTTCCTTCCTTCCTTCCTCTCTTTCTCTCTCTTATCTCTTTTCTTTTCCTTCCTTCCTTCTTTCCTTCTTCCTCTTTCTCTCTCTTATCTCTTTTCCCTCCCTCCCTCCCTTCCTTCCTTCCTTCCTTCCTTCCTTCCTTCCTACCTTCCTTCCCTCCCTCCCTCCCTATTTCTTTTCTTTTTCTTTTCTTTTTCCTTTCCTTTCCTTCTTTCCTTTTTCTTTCTTTTTCCTTCCTTCCTTCCTTCCTTCCTTCCTTCCTTCCTTCCTTCCTTCCTTCCTCTCTTTCTCTTATCTCTTTTCTTTTCCTTCCTTCCTTCCTTCTTTCCTTCCTTCCTCTTTCTCTTATCTCTTTTCCCTCCCTTCCTTCCTTCCTTCCTTCCTTCCTTCCTTCCTTCCTTCCTTCCTTCCTTCCTTCTTTCTTTTTTAAATTTTCTGAAGTTTGACTATGGTATGACTAGGTGTGATATTTTTGATATTCATCCTGCTTGGTGTTCTCTGAGCTTCCCAGATCTGTGGTTTTCTGTCATTTATTTTGAAAAGTTCTCAGTCACTGTGACTTCTAATATTTCTTTGGCTCCTTTCTCTTAATGTTTTTCTTTTAGATTACATGTACATTACAACTTCTGATGTTGTCTCACAGAAATTGCTTTTTTAGGAGCAATTTTTTTTCTCTATTAGCTTGGAAAGTGTTTTCTCTTTTGTAGTTGTATCACTTAGCTTTTGCTATATAACAAATTATTCCAAATTTTAGTGGATGAAAGTAACACACTTTTATTATGTATTTTTAATTTCTGTGGATATATAGTAGGTATATATATTTTTGATGTACATGAGATATTTTGATACAGGCATACAATGTGAAATAAGCACATTATGGAGAATAGGATCCATCCCTCAAGCATTTATCCTTTGAGTTACAATCCAGTTACCTTCTTTAAGTTATTTTAAAATATATACAATTTAGTTACTATTGACACTTTTTTTTTGTGATTCTAGCAAGCAGAGTGATTTGCAGATTTGAGCCAGTCTCAGCTAGTTGTGCTCATCCGTCTACGGTCAACAGGCAGATTGTTTGGAAGAGAGAGAAAAGGAGCTGACAGGTCTAGGATGATATCACCTGAAATAAATTTGTTGTTCTCCATGTATCTTATATCCAGCAAGCTAGTCTAGGCATATTTTCAGGCTCACTCATGCACGTTCTCATAGCAATTGCAGATAAGTGAAAGAAAGAGAGGAGGAGGAGGAGGAGGAAGAAGCAGAAGAAGAAGAAGAAGAAGAAGAGGAGGAGGAAAGAGAGGAGGGAGGAGAAGAAGAAGGAAGAGGAGGAGGAGGGAAGTAGGGGGAGGAGGAAGAGGAAGAAGAACAGGAGGAGGAGGAGGGGAGGAGGAGGGGACGAGAAGAAGAATAAGAAACACTCAATTACCTTTTAAAAGGCTCTATTTTCATCACATTTGCCATTGTCCTATTGGCCACAAAAAGTAACATGGCAAGCACAAAGTAAGTATGGGAGAACATTATCAAAGTAATGAATTCAAGGAGTTATGTAAAATTAAGAACTGTCAATGAACCTACCATGTGATTGGTCTATCAAAGTGCTTATTCTTATATTTTTAATAGTATGTATGTATGTGTTGACAATATCTGAAGTTAATTTTTCCTGCTTTCCTCATGGACAGTATACGATATTTAAACTTTTAAACTTTATTGAGCCCCAATTGTTTTGTATACATTTTTGTTCTGAGTATTAATTCTACTTTCTTTTAGACTCCACAATTAGCTGATGTATTATTGCTTTAAATAGTCAACATATTCCCATCTTATCTACTATTATTAATTGCTTTATTTCTTCTTGCTTCCCAAGCATTCTGTCTCAGAACTCTATGAATGTGAAATATCTCATACACAGGATTGCTAATGAGGCATAGAATTAAGGAGAAAAGCTGTTGGATGGTTTCAACTAGAAAAAACATTAAATTTGGAGATAAATGCATAATGAGATACAGACTTTGGAATTGAGGGGAATGATATGTATTAAAGGAAAAGTTCTACTCTAAGAAAATCATTTTCAATTTTTCTGAAGTACTTCTTTGCAACTTAATTTAGGGAGATCTGTTGGAAGTAAATCTTTAGAGATGTTGATTAAATAAAAAATGTTTATTTTATCCTTATTTTAAAATCATAATTTGGCTGGTTATGCAATTTTATGCTATTGTATTTCAATAGTATGAAGATTTTTTTATGGTCCTTAGGCTTCTATTGTTGTCAATTTGTTATACCTTTGGGCTTTAATAATCTCTCTTTTGTGTCCTTGCAATGCTGAAGTTTCACCGTGATTTGTCTAGGTGTGGATTTTTTCTTTATTCTTCTCGTTATTTACTGTGATTTTTCAATCTAAATTATCAGTTATATTTTTTCATAAGGCCCCTTTATTCAATTCTGTTTCTATTATCTCAGTTAGATGTAATGTTCTATCCTCCAAGTCTATTAACTTCTTATTTATATTTAACTCTTTTTGTTTCTAGTCTTCTGGGTTAGTATTTAGATTGATTTTCAAGACCTTGCTTCCTTTCTTAGTTGTATGCAATCGGTTGTGTAATACATTCACCAAATTTTAAATTTCAGTGATAATAATAATTTTTTTTTTTACGTTTTGTTTTACTGCTTGCCTCCTTCCCCCTACCCTGCATAACCTGTATGGTGTTCTAAGTAATATCATAAACCTATGTATTTTTGTAAGTTTTATTTTGTTTTTAATTGACATGTTATAATTGTACATATTTATGGATTACAGTGTGTTGTTTTGATATATGGGTACATTGTGTAATGTATCAAGGTAATTAGGATATATATCACCTCATACATTTATCATTTCTTTGCAGTGAGAGCATTCAAAACCCTCTCTTCTAGCTATTTTGAATTATACATTGTTATTAACTGTACTCTGCAATACAACACCCAAACTTATTCCTTCTAACCATAACTCTGTACCCATTGACCAACCTCTCTCCATCCCCCTGCAACCACACTATTCCACTGGTAAGCACTGTTCTACTCTCTATGAGAGCAACAGTTTTAGATTCTACATATGAGTGAGACCATGTGGAATTTGTCTTTCTGTACTTTTGAAGAGATCTTTGTTTTATAAATACTTTAAATATATTTATTTTATGTTTTATAGTGATTATCCATGATAAAATCTTTGGGAGTTTAATTCTGTTGTTTATTTCTTGTATTGACTTAAAATTTTCTTTTTCTAGGACTTAAATTTATTGTTTCTGTAATTTATAAATATTAAATATATAATGTTATATATAATTAGCATATTTAATATATATTTAATATATAAAATATATAATTTATAAATGTTAAATATATAATATATTAATGATATATAATTACATTTAATGTATTATATATTTAATATACAATATGTAATTTTAAATTTATTTTAGCAGTTTTTTTCTTAAATATTTTGTTAAAGACTAATTTTATTGACTCTGTTTTGCAAATGGTTGAACTGGAGATGTGAACATTTGGTTTTTCTGGTTAGGAGAATTTCTCTTTCAAATCCAGTTGAACATTTTTGACCCTCTCACTGTTTTGTTGCCAACAATATTGAAAGGTTTAGAATCCTTTGGGCCAAACGGTGTACAGTTGAAAAGACTTGTCTGCTATCGATATGATTCAAATTACACCCTGATCAGTGCATACATAATAGTGGACATTACTGACTGTGTTTTGAATTTTAAGGTTTGGAGAGAGACAATGGCAACCAAGTACCAAACTAAATCAATTGAAATCCTGATAGATATGCATGTGGGACACCCACACATAGACAAAAATAACATTTACAACATGATATGTACATATCACCTATTCACATACACCTATACCCACATCTAATTTAACAATTACAGAAAAACCATGTCATTTTATTTATTTATTTATTTATTTATTTATTTATTTATTTATTTTTGAGATGGAGTCTCGCTCTGCAGCCCAGGCTGGAGTGCAGTGGCGCGATCTCAGCTCACTGCAAGCTCCACCTCTCAGATTCACGCCATTCTCCTGCCTCAGCCTCCCGAGTAGCTGGGACTACAGGCGCCCGCCACCACACCTGGCTAATTTTTTGTATTTTTAGTAGAGATGGGGTTTCACCGTGTTAGCCAGGATGGTCTCAATCTCCTGACCTCGTGATCTACCTGCCTTGGCCTCCCAAAGTGCTGAGATTAACAGGCGTGAGCCACTGCGCCCGGCCATCATTTTAATTTTTAGTGAAGATTAGTGAAGATTTTAATTTTTTAAAATTAAAATTTTACAATTTATAGGCTATAATGCCAGGAAAGTAATTTTACACCTGTGTTCTGCACTACAAAAACACTTACTTTCTTCTATTCCTCTCCCCCTGGTCAAACTCTATTACCGGTGATCTTTTAATCTAGTTTTAATTGCTATACAATATTTGGAAATTCATAGTACTTCATTAATGATAAATTCTATGAATGCGAAATATCTCATATACAGGATTGCTAATGAGTCATAGAATTCAGGAGAAAAACTGTTGGATGGTTTCAACTAGAAAAAACGTTAAATTTTGAGACAAATGCATAATGAGATAAATGTATAATGAGACACAGCCTTTGGAATTGAGGGGAATGATACGTGTTAAAGGAAAAGTTCTACTCTAAGAAAATGATAGGTAGGGAAGATTAAAAGGAATATAACAAATCATAGGCTTTTTGTTAGGATCAATATTTTCAGTATGTGATAAACATTCTTTACATTTTTCCTTAGGCTATTGCTAAGGCTGTATTATATTTAGATCATTTGTCTAGAGTAGATTTTCAGGAAAATTCATGTTGATTACTGGATTTCTTCTTCTTTGCTATACAAACAATAATAAATCAGGAATAATAGAAGTCTAAAAATAAAAAGTAAACACACATTTTTTTCTCATTCTTGTCTATATGCATGTACAATTTTGCATAATTATAATTATAGTGCTTTCTGATTTTTCTCTTTGCATTTCTGTATCTCTGCATTTTTCTTGTTGTTCAATGTTATCATTTTCAGTGGCTTCATCCTATTTTATCTTTATGATATGGAATCATTTACTTTCCCTCTGTTACTGGTGGATATTTATGATGTTAATAAGTTTTCATTTTGTAAGAAACACTATTGTTTGCGCATACGCCATTCATTTTCCTCTTTCCTTTATAACAGAAACCCAGTTTTGTACACATATCCATCCATCTCTTGTATAACTTGGGAAGATGTGTCCATTCCTAGTGTCAGATGGAGACTGGTGAGACAAAGCTTATCAGCATCTGGCATTCCTCTGGTGACTGTCACTGGTCTGGGGTAACTTAGGCTGAGGCAACCAGACAGAAGAGGTTTGTATCCCAATGTGTCACTTAGTAACTATATGACTTTGGGAATATTTAATTATTCTATGTCTCATTTTCTTAATCTGTAAATTACTAATAGTACCTACATCAATGGTTATTTGAAGCGTAGTATATATATATATCTTAAGCTCTAAATAAATTTATAAATGCTTAACACAGTGCTGGCACTTAGCAAAGGCTCAATGTCACCTATATCAGAATTCTGTCATTTGTATAGTGTAATGTCATCAGAAAACAGCTTAAGATAGGATTTCATCTGTAATAAGCACACAACTGGCATGTGTGTGTGAGTGTGTTTATGTCTGTGTCTAGGGGTAACAGCTGGAGACCTTGGCCCATTCAAACTTTAGACCTAGGATCATTATTTAGTTCAGGTGACAAATAAGATCCAGAAAGGTAAAGTGAATTTGCTCAAGATGAACTGCTATTTACAACCGGTTTTCACTATTGTTCCAATTTCATTGCTTTTTCTTTTAAAGATTGTTAAGATAATACCTTAGTACAGTTTTGTTTATTTATTTAGCATCCACTAAAATACTCGTTACAAAAGCACCTATTGAGGGCCAGGCATTATTGTAGCTTCTGGGGGGAATTCGGGGAACAAAACAGACTGGGTTTTATTCTAAATATGATGAGCCATTGGCTGGCTTTGACAGGGGGAAAGGCATACTGTGAATCATATTTAAGAAGAATTACTCTGACTGTTCTATGAAGATTTCTCTGCAGGGAAAGCAGGTAGGAGATCAAGAAGGATGCTGGGAAAGCAGATAGGAAGTTGGTAAGGGGTAATAATGGCCTGAAAGGAAATGGTAGCAAGAGATGAGGTCGGAAGTGGTGAGATTATAATACAGTCTTTTTGTTAAAATTTTAAACAATGCACAAGTGTATAGTAAAGAGGGAAAATGCCCACCCTTACCCCATACCCTTGCCTCCAATGCCAATCTTCTTTTCATAGGTAACCACTGTTAACAATTCAGTGTGCATGTATCACCAAACCTTGTCCTATGCCACTCATAAATGGTTTATGCCTATATAAAATAAGTCAATTTTATTTGCAATGTATTTTCAATATGTTTTCTTTGTTTTACATTGCTACCTCCTATCATGGAGCTGAAGTAAGACTTAATGATTTGAAAGTCCTCAGAAACAACCCACCTCACAGCTGATCATTGGAATAAATAGACAATTTAAAGACAGTGATTTATTAGGACAACAAGAAATCGGATAAATAACATCAGCATAGATAAGTCTTTCTTTTTTTCCTTTCTGTTTAGTCAGGGGAGTGCGATTGCCCAGGATTTGAGTGACTGCTTTATTCCCTTTCTTCTTCTTCTTTTTGTTTTAACCTGAGGCAGAAAACCAGTAGAGGGCGCTGAGAACCCTGTACATGCAAGAAGTCTAATGGAAAGATACTGACAAACAAAAAGTGGAAAAGGATTTTAAGACGGGGATCATAGCACAGTACAACTACAGAAATGTAGGCTTTCTTGCTTTGGTGTTTTTTTTTTTTCCCCCTTAAAGTTAAAATTATTTATACTATTAATGGGTGAAGCTTTACCCATATCCCTTTTAGCAGCTTTGAACATAGGTTTCCAAAAAATATTCTAACATGCACAATAAATACTACTGGCAGCGTGAAAATAGTTACTTAATAATATTTTCTCATCCCACTATGAGTTATTTTACTCAAAAGGTTTCCACTCTTAAATCGTTTGGGTAGGCAGAAGCTGGTTAGAATATTGAAGCAGGACTGATCAACAGTCAGACTATATTTTTACTGAATTTATCATTCACATTGTCTGTGTGTATGTGATTATGTGTGTGTAAGTGTCTGCGTACATGTATGCAAAATTTAAAAAGTATTCAAAACAGTTACACTTATATCTGTCAAGGGTATGTAAAATGCCTGTTTGGAGTCATTACTTTTTCCTGTTGTTGAAAACTCAAATTGATACAGGGTTTGAATTTGGATTACCACAAAAATGTAAATAAGCAGAAAGACTCTATAATTGATGTATTTGTGTATTCGTGTATTTATTTATTTCCAGGGGGAAATTTGGCCTTTGGGATTGCTATAGACACAGACTCTTAAACAGCCAAAAAGCAATGTCAAATGATAGAGTGTTAGAAGAAAAACATATCATTTTTTCTAAGTTTGAGCCTGTATAGTAAGCAGGTCCCTTAGTATAATTCCAGCACACTTTTCAGCTGTGCAAACTCTTTTACAAACTCTTTTCACTTTCACAAACTCTTTCAGGATAATGCTTCTAAAATTAATTACTGTGTATATTTTTTGAAAACTACATTTCATTGCTGAGCACTATTTATATGGTGGATATCTTTGTGTCCTAACATAAAATTCATAGCCAGGAAATATGATATTTTACCTGCGCTGAAGGATAACGGGCTGCCTTCATCAGCCACTAGAAATATTAATTTAAGTGTCTCCATTGAGGTATCATATGGCTTCAAAACAAGAAAACTATATTTTCAAAGAAGTATACAAGAGTTTATTTTCAAGATGTTTTACCCTTTTGTACTTGGAGAGTCTATGGAAATGGTTAGCCTTAGATCACAGAAAGCTGCATTCTCCTTCACGATGACTAGCTTTGAAGAATACTAAATATATTCTGTCATTCATGATGACAGTAGGAGCACAAACCCAGTGACACTTGAATCTAGGTATTAGTTTTCCATTCTCTGATGATTTAATGAGCAAAACTGCAACAACCTACACATTTTTCTTGGCTTACTTCCTTTATAGTAAAACTGTAATAGGATATGGCTGTTCATGGCTTTCTGCCTCTGGATGGCAGTAACTCCTGCTTTTAATGTTCATGACCCTTAACTGCAATATTCTAAAGTAAGGATTTCCCGTTCTTTGTCAGTTTTTTGTCCAAAGAAAACACTAATTTTACTTAGTCTGAAATAGATATACATACACACACACACACACACATACATACATACACACATTTGAAAACTAAGAGCAAGGAGTCTGTTTAATGTTAAAAGTTGATAACGTAAACCCCAGGCTAAAAGGAAAATGAGGACGCAAAGAACTAACCTAAAAAAAATTGGCATTTGGATATTTCCATATGTTTATATGTGATTCATTTTCCTTCTTACATAAATTAACAAATGCTGCTGAGCCAACCATATTTCTTACCTCGAGACAACGAGGCATTGCAAAAGCTCTAGGAATATATCCAGGCTTTGGGAATAAGCATGTCTACCACTAGAATTATGTGCTCTGATTAATACAGCCTATCTGGATTTTCTGACTGTGACTTTTCATAGACACAAAGAATTAAAGAGCTTAACCATTAAATAAAATGAAATGCACACATGTTAAATGTAGTTCACTAACCTCTCTATGCTGTGGCTACTGCAATACCATAAATTGACATCTGGATTGGGCTGTGGGCTGTAATTTACTGTCTAATATTTTCCTGGTCTTCCTTTTACTTGTCCTTTTATAAAGCTGCTATTCCTTTCCTTTGGATCCCTGGTTTTCCATCGCTGCCTCAGATACAGTTGCCTTGCCTACCTCCTTAAGACTGTGTGTGCCTGAAAGCTCTACTTAGATATCCTTTTCCAGACTTCACGCTCCATGTTGAGGTACCACAGCTGCACGTAAGAAGTGCTTCTGCTGCCTACTCAGCTCCACAGGCTGTGTAGTATCCTGGAAAATCTACATAGATTTAGGTAATCTTTCTCTTTTTAACACATGTTCCCCTGATAATTTAAGGTTTTTTGAGAGTGATACACTAAGACCCAAATCTACTGCATGGGCTACATTACCAGGCATGTCAAATTTTGGTGTCCAATTGAAGTGACATCAGTTTCTGATGGCTTTATAATAACTACCTTCAAACCATTGTTGACTTAGCAGACCTTACTATGTACTCATGCATGTAATTCTTTATAACTCAGAAAAAGGAATGCAATTCCCGTGGCTTCTGGATGATAAATTTTTAGAATAAATATTATTACAATGATTTTTTTTTTGCTGCCCCCCATCGCCCCATGAAATGTTCTCTATAATTATAAGGATGTCTTTTGTGTTTCCTTTGGGCAACCGTGGAGAGTCTTTGTTCAAAATAGAGATGGACACAGAAATAGCTGGAACACAAAAGCCCCAGACCATAGAATACATAACCTGGGCAGAAAAGTCAAGAAGAGAAGTCAGAGAGTCATTAATTTCAATAGTATTAGAAGCAAGTATCAAATGTGGGATATAAAGCTTAGAATCTGGGGTCAGTTTGACAGGAACGAATACAAGAGCAAATTGGAAGGACAAATGAGAAGAAGTCTAGAGGAGCGACTTCCAAGAGAAACCACCTCCTGGGCTGTTCTCAGGTGGCTGGTGTAAATCTTTGTGCATTTGAGTTAGTGCCATAAACTGGTCACAGATAGAGTGGTTCTTGTCACTGACCAAAATAAAGCTGTGACTCTAGGGAGTGATTATATCTGGTGGCATCATCTGGCTTGGGTTACTTTCAGTGTGCAGTGATAGTCTCACCCTCAACTCAGCGAGAACTATGTTGCCAGCCGAGACGGGTGAACCATGAGGTCAGGAGATCGAGACCATCCTGGCCCACACGGTGAAACCCCGTCTCTACTAAAAAATACAAAAAACTAGCCGGGCGAGATGGCGGGCGCCTGTAGTCCCAGCTACTTGGGAGGCTGAGGCAGCAGAATGGCGTGAACCCGGGAGGCGGAGCTTGCAGTGAGCTGAGATCTGGTCACTGCACTCCAGCCTGGGCGGAGACTCCGTCTCAAAAAAAAAAAAAAAAGAACTATGTTGCCAATGAAAGGAATGTCATGGCTAAACTCCAATAGTCTGAAGATTTGTGTCTGAGTAGGTCAGTGCCCTTAATAACTTTCACTTTGCTCATTTCTGAAACTATAGGGTGCCTTTTAAAAGTGTCTAAAGAGTGTGTGTGTGTGTGTGCGTCTGTGTGTGTGTTTAAGTCAGTGGAATTCTAAGTTTCGCTTTTGTCCTTTATCTCTGGGTCCTCTCTTGGTTGGTTCCCATGGTTTTTATTCTCTTGCTTTGTGTCTAGTTATTAATTCAACAAGCATTTATTGAGTCCTTAAACATCAATTATTGTAAAGCATTATGATAGATACTAGGTATGATGAAAGAATACAGGTCTTTTCATCATGACATTTATAGTTTGGGAGGGATATAGACAGATAAAAAGAAATTACAAAGCAGAGGGATGAGGGCTAGGCAGGCATGTAAATGGTACTAAGGAATCTCTAGCAGGAGTATCCAGCATAGATTTGGGGATGGTGGGGAGGTCAGGAAAGGTTTATTGGAAGAAGTGGTGCCTGAAGTGGTATCTGTTGTCTGTGGTCAAAGTTGAAGCCAGCCAGGTAAAGGGAGAATAGATGTTTAGGAGACAAAACAGTGTATCCAAGACCCAGAATTGAGAAATAGAAAAAGTTTATTGTACTTGTTGAAGCCAATGTCAAGATAGAAGTGCAAGAGGTTTATTGGGGGAAAAGGCTTATGAAGAATAAAGGGGAGAGGAAGCAGAGTAGCAGGGGAGAGCCTCAGAGCTTCATGCAAACCTAGTTCTTGTGAAGGGAGGGAGGAAAGAAAGGAGGATGGAATAGGAGGATCCTTAAACTGTAGTATACCTCTAGAAGGAATGTCTTGGCCAGGAGTATGAGGAGCTCTAGAGCAATATCATTTGTTAGAAGAATCCCACCAAGGGGTGGAAGTGGTCAGACTCCAGTTCTCCCCTCACCTTCTACTGTGCTCGGGCATTGTCTGGGAGCAGCCCAGTGAGTGTGGGGCCCTGGAGTGGATCCTGCGGTGGATCTCTAAGGCACAGCAGCTAGAGTTAGGGAACTAACTAGCTGTCCTCCCAGCAGCTTCTTTCTTGAAGGGAGATCTGAGTGGCTTACCTGTGGCTGCCTCCGTATACCATTTCCACTATACAGTGTCAGTCTGTATCTGAGTTCAGAAAGGAGCTCCTACATGATTCTTGTAGGACTCTCCTCCTGAAGGGAGATCTAGGAGAGAGGTGAGTATAAGAAAATGCAACCCCCATCACTGTAGTTGGTCTCAGGGCTGAGATTGGTACTTACCACCTCCTTTGTCCGCTATCTGTTCTAACTTCTTTCCAACTTCAGCCATCAGGCTGATGTCTGCAGGTCTTGGTGGCTTAGTTGATGGTATAATCCAAGACTTATTCCTGAGGGGTTTGAATGCCATGTAATAATAATGTTTCTTAGGTCAGGGATGTTGCACTTTCATAGTCTTAAATAGGCAGGGAGTGGATTGTCCTAAGCAAATCCAGTGAATCACTTGGGTTCCACCTGAATTCTTCACTTTATCTGTGGAGTGAAAGAAGCACTATGTTCTGATGATCAAAATCAAACACCCTACCATGATGGTAATTCCTCTTTCTGCCTGCGTGTCCCTGGACTAAATGAGTCCAAAGTGCTCAGGGGCAGTCATGCTTTATAGTTCAATGAGACCCATGGTGTGTACCTTAGCAAGAGTGGGCTCCTTTGAAGACCAGAAATTCTAACGTAGAGTTATGGGTATGTGAAGCACAAAGTGCATCAATGGGTCTTTAGAGGGGATGTTAAATGAGGCCACTTGAGCTTGTACTCTTTGGTTCTCTGAGTCACGTATTCTTCTTAATGGAAACAGCACCATATTGAGGTTCTTTAATTTGGTGTATATAGTGTATCCTGGAATGTAATCCCTACAAAGTATTGCTTCTAAGCTGGCACTTCAGTCACATTTTCAACAGACAGTTCCAGTGCTACATGAGTTTGACTACTTCTAGATGGTGTAGTAAATAATTTGACCAATCGATACCAGGATCATGAATCTACTCTGATACCTTCTTTACTGTGCAGTGGGTTCCCTGTCAGACACTATGTTGTGTGGGATTCCATGGCTGGGAATCATGGACTCTGTAAAACCCCAGATCCCCAAGATAGTGCCGGCTCTGGCTTTGTTAGCAAAAAAATGCAATACCATAGCCAGTAGAGGTATCTGTTTCTATGAGTAATAACCTCCGACACTCCCAAAATGGAAGAGGACCAATACAGTCACTAACCACCAACCCAGTTGATTTTCTCAAGTAATATACTGAGAATGCAGTGTTGGTCTGTATGGTTGGCTGGTTGGACGTTCAGAGATGGAAGCAGTTAGATTAGTCTTAGGAAGTGGAAGTCCATACTGTTAAGCCCATGCATCACCTTCATGTCTTTCACCATGACTATTACTTTCATTTGCCCCTTTTTCTGTGGTTGCCAGTGATGATAGCTGGATAATAACAACTGGATGAGTTATCTTCTCAGTTATTTAGTGCCTCTTCCCTGGTGAATGTTTTCTGGTGGGCATTAAGATATGACACAAAGATTTTCACACTTTGTTTTCACTTCTATATGCCACTACCAGATCTTCCAGTTCTTCCTTCTGTGTCTTTGATCAGACAATTGGGCTATTGGCCAGTGCCGAGAACCTCCATGTATGCTAGCATTGGCCCACTTTCCCTTCCACGCTACGTGAATGAACAAATACACCACTTTCTGGTCCACCTACTGCGAAAATTTTCTCTCTTCACTCTCATTCAAGGCCACCTGTAAGTATGGCTGGAATGAAGTCATCATATATTTTTGGCTTTGACTCACATATCTGGCCAGTTGATATGTCAACAGAGCTTGACTCCTTCCTCCTTCTTTTTCAGCTTGTGTTATGGAACTCCCATATGGCCTTAAGTGTGAGCTGAGGGAGGGTGCTGGTGCACCTTTGGTATGTGACATGGGTGACTGGACTAACAGCTTGTGCAGTTTACTAGTGCCCTCTGGCTGTGGTTGGGCTGGGTTGCTGATGCAAAACTTCCCTCTTACAATGTTCGGTTCACCCAATTGTATGACTATTTGGGTCCAACAAAATCTACCTTCCAATGAGAAGTTCCACAGGCTTGGTTATTTAGTGCCCCCTGGTCACATATTCTGTTTCTGCCAGTGATTAGAAATAGGTAGAAACTGTTTCTCAAAAAATATTTAATTCTCCACTGTAGATGGCTGTACCTTGCTCCAGAAACACATTGTGTTTCTGTCACTGATGCTTGCCATAATCCTCACATTGCATCTTTTCCCAATGTTGGATCTTCCCGATTGTATGTTGCAATATTTCTCAGATTGTATGCATTGAAACCTGGTTCCACCTAAAATGATCAGCCTTCTATGTTAACTGGTTTAGGAACTGGAGTATTAGTGTATTCCTCCAGTGAAATATGTTACCTCCAAACTCTGAAGAGATCCATGAGCCATTAGGCTTCCTTCTTTGTATAGGACTGTAGAATGTAGCTGTTTGTCCTTCACTTGGGAGGTGATGTCCCGGTATAACTCTGACTACTAGATCCCTAAAAACTTTACTGAAGTGATAGTTTCCTCACTAGAAAAGTCACAGGGTTTCTTTTCTACCTTCTGGACCACATATAATTTATTGAGGCCTAGCACCTCTTGCTCATCCTGTCCAGTCAACTGGATGCCACTGATAAAAGGGATCAAGGTGATACTGTGCAGGATGTCCAGATGGCCCAGATTTCTTAAGACTTTATTATGAAAAGGGACAGTAGATTTAGCATAGCCTTGGAGCCAAGCCATAAGAGAATATTATCATCTGTTCCATGTGAATGCGAACCGTTTTAGAGTCTCTCTTCCATTTGGAATAGAAAAGAAGACATTTGTGAAATTAATGGGCTCGTATCAAATACCTGGAGCTTTGTAAATCTGTTTTAATAATGATAACTATGGTTGACATGGCAGCTATGATTGGAGCTACTGCTACTGGGTTGAGCTGGAAATAGTCCACAGTCATTCTCCCAGAGCCATCTGATTTCTGTAGGAAAGAGACTGGTGAAATAAGTGAAGGTAAGACAAAGACTGCTATCCTTACATATTTTGCATCTCTAATGGTGGCTGTAATCTCTGTCATCCCACCTGAGATGTAGTACCTTTTATTTACTTTATTGGCTGGAGTGGGAGAGAGTTTGAGAGTTTTTCACTTAGTCTTCCCCAGTGTGATCATTGTTAACCTTTTTTGATTTGATGGCTAAGTCTTGTTTTGATTTTAATTGAGTTTTGAATGTTGTTCTCATTCTTACATGCTTCAGACATCAGAAAATAAATATTTAGTCAGGTATCCTACCCAAATTCTTAATAAAAACATAATGTGTTCCAGGATCTCAGGCTCAACTGTATTAGAATATGTATAATTCCTGAGTTGGGTTCTCAAGTTTTTTTCTTAGTCCTATCCATAAGGTTACAGCTGTAACAATATTCTCTGCCTGCTGTAGAAATTAGAGGTTAATCTCCAAGGATGCTTCCTTCTCCTAAGGATTCTGACCATCTGAACCAGGTAGGTGTGTGTGAGAGAGAGAGAGAGTGTATGTGTGTGTGTGTGCATGCATTTAACTAGATAATTGAAATCCCTAGCTTATGTGTATTCAGGGGACTGAAGATGTTTCATATATGTCTAGGCCAGCTCATGTAAGTATAGGAAAATAGAATGAGACATATAAAATGCCACATCTCTTTTCTAATTCTATTTATTTACTTTAAACATTTCATTAATTTGTTTTTATAATTTCAACTTTTAGATTCAGCAGGTACACATATAGGTTTGTTGCATGGGTATATAGCATGTTGCTGAGGTTTGGTGTATAAATGATTATGTCGGCCAGGTAGTGAGCATAGTGCCCAATAGTTTTTCAACCTTTACCCCCTCCCAGCCTTCCCCTTTTAGCAGTTCCCAATGTCTGTTGTTGCCAATTTTATGCCCGTGAGTACCTAATGTTTAGGTCCCACTTACAAGTGAGAACATATGATATTTGTTTTTTTTTGTTCTTGAATTAATTCACTTAGGATAATGATCTCCAGCTGCACCCATGTTGCTGCAAAGGACGTGATTTTGTTCTTTTTTATGCTTACATAATATTACATGATGCATGATATATATGTACCATATTTTCTTTGTACAACCCACTGTTGATGGACACTTAGGTTGATTCTATGTCTTTGCTACTGTGAATAGTGCTGCAATGAACATATGAGCATATGTGTCTTTTTGGTAGAACTTACTTTTTAAAAAATAAATATACCCAGTCATGCTGGGTCGAATGGCAGTTCTAAGTTATTTGAGACATCTCTCAATTGCGTTCCACAGTGGCTGACCTCATTTACATTCTATCAACAATGTCCAAGTGTTCTCTTTTCTCCACAGACTTGCCAGCATTTGTTTTTTGACTTTCTATTAATAGCCATTCTGACCGGTGTGAAATTGTATCTCATTGTGATTTTGATTTAAATTTCTCTGATGATTAGTGATGATGTGGAGCATTTATTCATATGTTTGTTGGCTTCTTGTAGTCTTCTTTTGGGAAGTGTCTGTTTATGTTCTTTGCCCGTTTTAAGGGGATTGTTTGTTTTTTGCTTGTTAAGGTAAGTTCCTAATGGATTATGGATGTTAGATCTTTGTTTGATTCATAGTTTTGTTAATATTCTTTCCCATTTAGTAGGTTGTCTGTTTACTCTGTTGATAGTTTCTTTTGCTGTGTAGAAGCTCTTGAGTTTAACTAGGTCTCACTGGTCAGTTTTTGTTTTAGTTGCAATTGCTTTTGAGTATATAGTCAAAAATTCTGTCTTTCCCAAGGCCAGTGTCCAGAATGGTTTTTCCTAGGTTTTCTTCTAGGATTCTTTTATGCTTAAGTCTTTGATCTATCTCAAGTTAATTTTTGCATATGGTGAAATATAGGGGCCCAGTTTTATTCTTCTGCATATGACTAGCCAGCTATCACAGCACCATTTATTGAATAGGGGGTCTTTTCCCCACTGCTTATTTTTGTCAACTTTGTGAAAGATCAGATGGCTGTAGGTGTGTGGCTTTATTTCTGGGTTCTCTATTATCTTCCCTTGGTCTAGTTATCCGTTTTTGTACCAGTAGCATGCTCTTTTGGTTACTGTAGTCTTGTAATATAGTTTGTAGTCAAGGTAATGAGATTCCTCTGGCTTTGTTCTTTTTGCTTAGGATTGCTTTGGCTATTTGGTCTCTTTATTGATTCCACATGAATTTTAGAATAGGTTTTCCTAGCTCTGTGAAAAATTATATTGGTAGATTGATAGTAATAATGTTGAATCTGTAGGTTGTTTCGGGCAGTATGGCCATTTTAATGATATTGAGTCTTCCAATCCATGAGCATGGAATGTTTTTCCATTTGTTTGTGTCACCTCTAATTTCTTTCAGTGGTGTTTTATAGTTCTCCTCATAGGGAACTTTTACCTCCTTGGATAAGTATATTTCTAGGTATTTTTCATAACTATTATAAATGGAATTGTGTTCTTGATTTGACTCTCAGATTGAACGTTATTGGTGCACAGAAATGCTACTGATTTTTGTACATTGATTTTGTAACCTGAAATTTTACTGAAGTCGTTTATCAGTTCCAGAAGCCTTTCCATGGAGTCCTTAGGGTTATGCAGGTATAGAATCATGTTATCAGTGAAGAGAGATAGTTTGACGACTTCTTTTCCTATTTGGATGCCTTTTATTTCTTTCTTTTGACTGATTGCTCTTGCTAGAACTTCCAGTACTGTGTTGAATAGAAGTGGTGAGAGTAAGCATTCTTGCCGTTTTCCAGTTCTCAAGGGAAATGCTTCCACATTTTTCCTGTTCAATATGATGTTGGCTATGGGTTTGTCATAGATGGCTCTTATTATTTTGAATATGTTCCATTGATGCCTAGGTTGTTAAAGAATTTTAACATGAAGAGATGCTGAGTTTTATCAAAAGCTTTTTCTGCATCTATTGAGATGATCATGTGATTTTTGTCTTTAATTTTGTTTATGTGGTAAATCACATTTATTGATTCGTATATGTTGAACCAACCTTAAATCCTGGGAATAAAGCCTATTTTATTGTGTTAAATTAAGTTTTTGATGTGCTGCTGGATCCAGTTTGCTAGTATTTTGTTGAGGATTTTTGCATTTGTGTTCATCAGGGATATTGGCCTGTAGTTTTCATTTTTCATTCTATCTTTAGCTAGGTTTTGGTATCAGGGTGATATTGGCTTTGTAGAATAAGTTAGTGAAGATTATCTTTTCCTTATTGGAATAGTTTCAGTAGAATCTATACCACCTTTCCTTGTATATCTGGTAGGATTTGTCTGTGAATTTGTCTGGTCTTGGGCTTTTTTTGGTTGGTAATTTATTTTTTTATTTTATTTTATTTTTTTTTGAGACGGAGTCTCGCTGTGTCACCCAGGCTGGAGTGCAGTGGCGCGATCTCGGCTCACTGCAAGCTCCGCCTCCCGGGTTTACGCCATTCTCCTGCCTCAGCCTCCGAGTAGCTGGGACTACAGGCGCCCGCCACCACGCCCGGCTAGTTTTTTGTATTTTTAGTAGAGACGGGGTTTCACCATGTTAGTCAGGATGGTCTCGATCTCCTGACCTCGTGATCCACCCGCCTCGGCCTCCCAAAGTGCTGGGATTACAGGGTTGAGCCATGGTTGGTAATTTATTACTGCTTCAATTTTGGAACTCAATATTCGTCTGCTCGGGGTTTTGATTTCTTCCTGATTCAATCTTGGAACATTATGTGCTTCCAGTAATTTATTTATTTTCTCTAGATTTTCCAATTTGTGTGTACAGTTAATAGTCTCTGAATATCTTTTGTATATCTGTGGGATCTATTGGAATGTCTTCTTTGTCATTTCCAATTATACTTATTTGGATCTTCTCTCTCTTTTTCTTTGTATGGATTTTTGGGTCTCAGTTTTATTCAATTCTGATATTAATTAGTTATTTATATCTGTTAGCTTTGGGGTTCTTGTTTTTCTAGTTCCTCTAGGCATGTGATATCAGATTGCTAATTTGAGATCTTTCTAACCTTTTTGAGGTAGGTGTTTAAGAGCTATAAACTTTCCTCTTAATACTGCTTTTGCTGCATCCCAGAGATTTTGGTATGTTGTGTCTCCGTTTTCATTTATTTTTGGAAATTGTTTAATTTCTTTTTATTTTTATTTTTATTATTTTTTTATTATACTTTAAGTTCTAAGGGTACATGTGCATAACGTGCAGGTTTGTTACATATGTATACTTGTGCCATGTTGGTGTGCTGCACCCATCAACTCGTCAGCACCCATCAACTTGTCATTTACATCAGTTATAACTCCCAATGCATCTTTTTAAATTTTGTTGTTTACTCAAAAGTCCTTAAAGAGTAAGTTGTTTAATTTCCATGCAATTATGTGGTTTGGGGAGATCTTGTTGGTATTGATTTTTATTTTTATTCCACTGTGGTCTGAGAGTATGGTTAGTATGATTTCTATTTTTACAAATTTACTGAGTCTTCCTTTATGGCCAAGTATGTGGTTGCTCTTGAAATATGTTCTGTGTGCAGATGAGAAGAATGTATATTCTGTGGTTAATGGGTATAGTATCCTGTAGATATGTTAGGTCCAATTGGTCAAGGGTTGAATTCAAGCCTAGAATTTCTTTGTTGATTTTCTGCCTTAATGATCTGTCTAATGCTGCCAGTGGGGTGTTGAAGCACTCCAATATTCATTGTGTGTGTATCTGAGTCTTTTCCTAGTTCTAGATATAGATGTTTTATGAGTCTGGGTGCTCCAATGTTGGATCCATTTATTAATATATTTGCGATGGTTAAGTCTTCTTGTTTAATTGAAGTCTTTATCATTATGTAATATCTTCTTTGTCCTTTTTTACTGTTGTTGGTTGAAAGTCTGTTTTATTTGATATAAGAATAGTGACCTCTGTTCTTTTTTGGTTTTTATTTGCATGAAGGATCTTTCTCTAACCTTTTACTTTGAACCGATGGGGGGTGGTATGTGTGAGATGGGTTTCTTGAAGGTGGCAGATGGATGGGTGTTATTTATTTATTTATTTATTTATTTATTATCTAGGTTGCAACTCTGTGCCTTTTAAGTGGGATGTTTAGACCATTTCCCTTCAAGATTAATATTGATATATGAGATTTTAATTCTATCATGAAGTTGTTAGCTGATTTCTTTGTAGTTTCAGTAGTGTTATTGCTTTATTGGGTCTGTGTGCTATGTACTTAAGTATGTTGTGTGTGGTAGCAGGTATTGATCTTTCATTTTCATATTTAGAACTCTTTTAAGGATCTCTTGTAAGGCTGGTCTAGTGGTAACTAATTTTCTTAGTTCTTGCTTGTCTGGAAAAAATTATTTGTCCTTCTCTTATGAAGCTTAGTTTGATAGGACACAAAATTGTTGGTTGGACTATGTTTTCTTTAAGAATGCTAAAAATAGGCCCCCGATGTCTCCTAGTTTCTGATGAGAAGTCTACTGTTAGTCTGATGGATTTCCCTTTGTACGTTATATGGCCTTTTCCCTCTAGCTGGATTTAAGAATTTTTTCTTTACTATGGATCTTGGGCAGTCTGGTGACTATATGCCTTGATCATTTTGTAAAGCATCTTGCAGGTGTTCTCTGGATTTCTTCTATGTGGGTGTTTACCTCTCTAGGAAGATTAGAATTTTCTTGAATTGTCTCCTCACATATGTTTTCTAGGTGGTTTACTTTTTCTCTTTCTTTCTCAGGAATGCCAGTTATTTTTGGGTTTGATTGCTTTACATAATCCCATACTTTTCAAAGACTTTGTTCATTTTCCTTAATTCATTTTTCTTTTCTGTCTGGCTAAGTTAGTTTGAAAGACTGGTCTTCAAGTTCCAAAATTCTTTCTTCTGCTTGGTGCAGTCTAGTGATGAAGCTTTCAACTGTATTTGGAAATTTCTTTGAGTCTTTCAATTCCAGAATCTCTGATTTATTTCTTTTTAAGATTTTTTTTTAACCTCTTTCTTTATTTCCTGGATTGATTTAGAAGTTTCTTCATGTTGATTTTCTACCTTATTTTGGATCTCAGTGAGATTCCTTGGAATCTGTGGTTTGAATTCCTTATCTGACATTTCCAAGTTTTCATTTCGGTTAGGGACCATTTCTGGAGAGCTAGTGTGATCCTTTGGTGTCACTACATTCAGGTTTTTCTTGGAGCCAGAATTCCTATACTGGTTTCTTCTCATCTGGAGATAGTGGAACTTCTAATTTTTTAAGATATTTGTATGCAGGTAGGATTTTTTTCTTTTTCTTCCTTTCTCTATACTATAATTTTTTTTTTTTTTAAATTTTCCTTTTTCTTTACCCCACTCTCTAGGGGGTATGAGGGTAGAGAATGTTGGGTAAGGTCTTTTGGCTTTGCTTCCACAGCTTCTTTGCTTCCACACTTCTTTCAGCAAGTTTTATGTTAGGCTGTGCAGTCCATCCTACAAGCCAGTAGATGGTACTTATGGATAAAAGCCTGCTGCAGCCAATGTGGTTGGGTATATGCTTGATTCTTGTTTACCAAGAGGAGCTCTCTGTTGCCTCAGGCAATGTGCTAATCCATGGAGGGCACAGTGGTCTGAGCTCCCTGCTCAGCCCTGTGGGGCAGAGAGCAAGATTGGCAGAGCCAAACTGAATAGGCCCACCTACAGGTGCCCACATGGCAGGCACAAACACCAGCACTGAGGGAGAATCCAGTGGGACACCACCAAGTGTCCAGAGGTGTGCCTGAGGGAGACTTGCTGAGCCCCAAGTTCTCTGCATGGGTTGGGGGCAGCCTAAACTTCTAATTCTAATAGGTGAGTGAGTACTTCAGATACCTGGAGATCTACCTGAGTATGGAGTGTAGAGGGCCTACTGCACCACAGTAGGCCTCTGCACAGGAATGGCGGAGTGGCTCAGGCTGCTGAATGGTAGTCAGGTGCTCTAAATGCCTGGGGATCTTCCTGGGTATGAGCTGAGAAGACCCCCACCCCTTGCACCTTGATCTTTGCACAGTAAGGGTCGGGGGACTCAGGATGCCAATCTGGGTGAGCAGGTTCTTTGAATGCCTGGAGATCTGCCTGGGTGCAAAATGGAGAGGGTCCCACTGCACCACAATCTCTGCACAGGAAAAGAGGGCAGTTCAGGCTGCTGATCCAGGTGAGGAGGTGTTCCAAATGTTTGGAGATATGTCTGGGTGTGGAGTGGAGAGGACCCCACTGCACCCACTTTCGGGGGAACAGGCTGTGGCATCCAGCAATGACATATGCAGACCAGTTCCAGGTCGCCAAGCTGGCTTTGGCTGTAAGTCTTGTTGTCCTTGAGGAACCATAGCTGTAGCAGCTCTACATCTACTGAGACCTGTGACCAGGGACAGCACAATTCCAGTGCCTACTACTGAGGCACAATTCCACATGCCAAATTTATTTGCATAAAATTGTTCATAATTTTCCTTATTAACATTTCAATATTTGTAGAATCTGTATGTCTCTTCTCATTCTGATATTTTAAATTTATATCTTTTTTCTTCCTGGATATATGACTGGGAAATTTATCAATGTTATTGATCATCTGAAAGGACAGCTTTTTTTCTTGATTTTCTCTACTATTTTTTTCTTAAATTTCATTGATTTCCATTTTGTCCTTTATTCAAAATTATGGCTGTAGGAGTCCCTACCCTGCTTCACTGCAAGCACTCTAGTCTTTGGCCTGATACTAAAATGCCTGTGCTGCCACCTGCCAGGTCACAAAAGAATGACTGACTTTGTGGGTGGACAGATTTAAAAATAGTGTCCTGCTCTCAGTCCTGGGTCTGGAAATACTTGCAGCTTTTCCCAGTGTCTTTCCTTCTCAGCATTTTGAAGCCTCTTCACAGGTTAGCACCAGGGCTTAGTGGGAAACAAAGTCCTTTCTTTTTGGCCTAGGTTGCTCAGATCCCAAGAGGAAAGGAGAGTTACAGAGGGAGGCTCTCTGCCTCTGTCATATATTGGGACTTTACTTACTTTTATCAGCTGGATGCTGTCATAGAGAATTTTTGTCTCCATTCTCATCTGTGGGATCTGCAGTGTCCCAGGGATGAGATCCAGTAGATTCATGCATCCAGTAGATTCTCATTTTTATTTTCTAATTAAAGCTCACATAACTGATCTTTATGCATATCTTTCTCTTTCCAAGTGGCTGAGGCATGCAAAAATCTCTAATCTGCCATCTTGGGGAAAAATAAAAGCAACTTCTCTTCTAATTTTAAATGAGCAGTATCTATACTACTTTGCTATGCCATAAAGTATATTCTATTTGTGTGGTATTATCTGGATAATATATGAATACATTTCATTTCCCTGGCATCTCATCATTCTCTGATCTGAGTAATCCTCGAATATGTGCTATTATAGATGTTTTCATCATGTTGAGAAAGTTTTCTTCTATTTTGACTTGCAGAGATGTTTAAAAAAAAATCAAGAATGCATGTTGGATTTTGCCGAATCTTTTTCCGTGTCTACTGGAAATGATCATATTTTTTTCCTTTTCTTTTCTAATATGTTAACATTGTGCATTACCTTGGTTCATTTTTTAATATATTAAACTAACCTTGAATTCCTGGAATAAATCTCACTTGGTTATAATTTATTATTCTTTTTACATATTCTTGAAGTCAATTTCCTAAAATTTTGTGAAGAATTTGTGTAACTTAGATACTTTAGAGGGATTGGTTTGTAGTTTTAACGTCTTATGCTATCTTTTCTGGCTTTGGTAACAGGTTAATGCTGTGCTCTTACAGCAATTTGAAATGTAGATATACTCTTCAGTTTTCTGAAAGAGTTTATGTAGAATTGATATCGCTTTTTCCTTAGATATTTCATAGATTTTATCAATGAAGCCATTTGGACCTAAGGTTTTCTTTGTGAAAATATTTTTAACTATAAATTCAGTTAATTTTAATAGCTATGGGACCTTCAGGTTTTCTGTTTCTCCTTGAGTGAGCTGTGATAGTTTGTGTCTTTCAAAGTATTTGTCTATTTTATGTAAGTTGCCAAATGTATTTGCATAAAATAGTTCATAATTTTCCTTATGAACATTTCAATAGTTGTAGAATTTGTATATCTCTTCTCATGCTGATATTATAACTTTATATATTTTCTCTTTTTTCTTCCTATTTGACTGGGAGATTTATCAATATTACTGATCTTCTGAAAGGACAGCTTTTTTTTCTTAATTTTCTCTACTCTTTTTTTCTTAAATTTCAATGATTTTCATTTTGATCTTCATCATTATTTACTTCTTTCCTTCTACTTCCTTTACATTTAAATTGTTATTCTTTTTAAAATTTTAAATATAAAAGCTGAGTTCACTGATATGTGTTTTCTTTTCTAATAAAGGCATCTAATGATATAAATTTCTCACTAAGTAGTTTAGTGGCATTCCACAAGTTCTGTTATCTTATTTTTATTTTCATTTAGTTATAAATATTTATTTGCCCTGAAACTTCCTCTTTTACTCATGATTTCTTTGAAGTGTTTTCTGGAAAAATAATGGTTTTATTTTTCCCAAAGTTGATAAAACCTATAAACCCATGAACCCAACTAGCCCCCAAGCAAACAGGAGAATAAAACCATGAAGACAACTACTTCAGAGTAAATAATAATCAACTTTCCCCAAATGTGCAGTGATACAGAGAAAATCTTAAAATCAGTCAGAAAAGCTGGGCGCGGTGGCTCAAGCCTGTAATCCCAGCACTTTGGGAGGCCGAGGCGAGTGGATCATGAGGTCAGGAGATCGAGACCATCCTGGCTAACATGGTGAAACCTCGTCTCTACTAAAAATACAAAAAACTAGCCGGGCGTGGTGGCGGGCGCCTGTAGTCCCAGCTACTCGGGAGGCTGAGGCAGGAGAATGGCGTGAACCCGGGAGGCGGAGCTTGCAGTGAGCCGAGATCGCGCCACTGCACTCCAGCCTGGGTGACACAGCGCGAGACTCCGTCTCAAAAAAAAAAAAAATCAGTCAGAAAAAGAAAAATTAAGAGGAATAGAAAAGGATGACAGCAGATTTCTCATTAGAAACAGTGCACACTTGAAGCAATCAAGTGGCACTTTTAAAGTACCAAAAGAAAAATAATTATCAACCTAGCATTCTATGCCCAGCAAAAAAAGATGTCAAAAGCAAAAGCAAAAGAATACAAAATACTAAAGAATCTGTGGCAAGCAGACTTACAGTATAGGAAATGTTGAAGAAAGTTTGTGTCTTTAAACAGTTTTTTTCATGGATTGTATATTTCTTTGCATATCCATGAGAAGAGTTTAGGCAATTCCCCAAAAATACTACTTGATTTTGGCTTACTATAAATCTACAGTATTCAAGATAATGTGGTATTTTTGAAAGGCTAGACACATATATCTTTGGAACCGAATAGAGAGTTCAGAAATAGACCTACACAAATAAGGTCAATTAATTTTTGAGAAAAGTGTGAAGGCACAACAAAGAGGAAAGGATAGTCTCTTCAACAAATAATACTGGTACAATTGGACATATCAGGGGAACCATCCCCCAATATTTTAACATAGGTCCTTTCTATTTTCCCTAAGTATCAGCCAGTCTGAGAAATAAAGAGAAAGAATACAAAGAGATTTTACAGCTGGGCCTCCGGGGGTGACATCACATATTGGCAGGACCATGATGATGACCGCAAGCTGCAAAACCAGCAAGTTTTTATTAGGGATTTTAAAAGGGGAGGGGGTGTACAAACAGGGAGTAGGTCACCCAGGATCACATGCTTCAAAGGGCAATAAAGATCACAAGGTGAAGGCAAAATTAGAATTACTGATGAGGGTCTATGTCCTGCTGTGCACACATTGTCTTGATAAGCATCTTAACAGGAAACAGAGTTTGAGAGCAGAGAACTGGTCTGACTAGAATTTACCAGTCTGGACTTTCCAAATCCTAGTAAGCCTGAGGGTACTGCAGGAGACCAGGGCGTATTTCAGTCCTTATCTCAACTGCATAATACTGACACTCCAAGAGCAGCCATTTATAGACCTCCCCTCAGGAATGCATTCCTTCCCCAGGTTATCAATTATTAATATTTCTTGCTGGGAAAAGAATTCAGCGATATCTCTCCTCACACGTCTGTTTATAGGCTCTCTGCAAGAAGAAAAAATGACTCTATTCTGCCTGACCCCACAGGCAGTCAGACCTTATGGTTATCTTCCCTTGTTGCCTGAAAATTGCTGTTATTCTGTTCTTTTTCAGGGTGCACTGATTTCATATTGTTCAAACACACATGTTTTACAATCATTTTGTACAATAGTGGTCCTGAGGTGGCGTACATTCTCAGCTTATGAAGATAACTTGGTTAAGAGATTAAAGTAAAGACAGACATAAGAAATTATAAGAGTATTATTAGGGAAGTGATAAATGTCCATGAAATCTTCACAATTTATGTTCTTCTGCCTCAGCTCCAGCTGGTCCCTCCGTTTGGGGTCCCTGACTTCCTGCAACAGGCTATACATATACAACGAAAAAAATGAATCTCATGCTTTATGCAAAAATTAACTCAAGGTACATCACAAACCTAAATATAGAGCTAAAGCTATTAAAGAGTTTATAAGAAAATATAGGATAAAATTTTAGTGCCCTTGGATTAGGTAAAGAGTTCTTAGACACAATATTGAAATTATGATTAATGAAAAAGCAAATAGATAAATTGGAGCTCATCAAAACTAAAATCGATTGCTCTTTGAAAAACACTGATAAGAGAATAACAAGCTATTCACATATTCATAAATAATACATTTGACAATTTTTGTTTAGAATATAGAAATAATCCTAATCCACTTTAAAAAATAGATAAAAGTTTTGATAAAGGCATTTCACTACAGAAGATACAGAGGTGGCAAATAAGCACATAAAGAGATGCTCAGCATCAATAGGGAAATATCAATGAAAACATGAAGATGATAATGCCAAGCACCTACTTGCATAGCTTTAAAAAAGGGCTAGAAATCAAACTGAGAAACTAGAAGTCTCATACCTTGCTGGTGGAAATGCAGAATGGTACAGGCGCTCTGGAAAACAGTTTGGTAGTTTTAAAAATAAAGTCAAATACACTCTTACTATGATTTAGCAATCTCACTCCTAGGTATTTTGCTAGAGATAAGAAAATTTATGTTCACACAAGACCCTGAATATTTGTAACAACATTATTTATAATTGCCCCAAACTGGAAATTAATGTCCTCTGACTGATAAATTATTAACAGAGCTATTGTACATTTATACAATGAAATATAAGACTGCAATTAACTACTGATACATAGAACAACATGGATGAATCTCAAATATGTTATGCTAAAGTAAAAGAAATCAGTGAAAGGTTACATACTGTATTAGCCCATTTTCACGATGCTGATAAAGACATAGCCGAGACTGGGTCATTTATAACGAATAAGAGGACATGGCCTGAGCTGTATGTTGGCCCCTTTTAGCCATGCCTGGAGTGACTAGAATGCAGGGGACCAAGTCCCTAGGCTGCACACAGCACGGGGACCCTGGGCCCAGCCCTCAAAACCATCTTTTCCTCCTAGGCCTCCAGGCCTGCCATGGGAGGGGCTACCATGAAGACTTCTGACATTCCCTGGAGACATTTTCCCCGTTGTCTTGGGGATTAATGTTTGGCTCCTCGTTACTTATGCAAATTCTGCAGCTAGCTTGAATTTCTCCTCAGAAAATGAGATTTTCATTTCTATTGCATTGTCATGCAAATTTTCCAAACTTTCATGCTCTGTTTTCCTTTTAAAACTGAATGCTTTAGCAGCAGCCAAGTTACCTCTTGAATGTTTTGCTACTTAGACATTTCTTCGGCCAGGTACCCTACGTCATCTCTCTCAAGTTCAAAGTTCCACAGATCTCTAGGGCAGGGGCAAAATGCCACCAGTCTCTTTGCTAAAACATAACAAGAGCCACTTTTGCTCTAGTTCCCAACAAGTTTCTCATCTCCATCTGAGATCACCTCAGCCTGGATTTCATTGTCCATATTATTAGCATTTTAGTCAAAGTCATTCAACAAATCTCTAGGAGTTCCGAACTTTCTCAGATTTTCCTGTCTTCTTCTGAGCCCTCCTAACTGTTCCAGCCTCTACCTGTTACCCAGTTCCAAAGTTGCTTCCACAGTTTCGGGTATCTTTACAGCAACATCCTACTCTACCAGTACCAATTTACTGTATTCATCCATTTTCATGATGCTGATGAAGACATAACCAAGACTGGGTAATTTATAAAGAAAAAGAGGCTTAGTGGACTCACAGTTACATGTGGTTGGGGAGGCCTCATAATCATGGCAGAGGTGAAAGGCACATCTTACATGGCAGCAGGCAAGAGAGAGAATGAGAGCCAAGTGAAAGGGGTTTCCCCTTATGAAACCATCAGATCATCAGCTCTTGTGAGATTTATTCACTACCACGAGGACAGTATGGGGGAAAACACCCCCGTGATTCAATTATCTCCCACCAGGTTCCTCACACAACACATGGGAACTACAGGAACTACAATTTAAGCTACAATTCATATGGTATGATTTTATTTGAATGACATACCACAAAAGGCAAAGCTATAGAGGCTGCAAATAAATCAGTCATTGTTAATAACTAGAAGTCAAAGGTGGCTTTAATTTTTTTTAATCAATTAATTTTTTTTACAAATGGACAGTATAGGGAAATTTTGGAGGTGAGAAACCTCTTCTACATCCAGATTGTGGTGGTGGTTCCACAAATTTGTGCCTTTTGAAGAATTCACAAAACAGTTTATAAAATATACAAAGTGAATTTTATTGTATGTAAATTAAAAAAAGGACTTAGTGATGGCTGATATGCAGCCATGTTGGTTGGGTAACGAATGAGTAATGAGTTATTGTTTTAAAAAGGAAACATGAAAATACTATAAATCCTTCAGGGCCTATGGATTACAGAGGAAAGATGTAAAACATTAACCAAGATTTAAAATGATGGAAGTTCTAATTATGCTATATGTTTTGTTAATAGTTAAAAATCTCATTGTGATCATAAATTTCAAGTTATATAATTTATGAATATTTAGAATTAACATGATGTCAGCCAAACCCTTTCTAAAGATATTTCTACATAAATTCCTTATTTCTGCATTGAAGTGCTACATTTGAGCATTTTGTAGTCAGCACCTCATTTGGCTCCCAGTGATTCTTACCTCCTGGTATCCACATCCTTCTTTGGCCCCACTCATCTACTTGTTCTACTTGGTTGCAGCAGTTTATAGCAGGGGTTGGCAAACCATGGCCCACAGGCCAAATCTGGTCACCTAATAGTCTTCTTTATGGCCTGCAAGCTAAGAATGGTTTTCCCTTTTAAAATGGTTATATTTGAAGTGTTTATATAAGTACTTACATATCTTCAGTGCCACTGCTTCATCCACAAAGTAAAAAATATTTACAATTAGCCCTTTAAAAAAAAGTTTGTGGAGCTCTAGTCTACAGTAATTGGTTTCTGCAGGGCCCAGACTAGTGATTTAAATGGAGGTATGCTGGAAACCGTCTCACCTCCTTTCCACCAATACATCAGCCCAATTCACCTTCAGTTTTAAAACAACTGGACCATCACTTGTGTTAAGGGCTGTCTGATGTTCTACTTACCATCAGAGTTGGGGAACTCATTGTTATCTATGTGGTGAAGGATCCAGGCCCTAAATTCCACTTTCAGTACCAAACATCCCAGGTGGGACTCTCTGGAAAAGATGCTGAGACAGTTTGGGTTGCAAGATGGTTATTAAGGATCTGTATCTGTGAGAGTAAATGTGGACCCAACAAAGCTTCAATACCCTGGTTTGGAACTCTGGAGTATTACTTATCAGAGCTATTTTGCATTGGGCCAAAAGGTCAGGGCCTTTATACTCCCACATAGTTTTGGCATCAAATATAGGTTGCTTCAGGAAGATTGTCACTTCAGGTGAGGTAATTCTCTGATGATGGAATCAGCATTCCAAGTGGAGCCATCAGACTGGGCAAAGGCATGGTGACATTTTTAGGTGACTACAGATATTTCTATGTTGCTAAAGCATAAAGTGTAAGGCAAAGAGATGTTGGAGATAAGGATGTAGAGTTAGGTGAAGGTCTGGCCTTGAAGGGCATGTGTGTGCAAAGCTAAAGAGCTTAAAATGATGATTATGATTTCATTTTTATTGAGTGATTGCTATAAGCCTTTTGTTTTATTTACATTATTCTCATTTATCTCTGAGATCGACAAGAAAGCAACAGTTTAAATATTAGAAACTAGGCTTAAAGAGTATAAGCAATGCCCAAGATCACATATGTGATGCATGAAAAGGTCCAGCATTTGAACTTCTTTTCACCTGAATGTCTTATCACAAAGACATTCATAACTAGTTAGAAGCATGAGGATCACATAGATTTTCATTTTAGACATAATTCTATGGAGAAAAGTAATGCTACAGATAGAAATATTGGACAGAAAACTGTTACAGAAATCTGAGTGAGAGATAATGAGAATGTAGCCAAAGGGAACAAGAGTGGGATGGAGAGGTGATAAATTTTTAAAAAAATATATGAAGTAAAGCTGTCAACACATTGAGAAGGCCTGAAAGTAGAGGTTTCAGAGAGGGAAGAGTCAAGAATATCTCCAGATTTCTGTTGTTGGAAACATGGTGAATGGTGGTGCTGCCAACAGTAACTAGACTGTGGATATAATTATTGTGTATGCGTGTATCTCTTCCATTGGAATGTGGTCACTGACTATTATTTGTGCATTACAGCCCTTAGCATAGTTTCTGGCTCAATCTGTGTGGGGATCAGAATGGACTTTACTCATAATAATCTTATTACCACCATCATGGAATGAAACTATTAGTTGTGTCAATATTGTTCAAGGATAATAAGCTTATTGAGGAATATTAAAAATTCGTAATGTCTTTATCATAATTTTCATTTTGCGGAAGTATAATTTTTCTTTATTTACCCCCAGAATGTAAATTTTTAAACTTATTTTACAAGTTCATTTCTAGAGAATAATTATCTACAAAATAAGAAGACATTAATTAAACTTGTCTGATGAGAATTTTGATTTAGAAATCAACCCTACAGTGGGTAAGTTTGATGTAGGAGCAAGATTATGACACCAGAGCCATGACATCATAGGTCTTTCCGGATCTTTTCCTGTCAGTTGACTTCTAAACAAAAAAACCTTTAACAAGGTTCTTTTACATTTCAGTAACTAAACCTCAAATGCCATGTGTCATACAATAATTTCTGTCCTTTAGAGAGACGTTAGGATATTTTTGTTAGTTGAGCACCTAATTTTGTAAAGTGACTTAACTAGTTATCTTTGTTTGTGTTGCTGTGAAGGAGTAGCTGAGGGTGGATAATTTATAAAGAACAGAGGTTTATTGGCTAGCTGTTTTATAGGCTGTACATGAAGCATAACTCCAGCATCTGCTTTTGGTGAGGGCCTCCAGTAGCTTCTGCTCAAAACAGAAGACAAAGGGGGGAGCCAGACTATATAGCAATCACAGCAAGAGAGGAAGCAAGAGAGAGAGAGGAGGTACCAGGTTCTTTGTAACAACCAGTTCTAGGGAACTAACAGAGCAACAACTTACTCACCACCCCCTACCAGGGCATTAATCTACTCATGAAGGATCTGCTCCCATGACCCAAACCCCTCCCAATAGGCCCCACCTCCAACATTGGGGATCAAGTTTCAGCATGAAGTTTGGAGGGGTCCAACATCCAAACCATAGAACTGGTACATGCAACTGACAGCTGTGCTTGCAAAAGGGAAATTTAAAATGATGACTAAAAGTTGTCCATTCTTTAAGCAGCCTTGTGAAAGAGCTTAATCTAAAACTTAGAGTAAAATTAAATTTGAATATAACCTCAGTGCTATGGTCTGAATGTTTTTGTCCCCCTAAATTCACATGTTGAAATCTTAACCTTCAATGTGATGGTATTGGGAGGTGGAGCTATTGATAGGTGAATATATTATCAGGGTGGAATCTTCATGAATGGCATAATTGCCCTTGTAAAAATGGCCCAAGGGAGTTCATTTACCCCTTCCAGCATGTGAAGGCGCAGCAGGAAGGCACCATCTATGAAACAGGAAATAGTCCCTCACCAGACACCAGATTTGCCAGCACATTGATCTTGAACTTTTTCAGCCTCTAAGAACTGTGATAAATTGAGAAATAAATGTCCATTGTTTATAAGTCACTCAGTATATGGTATTTTGTTGTAACAGCCGGAATGGAGTAAGATATTAGGTCATCTGCTATTTGGATAACACAAAGTTGGTCATATACCTGCTCTGAGTCTCAATTCCCCATTGATAAAATGAAAAAGATCATACCTTGCAGGATTGTTACCATGATTATAGATACTAATGCAGGTAATGCACTTGGCATGTAACACGTACTCAGGAATGGGAGTTGTTATTGTTATTATTGATTACTACTGTTAATCCAAGTTTGGGTTACAGGCTTTATGACCTGGTGACATCAGCGCTCTGAGTTCCCTCCTGTCATTTCTCAGCTAGTGCCTGCTAAGGGATGTGAATTACATTTTAATTTTGGTGTAAGTATAGTTGCAATGTGAAGTACAAGGAGTGGTAGGAACATACCTATGTTACCTTTAGACAATCTAAAAGACAACCTCTGACTTTCAGGCATCTTCTCAAAGAACTAAGGGAAAAACCTTGAAGTATAAATGTTTTTGTGTTTTTACTTGCTGAAATTTAATGGAAGATTTGCCATTTGGGGATTGCCTGCATCAGTGCTTCCCTCCATTAGCACAAAGAGGTGAAAGTTGACTGCTATTAGCTATAATTAGCTACTGATCATTTTGGACAACCAGAAAATCCGGTTTTTCCTCCAGACATTAAAAGGGCACTCAGAAAGGATATAACTTTTACAGTGTATAATTTTAAACCAGAGGATGTTGAATCCTTCAAAAGCAGCGCTTCCAGCATGGTCAGTTCTTGTGTCTATTTTTAGTGTATTTATTAAAGATGTGTTATTGTATGTTGGAGGAAAAAAAGAACAAAACATGAAGGAATTTTACAAATGGCTATATAGTGTTGTGTGTAAAACACTGAAGCTAATTGAATTGAATGGCTTTGAGCCCTTGGAAGTCACAAAGTGACAAGGTTTGCTTGACAGCTAGTGAGCGATTATTTCCCGTCCCACTGATTAATTTGGTCAATTAGTGGCAAATAGGAATGTCACAAGTGGAAAGGGTAATGAGAGTCATTATAGATGTAAGAGTAAAATTGAGGGCAACCTTGTCATAGAAGGGGTTTGTGGTGGCTAGCTCAGGCACTGATGGGACCAAGAGTTTATTCCCGTTTCTGTCTCTCCTTCCCTAGAGACTGAATGTTAGTTCAACCAGAACTTCTAAGAAATCAAAAGGGACCCCTGGCAGCATTTTCTAATGTCTATATAAAAGCAGTTTTTTGTTGTTGTTGTTGTTGTTTTTTTTTTTGAGACAGAGTCTCACTCTGTTGGCCAGGCTGGAGTGCAGTGGCACGATCTCGGCTCACTGCAACTTCCGCCTCCCGGGCTCAAGCAATTCTCCTGCCTCAGTCTCCCGAGTAGCTGGGATTACAGGCGCATGCCACCGCGCCCAGCTAATTTTTGTACTTTTAGTAGAGACAGGGTTTCACTATGTTGGCCAGGCTGGTCTCGAACTCCTGACCTCAGGTAATCCGCCCACCTCGGCCCCCCAAAGTACTGGGATTACAGTATCCATCTGCTATTTGAATCTTTTAATTATGTCCTTTAATTAAAATCTGCAGTGGCCTTTTAGAGCAAGTCAGGTAGATTCAAATCTGAATACCCCAAATACAGAGCATGTCTGTGACTGCCCAACTGGGAACTGCTAACTCCAACATTAGAATAAGGCCATTCTATTAGTTTTCTGTGGCTGAGGTAAAAAATTACCTCATAGCGGGTGGCTTAAGATAGCAGAAATTTATTTGCTCATAGTTCTAGAGACCATAAATCCAAAATCAAGGTTTTGCTGCTGCTGTTGTTTTTCTAGAGGCTCTGGGGAAGAATCTGTTCCATGCCTCTCTCCTAGCTTCTGGTGGTTGCCTGCAGTTGTTGGCATTCCTTGCCTTGTAAATGCATCACTTGGATATTTGACTCTGGTTTCACAGGGTCTTTTCACTGTGTATGTACTCCTCTTCTCTTCTAAGGACAACTGCCATTGGATTTAGTACCCACTTTAATCCATCATGATCCTGTCTTGAGATCCTTATCTCAAGTGCATGTGGAAAGGCTTTTTTAAAATTTTTTTTTTTTTTTTTCCCAAAAAAGCTCACATTCACAGCTTCTGGGTGGATATATCTGTTGGAGGACTACCATTCAACTCACCACAACCACTTTTACAGTGAATGCCTTCCAGTTTGATTATGACCCGTAAGAAACTGAAAGGGTCTGAGAAGCAAAGAGGATGCCATATGTGGTATGTGAAGGCAAGATTTATGGTCTTTGCACTGACTTCAATTTACCATGGCTGCTGGGTCAACAGTGCCTGGTTAATCCATGACAAGCTACTGACAATCAGCTCTAAATCTGACAGCAGGCTCCTTCAGTCCTTCTTTTTCCTGTCATTGCCTGCTCTGCCTCAATGACTTAATGATGACATCTGGCCATTGGGTACCCTTCGGGTGTTGCTCCTTCTACGTGTCTTGTTTGAATGTGAGATCTGCTCTAATCTTGCCGTAACCAAAGGAAACAACATTGCCTAGCCTTAGTCAATTTTCAGAGCCTTCAGAAGCTTGTTATCCCTCCACCGCCCCGCCCCCCCACCACTCATATTTGTTACTAAGTATTTTGGAAATGTGAGAATGTTATTGCTAACCTTCTCCCTAGTTTTACTACATTGCTGTAAAATGTGTAATTCACGTATCTTATCATATCACTCCATCAGATGCTATTGCTTCATGCTTCCTGGGTTAATACTATTACCTAAAATCTCCTCACATTCAGTCTTTCTAACTAT
Source organism: Theropithecus gelada (assembly GCF_003255815.1). Taxonomy (NCBI): domain Eukaryota; kingdom Metazoa; phylum Chordata; class Mammalia; order Primates; family Cercopithecidae; genus Theropithecus; species Theropithecus gelada. The sequence continues at coordinate 166,221,050 of NC_037668.1, forward strand.
GTCTGTTTTTCCTCTATCCCTAAATAAAGACTGGTTGAACAAGGCAATACACTATTATGATGTTGTTTTTAGGTGAAAGAACGAAATGTGTTTTGGAGAACAGGAGATTATTTTCCGCTGTAAATTCAGCTCTGTGTTCCATTTGCCCTGCTTTACTCCTTTTGGTCTTTGACCCTTTTTTGGCTTGAAGCATCTTTTGCACTTGTCTTGTAAATGGTTTCCTGATAACACACCATCACTGGTTCAGTTTAGACTTTATACTGTTACCAGTTACCTTTCCCCAAAATGCCACATCACAGTCTTGCTTCAACTTTTTGGTGATCTTGTAATGATCATAAGATAAAGTAAAAAGGGATTTGCATGGAATAAAATTCAACCCTCGTCTATCCTTTTGGCTGTGTTTTTTTCACCAACTTTTAACCACGGTATAAGCAGATATGCAACACATGAGTTTCTCACTCAGCCCCAAGCAAGTCATACCTTCTTGGGCTCTTGTGCCTTTGTGCAGGCTAAACCCTGTGCTAAAATGCCCTTCTTCTATCTTCTCCTTTTGACTCTTATAATCCTTCAAGACCCAATGCATATGTCTTTTCCTCTCTCACACCTCATGCTCCTGGAGGCAGAGGTAGTCTTTACTCTCTCAATACTATATTTATGCCTATATTATATAAAACATAAGCTGTGTTAGTAATTCATAGCTGGCCAGTCATTCAGAGATGTGGTTTGAACTCACTGCATTCCAAGATGTGTACACTGAAATTTTGTGAGTATATTTACTCCCTTCACTAGTCACTGAGCCCCACGGGTAGAATGATGGACAGTGTATCCCTACTGCCTCACATTGTGACAAAGAAGTCTAAAGAAAACCTTGATGAATAGATGAATGAATACAAAAATGAAGGTAGATATTACATGTTGCTAAAGAATATTTTGGTCAACCCCAGTGTGTTCTTAGGTTACAGATATCTGGACAACTTTCTTGACTTATGATTGTTTACATTCCATCATATAATGTATTCACCATTCTAAGATAGACTAAGCCAGTATTCTAAGCTATATATTAGATACATAACTAAATATTTGAGAATAGAAGGACCAAGTATTGGCATCTCTTCAGAAGTGATAGCAACTATTTTACCTTAAAATCATCTATAAATCAATCTGTCTGAACATAGATTTCTTCTAAAAAAACATTGCTATAATAAAAACAGTGGTGGCTGGGCCCTTTAGTGTTTCCTGGGGTGACTTGTCAATGTGACACATTATATACATTACATCAGTGTGCCTGATTGTCAATTTCTGATATGTCTGCTCTGTCCTTGTGCGTTGCACCAGACAGGAAAACAGCCAAGCCTGGAAGTGTGTACTGAGGTGGCATGCACTGTATTTGATGATAAATGCAAGGACACTGAAGATGCATGCCTTAGGTTGACACGTAATACCTAATTCAGTTTCATTATCATTAAAAATAAAAGAGAAGGAGGTGGCGAATAGAAAAGGGAAAGGTAATTCATAGCCTAGATGGTATATTGGGCTTTCATGTGTCCTGCTTTATATAGCAAGGGCAGCCTTTGAATGCAACATCCTTCATTGTAACACACATTGACTTTGACACTGCACCTTGACGAATGCATGGCCAGTGCTAGTGAACGCACTGTTTCTCTCCCATATATTTGGTTGAAACAAATAGGAAGTTTTCCATTTTTAGTTTCACACTTTATTAAGTATAGCTCTGCTGATGCCTATTTACAGAGCAAATTAACTGAAGTGAAAAGGAAAGAAATAGGTCTTTACTCATGCAAAGCAATGAAATCATAATCCCAGAAAAACAAGACATGTCCCTCATTGCCCTCATCAAGATGTATAAGTGAGTTTTAAAATATGACTTGGCTTGTGCATCATTCTCAGAGTCCTTCAGTTACACACCTGGAACTAGTTACTACCAAAAGTATTGTAGGTCTTCAAGGCAGCCACGTTGGTTCTCATGTAATGTACAGTTTGTTTTTAACATCTACTCTTAATGAATGGAAAGTTTTCCATGTATTAAAAGACAGGATATAAAAGGCAAAATAATGTGTATAAAAGCATATGGATAATGAGGTGTCAGATGTTCATACACTAGATTTGTGACCTTGGGGGAATTATACAAGTTTTGCCTCAGTTTCCTCATCCGTAAAACGACAAGTTAGATAAAATGGTAACAACAAAGTCTTATATAACATTTATGGTTTTCCTGGCACTCTTCTAAGTGCTTTTTATAGAATTCTTTGAGTACTCACAGCAATCCTATGGAGTAGGATCTATTACCAATCCTGGTTTTAAAGACACTCATAAGTGGGAGCTAAGCTATGAGGATGCAAAGGCATAAGAATGATACAATAGACTCTGGGGACTCAGGGGAAAGGGTGGGAGTGGGGTGAGGGATAAAAGACTACAAATTGGGTTCAGTATATACTGCTTAGGTGATGGGTCACCAAAATCTCTCAAATCACCACTAAAAAACTTATGTAATCAAATACCACCTGTTCCCCCAAAACCTATGGAAATTAAAAATTAAAAAAAGGAGGTGGCAAGAAAAGTAGTTGTCCAAAGCTGTACAGATAGCAAGTGACAACTGAAATTTGCACCGGGGTGTTCTGACCTTAGGATCCATGTTTCTAATCGCTATCTCATACTTCTTCCAGCACCTTAGTGACTATATTTTCACTGTTGGGTAGGAAGGGGAAGCATTAGCTAGAAACTAGTACATAATTTTGTATAAAATTTGTTTTCTTGCCCAGAATCAGTGGGAGGTGTTCATTCATACACCAAGTCAGTATGAATCTGTTTATAAAACCTTTCATGAAACACTTTCCTAAAACTATGATGAATCATTGCAGCCAAGAGGACAAAAATAGGACAGGATGACTGAACATTCCCATCCTTACTTAACCTTTGAAAGAATTTTCATTTCTTAATAAATTTTGGACTGATTCAGGCACAGTAGGTAAAACGTTTTCTAGGGATACTGATCTTGAAGATGGGATGGAAAGTGTAGAATACCCATTCATTTCTAGCACATCAATGTCTCCCATATAGATACTATAGAAAGAATAAAAGCATGCATTTGGTCATCTTGCCAAGCACTGGACTCAGTCTGGCAAGGAGAGAATTCTAGAGTTGTCTGCTCTTGATGGTGCCAGTTGGGCGCTGGATAAGAATGTGGCCATTGTGAAAACTTTAATGTGATAGATGAAATGTTACTTGCTAGTAAAATTTTTATGAGCAAGTGGTGGTGTAGTAAGAAGTTCATGACATTTGTATTCAAAGGACCAAAACTTGAATCTAGGATCCATTATTTCATTGCTTCATGACACTGTGACAATAAACATTTTATCTCTCAGATGTGTCATCTGTAAATTGTGGTTAATACTCACTTATCTTGAAGGGATGTATGATCATTAATATGTGCATGTATTTTGTACATGGTAAACATGACTCATAGGTAAGTTATTTTTGTGATTGTCATGAAGAATTTACTAGGCATGCACCACCAATAAATGTTTTCATGGGTAGTTTTCTCTTCAGTTTTCAACTTCACACACTCTGTCTTTTTTTTTTTTTTTTGCTGCATCTAAAGGCTTAGGGTGATATTTTCCAGATTTTTAATATTGCAGTTAGAGACGTGGGTTTTAACAAACAACATATGCCTTAATACTAAAGAGAACAAACTAGAATTAAGAAAAGGATAATAGAAAAGAAAAAATTAGAGAAATAAGAAAATGTAGCAATCCTCTTTTGATATTTCCAGCCCATTAGATTTGTAATATTGTTACATTTTGGAAATGTCACTTAGCCCATGGATAAGGCTGTCAATTACAAGATTCTACTCCTAATAAGAGTGGCTCTATGACCCAGACTTGGCCAATTGTTTTGCTCATTGACCAGGTGAGTCAGAGGCCTTCCCTGGAATTTGATTTTTTGACTATAAAAGAGAAAAGTTCTCTTTACTTTTAGTTGGGACATTATAAATATGAGGCTCTCTGTGGCCTCATCCCCATCTCACACCCCCATACTGCAGAAGAAATTCACATGTAGGAGAGAAGGAGGCTAAAGACACAGAAAACAAAACAGAGATGATGAATGCAGAAAGTCTGGACAGATGGTATGGTACTGTTTCTGAAGCCAGTTATTCCTGAGGCCCATTCCACCTCTAATATTCCCATTCATTCAAGAGATATTGAGGGCCTGCCAACTCAAATGCGAGGCACTGTTCTAGGTTTTTGGGGATTCAAAACAGTTAAAAATGTTTGCTTTGTGAACTTACATTCTAATAGGGAAAGGCAGACAATAAACATAATATTTAAGTAAATTGCACAGTATGTTAGAGAATGATAAATCTCTTGGAGTAGGGAGAATTGCACAGGGTAAGAAAATAAATAGGCAATGCTGGGAGAAGGGAGGGAGGCAGATTTCAATTTAGAGAATCAAGGTAGGCATTTTGAACAAATATTTGAAAACGGTGAGGGAGTATGGCAAAGGAGTATCTGGAAGAAGCATGATCCAGGGAGATGAAACAGCAAGTGCCTTGACCTTCAGTCAGAGTGTGCCAGGTATATACTAGTGACAGGTGGCCAGTGTGGCAGAATCTATTTGAGGGAAGAGTTGAAGGGGATGAGATCAGAGAGGTAAAAGGAGGTAGGTCCAGATTATGTGGGGCTGTGTAGCCGTTGTAAGAATTTTTGTTTTTATGTTTGTAAAATGTGAAATCATTGTCTGGTTTGAGCGGTAAAGTGAAATGATCTGATTTATACATTTAAAGAGATTTGTCAAAAAAAAATACTATCAGATTGGACAACAATAGAAATAGGAAAACTGGTAAGGAGGCTATTTGAATAATTCATGGGAGAGAAAATTACTGGTAACTTCAACAAGGATGTGAGAAATGACTGGATTATGGATTTAAATGCAGGCCAACAAGATTTCCTGAGGGGTTGGATAGTATTATGACCAAAAGAGAAGGATCAATGATGACATCAAGTTTTTTTTACCCGGAGCAACTGACGAATGGCATCATTATCAGCTGAGGTGGGGAAGGCAGTAGGTGGAGCAGGAGTTCAGTTTGGGACATGTTGAGTTTAAGACAGCTGTTAGTCATCTGAGCAGATATGATGGTAAAGAATTAAATATATGAATCTGGAACTAGGAAAATGGATCTAAGAGAGATAAATTTGAGTTTCATCAGCATATACAGAAGGCATTTGATTACACGACCATGGATGAGTAGAGTGAACTATAAAGCTGGGGGGAAACCAGCAGAGGGTGATGCCCTGGCAGGCAAGATAATAAAATGGATCAAGAAGGAAGGAACGGTTACTATGTCAAATGGGTCAGCCTGGGTCTACTGATGACCTTGTCAGGAGAAGTATTGAAGAGGTACTTTCAGTGAATTAACTGGAGCAAAAGCTTGCCTGGAGTGTACCCAGGAGAGTGTGGGAGGAAAGTGGCAGACAGTGAATATAGACAGCTTTTTTTTTTTTTTTTTTTAGGAAATTTTTTGCTGCAAAGGGGAGCAAATAAGACGGTATTTCACTGGGGACATGGATTAATTTTTTTTTGAGGTATTTTACTTTTTAAGATAGGAGAAATCATAGCATATTTTTGAACATCAGTGGGAATGATTCAAAAGAAGGAAAAAAATGATAAGGACACGGAAGAATTGCTGGATCAAGTTTGTTGAATATGGGAGAGAAGGATGGAATCAAGGGTGCTAGTGGAGGAAGACTTAACGGGAAAATATAGTTCATTGATAGTAATAGGAAAGAAGGCAGTTTATGGAAATAGATGCTGTTATAGGTTAGATATGGGAGATTGGAGTCTGCGGACATTCTCTTTCCAGTTACTTGAGCCAATAAATTTGGCTTAAGCCTCTTCAAAATAGTTCCTGATATAACCAAAAACAAGAAGGGGAAGCTAAATAATTTTCCCAGGATCATATAGCTGACAACATAGCATAGTGCTAAATGGAGTGGTATCTGAGTCAGCCAGAACTTGAATCTTGTTCTTGATCCCAAGTCTACTTTGACATAGGCCCATCAAAATCTTATTTATTATTCTTGCAGTTGTTTGCTGAATGCCTAATAGGCATCTCTTAGTAAAAAGTATAACTTTGGCCATGCTGATGAAGGAGAGGTACTTGGTGCATTGCTGAATTATAGAAGACGGATTCCATTAGGTTGGAGATATACAGGAAGACTTGTTTGAAGAGTGACACAAGAACCAAGAGCAGAGAAATGAGGAGTTAAGAAGACAAAGGGCAGAGGAAAGAGCATTTGAAGCACTGAAAACAGTGTTGGCCATTCCTTGTGGTAGGAGAGAGCATGAAAGTGTGAGGGAGGGATGAAAGTCAGAGTGCTGGAGCAGAGACTCCAAGTGGAGCTTGGTATGCCATGAACCTGGAATGGGTTGAGGTTAGGGGCTTCTAATACGATATGTAAATACAAGCAGTAAGTGTTATGAAGAACAGATACAGGGTGATATGAGTATATATTTAAAACACTGGTAATAATAGCATGTATGTCACTTATAATGTGTCCATATACACTATCTCATTTAGTTTTCACAGGCTAAATAATTTGTATTTTATGGTTTTAGGAGAGAGAACTTAAATGTAATTTGCATTTAATGCTTTCTTCCAATTTTAAAACTTCTCTGTCTTAAACTGTAAATATTTTGAAAGATGGAACTGGCTTGCTTTGTACAGTACTTGCCACTTATTCAAGTTTGGTTTTGAGAAAGAACTCAAGGCTGGCATTATCAATCATATTCTGAAATTCACTGGAGAAAGAGATAACGCTGTGAGTGACTGTACCTGCAACTTTGTATGTGAGATCCTTCCTGTATTATGTTATGTGACTGTAGATAATGATCACCTTTGACTGGAAGGATTTTTCAAGTATATTTCAAGTTCTTTATTTCGCTACAATTTTGTGGGCTTAATTGAAAGCTTGCTCTTCATAAAACTTTATACCTAGTGCTGTGGGGAACACAGATAAGCGCTGTCCTCATGGGGATTATAATTTATTAATATAGATGTCAAAAATCAAGTTAAAATCATGTAAGGCAGAATGTAAATGACAATGAGAATACCTGTTATTCACTGAACAACTGTAATATTCTAGACTTTTTCCGTGTGTTATCTCTAATCCTGTCAACAATACTGAATAGTAGGAATTATTTTTCTTAACAAATACAGAGTTGGAAGCTGTAAGCCAGTAGATAACTAGTCTGTGGTTACATGGTACAAAAGGGCAAAGCCAGGCCTAAAGTTTCATTCTATAAAGTGGTTTTATATTTGCTATTTTTTGTTTTTTTGGCTCTTCAACATGGATTGCAATTTAGAATGTTTTTATTTATAAAAGTAAAATGAAGTCATTACAGAAAATTAGAAAATACATAAAACTAAAAGAGAAACAAATAATTTTCCATGGCCTTGCCAGAGTTAATCACCATTCACATTTTAGAATAATTTATTCCTGTCTTTACATACTTATATGTTTGTGTGTAAAATTACATATCTATTTATGTACATATTTATTTTGGAGGTAAAATATACTGGTCATGTTATTTATACAACCAACTCTGTATATATATAAGTGCTTTTTCACTTAATAGTTTTTGTAAATATTTTTCAGTTATCAAGTAAACTTTGGAAACATGATTATTGGTATTTCTGTAAAATTCCATGTTGAGCATTTGACACAATTTTTGTAACTCCTTTCCTTTTGCTGGATTTTTATTTTTAATTTTATAATATTATAAATAATTCTGCATTAAATATTCTTGTACAACAAATGTCATTCACAACTGATTTTCTCCTTAGAGTATATTATGAGAAGCAGAATTACTTGATTAATGTATATGTATACCTTTAAGAGTCTTAATGCAAATCACTAAATATACTGGTGTTTAGGCATGTTAGGCCTTTTGGGGAGATTCAGGGAAGCTCTTTCCAGATCAGGGAAGTTTGAACAAGATACTTAGTTCAGCTTATATTATTTGAACACATAGTATGTACCAAGGACTCTCGCAGGCATTGGGGATCAGGAAAAGGCAGTTCTGCTCCAGAGAAGTGCTGTGACTCTCTTCTAGTTAAGGTGATCCCTTACTCTCAGGATCCTCCCCAGCCCTCATCCTTTCCCCACCCTCTCCTGGAAAAAAATACTCTTTCCTGTAGAGACCTTGCTGCATTTTGGTTATGCCCTGACCTTGAATCAAACAGCTTTATTATCATGTTCCTGTGTTCTGAAGACTAAGGGGCCAGTCAGTGCAATACTGATTCAAACATTGAGCATTTCTGGAGCTTAATTCTCAATGATGGGTAAAGATTCACAACAATAGTGAAGTGGCAAGAGCTAACATCAGAATGTTTGTATCATAAATGGGAGGAATGGAGAGAATCGGTACTAATATTAGTATCTTTTTATTGGCCAGTAGTTAAGTGTTTTACACATGTTAATTTTACCCTGTCAGGAAGGTTCCATTACCCTCATTTTACAGATAGAAAATTTGAAGCAAATGGAAATAATGTGCTCAGTAATTTTCTAGAGAAGTTAAATATGGGACTGCTCTACTAGACATTTACAAATATTATCTCCATTAATTCTTTCAGCAACTCTTTGTAGTGGTTACTGAAGTAATTATTAATATTATCATCCTCACTTTACAGATGAGGAAACTAGGACTTAAATAGTAGCAAGAAAGTGTCCATGGTTCCATGGCTAGGAAAGATGGCTGCTTCGATCCATGTTGGCATGCTACCAAACTTGTGTCATTTCTTCTATTCCACACCGCCTCTTACAGGAAAAAACAGTAAATTGTCTTAAGACTTGTGTAATTAACATAATTTGTAATATGTTTTTTTCATAAGTGCATAGTTTTGTTTGCTTTCTACCATTCACCCAGTAGATCACAACCAAATAAAGACAACAATACAAAGTAAACATGGAGAGTTTTCTCAATAAACTTTAATTGAGGGAAGATATAACACAATTTGAAGATTTAATATTAGTTGTTTTGAATTTTCCCTAGATTAGAAGCAGGCAGAGGTGCAAATGTTGGAGTTTTTTGTGCCATCAACAGTCACGTAAAAGATAATCCTAGCTTTTCGAATGCTTCATCCTTTTTAAAGCCAACATTTAAATGAAGAGAGCAGCATCTGGTTAGGAAGTCTTCATCAGGTCTTTCCCCAAAGATTCTTAATCGTAGCCAGTGCTCTACCTGGCAACTGGAGGGAATTTTCCTGTTGAAGCTGTGTTTATTGTACAATATGGAATATAATTTGAAAGGAACTTCAAGTCCTAGCATTGCTATGTGATTGGAATGTTGAAACCTGATAGGAGTAAATAAACAGCAGGTGCCCCATCTGGGGACACCTCAACAATGATTAGAGACAAGTGAAGTCTCATCTCTCTGTTTTACTCTCCCCATCAGCTGGAAAATTAACAAGACACAATTTGGGGATGCGGTGGTTAGAAAAGATTTGGAGTTTTTTTCTTTAAGATGTAAATATTATCTACTAGGTTTATTAACCTGTGGTGTACTTTGAGCTTTTAATGCAAAATTGTATTTTCTATCTTTGAAGTAATCCTCCTTGGTTTATCAAACCAGACTGTGTTAGATTTTTCTGTGAAAAATTAAACGATCATTAAGATTTGAATCCTCAGGCCAACAGTCCTTAACAGCAGAATTCCTCTGTGCTGCCGAATGTATTTAACTGCTTCCATTGGAGGTAAGAGTTGTCAAAAAGCAAGCATTTAATACAGGTCCACAGTCCTTGACCTGCAATTCCAAAGTGAAAAAACAACTCTGAAAATAGATTTTTAAAAAGATTGAGGTAGAATTTATGTAAAATACCAGATCCCAAGTGTTCAGTTAGATGAGCTTTGACAACTGTATACACCTGTGTTATTTCCCACTCAAAATAAGATATAAACCATTTTCATCACCTCATAGTTTCCTTAAATTACCCTTTTTTCTACAATCCTCCCAGGAATCACCTTCTGATTACTATCATCAGAGATTAGTTTTACCTGTTCTTAGATTTCATGTAAACAGTCATATAGCATGTTCATTTCTATGTCTGAATTCTTTCATTCAAAAAAGTTTTGAGCTTTTAAGTCTTTTGATCGGTATATATTTTTATTTTTCTTGGGTACATATCGAGGAATGAAATTACTGGGTCATAGAGTAGATATTTTAGATTAATAAGGAAGTGCAAAATCTCTGAAGTAGTTATGCCATTTTGTACTCTCACCAGCAGAGTATGAGTGTTCTGATCACTCATCCTCATCAACATTTAGCACGGTCAGTCTTGATCTTTCAGACTTTGGGCCCTCTAATGGATGTGAAATGGTGTCACATCATGGTTTTAATTTGTGTTTACTGATGATTAATGATGTTGAGTGCTTTTATATTTGCTCTCTGGCCATTTGTATATTCTGTTTTGTGAAATGGCTTCGCTTTCTTTTTTGCCCATTTTTAAAATTATTGATTTGTTAGAGTTCTTTTACATTTTAGAAATGAGCCCTTTGTCAGATACATGTATTTCAAATATTGTTTCCCTATAGTCTGTGAATTGTCTTTTAATTGAAAACCGAACATTTTAAGATAAATTTGAGTAAATGCACTTAGCAGTGCATGCTGATCCGAAATTGTATGTGGCTAGTCTTTAGGCCCCTTATTATCAATATTCAGATGTTACACTGCAAAAATATTAGTATGCTTAATTACAAGATATTGCACCAGAACCCTCTGTAGGTTTTACATCATATATTATTGTTTTACTTTCTGCAAACTCTGCCTCCCAGGTTCAAGTCATTCTCCTGCCTCAGCCTCCCAAGCAGCTGGGATTAAAGGTGCCCTCCACCAAGCCCGGCTAATTTTTGTATTTTTGTAGACGAAATTTCACCATGTTGGCCAGGCTGATCTCAAACTCCTGACTTCAAGTAATCCACGCACCTCGGCCTCCAAAAATACTGGGATTACAGGCATGAACCACCATGCCTGACCTAGAAACATTTTAAATTTTGAAAACAGTCAGTCCTGGCAGGGCATGGTGGCTCATGCCTATAATTCCTGTGCTTTGGGAGGCAGAGATGGGAAAATCACACCAGGAGTTCAAGACCAGCCTGAGTAAGAACTCATTTCTACAAAAAAATTAATACAGTAGCTAGGCATGGTGGTGCATGCTTGTACAATACTAGCTATTTGTAAGGCTGAAGCAGGAGGATCACTTGAGCCCAGGATTGTGAGGCCACAGTGAGTTATGCTTGCGCCACCGCAGTCCGGCCTGGGTGACAGAGTGAGACTCTTATCTCTAAAAAATGAAAAACAATACAAAAACATTTGGTTCTGAGAGTTCCAAATAAGAGACTGGGGACTCATAGTTTTCACCGTGTCCTTGGATGAAGATTAATGTTATTGGACCAGTGAGTGGAATATTTGTGGCAAAAAGTATTGGCATCTTGTCTTAAAATAATTCATTTAATTACTGTTACGATTTTTTTTAATGAAAAGCAGGTATTATAAATTATAAACTTCTGGAAATCATAACTATTTTGTCTTCTATATTTTTCAGTGTATATCAAGATAATTATAGAAATTTAATTACATTAGAGAAGTAAATACAATGTATTATAGTGATAAGTATTTTGATAAATGAAATTGATTTTTCTTTGTAACTTATTTAGAGTTGACTACAGAAACCTTCATCTCTGACTTGGCAATTCTTTACATATTTTTTAACTTTGGGGTAAAATTTTGCCTTTAAAATCTATTCTTCAAAAGAAAAGTGTAACCAAAATATTAGATTAACATAACAGCAAGAATATATTTGACAAACTTCTGGTTTTAGATAATTAGCACTTGAATGCTGATGACATGGCAAGCTTTGGAAAACCAAGAGCAATAATTAGTAAAATAGCAAAATGTGTTCCTGCTTTCTCAAGTAGATGATCATTTAAGATATGGGATTGGATAAAGTTGAGAACTCTCAATTCTTTTAAGTTATGTCAACATATGCAAGTAATTTTGATTATGTTGACTGTCAAAAATTCCTTCAGTACAGAGTTATTAAAAATAATTTAGATTTTTTTCTTTTTCCGTTTTAGCCTAAACTATTTATCAGTCAGAAAGACCTCTATTGTATTTGCTTATTGTTTTTGCTGGGGAAACATTATGTGTTCAGTACACTTGGTTGAGTTTGACCATTTTTGACTGCTTTTGAAAAAAATCTATAAACTGTATACCATAATATGTATTTCACAAATTGTAAAATAGTAACTCCCTGCTTGTTGGAATGTTTCAGTCTTTCTCGGGTTTCATAATCATTATTCAACAGTGTCAAAAATCCTTTAAAACATTTGTAGGGAGAACTGACTAGATGGTTGAAAATAGTTTACATCTTTAAAGATAGTCACACCTAATAAACCTATACTATTGAAACATTAAATGTATATAGTAATATTTTGTTTCTTCCTTTAAGAACTTTTAGGATTACGTAAACTAGAGAAATTTTTAAAAGGTATCTCTCTTTTGGTTATTTCTCTTTACTTTTGGCAGATATAAAAAGAATATAAAGATATAAAAAGGCAATAAAAAGATACTAAATATATAATGTAAAGATTAAAAATATATAAGAATATATTATAAAGATATGTAAAAAGATAAAAAGAATAAAATAAAATATAAAGATTTAAAAAGAATGTGGAAGATATACAGTACATTTTAATCCTACATTAATGAATTAGAACAAATAGAAGGGTTTCCCTTTTAATAAGGTAGCGTTTTTAAAACTATGCCTACTTGTAAGTGAGAAAGCTAATGGACAAAGAGAGATGGTTCTTTACTGTTAATTGAAGCATCAGAACTATAAAACATTTTATTGAACTTTAGTTAAACCAGCATATTTAAGTTTAAATCACAATGTAATTAAATACATGGATTAAATTAAATTTGGTTTAAATTTTAGTTCCTTAGTCATACTAGCTGTGTCTCAAAAGACTGATAACACCTGGCCAGTGGCTACCATATTGAACAGCAAAGACACAGAACATTTCCATCTTCCAGAAAAATTATATGCACAGCACTGCCTTAGAAAATTTTGGCTGGTTTATAGATATCGCAAGTCTTATCCACTTTAATATTTTAATTCCCTATATAACATAATGATTTTGTAGCTTTTCTGTTTCAGGGAACACATGATTTCCCTTTGCTTAAATTTAAAACAGAAACACAAGTTTTAATTTATACAAAAAATGATACATCAACAACTTCTGAGCTTCAGGAGGGGTTCTTTACTTTTTCCCCCTCCCCCAGAAAGATCAACTTTCACATAATGTTAAAACTTGTTTCGGTTGGCTGCATCCTGACTATTCACTTGCAGACATCTGCTTCTCTTGTGGGAGCATCAGAAAAGAGCTCGTGTGATAAGCGTTTCAGGTGGTCTCAGGTCGTTTTCCAGTGTGTTGGGAGAAGCAGAGGATGTGGCACACTGTAACACAGCAACTGCCCATCTAGCCCAGCATCCTGCCCCCTACTGTGGCAAAGACCAAAGCATCAAAGGAAAGCACAGATTCCTCACAACACATTTAATTGTGCAATTCTACACCCGGGAAATGTTTTCTCTGACCCAGACTGGTAATCAGCTTATGCCCTAAAGCGTGAGAAAAGGTCATTAATTATACAGTGAACTGAATTTTATAAGGATCACTTTGGTAGGAAAAACAGAATGCAAACGGAATGCCTTTAACTAATATGTTTCTATGTCCCTTCCATAAAAGTGGAAAATGGGAGGTTTTATACTATTTCTTATTTTAAAAAGAAAGAAATAGTGACCCCTAATTAAGAATATTGCTGGCAGGCTGTATAGAGAAAATAGGATTAGAATGAAAATGTAATAGGTTGAAGTGGGAAGGCATACATATATGTCTTGCTAGGGGCACATTATTCTCTTTCTTCTCTTTTAACTACAAAATATATAAAAGGTGTTAGGGCTTACAGAGCTTTTTTATTGGTTTTGTTTTAAAGCTCAAAGAATGGCCAATGAAGATTTAACCCCCTTAACTCCTAGAATTGTGAACCTTCGCATCTGAATCTGAAGGAAGGGAGCAAGGCAGGAAGAGAAAGATTGCTTTCTTTCACTTAGCATCAACTACCCCAAAGCTGGAGTGAGTAGTTGCCATCCTGATGGCTATTTCCCTTTGTGACCCACATTTAAGTAAGACACAAGATTGTTATGAGATGGGGAGAGGGCAGGCCAAGGTGGTTGATGCCAGCATAGTCTTAGAATCTGTGGAAGTGCTGGGCCAGGCCTAACATTAAGAGGAGGTGGGTGAAGGCTGTCTTTGGCAATGTTTCTATTAAGGAGCTACGATAGCATCTAATGCTATCTTCCGGCTATGAGGGGCAGTCCTCCCACTGTGGAAATACTGCGACTTTAGGGTAATAATGTCACTGGTTTGCAAGCTACAAGCATTGAGCTTTCATGTTGCCTCTGTTACAAATATCTGGGAAATTATTTAGCCTACCTCAGTTTCCTACATTTCTTCATCTATAAAATAAAAACATAAAATCTATCCCGCCATATTGCGCTGAGGAAAAATGAAATAATATATGTAAAACTCCCTGACACATTGTAGGCTCTGAATCCATGGAAGATCTCATGGCTGTGACTCTACAGAGGGTATCTTCCTGGGTGGTGCCACATATTCTCAGTATCACCTCTACCCCAATAAAACTTTCCCATCATTTCCTATTAAGACCCTAAGCTTTCTGAGATGACAACTAGGCTAGCATAAAGGATAATTTTTTTTTTTTTGTCAAAAATACAAAATGTTTAGATTTTTCTACTTGGTGCTTCCGCTCTACTCCATCTAAGGTGGGGTCTGCTGTTTCCATACCAATTTTTTCATGTTGGGCTTTGAGATGCAGTATTAAAATTAAGGGGGGAACCAACAGATGACTCCCAATGGCGATGAGTAGAAGAAAAGGGTGATATTTAGAAAGGAGAGAGTCAGTGGTCAGCATTGGGAGAATTTTGAAAGTGAAGGTAAGGAGCCTTCATGGATGCAAAAGAAAGATGTGAGAGGAAAGTGGGATCTTAAAAAATGCTGCAGTGAATAATGCATTTACACATGTAAGAAAAAACTTTCTTATTTTGAAGTTACTGTTCTGTTTTGCCTGAGTATGTGCTTTGAACCACATCACCACACTGATACCAAACACCATAGTCATTTCTTCAGTGGGATTTGCAAATAAGCCAATTCTGGTTAACTAACGTGTGCAGATGTGCTTGTGGAGGATGTATTTGTTGAAGGGAGACCTGTCACCTCACCTGTGGTTACACATGTTCCTGATGGATGGAAGGCTGTATTGTCTAATGCACTGGTAACTTTATCAGAAACAATTTCAGACCAGGAGAGAGATACTAAGGACCATTTTTACATAATCTGGCTATGCAAATCAAACTGTAAGACCACCTTTCTACTCTTGTGTGTAGCATGGGAGCGACAGAAAGGCTTGGGGCTAGACACTTTTTAAATGTGAGGAATTTTCTTAGGAAACATTAACAACTTGAGTGGAAAGCTTGCTGCTAGTGCTAGCTGCTTTCAGGCTGCACCCAATAATATAACCTGGTTTGAGAACATCCTTTCGTATTAGTCCAGCACCATTTGCCCATTTTTCAGTTTGCAGGGAGACGGTACTCAGAGACCTTGATGTTCAGGCTTGCGCTCAGTTTAGGAGATCATGTTGCTACCCCTTTCAGTCATTTAGGATTGCAGGAAAATTATAAAGATGATTTTAAAATCCCAAGTGGGATTCTGTTAAGACCTTTAGAGGGCCTTAAACACTGAGAACCTTCTGGTACTCTTCCCTATATCTGATTTAAAACAATTCTAAATTAAAAAAAGAAGACTAAAATTGTGCAATAGAGTATTGATTGTTTTTTTTAAATGATTACTTTGATGCTTCTAATTAAAATTGCAAATCTATTCCTTCAGAAATACTTTTGGTGTCTCTGGTTTTTTGGCACCCCAGTATAGGTTTAAGCTAGCAACAGAAAAATTTCTTGCTTGGTAACTGACAGGTAGGTTGAGAAGATGAAGAATAAATCCAATATCATTGAAACAAGGTAGCATGGCTGATGTAAACATGTGAAATGGGAGCCCCTGATTTCAGTGTGTGACAACTAGTCAGAAGTCATTTTAATTTCTAAACAAAATGAGATAATCTGGTCTATTTTTATTTTGTCTCTCTGGTAGCACAAAGCAATTTTTCTTTATGCCAAGCTCCAAGCCTATTTTTCCCTAATAAGCCTTTTTGGAAGTATCCGCCATGATATTACATAAACAATTTTTTAAACCAGTTCTATGTTTAAATTTTCTCCATGTTGTATTGCTAAAGTCTAGAACATTGATAAAATAATCCTGATTAATGATGTTATTACTATAATACAAGCAACATCACAAATCACTGATATTTGCGTTGCACTTTACAATTTACAAAGAATTTGATCTTTTCATTTGAACTTCATACCAGTCATGGGATGTAACAGGAGAGTCCTATAAAAGAGTTAATGAGCAAACTTCTTTCACATTTTAACAGAGACTTTCTGAAGATAGAATTTCTTGACACTAAAGATCAAAGCCCTGTTACTAGCTTATAATCATGATTTTTTTTTCTCTTTGCAGGGGGCAAGGAAGAGGCCTCATTGGCACTCTAAAGAATGCACTATAAAAATGTACCAATATTCCTTTTTATAGAGTCCTTATCCTTTAAGGTCCAGGGTAATCATTACCTTCTTTGTGACACCTTCCTCGCTGCACAAGGAGCATTCTTTATTCTTTTTCTGACTACCAAAAGTGCTTTATCAAAGCTTTTGTGTTTTGATATCCTCCCTAGGTTATGCGTTCCTTCAGGATTATCTTACTCTTTCTTACATGACCAGCATGTAATACAATAATTACAGCATGTAGTAGATGCTCAGTAAATATTTTTTCAACTGACCCATAAAGTAAATGAGTGAGTGAATAAGAAATGAATGGTTGGGACCAATTAGGTGGGTTGAAGGTAGTTCAACAATCAAGATTTCTAAATGTAGCAAGGCTGTTATAAGCTGGAGGATCAAGAGGAGTTCTTAGAATTGTAACTCAGCACCCCCCTTGTCAACATCAAGTGTAGCTTTAGATCAGCACCCTAAAAGCTGCAGCTTTTGAAGTGCTTCATAAAAGGAGCAACGATCTTGAGAGATTTCAGATATACAGAAGATGATTAGAATAATAGAAGTGTTTAACAGCCCCCCGGGAGTGGGAGCACCTTAAGATTCTGTCCTTATCCTGAACTAAAAAATCCATAAGAAAATGAATGTATTCTGGTTACTCTTTCAGGGATTGCAAAAATTCTTAAAGACAGCAGCTTGCAAGCAAGGCTCCTGGCAACATTCTACTGATTTCTTAAGTGTTCAATTCTGAAAAAAATAAAAAAAAAATAAAAAATGCAAATGTGAAATGCATCTTCTGATCCCGGCTGCTGAAATACAGCAGTTATCATTAGCACTGATAAGCTGCTTGTCAGCACTTTGACTCCACATTATAGAAAAGCCACAGACTTACTTCACTTATTAGCACAAGAGCTAGTAAAAGGCTTCAACAGCGATGTTTTAGACAGATCTTCTGTAGCTTCAAACACATAATCAGCAGAGTTCTTTAGGGAAAGCCAGTTGAAGTTCATACTTCACACCTTTGTACATTAATAACATTAATTTCACTCTGCCTTTATAATCAGAGAGTCCCACCTACAGATGCTTATTTGAAGATGTCTGAGGGCCCACACAAGTAGGGAGGTAATAATACTTCTTCTAAAGGAGGCTGTTCCATGCAGAAGGTGGGGATTAGAAAGATAATAATTATACCTGAAATGTTAATAACTGGATATCTTTTCTGAACTCTTACAAGTATTTACATTTAAAAATAAAATTGTTAAAAAATTTAGAAAAAGAATAAGAGCAGTTTCAGTGAAAAACGGGCAATTTTCTTTTTTGTGGTTGATGTTACTGCATAGTTTTCTTTGGGATACTTCTATGTAGCCTGAAAAACTGAAGGAAACCATTATGCAAAGCACTCTGGCACAAATGGCATTATATATCTTATATGATAGGGAATTTCTGAAGGAAAAAGAAAAGAAAGAAAGATGAAGCATTCGGTGTTTGGGGTTTCCAGTGAAACGTTCATTGCTGTGCTTGCCAATATTATCCCGTAGCTGAGTATATGCTACTGCTATGCTATGAGGGGGGAAACAAGAAATCCAAATAGTTTCATAGTGTGAGCTCTTAATTTCAAGTTAGGAATAATGGAATATAACTTTTAATACATTTTAGCATTTCTCTCTTCACAAAGCTCACATATTTAATATTATTCACAAAGATTGGGTAGTAGGTAGAAAACATCAAATGAATGTCCTTTAAAATTTTTATGAGGTAATATCAGTGAAAATTATAGAAATAAGCATTGTAAGTTTTTTAACTTACTATTAAAAGAAATGATGTTCTCCCATTAACAAAGTAATGAACTCAGCTACTGAGGAGTTCAAATCTACAATATTTGCAATGTCCAGCTGTAGCTTCTCTTCTGGCCTAAATAGTAAGTGTTGGTATTTGAAAATCAACCCTATATACTTCAAATTTGGATTTGAGGCTCTCTAGTCCTACAGGAGGAATTCCTAGAGTGATGTTGGTTGCAGCAACTCTCTTCCCTTTCACTTTTTGCCAAGGCTAAACTAATTCCTGCTCTGATCCTCTGTCTTTATCGTCTTTATAAGAGGAATCGTCATTCTGGAAAGGATGGAGGAAACATAGCTACGAGGAAACTGAGTTGCTTTACATGTATTCAAGCCACCAATTCTTTAAGCACTATATTCAAACTAGCTAGAGAACTTAAAGTGCTTGATGTTGTTATTCCAGTAACACTTGTTTTAATCTCGAAGAAAAGAACAGAATAGCCATCAAGAAGGCCAGAGAAAGGAAAACACTGTCTTTTTTTTTTTTTTTTTTTTTTTAACATTTTATTGTTGAGAATTTCAGATGTATACCAACATAGAACAATAAAATGAAATCCCTTTGAATCTGCTACACAACTTCAGTAATTGTCAAGTCATGTTATGCCATATACTCCATTGACTGTATACATTCACTTTCTTCCAAGCTATAGAATTTTGAGGCTAATTCTAGATATCATGTTTTTTATCTCCATATTTTAGTACATAACTTTAAAAGAACTCCCTTGTTAATTAACGTAATGAAATACCTTACTGAAAAACTGAACATTTAAAAAATATTATCAAATATTCAGTAATTATGCAAACTATCCATTTTCTCATAAATCCTATAAACAGATTTATAGCTTGAATCAGATACATATGTGCCAATTCATTTAAAAAATTCCTTTAAGTCTTTAGTTTCTTTTTCTACCTCCCCCTTTTCCACTCTTTGCTTTCTTGCTTTTGTTATTGTCATTGAAGAGAAACAAGTTGTTTTCATGTACTTGGACAGATTCCTTTGTCTTCTGTATGTCCTCTAGTTGGATCTAGAGTTTTGATCAGTTTTGGCTTTTGTGTGTGCACGTGTGTGTTTTCCTTTTGCTCTTGAGAGACTGATCAGTTTTGGGTTCAGTTTTTTTTTCTAAGACAGTTTGATAAATGGATATTGTTCTATCAGAAGGCAAAATGTCTGATTTTTTTCTTTTTGTGGTGTTAGCAGACGTCGATGCCATATGCTTAGATCAAGTAATGCATTAGGAGAACAAAATGTTTAAATTCTATTCCATCTTTTCTTTTTCACTTATTAGCTGGTATAATACTATATAGTGAAACATCCTCTGATCTACTGTTAGAGTACCCAGTGGTACATTAGTATGGGAATGGCAGGATAAATGTTTGATTCTATTTACCTAGTTTTAAATTAATGAGTATAGTTCCAAGCATATTTTGATGATGACCCATTAGGCCTTTTTTGTATTATAATAAACTCATGGAAGTAAACTTTAAAAATATGTTTCAGTATATTGTAACTATTATTTTCATTGATGATCAAATTAAGAGATTTTAGCCAGTGAGAGCCACTTCAATCTGGTTCCTAGAATCTTTTAAAACTACATCAATATTTTTGGATAGATACATGTTATCTTGTATTACAAGATATTTCAGGCATCTTACTCATTTTATTTCCCAGACCTTGGCCTTATTTTTTCTAAGGATTTCTGGAAAGTGTACTTGGAAACCTTGTAGCCTGGGTTTTAGATATTAGTTGCATACACTGCACCTAGATTGGTCACTATGTTTAGGTCATAATTGTTTATTTTTCTGTAGGCAGAGCGAGGTATATGTTCTTGCTTTTTACAGATAAAATATATCATGTTGTATGTTCATACTTTCTAATTAAATTCAGATTTTTACATATATATCTTCTTTCATACTAACAATTTCAGTTTTTGAGGACATAATAGTCTTTTTGTTAATGTCTTCCTAGTCATTTTTGTCCTCTGAAGGTCATTTTCTAGAAGATTCTTTAGGAAATATTTAAGTGTATTCCATATGAACTTGCATATTGTTAAAATTTGTCAATAACTGGATATTAAATCTTCAGTTCACACTTTTTTCTTTTGGTGTCTTGAAAATGTTTCTCCATCAGCTCTGTCATTGCTGACATTCAATAGCAATGTCATTGAAAACACTAATTGCAATCTCACTTCCTTTCTTGCTTGGATAACCAAACGATTTTTTCTTTAAAGTTGACTATTTCTTACATTATTTTTGGTATATTAGTTTTTTCTATTACTGCTATAACAAAATACCACCAATTTAATGGCTTAAAAATACGACATATTTATATCTTACAATTCTCTAGGTCAGATGCCCAAAATGCGTCTCACTGGGATAAATCAGTAAAGATACATTCCTTTATGGAACTCTAAGGTGGAATTTGTTTGCTTGTCTTTTCCAGCTTCTAGAGGCTGTCCAGATTCCTTGGCTTATGGACCTCTTAATGCATCTTCAAAGCCAGCATTGTCATATCTCCCACTGGTGCATTTTCAGTAGTCACATTGCCCTCTGACCACAGCCAGGAAAGGTTCCATTCCTACAAGGATCCATATGATTAGGTTCACCCAGATATTATAGGATAAACTCCTCATCTCAAGGTCCTTAACCTTAATCACAATAGCAGACTCCCTTTGCCATGCAAAGTAACATTCACAATCCTGGGGAGGAGGGTGCAGGCATCTTTAGATAGGGGTGTTCATCTGCCTGCCACACTTGGTATTATTTGTTCCGGGTTCATTTTCCAAGAATATGGTAGATCCATTCAATTTGAAGTTTGAAATCTTTACTTTATGTGTGGAACATTTTTTTTAATGAAAGATTTACTTATTTATTATTTGAGACAAGATCTCACTCTGTCACCCAGGCTGGTGTGCAGTGATCATGGCTCACTGCAGCTTGTCCTCTCCAGGCTGAGGCGATTCTCCCACCTCAACCTCCCAAGCAGCTGGGACTACAGGCATGCTTCACAACACCCAGCTAATATTTTTGGGTGGCGGGGCGCATATTTTGTGTAGAGACAGGGTTTTACCATGTTGCCCAGGCTGGTCTCAAAACTCCTGGGCTCGAGCAATTCACCCACCTTGATCTCCCAAAGTGCTAGGATTACAGGCATAAACCACCACACCCAGCCAACAGATTTTTATTGTTGCTATTGTTCTGTTTCATTGCATTGCTTTACTTTTTCAAGGACTTCTATTACATATGTTGAAGCTTCTTTACTAGCATCTACTTTGTCTATTTCTCTCTTCTACCTTTTCTTTCTTTTCTTTTTATGTATTTATTTTTACCTTCTATTTCTCTTACGTTACATATTGTGTTTATTTGCTCTTGTTTTCATTCACATTTAGTCTTTGTTTCTGAATGAGTATTTTTTTCTGCATTTTGTCACCTTATTTATTTATAGTAGACTTCATTTTTTAGAACAGTTTTAACTAACAGAAAAATTGAACTGATAATTCAGAGTTACCATATGCTCGCCTCCCCCAACACAATTTCTCCTTTTATTAACATTATGCATTAATGTGGTATGTCTGTTACAACTAATGACCCAACATTGATACATTGTGATTAACTAAAATTCATAATTTACATTTTCATTCTGTGCTGTACAATTCTTCGGATTTTAATATATGTATAATGTCATGTGTTCTCCATTAAAGCATCATTCAGGATCGTTTCACTGATCTAAAAATCCACCCCCTGAGCTTCATCTATTCATTCCTCATCTCCTCCCTCAAGCCCCTAGAAACCACTGATTTTGTTTTTTTTACCTTCTCTACAGTTTTGCTTTATCCAGAATGCCATTTAGTTGGAATCACAGAACATGTAGCCTTTTTCAGAAGACTTTGTTCATCCGATAGTATGTCTTTAAGATTCCTCAATGTGTTTTCATGGCTTGGTACCTCATTTCTTTTATTGCTGAATAATATCCCACTTTATAGTGGTGCCACAATTTGGATATCCATTCGCCATTTGGAATACCACTTGGTTAATTCCAGGCTTTGGCAATTATGAGTAAAGCTTCTATAAACATTTATGTGCAGGCTTTTTTGTGGGCATAGTCTTTGACTCAGTTGAATAAATACCTAGGAGTGCCATTGCTGTATCATATAGTAATACTATATTTACCTTTCTAAGAAGCTATCAAATAGTCTTCTAAAGTTGTAACTATTGTGTATTTCCACCAGCAATGAATGAGAGTACTTGTTGCTCCACATCATCACCAGCATTGTCAGTGTTTTTTTTTTTAATTTCAGCCATTCTAATAGGTGTGTAGTAATACCTAATTGTTGTTTTAACTTGCAGTTCCCCTGAGGCATATGATGTTGAGCATCTTTT
The DNA here is from genome assembly GCF_003255815.1 of Theropithecus gelada. Lineage (NCBI taxonomy): Eukaryota > Metazoa > Chordata > Mammalia > Primates > Cercopithecidae > Theropithecus > Theropithecus gelada. The sequence continues at coordinate 166,244,021 of NC_037668.1, forward strand.
CTTATGCACATTTTGCACCTGTACATCATCTTTGGTGAGGAACCTGTTTAGTTTGTTTGTCCATTTCTTAAATTGTGTTGTTGGCTTTCTTAATTGTTGAATCTTAAGAGGTTTTTTTTTGGTATATTTTGGATACAAGTTATTTATCATATATGTGCCTTACAAATATTTTAACCCATTCTGTGGCTTGTCTTTTCATTCTCTTAAGAGTGTCTTTAGCACATCAGTTGTTTTTAACTTTAATAAAGACCAAATTATCAATTTTTTCTTTCATGGATAGTGCTATTGGTGCTGTATCTAAAAACCAAATCAAAGGTCACTTAGATTTTCTCCTGTGTTATTCTCTAGAAGTTTATAGTTTTGTTCTTTATATTTAGGTCTATAATCTATTTTGAGTTAATTTCTCTAAAAGATATAAAGTCTATGTATAGATTTATTTTGTGTTAGCACGTGGATGTCCAATTGTTCCAGCATGACTTGTTGAAAAGAGTATCCTTTCTGAATCAAAATTCTTTTGCTTTTTTGCCCAAAATCGGTTAATGGCAACTATTTCTAGGCTCTGTATTCTGTTCCACTGACAAATTTATTTCTTCTCTTGCCAATACCATGGTGTCTTGGTTACTTTAGCTTTATAGTAAGTCTTGAAGTCAGGTAGTGTTAACACTTCAGTTTACTTTACTTCAGCATTATTTTGGCCCCTCTGGTTATCTGCCTTTCTATATAAATTTTATAATGATTTTATCGATTTCCACCAGTGAGATTTTGATTAGGATTTCACTGAACCTACAGATCAAGTTGGAAAAAATAAACATCTTAACAGTATTGAGTCTTCTTACCAATGAACATGAAATATCTCTTCATTTGATTAGAATTTGATTTCTTTCAGCAGAGCTTTGTAGTTTTCTTTATATAAATGCTATACATGTATTGTTAAATTTTGACCTAAGTAGTTTTTTAAATTTATAATATAATGTAAATAATATTGTGACTTTAGTTTCAAATTTCAATTGTTTAATGCTGCCATATAAGAAAGAATTTAACTCTGGCTTATTAACCTTAAATCCCGAAGCCCCCATATAATTGCTTATTTTTTCCAGGAGTCTTTTTACTTTCTATTCTTTGGGATTCTCTTCATAGACAATCATGTTATCTACAAAGAGAGCTTTATGTTTTCCTTCCCAATATATGTATTATTTGTATCCTTTACTTGTCTTATTGCATTAGCTAGAAATTCTTGTACAGTGTTGAACAGGAGTGGTGAGAGGGGTCACCCTTACCTTGCTCTCAAACTTAGGGGGAAGACGTTTAGTTTCTTACCATTAAGTATGAGGTTAGCTGTAGGGTTTTTTGTAGGTTCTCTATCAGGTCGAGGAAGTTCCCTAGTCCTAACTGGCTGAATTTTTTTTTTTTTTTTAAATCATGAATTAGTGTTGTGTTTTCTCAAATGCTTTTTCTGCATTTATTGATCGGCTCATATGATTTTTCTCTTTAGCCTGTTGATGTGATTAATTGATTTTTGAATTTTGAAGCAGTCTCGCATACCTGAAATAAGTCTCTCTTGGTCGTGCTATATAATTCTGTTTATACAATTGTTTAATTTGTTAATATTTTGTTGATAATTTTTTTGAAAATACGATATGATTTTATAATACAAAAACAAGGGAAACACCTTAAAAGACACGCTGTTGCATGGTAAAGTGATTTAATTAGCAGACTGTCTTTGAAAATGGGACAACTTATCAGATGGGTTTTTACTATGTAATAGCACCATAATCTGTTACAGGGGCCAGGAAGCTCAGGTCTCATTGGTATAATACCCTGAGCTTATCTTTTCTTTTACTTTTTAAAACTTGTACATATTCGTTGGGTATAAATGCAGTTTTGTTACATGGATATATTGCATTGTGGTGAATGAAGTAAGGGCCTTTGGTATATCCATTATTGGAACAACACACATTGCACCCACCAAGAAACTTATTATCGTCCACTCCCTTCTTATCCCCCTACCCCTCTGAGTCTCCATTGTCCACCATTACACACTCTGCTTCCATGTATACACCTTATTTAGCTCCCACTTGTAAATTAGAACATGTGGTATTCATCTTTCTGTGTCTGAGTTGTTTCACTTAAAATAGTGCCTCCAGTTCCATCCATGTTGCTGCAAAAGACATTATTTTATTTTTTTATGGCTGAGTAGTTTCTCACTGTTAATATATATCACATTTTCCTTATCCAATCCTCCATTTATGGACACTTAGGTTGATTCCATATCATTGCTATTGTAAATAGTGCTGCAATAAACATATAAGTGCAAGTATCTTATTGATATAATGATTTCTTTCCTTTGAGTAGATACCTAGTGCCAGGGATTCTGGATCATATGGTAGTTCTATTTGTATGTCTTTGAGAAATCTCCATTCTGTTTTCCATAGAGGTTGCACTGATTTGCATTCCTACCATTAGTGGATAAACATTCTTTTTTCTCCACATCCTCACCAGCATCTGTTATTTTTAGCCTTTTTAACAATAGCCATTCTCATTGGTATAAGATAATATCGCATTGTGGCTTTAATTTGCACATCTCTGATGATCAGTAATATTGAGCAGTCTTTTCATATGCTTATTGGCCATTTGTCTTCTTTTGAAAAATGTCTATTCATGTCCTGAGCCCACTTTTTAATGGGATTATTTTGGGTTTTTTTTTGTTGAGTTATTTGAGTTTTTTGTAAATTCTGGATATTAGTCCCCTATTGAAGGTATACTGGAAATATTTGCAAGTATTTTCTCCAATTCCTTAAGCTGTCTGTTCACTCTGTTAATTATTTCTTTTGCCAAAAAGGAGACTTTTAGTTTAGTTAAGTCCCATTTGTCTATTTTTGTTTTTGTTGCCTGTGCTTTTGAGTTCGTAGTGATAGTTTTTTTTGTTTTTGTTTTTTTTTTTTTTTGCCTAAACCGATGTCTAGAATAATTTTCCTAGGTTTTCTTCTAGTATTTTCATAGTTTCAGTTCTTATATTCAAGTCTTTAACCTATCTTGAATTGATTTTTGTATATAGTAATATATAGGGGTCCATTTTTATTTTTCTGCATATGGCAATCCAATTTTTCTAGCACCATTTATTGAAAAGTGTATCTTTTCCCCATTGCTTGTTATTATCGACTTTGTCAAAGATCAGTTGGCTGTAAGTATGTGACTTTATTTCCGGGATCTCTATGCTGTTCCACTGATCTATGTGTCTGTTTCTATCCCAGTTCCATGCTATTTTGGTTACTATAGTCTTGTAGTATAATTTGAAGTCAGGCAATGTGATAGCTCCAACTTTGTTCTTTTTGCTTAGGATCGCTTTGGCTGTATGGGCTCTTTTTTGCTCCATATAAACTTTAGAATTGTTTTTTTAATTATATGAAAATAATGTTAGTATTTTGATAGAGATTCCATTGAACCTGTAGATTAATCGCTTTGGGCAGTATGGTCATTTTAACTATGTTAATTCTTCTGATCCAAGGGCAAAGGATGTCTTTTCCATTTGTTTGTGCCATCTACAATTTCTTTCATCTGTGTTTTGTAATTTTCTGTGTAGATATTTCACCCGCTTGGTTAATGTATTCCTAGGGGTGTGTGTGTGTGTGTGTGTGTGTGTGTGTGTGTGTGGTGATTATAAATGGGATTGCCTTCTTTAGTCCTCAGCTAGATCATTATTGCTGTATAAAAATGCTACTGATTCTGCACCTTGATTTTGTATCCCGAACCTTTACTGATTTCATTCATTAAATCTAAGAGTTTTTTGGTGGATTCTTTTAAGGTTTTACGTAAGGTCATATCATTAGGGCACAGGGATAACTTGACTTCCTCTTTTCTAATTTGAGTGCCTTTTAATTTTTTTTCCTTTGCTTGATTGCCCTGGTGAGGATTTCCAGCACTATGTTGAATAAGAGTTGTGAAAGTGAGCATTTTTGTTTTGTCTAGTTCTTTCTTTTTTGAGATAGTCTTGCTCTGTCACCCAGGCTGGAGTGCAGTGGTGCGAGCTCAGCTCACTGCAACCTCTGCCTCCCAGGTTCAAGTGATTCTACTGCCTCAGCCTCCTGAGTAGCTGGGATTACAGGCACCCACCACCACATCTGACTAACTTTTGTATTTTTAATACAGATGGGGTTTCACCATGTTGACCAGGCTGGTTCAAACTCCTGACCTCAGGTGATCCACTCACCTTGGCCTCCCAAAGTGCTGGAATTACAGGCGTGAGCCACCCCACCCAGCCTTGTCTTACCTAGTTCTTAGAATGCTTTACACTTTTCCCCATTAAGTATGATGTTGGTTGTGAATTTGTGGTATATGGTCTTCATTATGTTGAAGTATGTTTCTTCTATGCCTAGTTTGTTGAGGATTTTTATCATGAAGAGATGCTAAATTTCATCCAATGCTTTTCCTGCATCTATTGAGATGATTATATGGTTTTTGTCCTTAACTCTGCTTATGCAATGTATCACATTTATTGATTTGCATATATTGAATCATTCTTGCATTCCTAGGATAAATACCACTTGGCCATGATGTATTGTCTTTTTGATGTACTGTTAGATTCAATATGCTAGTATTTTGTTGAGGACTTTTACATCTATATTCATCAGGAATACTGGTTTGTAGTTGTCCTTTTTATGTTGTGTCCTGTCTTGTTTTGGTATCAGGGTGATACTGGCATCATAGAATGAGTTAGGGAGAATTTCTCCTCGATTTTTCGAAATAGTTGTAGAAGGACTGGTATTAGTCCTTCTCCTTCTCCTTGTTTGCCTTCTCCCCCTCCTCCTCCTCCTCCTTCTCCTCCTCCTTCTCCTACTTCTTCTTCTTCTTTTTGAAATGGAGTCTCACTCTGTTGCCCAGCCTGGAGTAGAGTGGCACGATCTTGGCTCACTGCAACCTCCGCCTCCTGGATTTAAGCAATTCTCTGCTTCAGCCTCCTGAGTAGCTGGGATTACAGGCACCCACCACCATGCCTGGCTAATTTTTTTTTTTTAAATATATTTTTAGTAGAGACAGGGTTTCACCATTTTGACCAGGCTGGTTTTGAACTCCTGACCTCGTGATCCACCCGCCTCAGCCTCTCAAAGTGCTGGGATTACAGGCATGAACCACTGCTCCTGGCCTAGTTTTTCTTTTTCTGTGAATCTATTTGGTCCTCAGTTTTTTTTTTTTTTTTCCTGTGAGATTTTTTATTACTGATTCAATTTTGCTACTCATTGTTGGTCCTTTTGGGAGTTTTGTTTCTTGCTGGTTCAGTCTCAGGAGGTTGTATGTTTCCAGGAATCTATTCATTTCATCTGGTTTTTCTAGTTTGTATGTGTACAGTTGTTCATAATAGTTTCTGATGATCTTTTGTATTTCTGTGTTATTAGTTGTATTGTTCATAATAGTCTCTGATCTTTTGCATATCTATGGTATTAGTTGTAATATCTCCTTATTCATTTTTGACTGTGTTTATTTGGATCTTCTTTGTTCTTGGTCAGTCTAGCTAGTATTTATCAATTTTATTTATCTTGTCAAAGAATCGTCTTTTCATTTTGTTGATCCTTCATGTTGTTTTTTGGTCTCTCATTTAGTTCTGCTCTAATCTTTGTTATTTCTTTTCTTCTGCTAACTTTGGGTTGTTTTTGTTTCCCTAGTTCCTTGAGGTGTGATATTACATTGTTAATTTGTTGTCTTTCTACTTTTTGATGTAGGCATTGATACTATCGACTTTCCTCTTCGCACCACTTTTGCTGTTTCCCTCAGGTTTTGATATGTTTTTATTTTTATTCATTTAAAAAAATTAAAATTTCCAATTTAATTTTCTTGTTGACCCAGCCACCCTTCAACAGAATGTTGTTTCACTTTTATATATTTTCACACTGTCCAAAGTTACTCTTGGTATTGACTTCTAGTTTTATTCCACTGTGGCCTAAGAAGATATTTTATATAATTTTTAGTTTTAAAAAATTTGTTAAGATTTATTTTGTGGTCTAACATGTGGCTTATCTTGGCGAATGTTCCATGTGCAGATGAAAAGAATGTATATTCTGTAGTTGTTGAGTGAAATGTTCTGTAAATACCGGTTAAGCCTGTATAGTCTAAAGCACAAATTAAGTCTAATGTTTCTTTGTTAATTTTCTGCCTTAATGGTCTGTCTAGTGGTGTGAGTGGGTATTTAAGTCTCCCACTATTATTGTATTGCTGACTATCTCTTTCTTTAAGTCTACTAAAATTTGTTTTGTGAATTTGGGTACTCTGATGTTGGGTGCATATATGTTTAGGATTGTTACATTATCTTGCTGAATTAATTTCTTTATAATTATATAATTACCTTTTTTATCTTTTTTATTATTTTTGATTTAAAGTCTATTTTATCTGATATAAAGATAGTTACCCCTGCTCACTTTTGTTTTCCTTTTGTGTGGAATATCTTTTTCCACCCTTTTACTTTCAGTCTATAGATGTCTTCTATGCAAGATGAGTTTCTTACAAGGAGTATATAGTTGGATCACGCTTTTTACCCATTTTGCCAATCTATATATTTTAAATGGATCATTTAATCCATTTACATTCAAAGTTGATATGTGAGGCTCTTTTCCTGTCATATTGTTAATTGTTTTCAAGCTCTTGTATAAATTGTTTATTTTTCTCTTTTTGTCTTTGTGGTTTGATAGAATTGTATCATGATGTCATTTGACTCTTGGCTCTTCCTCCTTTGTGTAATTGTTTTATAAGACCTGCAAGTTTTATATTTTCATGATGGTGAATATTCCTCTTGTTAACATATTTAAGACATGGATGAGCATCTCCTGTGGAACTGGTCTGGTAATGATAGATTCTCTCAGCATTTGCTTGTGAGGGTAAGACTATTTCTTCTTCATTCATGAAGCTTATTCTGGTAGCGTATACCATTCTTAGCTGATAGTTTTTCTTTCAGCACTTCAAAAATGCCATTCCATTCTCTTCTCACCTATAAGGTTTCTATTTTCTGCTGTTATTCGAATGGAGTTTCCTTTATAGGTGACTAGATGCTTTACTCTTGCTCATTTTAAAATTCTTTCTTTCACATTGATTTTAGATAATCTGAACATAATATGCCATGGTAAATTTCTTTTTGCAATGTATTTTCTGGGGATCACTGGGTCTCCTGTATCCTGATGTCTAACACTTTTGCTAGACTTGGGAAGTTTTTCCTGATTATTTCCTGAAATAGGTTTTCAGAAACCTATTTGACTTATCTTCTCCCTTAGGAATACGAATAATTTGTAAGTGCAATCTCTTTGTGTACTCCCAAACATCTTGAAGACTTTGTTCATTCTTTCTTTCTTTTCTTTTTTTGAGATGGAGTCTCACACTGTGGCCTGGGCTGGAGCACAGTGGTGCAATCTCAGCTCACTGCAACCTCCGCCCCCCAGGTTCAAGTGATTCTTTTGCCTCAGCCCCCCAAGTAACTGGGATTACAGGCACCCACCACCATGCCCAGCTAATTCTTTGTATTATAGTAGAGATGGGGTTTCACTGTGTTGGCCAGGCTGGTCTCAAACTCCTGAACTCATGATCTGCCTGCCTCAGCCTTCCAAAATGCTGGGATTACAGGCATGACCCACCATGCTCGGCCTCATTCTTTATTATTATTATTATTCTTTTCTTATTATCTGATTGATTTAAGAGACCTATCTTCAAGTTCTAAGATTTCTTCTTCTGCTTGACCTAGTCTAGTATTGAAACTTTTGAATGTATTTTGTATTACTTTGAATGAATTTTTTAACTCTAGAATTTAATTTTTAAAATTTAATTAATTTTTATTTTATTTTATTTTATTTATTTCATGTTTGAGACAAGGTCTGGCTCTGTTGCCCAGGCTGGAGTGTAGTGGCACAATCTCAGCTCACTGCAACCTTCACCTCCTAGGTGTATGTAAGCCATCCTCCCCACTCAGCCTTCTAAGTAGCTGTGACTACTGGTGCATGCTACCACAACTAAATAACTTTTGTAGTTTTTGTTTTTTGTGGAGACAGGGTTTTGCCATGTTACCCAGGCTGGTCTCGAATTCCTGAGCTCAAGTGTTCTGCCTGCCTTGGCCTCCCAAAGTCCTGGAATTACAGGCATGAGTCATTGTGCCCAGCTATTTATTATTATTTTTTCAAGATATCTATCTTCCTGGTAAATTTCTCATTCATTTACTAAATTGATTTTCTGATTTCTTTATATTGGTTTGCAAATTTCTGTTGCATTTCATTGAGATTTTTAAAAAATCAATATCTTAATTTTTTTTCTAGTATTTTGAGGAATTCTTTTTGATTGGGATCTATTGTTGGACAATTGTGATTCTTTTGTGATGTCATTTTCTTGCTTGTTCACGTTTCCTGTGTCCTTCCATTGATATCTGTGCATCTGTTGAAGTAGATGCTTGTTCTAATTTTGTGAAATTGCCTCTGTAGGGAAGAATTTTTTCCTGAAGATGTGTAACTGTTGTTGGTTGAGTAGGACACTTTGGCTTTGATTTTGGGTATCTGTAGTAATTTTTGTATGTCTTCTTTGGCAGTACACAGGGTCAGTGGTGCTTGTGATTTCCTTGGTGGCTTAGGTTATGGTTATTAATTGAGGCTGTGCTGAAGGATTTTTGGGGACCTGGACACCAACTGAGCCATTCTTTGGGCCATGGGGGTAGCAGCTGAATGTGCCTGTTTTTGGTAGTCAGAACAAATTATGCTGGCACCAGTGGTAGTGAGTCCTGGAGAGCCATTTCTTGGGCCTTTGGGGTTTTGGTTAGATGCTAGTATTGAGAGCAGTGAGCCAGGTATATGGGAAGGTTATCAGGCCCCTTGGCAGCTGGTATAATGTGGGTAATGGCAGTAGTGGTGGTAGAGCAACCCACTGGGTCCCAAGTGGTTTGTGTTGGTGTTGTTGATAACTGTGATGGGTTAGGTAGGCTAGTCCCCAGTTTCACAGCTGTCTGTAGCATGGAGGTGGGTATTGTCCTAAATGTGCTTAGGAGACCTTGGTTTTACCTGTTCCTCCCCAGGCTGGGTGGTGGCTTGGTGCCATGGTAGTTTGCTGTACCCGTCAACCCATCATCTAGGTTTTAAGCCCTACATGCATTAGGTATTTGACCCAATGTTCTTCCTCCCCTTTAAATTATGCTACTATGAAGGCACATGCACACATATGTTTATTACAGCACTGTTTACAATAGCAAAGATGTAGAACCAACCCAAATGCCCATCAGTGATAGACTGGATAAATTGTTGATGATTGTTACGTTGATTTTTATGAGAGAGATTGTCTTGTTACTGTCCTTTCTTGTAATATCTTTATCTGGCTTTGGTATTTTGATAATGATGGCCTCATATAATGAGTTAGAAAGTAATCTTTCTGCTTCTATTTTCTAGAAAAGATTCTAGAGAATTTTTGTCATTTTTTTTTTTCTCAAATATTTGCTAGAATTCACCAGTGATGTTATCTGATCCTGGTGACGTAATTTTACAGGTTTATTATTATTGACTTAATTTATTTCACAGATACAGGATTATTTAGAAGATCTATTTCTCCTTTGTGAGTTTGGTTAGTTTGTGTCTTTCAAAAAGTTAGTCTGTTTCATCTAAGTTATCAAAATGTGTGGGTAAAGAGTTTTTCATAATATCCTTTATCATTCTTTTAATGTCCATGAAACCAGTAGTGATGTCCCTCTTTCATTTTATATTTCAGTAATTTGTGTCTTCTCTTATTTTTCTTGGTTAGTCTGGCTAGAGGTTGATGGATTTTATTCATCTTTTTAAAATGCCAGTTTTTGATTTGGTTGATTTTTTAAAATATTAATTTTCTGTTTTAAATGTCATTGATTTCTGCTTGATTTCTTTTTCTTCTGCTTGCTTTAGGTTTATGCTGCTCTTCTTTCTTTAGTTTCTGAAGGTAGAAGTTTAGATTATTGATTGAGATCTATCTTCTTTGGAAGCACATACGTTCAATGCTGTAGATTTACCTTGAAGCATAGCTTCCACTGGATATCACATTTTTTGATGTTTTATTTCATTTAGTTCAAAATATTTTAAAATTTTTCTTGAGGCCGGGCGCGGTGGCTCACGCCTGTAATCCCAGCACTTTGGGAGGCCGAGGCGGGCGGATCACAAGGTCAGGAGATCGAGACCATGGTGAAACCCCGTCTCTACTAAAAATAGAAAAAATTAGCCGGGCGCAGTGGCGGGCGCCTGTAGTCCCAGCTACTCGGGAGGCTGAGGCAGGAGAATGGCGTGAACCCGGGAGGCGGAGCTTGCAGTGAGCCGAGATTGCGCCACTGCACTCCAGCCTGGGCGACAGAGCAAGACTCTGTCTCAAAAAAAAAAAAAAAAAAAAAAAATTTTTTCTTGAAACCTTTTTCCTGAATGTGTTATTAAGAAGTGTTATTGTTTGATATCCAAATATGTTGTGATTTTTCCTGTTTCTGTTACTGTTTTCTAGTTTAACATTGTGGTATGAGAGAATACTTTGCATTATTTTTATTCCTGAAAAAATTTAAAGACTTTTTTATGGCCCAGAATGTGGTCTGTCTTGGTGTATATTTAATGATATATTAATATATTCTGCTGTTGGATCCAGTTGATTGATGGTGCTGTGAAGATCAACTATATTCTTACAGATTTTCTGCATATTAGATTTATCAAAACTGTATTGAGGACACCAACTATAATAGTAAATATCAGCCATATTGCTTGAAATATTTCTTTTGCTTCTCATTTTCTTTTCTTTGTCATATTCCAATCATATGTGTGTCACACTTTTGTAATTGTCCCAGAGTTCTTGAATGTTATGTTCTATTAAACAAATTATTTTTCTTTTACATTTAATTTTGAACTTCTCTTGATGTGATTTTCAAGCTCAGTGATTCCTTCCTTTACTATTTCCAGTCTACTGGTGAGTCCAGCAAAACATTCTTCATTGTTGTTACAGTGTTTTTTATTTGTAGCACCTTTTAACTGTTCTTTTTAATGTGAAATTCTGTTTACACTATACATTTCTCCTTGAGTGTTGCTTGCTTTTTCCATCAGAGCTCATGTTATGTTAATCACGGTTTAAATTTTGTCATAATTACAAAATCGATGTCAAATCTAAGTCTGGTTCTGATGTTTTTCTGTTCTCTTTAGACTATGTGTTTTGTGCCTTTTTTTTTTTTTTTTGAAAGCTGGAAATGATAGAAACAGGTAATTAGGCTTTGATTTTATATTGATCTTCCTAGGAGTTGAGCTATACTTCCTGTTTGCTGTAACTATAGGTGCTAGAAGAGTAGGTATTTCTTGTTTTCTTATTTCATTTTCTCCTCTATTGTCTTTGGGTTTGTCTAAGAACTTCTTAAATAGAGTCTGTGTCCTACAGTTCTTTCAGTTGGAATCTGCTCTTATACTGGAACCCTATCAATATAGTGGCAAATTGGTGGAGCCAGAAAGTATTCTACAACCTTGCGATTTAATGTATGTTATTTAGTGAGACTGAGTGATTGAACTCTGACCTTCAGAAATACTTCTTGGCCTTTTTGCCTCCTCCCTTTATGAGAGGCTTGAAGGCTAGAGAGGATTTGAGCTAGGCAATTGACTTTTCTACAGGTAGGCAAGGTTCTGGTAAAGTAGTTTCCCTTGGAAGGCAGTCTTTTGTTATGGAAAATACTCTGGGTATATTTCTAAGTGGTTACATTTTCCTTTCTTCTACCAGAAACAGGACAGGATTTTTCTCTGATTTTAGCCATGAGAACATAGTTGGGTTTCTGGAAGTAAAACTCACTCAAGTGTGGAAGTCCCCCTAAAACTAGCTCCCATGCTAATCCACATTCTTCCTTCAGCAATTCATAAAAATAACCATTTAACTGTTTCTGTCCATGACTGACTCATGCAGCTTCTGCTTCAGGTAATCTGGTCTCAGCTTGATTCTCTGTAGTCACATGCCTTTCCAGATTTTGGTGTGGCATGTTGCCTTGTGACCTCAATTCTCTGATGAATCTAAGAAAAGTCATTGATTTTTTAGTTTGTTCATTATTTATTTATTTATTTATTTTTGTGAGTGTGAGTGATGACTTTTAAGCTCTTTGCATGTTGGACCTGAAACCAGGTATCTCTCCTTATTTATTTTTAATTCTGATTTATAGATTTATTTTCATATTTTGTTTTATTTTCTTACTTTCCTTTGGCTGATTTTGAAGTGTTAGTTTACAGTTGTCTGTTTCACAGACATGCCTTTGTGGTGTTTTTTTTCTTCTTGTAAAATTGTTATCTTGTTCTTTATTATCTTTTAATTATGGTGATATTGTTAGGAATTCAGCCACAATTACTTTCTGTTGTTTATTTTTACTTCCTAAATTTTAGAAGGAAGGGGATGGGTTAGGACAGCCATTTTAACTTTATCACTCTAAAACTGTATTATGTTATTATTATGAAGTTTTAAAAAATGTGATTCTGTACTTCTAGAGGTTTCTTGTCTTTGTATAATACCTCTCTCCACTTTTACATAGAACCTCTATTTTCTTTGCTCCCTTGTAATGGACTGAGTTTTGTCTCCTCCTTTCCCCAAATTCATATGTTGAAGCCTTCATTTTCAGTGTGGCTGATTTGAAGATGAGGACTATAAGAAGATAACAAGGGTTAAGTGAGATCATAGGGTGGGGCCTTACTCCAACAGGACTGGGTCCTTGGAGGAAGAAGAGACGGTAGAGATCCCTCTACCTTCACAAGCACAAGGAGGAAAGGGCATGTGAAGACACAGCAAGAAGATGGCTGTTTGTAAACCAGAAAGAGTGCAGTCACCAGAAACCAAATTTTCTGGCACTTTGATCTTGGATTTCTAGCTGTCAGAACTGTGAGAAAGTAATATTATTTCAGCCACTCAGTCTATGGTATTTTGTTATGGCAGCCCTACCCGACTAACAAATTTCTTTTTCTATGTCCTGGTCAATTTGTATTTTGTTCCTGATTTTCTCCTCACTGTAGGACTTTGTCCAGGAGGAGAGATTTGAATAGTTAGTTTTGGGACATCATAGTAGGGCCTACACTGCTTTCATTTCTGCACACCTTACTCACAAAACATCTCACGTTCTCAGCTGCTGTTCTAAAATTGGCCTGTCACGATTTCTAGTGTGTAACTCCGGCTATTTTCATGTTTTCCCATTTTCAAATATGTCAGATACCTCATTACTTCCCTCTTCTTTATGCATACCCATATAGTATTTATGTGGGTCATGCCCTGCCCACACCCCACCCAACTAGTATTTAGGGTTTGTTGAGATAAGATGCCAGTTTAGTTGTGGAAGTTGTTTATTTAATTTTTGGCCCTGTTACACTCGTTAATCTGTCTGTTTCAATGAGTGATTTGGCAACATTAAAAAATAATGCTATCACTGCCATTTTCTCAGAATTCCCAATTGTTTGAAAGGAAGACATTGAAAATGACTTGTTATTGGACTTGACATTAATATCCATTGCTATTTTACAATAGAATGCTAAATAAATTATTTTCAAACACAGAGTAAAAGAAGTAGAGATTAATAGGTTCTAATAATGGTTATAATAATTTTTAAAAATGTTTTCAAACTGTTAAAACACCTTAAAGTTTTCTTGATTTTTTTTTTTCAGTAATGTATATAAAAGTGTTTCATTATCTCAATGATAATATGAAATGATAGTCTGGATTTTTTAAATTGCAAGAGATGGAAATCTAGTTCAAGATAGTGTAACAGAATGGAGATTTTTATGGCTCAGGAAACCAAGTTGGTTCTTCTCATAGTAAGCTAGGTAGGAAATTGGAGCTTCAATGCAAAGATAACTTTCCTTTCATATGTTTGCTATCACTTGACTTTATATTGCCTTACTATACACTTTCCTGATATAGTAAAAAAGAAGACTACTAGCAGCCTTTAATTTATATTCTTCCAGAAATATACTTAGAAAGAGTCCCTTTTTCTTTAACTCTAGATAAAATGATTCTGAGAAAAAACCCTGTTGGTCCAGATTGAGTCACCCGCCCATGCTAGAATAATCACTAGGACAGAGAAATTAAGTGCTTTTATCAGCTAGACTTGGAACAATGGTCCAACTTTGAGTTTATAAAGGAAAGGTATTACAGCTCTACTTGGTGTCACAACTAGAGAGGGAGAGGGGCAGATTTTGAATGGAAATGATTTCCTAATGGAACTAGGCATGATTGAGAGAGTTTTTAGCCTACACCTAAGAATGTTGAATTTGAGATTAATATGGTAACTGTACATTAAAACATGTTGATTAATATTGATGACCTGCTGGAGGTTAACCTCTAGTGGTAAACAAAAAGGTACGGTGCTTAGCCACATCTGATTCTATAACTTTACCAGCTGCAATGGAATTTATTTGAATACTTTGTAGAAGGCACAAACCTTGAGGGACATAACTAGTATGCTTGAAGACAGTTGTCTTTATTCATCAGTAGAAATTGATATTTACTTGTTGAAGTCTATGTACAGTGAACATGGGCACATTTAAAATATGCCAGTTGACTGAAACTGGATCCTTTCCTTACTCCTTATACGAAAATTAATTCAAGATGGATTAGAGACTTCAATGTTACACCTAATACCATAAAAACCCTAGAGGAAAACCTAGGTAGTACCATTCAGGACATAGGCATGGGCAAAGACTTCATGTCTAAAACACCAAAAGCAATGGCAGCAAAAGCCAAAATTGACAAATGGGATCTCATTAAACTAAAGAGCTTCTGCACAGCAAAAGAAACTACCATCAGAGTGAACAGGCAACCTACAGAATGGGAGAAAATTTTTGCAATCTACTCATCTGACAAAGGGCTAATATCCAGAACCTACAAAGAACTCAAACAAATTTACAAGAAAAAAACAAACAACCCCATCAACAAGTGGGCAAAGGATATGAACAGACATTTCTCAAAAGAAGACATTCATACAGCCAACAGACACATGAAAAAATGCTCATCATCACTGGCCATCAGAGAAATGCAAATCAAAACCACAATGAGATACCATCTCACACCAGCTAGAATGGCAATCATTAAAAAGTCAGGAAACAACAGGTGCTGGAGAGGATGTGGAGAAATAGGAACACTTTTACACTGTTGGTGGGATTGTAAACTAGTTCAACCATTATGGAAAACAGTATGGCGATTCCTCAAGGATCTAGAACTAGATGTACCATATGACCCAGCCATCCCATTACTGGGGATATACCCAAAAGATTATAAATCATGCTGCTATAAAGACACATGCACACGTATGTTTATTGCAGCACTGTTCACAATAGCAAAGACTTGGAATCAACCCAAATGTTCATCAGTGACAGACTGAATTAAGAAAATGTGGCACATATACACCATGGAATACTATGCAGCCATAAAAAAGGATGAGTTTGTGTCCTTTTTAGGGACATGGATGCAGCTGGAAACCATCATTCTTAGCAAACTATCACAAGAACAGAAAACCAAACACCGCATGTTCTCACTCATAGGTGGGAACTGAGCAATGAGATCACTTGGACTCGGGAAGGGGAACATCACACACCAGGGCCTATCATGGGGAGGGGGGAGGGGGGAGGGATTGCATTGGGAATTATACCTGATGTAAATGACGAGTTGATGGGTGCTGACGAGTTGATGGGTGCAGCACAGCAACATGGCACAAGTATACATATGTAACAAACCTGCACGTTATGCACATGTACCCTAGAACTTAAAGTATAATAATAAAAAATAATAAAAAAATAAAATAAAATATGCCAGTTGATTAGTTTTGACAAAAGTACAATTAAAATATAGAGTGCTTTCATTACACAAAATGTTTTTTCCCTTGTGCCCCTTCTTATTCAACTCTTAAACTAAGATGACTCTTAAAGTCAGCTATTTTTGTGATTTCTGCCATCGTAAATTAGTTTTGCCTGTTCTTGAACTGCACATGAATTAAAAAACTGTATGCACTCTTTTGTGTTTGCATTCTTTTTCTTAACATCATTTTTTTGAGAATTATCCACATTATTCTGTGTTCAGTTGATCATTTTTATTGCCAAAAAATATTCTATTATGATTCTTGTTTACCTATTTTCCTGCTGCTGGATGCTAAAGTTGTTTTCATTGTTTGGCTTTTAAAAATAATACTCCATATACAGTTTTTTTTGTGCACATATATTTTTATTTCTCCAGGGATAAAATTGCTGGGGCACATGCATGTTTCACTTTATAAGAAACTTTACAACACCCCTACCAGCAATATTTGAAAATTCCAGTTGCTCTGTATCCTTACCAAAATTTTGTATTGTTAGTTTTCTTAAATTTAGACATTCTAGTGTTGTTGTGGTTTTAATTTGCTTTTTTTCTGATAATTAATGCAAAAATACACTTTATCATTTACTTAGTACCTATTTTAGGTCTTTTTTTCTCGAGACAGGGTCTTGCTCTGTCACCCAGGCTAGGCTAGAGTGCAGTGGCATGATCATAGCTCACTGCAGCCTCGAATTCCTCAGCTCTAGTGATCCTCTCTCCTCTGTAGCTAGGACTACAGGCAGTGCCATCATGCTTGGCTATTTTTTAAAAAGTTTTTTAGAGACAGGGTCTTGCTATGTTGTCCAGGCTGGCCTTAAACACTGGGCCTTAAGTAATTCTTCCATCTCAGCCTCCTGAGTAGCTGGGATTATAGGTATGAGCCACTATACCCACTTCTTTTTAAAAATAAATGTCTGTTTAAGTCCTTTGACCATTTGCTCAGGAATTATTTATTTTAGGTATAAGTTCTTTATTAAATAATTTGTACTATTATTTTGGCTGACAATGAATTCTTTAATGTTTTCTTGATTTTAAAATGTATTCATGTCACCTTTATTTTGAAGGTATTTCTGCTGGATATAAAATTCTAGGTTGACATAACTGTTATGGACAGAATGTTGTATCTCCCCAAAATTTATATGTTAAAAATTTAATTTCCGGTGGGATGCTATTTGGAGATGAGTTCTTTGGGAGGTGATTAAGTTATGAGGGTAGAGGCCTCATGAATGGGGTTAATGTCCTTATGAGAAAAGATCAAAGTTAGCTTATTTTCTTTCTGCTATGTGAGGATACAAGAAGTCAGTTATCTGACCTGGAAGAGAGCCTTCACCAAAACCCAACCATGCAGCCAGCCTTATCTTGGACTTCCAGGCTCCAGAATTGTGAGAAATAAACGTCTCTTTTTTTAAGCCATCCAGTCCATGATAACTGTTGTAGCAGTCCAAGCTTACTAAGACAATTGCTTTCTTTCTTTGACACTCAAGATAATGTTTTGTCTTCTAGCTTGCATTTTTTTTCTAATGAGAAGTTAGTATTCATTTTTATCACTGTACACCTAGAGGTAATGTGTTTTTATCTCTGGATTCTTTTAAAACTTATTCTTTATATCTTGTTTTCAAAAACTTGATTATGATGTGCCTAGATGAGTTTTCTCTTTGCAGTCGTCCAAAGTGAGGTTTATTAAATTTCTTGAATTTGTGGGTTGATGGGTTGATATTTTATGTTAAATTTGGAAAGCTTTTGCCTAATATTTTTATCAAGTAATTTTTTCCCTTATTTTGCCTTTATTCTCCTTCTGGGATGGCAGTTACAAATATGTTAGGTGGCTTGATATTGTCTCATGTATTACTGATGCTCTGTTTATTTTCTTCAATCATTCCCTTTTCTCTCTGCTTCAGTTTGAATAATTTCTATTGATCTGTATTTAAATCTACTGATCTTTTCTGCCATAATGTCCAATCTGATATTAAGACAATTGGATAAACTTTGGATTTTGAATATTTTAATTTCTTTTGTTTATTTTATATAGTTCTTATATCTCTTCTGAAATACCATATCTTTTTATTTGTTATATATGTATTTTTCTGCAGATTCTTTACCATATTTAGAAAATTGGTTTTAAAATAATTGCTAATTCCTTTAACTGGGTTAACTATGGGTTTTCTTCTAATTGCTATGTTTTTTCTTGAGTATGAGTTACATTTTCTTTGTATGTCTAATAATTTTTTATTACATTATGGAGGGTGTGTATAAAATTATGGTGGAGATTGATATATACTTTAGTTTTTATTGCTTTAATTATAAAAGAATGCAAGTAATTTCCTTTGTCTAGGGATTGGGGTAAGGGGCTGCTAGAGTAAGTTTGAGTCTGAGCTTTCATTTAGATAGAAGTGATTTGCCCAAGCTGAACTTTTGTAGCTTCACCTGCGTCTTCCATTAACCAAGACAATATTTGACCTAAGAGACAACCAAATATTATTTTTTTCCCCTTTTTTTGTTCACTCTGGTTTCAATTCCAGCAGGTTTCTACAATAGAAGAATTTTGAGGATGTGTGGTACCATTGCTATTTCTCTCTACTAATGCCCTTTATTATTCCTTTCATGGCAAAATTCAGTGCTTGGTTAGGGAAAGAGACTGACTGGGCCATATGATTTATTTTTACATTTGCCACTCTTCCAGATTCTAAAAAATGTCACCAGCCCACACTGTCATCTAAGGCTCAGCTGATTTCTTTTCATTTTTTAAAAATCTCTTTGTTTCTATGTGGCTTATTCCACCATCCATCCACCTATACTGAGACCTGGAACCTGCCCTCAGGTTTAGAAGATGCTGAGGCTCTCTCCTCACTATGAAGGGCTCATTTCTTTCTGAAATTCATTTAACAAAGATTTACTGCATCCTCTTCTTTGCTATTTCGATGGAAAAGCACTGTTTCTATTTTGTCCAGGCTTTTTTTTGTGGTTACCATGGGACCACAGGAATTTCATGTTCTAAATTTTAATCAGAGACAGAAGTTTGATAAGCAGTATAAATATTTTAAAAGATCATTTCAGGCTTGAAATATGGCCAAAATCACCAAAATAAAATTTGGGATATGAAAACACTTTTTAAAATTAAAAATCTTAATAGAAAAGTTACAAAACACAGAAGAGTTATAGGGCAAACATGATATAACCTATAATTTTATCTCACTGAATAAATCATTCTTAACGTTCTATGTATATATGACACAAAAAACACTCAGGTATCCACAACTAAATATTTTTAAAAATTAGAATAAATATTTTGCTTAAATTATTTAAAAATATTATATATTAAATTTAAGTTCAATTCAATTTTTTAAACTTAATGTTTTAAGTCCCCAATATGCTAAATATTAAGAATAGAATAGAAAATGGGTAGAACCCAGATCCTAGTCTCAAAAATTTTACAATCCAGTTGGAGAGATATGTATATAACAGAGTATATGACAATATTTGAAATGTTATTTTTGTAGAAGAAACAAAGTGATATGGAAACATAAAGGTATGAATAATTTACTATGCATGAAGTGTAATTCTATAAATTATATCAAGGACATTTGATCAGAGATTCGCTGTATGATGAGAATTCCATAAGTATGGGTATACATGTTATATATATATACACATATACATATATTTGTGTGCATATGTGTGTGCACATGTTATGAGCAGTACATGCTCATATATTTAGGCAATAACATTCAGTATCTAATGTGGTTGAAGGAGAGAGTCCATTAAGGGACTAGTGGGAAAGTAGTAGATAAGGCTAGACCAGAAGATTGAAGGCAGGTTGTGAGTAGCCATGAATGTTCTGCCAGTTATTACAGACTATTCCTCATAATAAAGAACTTGTCTCCTATCTCTAGGGAGATATCTCAGGGTTTTAAACTCAGGAATTATATAAATGTATCTGTGGTTTAGAAATGTAGATTTGTCTACAATGTAGATGACAAGTTCAAATGGGGAGAGACCATGCTGAAGACAGGGAGATTAGTAGGTAGGCTATTGTATTAGCTTAGGGTAAGGATAATGGGAAACTGAGCCATAGAGCACAGTGGGCACAGCTCACATCTGGGAGCCAGACTGCCTGGATTTGTATCTACATGTTAGATTTGCAACATTGGGAGAATGACCTAGCTTCTCTATGCTTTGAGGATAATAGGGTTGCTCCTGATAGGGTTGTTAGGAGGATAAAATGAGTTCGTATTTTTAAAGTGTTTAGAACAGTGCATGACACTGAATAAGAATTATGCATTTGTTAAATAAAACTAAACAAATGAAGTAGTAGGTGTAAAAGGAAGAAGTCAGATGTGGGGAAATTTCGGAAGAACCAACAGTGTTTGTTGACTTTGCAGATATGGCTGTGACTTTCAATTTTCTACCTCAAAGTATAAACCATGGCACTATGGTGTAAGAAGGAAAATAGAGTATCCATGGTTTAGGAGAAAATATAATTTCAACTGAATGTACTGTTTTGGATTTATTTTTGGTTTTGTTTTAACTTACCCCTACAAGACCAGGATTGGAGACACCTGATGTGAAAAAAATTTACATGACACAAACTACAGGGTTTGGGTGACCACAAGCTCAATTTGAGCAGTAATGATGCTTGGCTTAGTGTGAATTAACAGAGAAATGAGGTTTATACTGTACTTAGCATGAACCGAACTATATTCTAAGGTGGTATAGTGTTACATTCTGGCCCCACATGAAGTCTGGTATTTACACTCTGGAATATAGTCAGAGAAAAATGGCAAAGGCATTGAGGAAGTGATTTACAGTTGCATATGTTGAACAGGTAAAGTTCCTGGGACTATTTCACTTATGTGTTCCCATAGCACTTTGTTCACACTACTTTTATAGTATAACATACCCATTAATTACATTCATATCTGCCACTTCTAGTATATTATATTATTTTCACTTATTGAGCACCTACTATGTCCTTGACATTTTGCTAGGTACTTTACATAAATTATTGTATCCAATCCCCAAAGCATACTTAAATAGAAAATATCACAAATATGAAATAGATTTTTCTCTGAGTATACAAATATAAGGTTGCCATGTAGTACAAGGGAACTGAGATAGGAAGCATCATCCAAAAGAGGTAAGAGGTTACGTGGGCTTCATAACCAACACACCTAAAAAGGCACAATTTCAACAAAGTGAAAGTTGATCATTTGCAGAGGTATAGAGAAAGGAATATCAGACATTAATTCTGGTCTCAACTGCTAAGGTTCTCCGTAAGGTATACATAATGTAGAGAGTTGTCAGCATTGACCTTCGATTCTTTCTTCTCCCACTTACAAAGTCACCTTTATGATATGATGAGCATATCCAGATAGCCTGCTGCCATTCAACAGTCAATTCTCACTTCCTGCATTCTGTTTTAATGTTTGCCAAACAGCCTTCGGACTCCCATACAAGTTTACCTACATGGAAAAAGCAGTAATTACATAGTTATGGGTATTTTTGTCCTGCTTGATGATGATTTTTCATAAAATCAATAAAGTGATTTCTTATTAGGTTTTGGCTTTTCCTACAGCTTGACGGCAGGGAAGCATGTGCTGAGCATATGGCCATCCATATTTCTGGTCTCTGTGACAGGAATTTCTCACTGTAAGTCAATAAGTTAGCATTCTGATGTCTGAGCCTGTCTTGTGTATGTTTTAGCACTCATGAATTGGGCTGTCAGGGTCTGATCACCCCTTGATATGGCAGGAGTTAGTCCTTGGGTCTTCCAAGCAATTGGCCAGAGCATGCTGGTTTCCTTTAGAACACATTGCTGGATGAATACACACACACACACATACACACACATACACACGCACACACACATTTAGATAAGTTTGTATATGTATAAATATATATTTAGTTAATTTATTTAGAAATCTGTCACTACTCAAGTCTGCATTAGTAGCATGAGAGCTGCCATAGATAAAATATAAACAAAAGAACATGGCTTTGTTTCAGTAAAACTTTAAATAGGCAGTGGGTATATCTGGTCCATGGACTATAGTTTGCCAACCCCTGGTCTAGGCTATTACAGCCTGGAGTAAGGATGATCAGAAACTGAACTTTGATGCTTATTCTCACAAGTACTAAAATAATAAACATAATGTAACAGAAAGAATCCAAAAATTAAAGGATGTTGGAGAATATTTATCATGTTTAGCCTCTCATTTACTCACACTGCTTATCTCACTGCCCCCTCCTAAATAAATCCCCTGAGAGAATCAACTTCATTAAGTCATGGAGAAAGGTGCTAGACAAGGGGCACCAGCATCTTTGAAAGGCTATGCAGTGGCTGTCCTCTGTAGTCTGGTGATGGCAGAGGGAAAAAGCTGGTTTTGAGATGGGTTTTCTAAGTTTCATAGGGATCATAGGACCAGAAGAGCCCAGGATCAATGTGGCAGCTTTTAGTTACCAGGAACAAGGTGGTGCATGGATCTTATGGAAAGCAGGATGACATGGTGATCAGAACTTTTGACCTTTAGATTTTTCACATTGGCTAGTTTATTATGATGTTGCTACAGACTTGTGATGCATTCTGTGGAAGGCAGTAAGCCTTCTTCCCCATAGTCCCAAGCCTTTGTAGGAGGAATGAGGTTTATATATGTATTTAACAACAAGAATATCCCTTCATAAAGGCTAATATAAATACTGTCACTGCCAAGTGCCTACCCAGCCTACACCATAGACCAGCGATTAATGCTTTATCCTGAACCATTCTCTGAGGAGACCAGGCAGCCAGCTGGTGGCAAGCTGAGCATCTTCCATCATGCAGGAGCAAGCAACTTCTTACTGAAATGAATATTTATTCTGAGTAGATTTTTCTTTCCTGCTAGCATGCTAGCAGTTTGTTGTTGTTGTTGTTGTTGTTTGTTTTTGGCCAGTATAACTGCCCATAGAATAAAATTCTAATTCACCATCATAGTATTCTAAACAACATTGCTTCTAACGAGACACTCATTTAACAGAAAAAAATATGTAACAGCAAGATACTAATTCTTAAGAAATTTACTAATGTTAGTACATACCTGACCACCCAGTAACAGTTTGACTAATAGAAGATTCAGTTAATATGTCAATTGGGATAAATCCTTACAAGGTTGGATCATTATTTCATGCAGTATGCTTTGAACAAGCAACCAATAAAGAATATTTAGATCTGAAAATCAAACAACGGAAGTCAGAGAGGCATCTCTTTTTATTACACGGAATGAACCATTCAAAATTTGGGCTTCCTAATATTGTAACTTTGGGCTGGGGCTCTAATAACTGAGAAATCTTAGTCTCGTAGAGAAGAACGCTTCTACCATAAGACTCAATAACCCTATTCCATTGAGTTGGGAGTTGAGATTGCTATCTGACCATATTGGGCTTCTTATACCACTGAAATCATAGGCCAAGAATGGAATGTATCTGCTGGTTGGAGTTATAGATTCTAATTATTAAGGGTTAAACTTAGACTGAAACTGAGTTGTCACAGCAAAATAGGCACTATATCTAGATCCCAAGAGATCTTGGGGGCCTCTTAACTGTTTCACTTTTTTTTGGTAGTGCAATTTGACAGAAAACTTGATCAACGCAACAAAAGCAGAGCTGCAGACAAGTCCTTCCCAGATGAAGCTGTGTGTCACTCTAACAGATATAGAATCCTGACTAGCTGAGGGCAAAGGGGACATGGGATAGGAAGAAGAACAAAGAAGGTATAAATATCACCTATGCTTTTGGGACCAGATGCAGAATTGAAGCCTATAGCAAATAAGCATATTTTCTTCACGATATTTCATATGTATTAACCAAATTTCCGTCTTTTTTATCTTTCGCTTATTATCCTATGTAGCAGTTGTTTTCAGTGGCAAACTTAGTCTTTGTGTTACAGAATATTCAGGCAAGGCTATGAGTGAATTAGAAGAGGAGTAACATTGTCCAGAGATCGGTATGGTCACTCATGGAACTTCGTATCTTCTCTTTTTGAGAAGAGAAAGCTTTTGTTTTTATGAAGAATGTGTGCATCTTGTTAGGAAGATGCATGAAGTTGTCCTTTCTGTATGGAGGCTTCAATACAGTTTGGAAAATGCATGTGGATACTGAATGACCGAAAGTGTAGAGTTTGCAGGTTATCTACCTGTTATATCTCAGCGTCAAGATTATTCTTACATACTTTACTCTGTGATGCTGGGATTGAGATTCTGTAAATCATGTTTTTAGACCGATCTCTTTCTGGCTTACTTCTGTGACTGGTAGACACTGATGGCGGTCGGGAAGGAGAAAAGACAGAAAAAATTACCCCTGTGCTGAACCCTGTCAGCTTCTCTCAGGCAGTCAAGAACAACTTTGGCTTTAGTCTCCAGCTTCTTTTGCACCCTTGTTACCAGTTGTGCCATACCGGCTCAGAGTTCCAGGCCCGCTAGCTACCCCTCTTGGTGGTTGAAGCACTAGCAGCATAGCAACCACTCCCAGGGAAGCTGAGCACCAGCTCAGCTCCACCTCTTCATGTTGACCCCTGCTTCTTATAATTACTAACATCTGAGTTATCTCAGCCCTTCTGGTAGATACCAATGACGGGTTACCTCAGCATCCCAAGCCTTTTAACCTTTAATCCTTGATCATCAGTTCCCTATATTAAATCCTATCTGCTTGAAATGCCTACTGTACTTTCTCATTATTTTTGGAAAGCTAGACCATGACTTGCACACTACTTGAGGACAGACATTAGCTCTGATTAAGCCTTAGTTCTTGACACTTAGCCCAGTGCTTCGACATAGCATTGCTGAATAAATATAAAAGATGAGGCATAACAATTTTTACAAAATATTTAAAGCACTGCCAGATAGAAGAGGGAGAAAGGTTTTTAAGCTATGTGTCTGATTATAGTAGAAATTATGGAAAAGATTTTTAAAATTCAACATAAGAAAATTTGTATTTCCATTAATGGGGTAAATGACCTTAGAAGAAACACCAAATTGCCCATCACTGGAATTATTTAAGCTGAGGTTGAGTGACCTTTGTCAGAGATGTAGTAAAAGACAGTTCCCTAAATGGGTTGAAGGTTAGATAAAATAATACTTGAATTACCTTCTAGCACTAAGATTCTGTGATTCCTGTTCATAAAAAAATTTCTAACTAATTCAGCTCAAATGCACCCTTTCTCTTGGTAATGATGCTGAAACTGACACAGCACAGGAGGATGGTAATAGTTTACATTTGTATAGCGTTGAATCATTTTCAAAATGCCTTACATTCATTTTCATTAAACTTTGCCAATTTTTGTGAGGTAGAAAGAACAATAATTATATGTTACAGATCTATGGTATAGTGTGTGTGTGTGTGTATCTATGGTAGGGTGTGTGTGTGTGTGTTACAGATCTATGGTATGGTGTGTGTGTGTGTATCTGTCTATGGTAGGGGGGGTGTGTGTGTGTGTGTTACAGATCTATGGTATGGTGTGTGTGTGTGTATGTATATATATATACACACACATACACATAGAGAGAGACAGAGACACACACACACACACACACACAGAGAGAGAGAGTTGGAGGATACCAAGAATATATCTGGGACCTCTGGCTGCTAGAGGCTTTGAACTTCAGTTTTTAACATTTTTAAATGTCACTTTTCTAGCAATTATTCCTGTTTTCTACTACAAAATGCATTTTAAGATCCAGCTTTTTGGGCCAGAATTCTAAGAATAGCTGAGTTGTTTTTTCAGAATGTTTTCTTTACTAAAAAGCAAATAACGTACTGTGTACTTGCAGAATATCCATTTTTGAAATATTGAGGTTAGGATCATTCCTGGTTGTTGACCTTTTACTCTGCCTTTGGCTCAGCAGTGCTCCGAGTTTTGTTTTGTGTCTAAGAGCCACTCTGATAACTTTATGTGTGCAAAAACAAAAGGACGGTATCACACAAACATTTCTGCTAAAATATGGAGATTATGGAAGCACTCTCTGGCATAAGTGTCTTCAGAAGTCAGAATTTTCAGACCCCCAAAACAGTGTGGGATTCCAACATTAAATGCATACAAGCCCTTAGTGTTCATTAAAATTAGTAACAGAAAACACAGAACTTTGGAAGTCTACTCAATGCTGAACTAAACTCCAGGGGTTTAATATGCACTTGAACTAGGAAACACCAGAGAATGTTGGTTTAGGCCCAAGAGACATCTTGTAGGTTAATAAGTATTCCCTCTTGTTTGAAGATACTCTCCTAAATTTAAATGTTGAGCTACATAAAATTATATTTTTATATTCCCCTTGGCATCAACACATATAAACATATACTTCTATTTTATAACTTATTCTTCCACATGTGTTCTGATTTATAAGCACTGACTTCAGGAAATAAACAAGTACGCTCACATTTATTTTCTAATTGCTGGCTTATATTTTAAACCTCTGCTTCTCCTCCCTGCCACAGTGCCTTAACAAATTAATGTGGCATTTCTTATTCCCCAGGGTGCCTGTCTCTGCTTCTCTAGAAGACGGTAGGCTACCAACATGGGGTAAATAAGCCTCAAAAATGTTGTCGGTGACTTGGCCAAAGCCAGGGAGTTGTTTAATGGTGAAGCAGGAATGAAAACCCAAAGGTTGAGGAAGCTTTGATAACTGAGTTATTCTGTCATATTCAAGAAGTTCTTCCCCTCTAGTTTTCCTAGATTTTTGAGCAAATATTCTTGTCTGTTCACATCAAAAATTAAGCCATTTAGTAGATTATGCTTGGTAACACATGAGTTATGTTTCTTCCCAATTCTTTAAATTTTAGAATTACCTTTGGAAGTTTCTGTTTGAACTCATAAATATTTATTGAGTCTCTACTCTTTTAAACACAAAGGATATAATAGTAGGTAGATCAAACAGATATGGTCATATAGTTGGAGAATGATGATTTTTTGTGGGTTTGGATGGGCAGATCTCACTGATCATATTGTATTTAAACTGAGGCCTGAATAACGTGAAGGAACAAACCATGTGTCTCACTGCAGAAAGTGTTCAAGGGGAGAGAAAGATATTTGCCATTACCTTGAATTAGGAATATATTTGACATGTTTGAGCAACAAAATTGGGGCCAGTATGGGTGAAATGAACAAGAGGAAGGGTCAGAAATGTCGCTAAGGAACAGATCATGTAGGACCATATAGAACACAATAAGTGTTTGAGAAATTACTGAGTTAAACTAGAAGACACTGGAAGGTTCTGAATGGTAAATTGCAATGATTTGACTTACATTTTAACAGATCAAAAGGTGAAAGCCAAGAGACTAATTAGAAAGCTATGAAATAATACTGTTGAAATATGATAGTAGCTTGCACCAGAGTAGCAGTATTTTAAAACAAAGAATTAGCCACATTTTGGATATATTTTGAGAATAGATTGGAAGTATTTGACATTGGATTGGATGGGGGTATCAGAGAAGTAAGGACTTGAGATAGCTCCAAGGATTTTTGCTTAAGCAACAGGAAGAGTGGAGTTGCCATTTAGTACAGTAAGACTGCTGGATGAGTAGATTAGAAATAAGTTGCTATGAGCGTGATATGGTATGGAGCCTTTTCTAAATATTTTAACCACAGGACCCTTTTAATAGGGAGCCAGTTTTAAAATAAATTTGTAAGGCAAACACTTTGTGAACTGCTGTCCTCGATTTTATACTTCATGCACAACATTATCCCTGAATGCAGCACCTGCCCCAGCATTAGCACAACCCTTGAGACAAGGACCACTGAAGTTCTTACCTGACTCTCTTCATCCCTATGGGATATAATTGGCTTTTGAGTGCACATGACAGTTAGTACCAGTAGGAATTTCAAATATGATAAATCAATAGAGAATTGGTTCACTTGCTTTTCTAGTCTTCAAACATAAATTAATGACAGTATTTTTTTAGTCTGTCCACCTGGCTGTGAGAGGTAAATGGTGATGAAGGAATAAAGTTTAAAAGAAGAGGCAGTATAATATTGTGTGCTCTAGTGGCATGTTCCAACTATCTCCATAATGTCGTCTCTTTTCTGTTTTTAGTTTTGTCTAAAAGAAGTTTTACTATTTTTCAAGGATGAGGATCTATCTCCTTTAACAATAAGATATTGAAGATATTGATTTGCTTTTTATATACTTTTTCTGATCCATGTACCACTTAAGAAATGCTTAGCTAGGTATTTCACTGACTCTTATTATTGTTAAAATTATACTAGAAAAGTATATATTTATCAGTATAGAAAATAAGGACAAGATGGATAAAATTATGGGTGACATTCTTTGTAATGCATTAATGAGGCAATGCATAAATAAGAGTACTATTTGAAGGTACAGAAGTCAAGTAACAGAGGACTTAAAGAACTTACTTTAGGCTAAACAGAAGTCAGTAATTGATTACCTGACTTAGTGAAAGGGAATATTGTGATGTATAACATAAAACGGCAGGTAATTTATCCTGCGTCTCGTTACAGCCACATCTCAGTTCTTAATACCAACCAAATAAGAGAGCTAGAATGCTAATTAATGGCATTTAACACTAGGGTTAGGATGAATTTTCAAATAGGTGATTTCTTCTCTGCTTTTGAAATCTATATAAAACTCCTATCCAATTTCTTATTCTTAAGATAGACAATGTAGCCAAGAAATCCTAGGTTTTTTTTTTTTTTTTGAGACGGAATCTCCCTCTGTCGCCCAGGCTGGAGTACAGTGGCCGGATCTCCGCTCACTGCAAGCTCCGCCTCCCGGGTTTACGCCATTCTCCTGCCTCAGCCTCCGGAGTAGCTGGGACTACAGGCGCCAACCACCTCGCCCGGCTAGTTTTTTTGTAATTTTTTAAAGTAGAGACGGGGTTTCACCGTGTTAGCCAGGATGGTCTCGATCTCCTGACCTCGTGATCCGCCCGTCTCGGCCTCCCAAATTGCTGGGATTACAGGCTTGAGCCATCGCACCTGGCCTAAAATCCTAGATTTGAAGGAAACTGTCTTGCTGGTGGAGAAAAGGGATGTGCAAGGTAGAGAGCCTCTTGGGAGTGTGAGAACAATGTCTCTGGGCAAGGTGGGTGATTCAGAGGTGATGTAGCAGAATTCAGGCAGTATTTTGAGCATCTGGGGCTCTGTCTGCCATTCTTAGGTGCTTGGAATCCTTAATAAACAGTACTGAAAAAAACAAAGTCCAAGTATAAAGTGAAAAAATTCAGGATTCGTTTGGCTTTGTAATATTTCTTAATGTGTACAAACCAAGCTTCTACAGATAGAAATAGTTATTATTGACTTTCTCTATTATATTTTTGTGTCATTTTGGATTTTAATATTTTAATTTTATTATTTAAATTTAACATTTAATTTATTTTTAATTTTAGTAAAATCAATATTTTAATTTTCTTTTAATGCAGTCTGTTGAATTAAAGACATTTCATGTTCTGAAAGGAAATGAGTGGAATCTAGTCCTGCTTAGATTCTGAAAAGCAGGGAACATATACAGTAGAGAAAGTCTATCAATGTAGACATGTCTTCTCTTTATATGACTAAACCACTCATGTTAACAATACAGTTGATAACTTCATGACAATATTTACTTAGTTTTAGTTCTATCTGTGAAAATCTACTAAAGGATCCTGTAGGTGAAGGTTTAGAAAATTCTCCCTCCCCAGATATTCCTCATGGAAGCAAAAATTTGGATGATAAAAGGCAGTTGTGGTCATGGAAATTCTTATGAATGTATTTTTTTTTTGGTTTATGTAAACCAAAAACTGTATGGAAAGAATAACGGCCTTCTGAAGATGTCCACATTCTAATCTCTGGAAACTGTGAATATGTTATTTTGAGGTAGCAGATGGAATTAAGATTGCTAATCATATGAACTTAAAACAGGTAGATTGTGCACCTGAGCCTGATATAATCACAGGGTCCTGAAATGTAGAAGAGGGAGGCAGAAGAGATTGGAGTGATATGATATGAGAAGTACTTGACCCACTTGATGGTTTTGAAGATGGAAAAAGGGGCCATGAGCCAAGGAATATGGTCAGCTTTTAGAAGCTAGAAAGAGCAAGCAATGGAATCCCCAGGCCTCCAGAATGACATTCTCTCCTGCTGACACCTTGATTTTAGCCTGGTGAGACCCATTTTGTACTTCTGATCTCTAGATCTGTAGGATAATAATCATGTGCTTTCTAATCCACATTTGGTGGTAACTTGTTACAACAGTATTTCATGGTAACTTGTTACAACAGCCATAGAAAACTGACATATAGCCCAATATTTTAAATGGCATCTAACATAATTTCAAATTGAAGGTTGTAATGGTGTGTTTCTTCATGAATAAAGATGCGTATTTTATTTTATTTTATTTATTTATTTTTTTTTGACACGGAGTCTTGCTCGGTAGCCCGGGCTGGAGTGCAGTGGCCGGATCTCAGCTCACTGCAAGCTCCGCCTCCCGGGTTTACGCCATTCTCCTGCCTCAGCCTCCCGAGTAGCTGGGACTACAGGCGCCCGCCACCTCGCCCGGCTAGTTTTTTGTATTTTTCGTAAAGACGGGGTTTCACGGTGTTAGCCAGGATGGTCTCGATCTCCTGACCTCGTGATCCGCCCGTCTCGGCCTCCCAAAGTGCTGGGATTACAGGCTTGAGCCACCGCGCCCGGCCAAGATGCGTATTTTATAAACCATGAAATGTTCTGCATAAATAAATCCTTTGTATGAGTTATAATTAAATTATCATATGCAGGCCTCTGACTTCTATTTTTAAATTTAAAACTTTGTGCGTTCTGTAGTTTAATGCTCTTCTTTTGGTTCATAGAGGGTGAAATTTCCAAGTCTTAGGTCCTTTTCTTAGTACTAAAATTATTTGGTCAAGTAAAAAGTTGTCCATATCAAAGCCTGTATGACTCTCATAATGTTAATTCTTACTTGCTATTTTCTGGACTAAGTCACCTACTTTCCCAGGAATAGAAAATCAGGGAGATAAAACAGCAGTACTAGGATTAAGACATTTACTTCATTTCTATACTTTTACTCCATTTCTAAACAAAGCATGCAAAGTTGGATTTCTTTAGTGATTTTTTTTAATATCACGGTTTCAAAATACCATAATTACTTGAAAAGTCTTCTTTTGAATCTAAAAGTTGGCTTTGGAGGAACCCTGCAAAAGTTGGTTTAGAAGAAATCACTTAGAAGTGATTTTAGGAAATCCTGCATTCATGAGCAAATTTGCTAACACATAAGTTAAGAAACTGGATTAACTAATGAGAGCCCTTTTTTTGCTTGAATGTTAGGCCTATTTTTCCCTGAGACCAAGAAACTTGGGCCCATCTTTGGCTCTTGGATAAAATTCTACCAGTGCCAGAAGCAGCACCATAAACGAATCTGTGTCAGCAGTTCTACATATATTCTTATTTTCAGAGATTCATAAGTTTGCCATAAAAATATCTACTGTAGGCTGAAACTTGGCATACCAAAACCTCATTCTGGGAACAGTTCTATTTTTCTTCAATTTGGAGAGAAGCATCTCAATGGATTGAATTTCTAGAAACATTAGAAGTCAGGCATTTCAAAGACGTCTTGTGTTTTCTTATAATAAGACGCCTTTATTCTTTTAATTATAGAAAACAAGGATGATACTATCAGAGTGGATCTCTCCCACCCAGAAAGGGCCATAGGTTGGCTCATTTACTGGGTAACCAGTGGCTGTGAAAACACTCCATTCCTAGTCTGTTAGCTAAAATAATAATTAAATGACATGAAGTTGCAATTTGTACAGAAAGTCTTTTACAGTAAACCCTCCCATAATAAGACCATTCAAAATCCTATCTGATAATCTGATTTCCAAATGAAAATAGAGTCTAAAATGAAACACTACAATGTTACTAATTTGAACTAAATGACAAGGGGCAAAGGCCAAACTGAATTACTCTGAACTTGCTATCTCTTTAAAAAAGTAAAAATCAGTAAGAGCGAATTAAAGCTCAAGATGGAAGAGAAGATTAAAAGAGACATAGTTGTTTTAAACAAATTCAAGACTCCAGGCCCACACAAATTATATACAGAGTCCTGAAAAAACCTGGAGATGGAATTGCAAAACCACTTTAGAAAATGAATTAGGAACAGGTTG
This sequence comes from Theropithecus gelada, assembly GCF_003255815.1. Taxonomy (NCBI): domain Eukaryota; kingdom Metazoa; phylum Chordata; class Mammalia; order Primates; family Cercopithecidae; genus Theropithecus; species Theropithecus gelada. The sequence continues at coordinate 166,275,932 of NC_037668.1, forward strand.
CTGATTTTCAGAAAAACTACGGAATAAAAATTAGCAAACATTTGTGAGCACTTAGAACATAATCAAAGAAAAGCTTTGATTATTAAGAATCAATATGAATAGTCCATCTGCACCTCAACTCCACTTTTCAACTCCAATTCATTCACTCCTTCCTCTGCATCTCCTCCTTAATCCTTTTTTTGTTTATTTCCCCATTTCTCCAACTGAACTATTATCCTCTGTTATCTGGGCTCAAACCTTAACTTCTTCCTTCTCTGGGCCCAGGCCAAATGGCTTGAGAGGTGTATGATCCTGAGTCTTGCACAATTTTTAGAACATTTTAGGACAATTTTCTGTTTTCTTTATGCAAACCTCAAAGACAAGGATTTCTACATTTCCCTACTTTTATGATGGGCCTTTGAGAATACTACCATGATGTTAATTCTTTCACATGGCCATTATAAGCCTTACTTGGTCTGGTTAAAGTCAATGGTTTTCCCTATTTTGTTCTTGATGAACATAAGAGAACAAGCAATCAGCATTTCCTTCATAACAACTCTTTATTTTTGAGGACATTAATGATGCATCTGTAGTCATGCATCACTTAACAAGGAGATGTTCTGAGAAATGGCATCATTAGGCAATTTCATCATTATACAAACATCATAGTGGTACTTCCACAAGCCCATATGGTTGTAGCCTACTATACACTTATGCTGTATGGTATAGACTATTGCTACAAACCTGTACAACATGTTACTGTAGTGAATACTCTAGGCAGTTGGAACACAATGATAAGTATTTGTGTATCTAAACATATCTAAACATGGTAAAGGTACAGTAAAAATACAATATTATAATCTTATGAACCCACCATTTATATGCTGTCCAACATTGATTGAAATGTTTATTATGTGGCCCATGACTGCATTAATCTGCTCTTTTCTACTCCTTCCTTAACCCCCTATAATCATGTTTCTATTTCCATCATACTGATGAAATTGCTTTCTTAAAGGTCACTTAAGACATTAATATTGCCAAATTTGGTGCTATTCTCTACCTTAATTTTTACCTTGACTTTTCTGTGACATTTGACACATTCTTGAAATGTAATTAGCAAGTGCTTATCCTAGACTATTATCTCAAATTATAACCTCTGTAAGGTTGGGAACTATATCTGTCTTTTCACTACTGTGTACCCAGTTTCTTTCTTTTTCTTGGCACACAAAAGGGCTCAGTAATAGTTGCTTAATAAAATGCAGCTTTGACCTCACTTGTGCTCTAATAATTATTATACTTTTCAGCAGAACAACTTACAATTGACTTAAATTCAACATAGCAAAAATGAATTCTTGTTTTGGTTTGAATTTTTGTTTTCCTCCAAAATTCATGTTGGGAACTAAGACCCAATATTTTTAAGAGGCAGGCCTTTAGGAAGTGATTAGGTAGTGAGAACTCTATCCTTGTGAATGGAACTAGTGCCCTTATAAAAGGCTTGAGGGAAAGAAAAGTCACTCACTTTGTCCATTTGCCCTCTGTCATGTGAGGATGCAGTAACAAGCAGCCATCTTGGAAGAGTGACCAGACCCTCACTAGATACTGAACCTGCCAGTGCCTATATCTTATACTTCTCAGCCCCTAGAACTGTGAGAAATAATTTTCTGTGCCTTACAAATTACCCAGTCTCAGGTATTTTGTTATAGCAGCAGGAACAGACTAAGACTGCCCAAGCCAGTTTCTCTTCTTCAATTTACCATCAATGACAATGACTGTCTCACAGTCTGTAAAATTCAAGATTAATATTTAATTCATCACATATAAACTTGACTTTCATCCACCAAATATGGCTGATTTTTCTTTTCCTTTTTTTTTTTTTTACTATGTTCCTGCTATAGGCTGAGTGTTTATGTGCCCCAAAATTCCTATGTTGAAACCTCCTCCTCCATGTGATGGTATTAGGAGGTGGGACATTTGGATGGTGATTAGGTCATGAGCACAGAGAGTCCATATGAATGGGATTAGTTTCCTTATAAAAGATAGCCCAGAGAGATCTTTTACCCCTCTGCCATGTAAGGATGCAGTGAGAAGATGGCTGTCTACAAGCCAGGAAGTGTGTCCTCATCAGACACTGAATCTGCCGCCTCCTTGATGTTGGACATCTCAGCCTCCAGGGAAGAAATACATTTCTTTCTAAAGGAAATAAATTTAAATTTAATATTTTTTTTTTCTGTGAGAAAGCAATTTATGTTTGTGATCTATCTAGTTTATGGTATTCTGTTACAGCAATTCAAACTATGACAGTTCCCATCCTCTATAATTTTATGAACATTTTGGATCAGTGGTTTCTATTCTACTAGTCCAAAAGAAGGAAATTCATCCTCTATGAATATATAACAAATAAAATACAAGTGAATCAGACATATAATTTTACTACTTTTCATTTTGCCAAAGCAAAACAAGCAAAAGCAAAAACAAAAAACTCTTTCACATTGATTTGAAAAAAAAATCTCATGTTGAAAACCCTAAGCCAATTTAATCTTTCATAGCTATGAGATTCTTTTGATAAACGTTGGTAGCCTGTAAGAATTAGAAACATGGAGACTGTGCCTCCTTGTCTGTCACCTCACTACCTGTTATGATGTTATGATGAATCAAAAGTCTAAGGATGAATTTGCTGTGTATGGAAACATTTATTAACAAACAAGTGCAAAAATAATCATTAAAGCCTGCTCTAGGAAGTGGGAAAAGTCCTTGCTTTCTGGCCTTTTAGGCATTCTAATAAGTACTTGCCATAAAAGGTCACTCCAGGGTGGAAGCAATATGATGTTGTTAGGACTAGTGAATCTTTTCTAGCTAAATCATGCAACTGCACCTTCTCTTCTGTGGAATAAACCAAGACCAATTTTTTTCTTTAAGGCTCTAGGTTGTTGAGCTTGCCAGATTCTTACACTTTGTTCGTGCAAAGATGTAGGTACCTGTATAATCTTGCTAGCCAACCATATATTTTGAACATTGCTCAGTTTACCAATTACTTCCAATAACTTTTATTTAATTAACAAGCCATCTCATTTAGTTTATATTTAAATAATTGCCCTAGCACCCCTGTAGTGCTGATTTCTGTGCCAAATGTAAACTAAGTACACCTGTGGTGTAGACTATTGCTTAGGATGTTTTATATACTAACTAATTATCTTGATAGATCCTCTGTTAGGATGTAAGTTAAAGATAATTTACACACATATATACACTACTTATGTTGAACTAAAGAAAAACAATAGACTGCAATAGTGTAAAGTATAAAATCCCTCATAAATAGGATTATCATGTAATTTATTAAAACCACAGTGTATTTTAAGTGAAAACATATAGAAACTTAAGCTATCTCAGGTAAATTGTGTCTAGTTCATCTACACACAGATGATAATTCTTTAAATAATTTAGCTTTATAAAAATAGGTTATCATTCATATTTCATTTTTGTGTACATTAGTTTTTTTCCTCCATGCGCTATTAATAGGTTGTAGGAACTATCTCTTTTAAATGAGTCATAAATTATTGACTAGCAAGATGTGTAGTGAAAAGAGAAGCAGCTCTTGTTTTTGTTATTCTGATTATTTGTTTCTGAATTTTATGCTTTGTAGGAGTGGTTGGCAGTTTTGCCTTATTATTGCCTTGGAAAATTTATATGGATGTGCTTTTCCAAAGCAATAATGTTACAGTCTAGTTTGTCACAACAATGAATAAAGTCTATTTTGCCATAACAAGTGTTTCTTTAATGCAAATTGATTAATATGACTCATAAATAAGGAATGATGTTATTTTGACATAGAAGGAACATTGGCTTATATGTGATTTTCCCCTGGCAGATAACTGCTTAGGTTTTGCCAAGGAACAGCAGCTGAACCTCAAATATACATTACAGCCTGCTTAGCACCTATCAAGGATGTGGTACTGAATTTACCTCCAGTCTTCCTCATGGTTCAGTGAGGCCAAGTGCTCTTAGAAGTACATTTTGCCCTCATCTCCAGAACTTTGTAGATTTAGTCTACTGTCCTCCCTATTTCTGCCTTTCTTTTTCCTCTCCCAAATATAAAGTCCTATATTCAATAATTTTTCGGGGATTTAACATGTTTTCTTGAATATTTTTAACATCCTATTATTTATGGTAGTACTCTGAATAAAAAGTTTCAGAAGTTTTGATGGGTCATCCTCAACCCTGTTTTTCTCTGGAACACTATTGGGTTCAGTGTCAGATTTTTTTAGAACATGAGTCTTTTTGGAGTATATATATCACATTAGCAGAAACATGTCAAATATATGATATATATGTGATATCCTATATATACTACATATATATACACACACACACAATTAAATGTTAAATGTTTCCATTAAGTTTGTTAATACTCTAAGTAATATCTATAACCTATCTTTCCCCTCATTACCAATTATGCTGTTAGCTTCTCATGTCCAGCTCAAACACATATACATATATACATATATGTACACATACACTCACACCCTATATATGAGATGAAATCATAGTTAATTACCTATTGTTCTTGGAAAAAATCTGAAATCATCTTAAATTTTTATGAAGACACACAGACTGAAGTGCTAAGAGATCTGTTGGGGGTGAAATGGGCATGCCTTTCTTCAGACTCTACCCCTAAAGAAGGGGAGGAATGCTTGTCCTAAAATGTAGACATTCAAAGTGGAATGTTGGTATCCTCCAAGTGAAAGTTTAGGGCTGAATGAGATTTAGGGAAACATGCTGTGAACTATTTAATGGCCTTGTATGCCATGCTTCATTTGTATTATGCTTTTTTCCTTTTTAATTTATTTAATAGAATTATAAAAAGCAAATAAGGTTATTCACAAGAAAACAGTTAAAGATTCAAGATTTGTATTTTGATAAATGATACAATTTATGAAATATTCTTGTGTTAAGATCTAGCCTTCTGCATTGGTTTTATTTTACACCATATTATAATGCTATATGATTTATTACTATGTGCTGATTTGTTCTTTTAGTTCTAACTTCTATTGCTATACGATGTGTCTCTTGTTAACATTGTCTAGAGAGATCTCTTAAGTATCTTTAATTTTAATTACTGATATATTACACTTACACACTTTTCATGTACTTTCCTATGCTTCCACCCCCTCCCACTTTATTCTGCCTATGGTTACTGTTGGGGCTCAGGAAATGACACCCCAAAGTAAAGGCCTCACAAGCAGCCTTAGAGGCCAAGTTTTCCTCTGACCTTGTCCTGCCCTGCTGTCCCTCTCCCTTCATTCTCCCCTGAGGCTAGTCATAGATACTAAAATTCCTCTTCACCAGTGTCAGTCATAGAAACCAGACGTCTTCTCCCCAAAGCCAGCAGTAAATCTAAAAATATTTCTGTAACTTTCTCCTACCTTTCTTTCTAAGAACTGGCCATAAAGAAATTCTCTGAAGTACATGGTTTGATAGAGATTATAAAACCCCTGTTTCAGAAAGGGTCCTGCCCCAAACCCAGGAGGAAAAATATGCTCCACAGAAAGGCCAAGAAAAATCCAGCCTTGCTAAGTTTCTACACTCAGTCTATTAGTCTATTAGCATTAGCTCATACCTTTTGTGTCCAGTCACATTTCTACACACTGTCCATGCCTCCTTGAACCTAAGGCATTAAAATGGATAGTTTACTTTAGGTCTCTGGGTCCTCAGTCTGAATGCTCTTGTGTCATGTAAAACTTTGATTAAATAAATCTGTTGTGCTCTTTCTTGTTAAACTGTTTTGGTATAGAAGTGTGGACCATGATTGTTATGATGGGGAGGAAACGGGTTGTATCCTCTGAAATGATTTGGATCTGTGTCCCCACTCAAATGTCATTTTGATTTTTAATCTCCACAATCCTCAGGTGTTAAGGGAAGAATGTGGTGGGAGGTAGTTGGATCATGGGAACAATTTCTGCCATGTTGATTTTGTGATAGTGAGTGAGTTCTCACAAGATCTGATGGTTTTATAAGTGTTTGACAGTTCCTCCTTCATGCACTCTCTCTTGCCTGTCACCATGTAAGATATGCTTGCTCCCCCTCCTGCCATGATTGTTTCCTGAGGCCTCCCCAGCCATGCAGAAGTGTGAGTCAATTAAACTTTTCCTTATAAATTACCCAGTCTCGGGCAGTTCTTTATAGAAGTGTGAGAACAAACTAATATACCCTCTCCACACCTGCGTTACAATAACAGATATTTTCGCTAGTAGTTTAGAAAGTTTGCTCCTAAACAAGCTATGGTAGTTACCATAAAATGTTAAATGTACCCATTAAGTTTATTAATACTCTTGCGCTCATTCTCTCTCCTGCCACCCTGTGAAGAAGTGCCTTCTGCCATGATTGTAAGTTTCCTGAGGCCTCCCCAGCCATGTGGAACTGTGAGTCAATTAAACCTCTCTTCTTTGTAAATTACTCAATCTTGGATATTTTTTCATAGCAGTGTGAGAACGAACTAATACAGGGTTCAATCTAATTGGTGACCTTTGACCTTTTTATACCTGAATATCTATATATTTATCTAGGTTTGGAAAGTTATCTGGTATTAATTCTTCAATTTTGCTTTTTGCACCTTTTCCAACTTTCTCTTCCTGACTATATGCTCTTTTAATGTCTCACAGATCACATAAACCTTTTTTACTTCTTTTTGTTCTTTTTTCTTCTCTATGTATTTTCAAATAGCCTGACTTCAAGCTCATTGATTCTTTTGTCTGCTATTGATGCTCTCTATTGTACTTTTCATTTCATTTCATCCATTATCTATTTCAAATCCACAGTTTCTGGTTTTTTATTTCAATCTCTTTGGTAAGTTTATCTGATAAATTTATGAATTGTTTCTTTGTGTTTTACTGAAGTTCATTGAGCTTCCTTAAAACAGCTATTTTCTTTGAGAGATCTCACATCTCTATCACTTTGGATTAGTTGCTGGTGCTTCATTTTTTTCACTTGGTGAGGTCATAGTCCCTGGATATTTCTGATGTTTGCAGATGCGGGACAATGTCTGCGCATTGAAGGATTGGGTATTTATTCCAGCCTTTACAGTCTGGGTTTGTTTATGCCGGTCCTTATTCTGAGGGCCTTCCAGAGATTCCAAGCAGATCTCTGAGCCTGTGATAACTGTGTTCTCTGAGTATGTGATAACTGCAGTTGTGTTAGCACTAGAGGGTGCTCTAATCCCAGGCTTGCTGTGAGTCTTACGCGGGCTCTAAGGTTGATGTGGCTCTCTGGCCTGAATGTACCTAGGGAAGACCCAAAGAGTGTACTGGGGCTGTGTGGAAAAGCTAGTCATGGAGCTGCCCCCAGAAGAGTGTCCTGTTGGCCCAGACCCATGTGCCTCCCAGCAGGCCCTATACAGGTGATGGATCCCTGACTGCAGCAGAGGGGATGGAGTTGAGACTGCACCCCCTCAGAATCTCATGTGGGATGGAGGCTGGTGAACCCATCTTGTTGGTTCAGATGGGTATTTGTCTCCCAGCAGGACCCTGCACAAGTAGGGGTATTTCCTTGACTGTAACAGATGGGGCCAAAGCTGAGACTAGGACCCTTCAAGACCTGCTATGTGATGGCTGCTGGCAAGCCTGTCTCATTGACTCAGACAAGCAAGTGTTTCCCAGTAAATTTCTAGACAGGTGGGGTCGTTTCTCAAGCAGCATAAGTGGGGCCAGAATTGAGACTAAGCCACCTCAAAATCTGCAGTGGGGTGGAGGTTGGAGAGCCCAGTTTCACTGGCTCAGAGGGGCATGTTTCTCCCAGTGGGTTCTTAAACAGATGGTATAGTTATCCAACTGCTGTGGGAGGGTCAAAGCTGAGACTGGGCTCCCTTGGGATCCCTTGGGATCTTCTGTGAGATGACAGTGGTCAGCCAATATTGTTGGCTTAGATGGGTGTGGGTGTGAATTTTCCAGCATGCTTGTGCACAGATAGGATTGTTTCCCCACTGCAGCTGGAAGGACTGGAACTAAGACAAGACGCACTCAAGATCTGTTGTGGGACAGAGGTTGGCAAGCCCATCATGGAGGCTCAGACTCTTGAGCTGAGCGATATGGGCATATTTCCCTCTAGGTCCTTATATTAGCAGTTCTGAACTGGGACCTCAGCTGAGGGAGTTGGAGCCAGGCTACAGGGGAACTTTCATATTCACTGCTGAGCCTGATGTCAGTGGGCAGATAAACCTCTCCACGAAGTACTAGTGTGTGCAGTACACCTTTGCCGATGGTTTTGTTGCATGCTAAAAGCCATATGGGGCTATAGCCAAGCCCTTTGGGGAATGAGGCTGTTTTCAGACTTGAACCAAGGAGCATGATTCGTAGGTCAGTGAACTGGGTGTTAGTCTGCATTCTCAAGATGACACTTTTAGATCTTGAGCTCCACCAAGATTTCACAACTTCCGATCTGAATCCTAAGGCTCCAGCAGAGAGACCTTTGTCTGCGGATAAGTGCAAAAGTTTTGTTGTTGTTTGGGGATATGCGAGGGTTACCTCCTATTCTGCCATTTTGCTGATGTCTACTCCTAATTTTATTTTTTTCTAATGTTTCTGTTTTTCAGGGCAAATAAGTTGAGAATGTTTTATTCTCTTCTGATTTCTGAAAGAGTTTTTGAAAGATCTGTGTACCATGTAGATGTTTGATAGAATTCAGACAGTGAATTTACGTGGATCAGGACTTAACTTGAAGGAAAGTTTATATTACAAATTCAGTTTCTCTCATAGATGTGGGTCTGTTCAAAATTTCTATTTCTTATTTGTCAGTTTTGATAATTTGTGTCTTTCAACAAATCTGTTTATTTTATTTAAGTTGTCAAACTTATTGACATACATTTGTTCACAATATCTGATAACCTTTAAATGTCTATAATATCTGTAGTGATGTCCTCTCTTTTATTCCTGTTATGAATAAGTGAATTCAGACCACTTGATATTGTTCCAGAGCTCATGAAATCTCTGTTAATTTTCTCCAGTTTGCCTTTTATTCTGTGTGCCTCAGTTTGGATAGTTTCTATTGTAACATATCCAAATTAACTGACATTTTCTTCTGAATGTCTAATCTCCTATTCTAGCCAGTATGTTTTTTGAGTACTACTTTTTTTTTTTTTTTTAAGCTCTTGTGGCTCTTTCTGTTTTTTTTTTTTTTTTTTTTTTAAACATTTCCTTTTCCCTCTCATTATCTTTTCCTTTAAGTCCTTGAAACTATTTCTAAAAGTTGTTTACTTTCATTTTATTTGGGTGTATTTCTAGTGACTGATATTTTTCTTCTGTTTAAAATGAGTCTTATGTCAGATAGGTTTTGGTCAAATGCTAGACATTATAAATATTATGTTGATGATATGAATATTGTTCTCTTTTAAAGAGCTAGATGTTTTTTGTTTGTTTGGAAGGCAGTTACATTACATTACTTACAGGTCCATCTAATTTTCAAAGCTTATTTTTTAGCTCTGTTAGGAAGGTGCTATAGCAGTCTTTACATTAGAGCTAGTTTAGCCCTACTAATCTTTCCTTTTTGGAGTCTTTACTGAATGCACTGGGATTTAATTAAGTAGTTTTCATTTTGGTCAGAATTGAAACATTTTCTAGTCCTGTTTCAGCAACTCCCAGTGGTTGTTACTCCCCTGGTAGTTCGTTGTTCAAACTCATGGAGTCTCTCCTTATTCATGCTCAGCTTAGTGTTCAGCCAAAGCCTCAACTCTGTGCATAGTTCTGTATTTCGTTATTTGTGTATCTCTTTTCTGGCACTCTGCCCTTTAAATTCCAGCCATGTTGACTTCCCCAAACTCTGATTTCTGTGTCCTCTGCTACATGAGACATGTTCTGTTTGGGCTTTACATTTTTGCATTTTAGTCTAGAAAGTACTTACAACTAGAAATCCAGGGAAGTATTAGGACTCATATTTCTCTCTCCTCTGTTAGACTTGTGTTTGTTTGATAACTATAAACAGTTGTTTCATGTGTAGTCCGGTGTTTGAATCATTTTCTATGAAGAAAATTCAGTAACAGTTACTGCGTAATGGCTACAGGTAAAAACTAAAATTATCTTTTCAAAAATGTGTATTTCTAATAGTATTGAAATGTTGAATATCTAATGGGGAATAAAACAGCTTAAGAAACAATATATTCTTCAACTAGCATAAGTAGGGCTAACAATTTATATATTCATAGAAAGAATAGTCTATATATTTTGGTATCTTTTCTATGAATATACACACTTGTCTCTTTTCTATGAATATAAATAAATACACATTTGTTAATGCATATTTATAACATACTTATATATAATACACACACTTTACATGTAGATAATATTTATATTTATGTTATATTAATAACATATATTATATATAATTAATTGTTGGAATTGGTGGCAAAATTTTTGTCTTTATTTTGTAAATTTTCAATAATCAATATGCATTTATTTTTCAATTAGAAAGATATATAAAAAGGTCCATGTAATGAAGAGGATAGTATGATAGTCAATGTCTCTCTGTCTTTGTATACCATTCACTTTTAATAAGTCCCATTAATGTGCCATTAAATTATTAAAGAAATGCTTGCTGGACACAGTGGTGCACACCTTTAGTTCAAGCTACACAGGAGCCTGAGGTGGCAGAATCACTTCAGCCCAGGAGTTTGTGATCAGCCTTGGCAGCACAGCGAGACTCTCTCTAGAAACAACAACAACAAACAAAACAAAACAAAACAAAAAGTGCTTATTAAATTATTGAGCTTAGATCAGTTTTTAATATGATAATGAGAAATTTCATGTTAAAACACTCAAAAATTAGGATTATTGATAATTTATGATTTAACGATCATAGAATTTAGAGTTGAAAGAAACTTCAAAAGATTATTTAGTTCAATCCCTGTAAGTAACTTATATTTAATTTGGTAAAGTGATTTGATGGAGGTCTGATAGCTAGTTAATGGCAGAATCAGAGAGATTTCCATTGTAGGATTTTTTGATACCAAGTCATGCTGCTTCCCTCTTCTTTGAAATCATCTGGAGGTGGTTTACAGGTTAATAAATAATTATAAAATTGAACGTTTAGGTATTTAATGGAACTAAGACTATAAAGGAAGCAGGAGTAGATGCTGCTGTTATCTAAGATTATGTAACTGGGCACAAAATTAAGTTTTCTAGTGTTGAGACAAAATTGGGAAAAACATTTCCTACTAGAATAAGCATGAATTTATACATTTATAGAGGCATACATTTTTGGAATGTATTATAAACAGGATTTTACTGTGTGAAAATGCCCTCATACCATATATTTATAACAAATGAAATGACTCATCTGTAAGTAACAGGATCAATTTAACACATTCATGTGCAAATGTCACTGAAAGAATTCTTCTAAGTTAAACATCTGCAATATTATTTGTACTAATAATATGCTGAGCAAATCTTATCTTCAAATACTACAAAAGAGTAAGCTCTAGTTCATCTCAGGCCAAAAAATGAGAGAAATTCTGAATCTACTTATTCAGAATAAATAGGTTTTTATGAAGGGTAGCAGTGGTTTCTATTTTGATATACACTAAATTCTCTTTGTCCACCCCTCATGTATCTTCCATATTCACACTTGCAAAGTTGGCCAAGATGGGTAAAGGCAACACATTTTGACCCCATTGGCATTTCCACTTTCTCACTTAGGTTGTGAAAAATATATAGTCCTCAGTAGGAGGTTATAATTAGATTTGATTTTCCTTCTTATCTCAAGATTCAATCAGGATTAATCTTATTATTCCTCTTATCCCAAATTATTTCAATCTTTATATGAAGCCCAAGATTCCCAGATCATATCTTTGGCCTAGATTCTCCCCATTAAGGCTCTATACTCTCCCTAATCTGCCTCAGTCTTAAACCCTTTGACTCTGAGCTGTTTTGTTTTTTTGTTTTTTTGTTTTTTTGGCAGAGTCTCTGTCACCCAGGCTGGAGTGCAATGGCATGATCTTGGCTCACTGCAACCTCTTCCTCTTGGATTCAAGCGACTGTCCTGCTTCAGCCTCCTGAGTAGCTGGGACTACAGGCACACACCACCATGCCCAGTTAACTTTTGTATTTTTGGTAGACGTAGGGTTTCACCATGTTGGCCAGACTGGTCTCGAACTTCTGGCCTCAAGTGATCTGCCCGCCTCAGCCTCCCAAAGTGCTGGGATTACAGGCGTGAGCCACCACACTCTGAGCCCTTTTATTGTTCCTATGGAAAGACATGACTTTTCATGAGTAAAATCCCTATATTCTCACCCTCATCTCTGAAAGCGTCCTTACGTTCTCATACTAAATCCTGACTGCTCCTTGAGGACACTGTTTTGGCAAAAAAAAAAAAAAAGATTTTTTTCCTCTTATCTACCTGTAGGTGAGACTGGGTGGGGAGAGAATTAACATTCTTCTATGTTGCTGCTTCCAGAAGCTTGTTTCTTTCTTCTCCATAGAATGCCCTAGATGTTCTGATTTTTGCCTACTACAGCCACAGCTGCCACCTATGATTGTGAAGGAGCACAAGGTTACCTGCACAATAATTTCCAAACTGAGGGGTAAGATTTGGTGCAGAAGTGGAAGAGTTTGACTGAAATATGAGCATGACATTGTTCCTAGTGGAAAGATATGCTGTATATGGTGTCTATTGGTGGGAACATGTATGAGTTCTCATCAGATAGGCCCTCATACCTCTATTAAATAAGAAGCTAAGCATGTGAAGAAATAGAAGCAGCTTGACAGGACCTTATTCCTTCACCTACAAAATGTCCTCATGAGTGTAGTTTATTCTATATAATCCATTTTCTCTAATACACTGAGTAGTTCTCGTAAGAAAACAAAAATGTAATATAGCTTATTGCTAAATCTTTCATGTTGCCATGAGGCTGAGTGAAGGGCATGTGGGATCTCTGTAATACTTTTGCAACATCTTGTAAGGTTATTGTCATTTCAAAATTAAAAGTTAAAAATATAGTTATCATTTTCTCTGCCCAAATCCATGTTTCACTGCACCTTATTTCCCCACTCTTTTTATAGCCAATCTTCCCTAAAAATTTATGTATTTCCTCTTTATGTTTCTGCTATTCCTTCACTTTAGTCCCACTACTCTACTAAAACTGATTATGTCAGTGTCTTGAGTGGCCACCTCATTGCCAAATTCAGTGCATAATTTTCATTCCTTCTCCTCACCTGCCATTCAGCTGCATTTGATGCAACTGACCATGCCACCCTGAAATCTTGCCTACCTGAACAGTAGAAGTAGAGGAGTGCATCATGGCTCCTGGATGGCAGATGCCCTCAACATGAGAGGTAGAGGAGTATGTCACAGCAAAGGACATTCGTGATAGAGGATCATCTCTTTTCCTTCATCCTCTTTTTTACTTATTTTGACTAAACGTTGGAGTGCCCAGAACTGAGTCCTCTGCCTCTGTCTATACTCACTATGTAATCTCACCCATTTCTGTGATTTAAACAAATATTTATAGGCTGCTGACTTCCAAGTTCATATGCCCAGCCTCACATTCTCCCCGCCACTGCTGACTCTTGTTTTATCACCCTACTCCACATCTCTATCTGCATGTCAAACAGACATCTCAAAATAGACTTGTTCAGAGCACAGCTCTGGATTCCTCTGTTCCCTTCCTGCCTCACACTAGCTCTTTCCTCTGTATTCCTCTTCTCAGGAAATGGCATTACCATTTACTGAGTTAGTCAACCCTCAAATCGAAAAAACCTTCCCTAATGCAGATTTTTGTCTAACAAACCATATCATTCCATTAGGAAATTCTGTTGGCTCTGTGTTCTAAATATATTCACAATCATTCAACTTCTCCAACCCTGGCCTAAGCCACCAACATCTGTCATCCAGACTATTGCAATAACCTCCTAACCGGTGTTCCTTGTCTCCTCCTTACTCTCAGGCTTTTCTACTACAGCATTCAGAATGATATTTTAAAAACATCAATCAGATCACGCCAATCTTATGTTCCCAAATCCTCTGCTGAATTCTCATCTCATTCAGAATACAATCCAAAATCTTTGTCATAGACTAAAAATACTGACATAAAAGACCTCTCGGGTTATTCCCTACCATCCTTCTTGCTTGCCTCATTTTGCTGTTTCTCAAGTGTACTGAGTACTGACTTTCCCCAGTGCCCTTGTACTTACTGTTCCCTCTGCACGAAATGTTCCCCTTTCCCTTCTATCCCTGATGTCTACATCATTTGTTTTCCTATTTCTTTAGTTCTCTGCTCAAATAGAGCCTTATCTGAGGTGGTTAGACCTCTCTAACTGCTCTCTCTATAAAAGAATACCCTCCTAATCTGGAGCCCACTCTATTTTTCTATTTGCTTTATTTTTTTCAGACCAGTGATTATAACCTGATATTCTACGTGTGTGTGTGTGCATATATATATATATATATATATACACACACACATATATATACACATATATATACACACACACACATATATATATAGTCTTCTTTCCCTTTTAGAAAGCTCAGTGGGGATTTTATTTCATTCACTTTCTTAAACCTAATGCTTAAAATTGTGCTTAGCATATAGTAGTTGCTCAATAAATATTTTTGGATGATTGAATGACTGAATAAATAAATGGACCTTATGGCCCAACTGTACCTTGAAAAGGTTAACTCTAACCTACCTACCTCTTCATCTTCTCTCCTCTCCCCATATTTAACATGTTATGAACATCCAAATGCTATGCCAAGCATTGGTAATACAAAGGTAAAACACCTAATCAGATGAATACAATATGTTGTTAATTCTAACAATTCGACACAGTATTTGGGAAGCTCAGAAAAAAAAACAACTCACTGAGCCAGAAAAAATGATTCAAAAAATGAATATTTGGAAGACAAAGGGCTGTTAAGGAAGATGACTATTGCCTGAAGAGAAAATACATTATAAAATGGGGTATAATAAGGCAGTATAGCTGCTTGTTATGGTTTATAGGATCTCATGATGTTTATAATAGTTGGGAAAATAAAATCAAATCAATGCTGAAATCCAAGAAGCCAAATATAGTTTGGTCTCTGGCCAATTTAAGTATTTTTCTTCTCTCTCTTATCTTCATCTCCCTTCTGCCTTTTATTTGTGGAGACTATTTTTCCAGGGACCTGATTTGGGAAAATTAATTTTCAGAGTCAGAAAAGTTCAAGGTCATTTAGAGTAAAGCCCTAAGAGACGTATATATTTAGGATTCCCTTTACTCATTGCTTTCAATATTGGTTATATGCTGAAAACAAAGTGTTCTATAGTTTAGGGAGCTCCCCTGAAATTTTGTTAATACTTAGTGTGACAGATTTGGAACTCAATAATATTGAGTACAGTGTGACAGTATTATGAAATTTGAAACAAAGTTTCGTTCCTATGTTTCCTTACTCTGCTTAACCCTTCTCCAATTTGAACACTTGGCCATTAAACTTTAAATGCTTTAGAAAGGGGCTTTATCCTGGGAGGCGGAGCTTGCAGTGAGCTGAGATCCGGCCACTGCACTCCAGCCTGGGCGACAGAGTGAGACTCCATCCCAAAAAAAAAAAAAAAAAAAAGGGGGGGGGCTTTATAAAGCAAGTGAAGAAAAAAGAACCATTTCTTCCTTTTTATTGCCAAAAGCAGAGGCCACAAGGGGACACCGCGCCAAAACCACAGATTCAAAAAATACATATGAAGGACTCAGAGCGGGGCTGCCTGCCTAGAGATAAATGTCACTTTTCCCAGATTGGTGTGGGAAGCTCCTTAGAAGTGAAACCAGGAGAGCTTTAAGTCTGCTAGTGTATGTAAAGGGGTCCTGTGTACTACTCTCCACCTTGGTTGTGAGTCCTAGGGATTAGAGAGAAATGCAGACATCTTTGACAGTTTTTCAGAGCCAATAGTAGCAGAAACCTGTGCCCCTGCAGCCTGCTACATACAAGAGACAGGACAAGTTCGGTCATAGGTGACTTACAAGTCAACAACATTTTAATTCCACATAATTTTCATGCCTAGTGTCATCTAGGAGCAAGAAAACGATGCCCGTATCCAAAGGCGGGGCAACAAAATTGTGAGTGAAAAATCCCATGGGGCCATGGGGTTAGGTCTGCAAGATGGCACAACTCAGACCTACACTGCCCACGAGGGAGCAGAGGGGATGAGGCTGCCATAGTAGATGGCAGCATAACCATCCTGACACCAAGGACCAGATTAGATCTCCCCCTCCTAAAAGTTTTGATCCCATGCAAAAGACCCAGGACCGAAATAAAAAAACAGGGGTGAATAAGATTTTAAATTAGAAGCAAATTCAGTGACAGAAAAAGAAAGGAAGATTTACTTCTCACACTTCTGGGTTAGTGGGCTGAGAACTGCACTTGCCATGTTTATTATTAGATACATGCTCATTGCCATAAGCAACTTTCTGAAAGCTTATAAGATATGTCTATTTGTTATAAATCAAAATGTATCCATGAACTCTTTGGGATCAGCACAAAGGGTAGTTGGGGTTTCCTCAACTTGCGTGATGTGATTTATTATCTTTTTAAATCTGCATTTTCATGTTCTTAGTGGTACCTGAGAAATGGTAAATATTCTTGACAGAGGAACAGGCGAGAGTGGACACAGGAATGCAAAAGGCCTCTGAATGTTTTGCTTTTAAATGAGTTTTAGGCATTTGCTTTGAATAGAAATGATATTGGATCTGCTGAGAAGATAATTCTCAAATTGACGTCATTTAAAAAATTTAAAAAGTTACCACAGCTAAGCTCCTAGTTAAAAAATACCAGTTGCCGAAGGTTGGAAGCATTTGTCAGGTTTTAAGAAGAGAAAAATTGAATACTTGAAGGGCTTTATAGCACAGACTTCAGCATATTATTAGTACTAATAATGCTCCGTTTGAACATTGATCTCAGAGAAACCATCTACTTGGCAAACAAATCAGCAACTCCCATTACCAGAGCAGTTGTGATGAATGTCAGTCCCTGATGAGGCAGACTAATTTCCCATGAACACGTCATTAAACCTGGCTCTGTATGCAGTGTACGATGTCTCAGCAATCAAAGATGCTGTGGAGTTCCAAACATCTTAAGAGCAGCAGCTGAAATACAATTTACTTCTTACTGAAGGAAAAGTGATCACCCAGGCACAAAATCTAGTCTGTGGAAAAAGAAAACGAGTAGGATGGAGCCACCGGAGAGTCTGAGTTGCTTTGCTTTTCAAGTATTTCTCAGGACTTGTCTGCTATGGTGTGCAGCTTGAGGTGATTTGTGACAGACTATTGAAGAGATTTGGAAGGTGTCCTTTAGGTAATTATGCAAAACAGTATGGAAATATAAAAAAAAGTCAAATGATTTCTGTATGCTTCTGGTGTATCCTCGTATAATGCCTTAATTTACAACAGCATCTACTTCACAGTATGCAACGTATTAACCAGCTGGAATCTCTGGTCCCTGTGATTGGGAGAAGAGAGACAGCCACATGAAAATTGGAAAAAAACACAAGGTAGCGTGCTGCTAATTCAAGAGAAAGTTACCTGGGAATACTTCATCAGAGAGGCTCATTGAGATCTATTACCATTTCCAAAGCTGCACCAAGAACAGCCACACTGTGCCTTATTGCTAACTTTTGCATTTCCTCATGCAGAGAATAAAATTTGTTGCACTGATTCAATGCACTTATTACTCTTTCATTAAAATAAAAAAAAGGTTTTGAAGTAAGTCATATGCTTGAATTCTATTAACTGTTATGGAATAACATAGAATAAAATTACAGGAAAATAAGGTACTTTCGTGTATTGAATACCTAACATAAGCCCCATCCTTTGCTAAATATTTGTATGCATTAATTCGTTAAGCATCTGAAGTAGGTGTATCTTCTGCTTAGATGTACAGAAAATGGATTTTAAAATGTTCCTGGTCACGTGGCTAAAGAATAACAGTATTGAGTCTTAAAGCAGGTCTTTGGACTCCAAAATCCTTGCTAATACTGCTATGCTGTGATCTTCCTTTTTCAGAAGACCAGGGAGTAGTAAATATCATGCTTGCTTTAACAGTGAAGCCACTAAGGTTAAGGACCATAAGTAACTTAGGCTATGGCATTAGATGAGCCCAATAGGAGGTCAGGCAGATGTTCAACTCCCCAGGAACCCCACTGCCAGCATCTTCTCCCTGGTTGATATCTCTTGCCCAGATTGTTCAGGGGAACTCACATTATCTTTTGAGGGGGCCTCAGACATTGCCAGCTGAACAAAGAATGTCAAACAAATTCATTGAGCATTTAAACACAAAACTAATGAAGGAATAGATACCATGTCTTTCTTTAAAACAAACTATGCCTAACTAACCTGTGCAGGTTCTTCCAGCAGGTAAAGAAACATGCACATAAGGAAGAACCAGTGGCCATAACTGAAGACGAATTTAGGCTTTCAAAAACCTTTCCCCAGTGAAAGCTACTGGGCAATATAATTACCATAGCTTTTGTGGCTTATTTTACTGTGTCTGAAAAACTAGAACAAAGATAGAAAACCGATGAAGGAGAGAAAGGGACACTTTACAAAATGAAGAAATGCTAGTGGTATAGTACACCAAGAATTAAAGCTTAGGAAAAATTTACTTTCAAAATTGTACATATAGCCTTAAGTAATAAAAACCCTACATTCGCATACAACAGATTCTCATTAGAAACATCAAGATAACAACGAAGCTGGTAAATTTCTCCAAGATCATGGGAATGGGCTAGAAGATAAAAGATGAATTTCAAGTGGTCAAGAAGTTAGTAATATGTATTACATAATTCACTGAACACCTATCATTTTAATTTCTAGGCCAGACCCTAGAAATAAACAAAAGGCTCCAGCAACACAGTAAATTCCTGATCCTTGGTTTGTAAGTGCAATGCCATCTGTGGTGCCAGATATTTGAATAAAATTGATGAAATTTCTTTACTTTGTAAGGCATATTGTATAGATACAAAAAACTATAACATAATGCAATAAATACAAGGAGAGAAAAATAATGCCTTAGCACAGGGATTCTCTACTTTAGCTTATTTTATTATTTTTGAGATGAAGGTTTGCTCCTGTTGCCCAGACTGGAGTGCAATGGCATGACCTCAGCTCACTGCAACATCCACCTCCCAGGTTCAAGGGATTCTCCTGCCTCGGCCTCCTGAGTAGCTGGAATTACAGACGCCCACCACCACGCCTGGCTATGTTTTGTTTTGTTTTGTTTTGTTTTGTTTTGTTTTGTATTTTTAGTAGAGATGGGGTTTCACCATTTTGGTCAGCTGGTCTTGAACTCCTGACCTCAGATGATCCAGCAGCCTCGGCCTCCCAACGTGCTGAGATTACAGGTGTGAGCCACCGTCCTCCGCCTACCTTAGCTTTATCGACCATTTAAGCTGAACAATTCTTTACTGTGGGGGGCTGTCTTGTGCATTGTAGGATATTTAGAAGCACCTCTGGCCTCTGCCCACTAAATACCAGTAGCATGTCTTCTCCCCACCCCCAAGTTTTGACAATCAAAAATTTCTCCAGATATTGCCAGTGTCATAAAGGAGGGATGCACAATTGCTTCAGTAGTATGAACAAGGGACATTTAACACAGCCTGAAGATGGTGGTGGGGAGGGGTGTAGTGCAGGGGAGTAGAAGAGGGGTGGGAGGCTGAGGGAAGGTTTTAGAAATCATACCAACATAGTTTTTGAGAATGAGTAGGTAGTAGCCAGCCAGTAGCCAGCCAAAGGCAAGACATGCCATCAGCATTCATGAAGGCAAAAGGAAGAAAAAACCATGACTCCTCAGGTTGGAAATTCAATCCCCTCTATTTCATTGAACATTTATTGAGCGCCTACCATATGCCAGGTGCTAAGAGTGCAAAATTTCAAAGGAGTTCACAGTCCAGTTCAGCAACTCTCAATCTCATCTCCTCACAGTTATGTATTACGTGATATTGTGATCATTTGTGGGATTTGTCTTACATAATTTGTTACTAGTATTTGTCTTTTAAGAAGAGTTAGGGGGTGGTTTGCTATCGTCAATAATTAATCCCTAAAATGAAATCATTTTGATGCACTGGCATTCTAATAACTTGTTTTGAGTGATAGATAAAGCGGTAGCAATAATAGAAGATTGACTTGTAGGGCAAACCTGCAGTTCAACCTGCTTACCTTGCAGCTCAGAAATAGTTGTCCAAGTGATTCTTATGCATTTTGGTGAATGACAGCCTAAGACCTGTTATTTAAACTAGAGAAGAGAGAGAAGTAAATGAAGTTGTGTGTGATAAAAGCACTTATAGATTTTTGACATTTTTTTCTTGAGTTTTTAATCTCTTTGGACCTCCTTAGCATCATCTTTCCTAGTGTTCCTTCTTTCTCTTCACCCATTTTCTATGTCAGTTTCATTTAGTGTCTTCTGTTGTTCTAGTCAATGGAAAACCTTCAACATACACATTTTTGAGAGCCTACTGTGTGGTGGCCATTATTTTAGACAAATTTGGGTTTTCTCAGATATGCAGATATTGGTAACTTTCAGTAATTTGGGGGTGAGATGAAGAGTATAAAAATTACATGGGCTTTATTTTGTTAGGTTATTGCCTTTGCCCCCTCTTGCATTCCCTTGAATGAACATGGTGCCACAATCAAAATAATCAAGGAGGAAAGGACTTGTGGTGAGGGACATATGCCTTATGTTTCTAGTATATTAAAAAACAAAAACAAAAACAGAGAAGAGGTTTAGAATCTTAACTGTTCAAAATATTCTTCCTGGGCCATCATCCAAATGTATGACTTCAAATACCAGCTGTACATTGGTGACTGTGATTCTCTTTGGCAGGTCTAGACCTTCCTCCCAAGCCCTAAAGCCCTCTATATAACCCCTTGGACATCCCACAGGCACCACACACTCAGCACATGTTAAGGTAAATGTGTTTATTTATTCCCCCAACTTTTTGTCTCCTCTTATAGTTTCTACATCAATAAAAGTCACAACTCTCCATCCAGTAACTCAAGACAAAGATCTGTTCATTCTAGATTCCATTCTCCATTGGCACTAATTGTAGTGAGTCACTAGGCACTGGGTTTTCTTCTTCGGCAGATTTTCTGTCATTACAACTTCTTTCTCTTAGATGACTGATCTTGTTTCTTCCAAACTACCTTTCTTCTTCCAATCTTCCATGCTGTTTTTAAACAGTCAGATAAAGCTACATCCTTGCTTAAAATCTCCAAATATCTCCCACAACTATAGAATAAATTGAACCTTTTTATTCAAGTAATCACCCAAGTTCTCTTTCATTTTATCATTCATATTCATTTATCTTCCTTCAAGCTCTAGACCATGAACTTGGCCCAAAACACGATCCTATCTTCCTGGGGAAATGAAAAGTCTTGTATTGTTCTTTCTGTGGTCATTTTTGCCTTCTCATAATTCATTTTCCACATAGTATCCAGTATAATCACTTCAAAATATCACCCCTCTGTACAACCCGGATAGCATCTCTGGGAACTCAGGACAAAATACAATCTTTAACATGCCCATGAGACCCTGCGTGGGCGAGCCCCTCCTCGCTGTTCACCCTGACCTCAGTTTGCTCTCAACCATGCTCAGTGTGCTCTCTCACCACAATGGCCTCTTTCAGGTCTGTGAATGTGCCTGATTCCTTCTCTTCCCAGGGTCTTCCCACACTCTGTTTTTCTTGCCTAAAATACTCTTCCCTCCACATTTTCCCTAGCTAAGTCTTACTTATCTTTTGAGTACCTTCTTACTGAATTACCTGATTTTTCAAAAATTCCAGGCTCTTTATGTCACCCTACCTTGCTATTTTTATTTTCTTAGTATAAAATAGTTTTTCTCCTATCCAACACGGCATTACCCTGTTGTAAAGAACTCAGTTCATGAGACGTTTTCTCATCTGGGAACACGTTCTGAAAACCTCAGGCTGATTTGCATAGCTCTCCTCCATGTTCCTGTGGATTGTGATCTAACTTTGTCCACCTCATTTCAATTAAAGTCTTCTGAGAGGACTTTTTTCAGTATTGAATTTCTCTTTACTGAGGAAAATATTAACCAGCCATATTGATTCAGTAAATAGTTCAGTAAAAATGCAGTGCTGAGTTTCTTGAGAATTGAGTTTTAAAATTCCAGGCCAACCTGAAGTCAGAACATTCCTTTTATCGCTCAACTTTAGTAATTTTCCCCAGTGACCCACAGTAAAACAAGTCCTAATAATCACTTGCTTAATTGAACTTATACTTATGTCCCTTTGGAGTAAAATTAATTTGGATGAATCTGACTTTTGCTAGATGTAAGTATTTTTTTTGAGATCTGGAGAAAAGTTATAGGAGAAAGGGTTGGGGTGGAACCTTTGTTTTGTTTATGTTTATAGTCGTTCTTATTGCAAAAATGTTTGCTGGGCCAACTGGAAGCAGCAGTGTTTGGAGGCTCCATAATAAGCATGTGAATCCTTCACCAAGGTATCCAGATTCTCTCATCAAAATTGACTAGAAGGCTGGCATGACCCATGGAAAGAAGGAAGAGCAGTGAGGTGCGGTGGCCCACATGAGAGTCACATGGGGAAGGGGATACCCCTCCCCACAGCCAAGGGAGGCTGTGAGTAAGCATGCTACCCAGCCAGGGAAACTGTGCTTTTGCCATGGAACTGTGCAACCCATGGATTGGAAGATCCCACTTGTAAACCCATGCTACCGGGGCCTAGTGTCCCAACCCTGGAATGCACAGATGTTTACAACATCTCAGCTGGAATCTGCCTAAGCCTACTGAACTCTCTGGGGAAGTGGCAACCAGCACCGGCTGGAGCTGCCTGCTGTCTAAGCAGTTTGGACTCCTTGGGGGGAGGGGCAGCAGCTAGCACTGGGACTTGCAACTGCCTAACACACTAAGCTTCCTGGGCAGGGGAAGGACGGCACCCATTTTTATAGCTCCAGGTCGTGCTTTTCCCCTGCTGGAGCCAGGGAAGCTGGATGTCTTAGTCCCAAGATTGTTGTCATAGCCCAGCACACTGGCTGTGGCAGTCTGCAGCACCTCTTCAGGCCTAACACGAACCCATTTTTCCTCAGTGGGTGGTTTCCCTGCAGGATCTCCAGTAACTCCAGCCAGAGGCTCAGGGACAGAATTTGGATCCCCCGGGCCCGAGCCCCTAGTGGGAGGGGTGGTTG
Organism: Theropithecus gelada; assembly: GCF_003255815.1. Classification (NCBI taxonomy): domain Eukaryota; kingdom Metazoa; phylum Chordata; class Mammalia; order Primates; family Cercopithecidae; genus Theropithecus; species Theropithecus gelada. The sequence continues at coordinate 166,299,073 of NC_037668.1, forward strand.
CAGCCTCTGTGGACCAGCAGACAGCCTCTCTCCCTGGTAGTTCTGAGGAATCTGGGCAGCCCAGATGAGTGGGGTTCTCCCCAGTGAAACATACCCTCTCCAGCAAGGGACAAAGTGCTTCATTAAACAGGTCCTGCTCCCTACGCCACCCAACTGGGTGAGACCCTCCATTTGTCAGACATCCTATACAGGAGTGATCCTAATGGCATCAGGTTGGTGCACCTTGAGGTCAGAGGTCCCAGAAGAAGGATCAGGCACCCATCTTTGCTGCTCTCCAGCATCCTTGAGTGACAACTTCAGGCTTGGGAGCAAATCAGAAAAATAGGGTCTGAAGTGAACCCCCAGCAAACTGCAGCAGCCCTACAGAAGACGGACCTGACTGTTGAAAGAAAAGCAGAACGTGACAACAACTGCATCAACAACAACAAAAACAAAAAGGTGCCCACAAAAACTCCATCCAAGGTCAGCAGCCTCAAAGACTGAAACTAGACAAACAAAGATGAGGAAGAATCAAAGAAAAAAGCGCTGAAAGCCCAAAAGGCCAGAGTGCCTCTTCTCCTCCAATGGTTGCAATGCCTTTCCATCAAGGGTGCAGAACTGGACAAAGGATCAGACGGATTAATTGACAGAAGTAGGCTTTGGAAGATGGGTAATAAAAAACTACGATGAGCTAAAGGAGCATGTTCTAACCCAATGTAAAGAAGCTAAGAACCTTGATAAAAGTTAGAGGAATTGCTAACTAGAATAACCAGTTTAGAGAGGAACATAAATGACCTGATGGAAGTGAAAAACACAGCACAAGAACTTCGTAAAGTATACACAAGTATCAATAGCTGAATCGACCAAGCGGAGGAAAGGGTATCAGAGTTTGAAGACCACCTTACTGAAATAAGACATGCAGAAAAGAACAGAGAAAAAAGAATGAAAAGAAATGAAAAAAGTCTCCAAGAAATATGGGACTTCATAAAAAAGACTGAACCTACAATTGATTGGAGTACCAGAAGGAGACAGGGAGAATGGAAACAAGCTGGAAAACACAAGAGAACTTCCCCAACCTAGAAAGACGGCCAACATGCAAACTTGGGAAATACAGAGAACACCATTAAGATACTCCACAAGAAGATCAACCCCAAGACACACAATCATCAGATTTTCTAAGATCGAAATGAAGGAAAAACTGTTAAAGGCAGCCAGAGAGAAAGGCCAGGTTATCTACAAAGGGAAGACCATCAGACTAAGAGTGGACCTCTCAGAAGAAACTCTACAAGTCAGAAGAGATTGGGGGCCAATATTCAATATTCTTTAAAAAAAAAAGTTTTCAACCTAGAATTTCATATCCAGCCAAACTAAGATTCATAAGTGAAGGAGAAATAAAATCCTTCCCAGACAGGCAAATGCTGAGGGGTTCTATTACCACCATGCCTGCCCTGCAAGAGCTCCTAAAAGAAGCACTAAATATGGAAAGCAAAAGCCGGTACCAGTCACAGCAAAAACACACCAAAATATAAAGACCAATGACACTATGAAGAAACTGCATCAACTAATGAGCATAATAACCAAATGGCATCATGATGACAGGATCAAATTCACGCTTAAAAATACCAACCTTAAATGTAAATGGGCTAAATGCCTCAATTAAAAGACACAGACAGTAAAAACTCATTGGTGTGCTATATTCAGGAGACTCATCTTACATGCAAAGACACACAGATGCTCAAAATAAAGGGATGGAGGAAAATTTACCAAGAAAATGGAAAGCAAAAATAAAGGAGGAGTTGCAATTCTAGTCTCTGACAAAAGAGACTTTAAACCAACAAAGATCAAAAAAGACAAAGAAGGCCATTACATAATGGTAAAGGGAACAATACAACTAGAAGAGCTAACTATTCTAAATATATATGTACCCAGTACAGGACCACCTAGTTTCATAAAACAAGTACTTAGAGACCTACAAAGAGACTTAGACTCCCACACAATAGAAGTGGGAGACTTTAACACCCCACTGTCAGCACTAGACAGATCAATGGAACAGAAAATTAACAAAGATATTCAGGACTTGAACTCAGCTCTGGATCAAGTGGACCTAGTAGATGTCTATAGAACTCTCTACCCCAAATCAACAGAATATACATTCTTCTCAGTGCCACATGGCACTTATTCTAAAATCAACCACATAATTGAAAGTAAAACACTCCTCAGCAAATGCAAAAGAACTGAAATCATAACCAACAGTCCCTCAGACCATAGTGCAATCAAATTAGAACTCAGGATTAAGAAACTCACTCAAAACCCCACAATTTTGTGGAAATTGAACAACCAGCTCCTGAATAACTCCTGGCTGGGTAAATGATGAAATTAAGGCAGAAATCAAGAAGTTATTTGAAACCAATGAGAACAAAGAGACAATGTACCAGAGTCTCTGGGACAAAGCTAAAGCAATCTTAAGAGGGAAATTTATAGCATTAAATGACCACATCAGAAAACTAGAAAGATCTGAAATCAACACTCTAACATCACAATTAAAAGAGTTAGAGAGACAAGAGCAAACTAATCCAAAAGCTAGCAGAAGACAAGAAATAACTAAGATCAGAGAAGAATTGAAGGAGATAGAAACACAAATACCCTCCAAAAAATCAATGAATCCAGGAGCTGGTTTTTTGAAAAAAAGAAAATTAACAAAATAGACTACTAGCTAGACTAATAAAGAAGAATGGGAAAATCAAATAGACGCAATAAAAATGATAAAGGAGATATTACCACTGACCCCACAGAAATACAAACTACCATCAGAGATTACTATAAACACCTCTGCACAAACTAGAAAATCTAGAAGAAATGGATAAATTCCTGGATGCATACACCCTACCAAGACTAAACCAGGAAGAAGTTGAATCCCTGAATAGACCAATAACAAGCTCTGAAATTGAGGTAGTAAGTAATAGCCTACCAACCAAAAAAAGCCCAGGACCAGATTCACAGCTGAATTCTACCAGAAATACAAAGAGGACCATTCCTTCTGAAACTATTCCAAACCATTGAAAAGGAGAGATTCCTCCCTAACTCATTTCATGAAGCTGGCATCATCCTGATACCAAAACCCAGAAGAGATACAACAAAAACAACAACAAAATTTCACGCCAACATCCCTGATGAATGTCAATGTGAAAATCCTCAATAAAATACTGGCAAACTGAATCCAACAGCACATCAAAAAATGTATCCATCACGATCAAGTCGGTTTCATCCCTGGGATGCAAGGCTGGCTTAACATACACAAATCAGTGAATGTAATCTATCACATGAACAGAATGAAAGACAAAAACCACGTGATTATCTCAACAGATGCAGAAAAGGCCTTTGATAAAAATTCAACGTCACTTCATGTTAAAAACTCTCAATAAGCTAAGAGTGCCATTGATGGAACATATCTCAAAATGATAAGAGCTATTTATGGCAAAACCAAAGCCAATAGCATGTTGTATGGGCAAAACTTGGAAGCATTTCCTTTGAAAACTGGTACAAGACAAGGATGCCCTCTCTTACCACTCCTATTCAACATAGTATTGCAAGTTCTGTCCAGGGCAATCAGATAAAAGAAAGAAACAAAGGCTATTTAAATAGTAAAGAAAGTCAAGTTGTCTCTGTTTTCAGATGACATGATTTTATATTTAGAAAACTCCATCATCTCAGCCCAAAAACTTCTTAAACTGATAAGCAACTTCAGCAAAGTCTCAGGACACAAAATCAATTTGCAAAAATCACTCCAACAGTAGACAGAGAGCTGAATTATGAATGAACTCCCATTCACAATTGCTACAAAGAAAATAAAATACCTAGAAATACAACTAACAATGTATGTGAAGAACCTCTTCAAGAAGAATTACAAACCACTGCTCAAGGAAATGAGAGGACACAAACAAATGGAAAACTATTCCATCCTCATGGATAGGAAGAATCAATATCGTGAAAATGGCAATACTGTCCAAAGTAATTTATAGATTCAATGCTATTCCCATCAAACTACCATTGGCATTCTTCACAGTATTAGAAAAAACTGTTTTAAATTTCATATGAAATCAAAGAATACCCCATATAGCCAAGACCTCAGAAATAACACCACACATCTACAACCATCTACAACTTTGACAAACCTGACAGAAACAAGCAATGCAGAAAGGATCTCCTATTCAGTAAATAGTGCTAGGAAAACTGGCTAGCCATATGCAGAAAAAGGAAACTGGATCCCTTCCTTACACCTTATACAAAAGTTAACTCAAGATGGATTAAAGACTTAAGTGTAAAGCTCAAAACCATAAAAACCCCAGAAGAAAACCTAGGCAATACCATTCAGAACATAGAGATGGGCAAAGACTTCACGACAAAATTGCCAAAAGAAATTGCAACAAAAGCCAAAATTTGCAAATTGGATCTAATTAAACTAAAGAGCTTCTGCACAGCAAAAGAAACTGTCATCAGAGTAAACAGACAACGTACAGAATGGCAGAAAATTTTTGAAATCTAACCATCTGACAAAGGTCTAATATCAATAATTTACAAATAATTTAAACATATTTACAAGAAAAAAGGAAGCAGCACCATCAAAAAGTAGGCAAAGGATATGAGCAGACACTCCTTAAAAGAAGACATTTATGCAGCCAACAAACATATAAAAAAAAAAGCTCAACATCACTGATCAGAGAAATGCAAATCAAAACCACAATGAGATATCATTTCACCAAATCAGAATGGCAATTATTAAAAAGTCGGGAAACAATAGATGCTGGTGAGGCTGTGGAGAAACAGGAATGCTTTTATGCTGTTGGTGGGAATGTAAATTAGTTCAACCATTGTGGAAGACAGTATAGCAATTCCTCAAGGATCTAGAACCAGAAATACCATTTGTCCCAGCAATCCCATTACTGGGTATATGCCCAAAGGAATATACATCATTCTACTATAAAGACACATGCACACATATGTTTATTGCAGCACTATTTACAATACTGAAGACATGGAACCAACCCAAATGCCCATCAATGATAGACCGGATAAAGAAAATGTGGTACATATACACCATGAAATACTTGCCAGGATGTGGATGAAGCTGGAGGTCATCATCCTCAGTAAACTAACACAGAAACAGAAAAACAAACACTGCACGTTCTCACTCATTAGTGGGAGTTGACCATTGAGACCACATGGACACAGAGAGGGGAACAACACACACCAGGGCCTGTTGGGAGTTGGGGGGGCAGTGAGGGGAGGGAACATAGAGGACAGGTCAGTAGGTGCAGCAAACCACCATGGCACACGTATAACTTTGTAACAAACCTGCATGTTCTGCACATGTATTCCATTTTTTTTAAGAAGTAAAGAAAAATAATTTAAAAAATGTTTGCTCACCCTTATATTTTACTACCTTGGGGTCTACCATGAATTCCTGACAATAAATTTTCATAGAGATGCAGGGCTGGCTCTTGTTTTTGCATATGACAGAGGCCCTAGTAGCTTTATGCAGAAAGAACTACTGAAGACAGCATTTCTCTTAGTGGGTGGTGGGAGTACTTTTAATAAGGACACCCCACCATATAGGTGGTAATTTCAAAATGCCCCACTTAACCTGATTCAGTTATCCCCCTTAGTATCTATGGTAGTCAAGAGCAGCTATCTGCAAGTGCACCAACAACTATTTAGACTTGTGAATAATATTCAGGTTTATCCTTAGTTATTACAGATTTTTTTTGCTGGTCAAGGAATGATAAACAGGATTTTCTTCTTTTGAAAGCATCAAGAAGAATCTGTTACATGAGGGAGGACTGAGATGCCCAGGTAATGCATTTCATATTACTCACCTTCTTAGAGTATAGAGGTTTTCTAGAAAGACTTGTCTACAAAAATATTATACAACATCAATTGCTCATACTACGAATGAATAATGTCAATAGTTGCATTATTAATATATTCATGTGCCATACTAATTGCATTTAGAGTGCGAGATCTCAATCTTACATGCTCATTATTAACATTATTTTAACCACGTGAAAGTTTCTTTGAGAGATTTTGAAGCAGTTACCGTCAGTAAGAAGCAATTATAGCAGACTGATGAAAAGCAGAGGATATGGACTTCTTCCTTCCATCTCTTCCTCTCTTTCTCTTTCTTCCTTTTTTTACTCCTTTTGTTCTCTTTGTAATCTAATAAATTTATTCGAATATATATCTGTGTTAATTATTCAGTGTTTTAAATTTTCTTCAAATATCTCTTCTGTCTCAGGATTTTTGTTTTCTTCCTTAGGAATAGCTACTTTATATACATTAAATCTCCTTTGTGTGTTTTTTTCTATGTATTTTTGTGGGTACATAGTAGGTGTATATATTTATGGGGAGTTTGGGATATTTTGATATGGCATACAATGTATAATAATTACATTAGGGCAAATAATATATTCATCACTCTAAGCATTTGTCCTTTGTTTTGCAAACAATCCAATTATACTTGTTTAGTTATTTTAAAATGCACAATTAAATTATTGTTGAATATAGTCACCCTGTTGTGCTATCAAATACTAGATGTTATTAATTTTTTCTATTTCTTTGTAGCCCCCTCAACTCCCCCTCACTACCCTTCTCAGCGTCTGGTAGCCATCATTCTATGCTCTATCTCCATGGGTTCAGTCATTTTAATTTATAGATTCCACAAATAAATGAGAACCTGCAAAGCTTGTCTTTCTGTGCCTAGTTTATTTTACTTAACATAATGACCTCCAGTTCCATCCATGTTGCTGTGCAAATGACAGGTTCACATATTTTTATGGTTGAATAATACTCCATTGTCTATATGTAACATATTTTCTTTATCCATTCATCTATTGATGGACATGGGTTGCTTCCGAATCTTGGTTATTGTGAATGGTGCTACAGTAAACATGGCCATGCAGATATCTCTTTGCTATACTGATTTCTTTTCTTCCAGGTATATATGTAGCAGTGGGGATGGTGGGTCATATGGTAGCTCTGTGAATATGTTTGAGGAATCTCTAAACTGTTCTCCATAGCGGTTGTACTAATTTACATTCCCACCAACAGTGTACATTTCCTTTTCTCCACATCCTCACCAACATTTATTATTGTCTCTATTTTAGATACAAACCATTTTAACTGGAATGAGGTAACATCTAATTGTAATTTTGATGAGCATTTCTCTGATGATCAATGATGCTGATAAACTTTTCATATATCTGTTTGTCATTTATATGTCTACTTCTGAGGAATGTCTATTCTGATCTGTTACCTATTTTTAAATCTTATTTTTGATTTTCTATAGAGTTGTCTGAGCTTGTTACATATTCTGGTTATTAATCCTTTGTCAGATAGAGAGTCTGCAAATATTTTCTCGCATTCTGTGGGTTGTCTCTTTCCCTTGTTGATGGTTTCATTTGCTGTTCAGAAGCTTTTTAACTAGATATGATCCCATTTGTTCACATTTGGTTTGGTTTCCTGTGCTTGTGGGGTATTGCTCAAGAAATATTTGTCTATTCCACTGTCTCCAACATTTTCTTAATTGGAGAAAACCTTTCTCTGACATTTTCTTTTAATGGGTTTATAGTTTTAGGTCTTAGATTTAAGTTTTTAATCCATTTCAATTTGATTTTTGTATATGGTGAGAGACGGGTCTACTTTCATTCTTCTGCATATGTATAACCTGTTTTCCCAGCATCCTTTGTTGAAGAGACTGTTCTTTTCCTATGTATGTTCTTGGCACCTTTATGAAAAATGAGTTCACTATAGAAGTATAAATTTGTTTCTGGTTGTTTATTCTGTTCCACTGGTCAATGTGTCTCTTTTTATACCAGTGCCATGCTATTTTGTTTACTTTAGTTCTGTAATATAATTTGAAGTCAGATAATGTAATCCCTCCAGTTTTGTTCTTTTTGCTAGGATGTCTTTGGCTATTCTGGGTCTTTTGTGTTTTCATATAAATTTCAGGATTCTTTTTTTCTATTTATGTGAAGAATGTCATGGGTACTTTGATAAGGATTGCATTGAATCTGTAGATTGTTCTGAGTAATATGGACATTTTAACAATATTGATTCTTCCAATCCATGAAAGTGAAATATCTTTTCATTTTTTGTGTCCTCTTCAGTTTCTTGCATCAATATTTTATTGTTTTTATTGCAGAGATCTTGTACTTTGGTTAAGTTGATTCCTAGCTATTGCAAATAGGGTTACTTTCTTGATTTCTTTTTCAGATTGTTTGCTGTTCACATAGAGAAATGTTACTGATTTTTATATGCTGATTTTGTATCCAGCAACTTTTCTGAATTTGTTTATCAGTTCTAATAGGTTTTCTGGTGGAGTCTTTAGGTTTTTCCAAATATAAGATCATGTTGACCTCAAACAGGGATAATTTGACTTCTTCCTCCTTTCCAATTTGGATGTCCTTTTTTTATTTTCTTTCACTTGTCTGATTTCTCTAGCTAGGACTTCAGTGGCCTCCTTGTCATGTTCTAGATCTTAGAGGAAAGGCTTTTAGTTTTTTTCCAATTAAGTATGATATTTTGCTCTAATAAATGAATACTTTGCTCTAAGAAGTTAATACTTTGCTGAGTCAATATCTGTATAAAATACTGAAGACCTTCTATTTGGGGTGATATGTAGGAGAAAATATGAGAACAAACTAGTTTCAATACTTGTCTCTCAGAAGCTTATAATTTAAGGTATAAGACACAGATTGTATGAGAAAACAATAATAATCCTTAAGATTTTTTTTATCCCAATGGTGACATTAATTCAGCAGCTTCTACATGTTCAAAAATTTGAAATATTTTAGGTTTGTGTGTGGTTTACATTCTTCCAAAGTTTACACTGAGCAGCAATAATCAAGGGTCTCTCAGAGGGCCTGGCACATGATAAACACTCAATAAATATTAGTTGAATAAATGAACGAATGAATAGTTCATAAAATGCCTATAATGAAAATTAGGGGCAGAGGAATCAAATCATTATTTGGCAGGAACAGACACAGTATTTGCAAAGCTTAAACTGATGGGAACCATTAATACCTTCAGTATTCATGAGGTGTTATCCTACCATAATTCCCAGTTAGACTGGCTCGTGTGTGGTAAAGTCTGTCTTAGCTGTTCAAAAATTTACATTCAAAATATGCATCCAGGAGTGCAAAAGTGACAACAGATTAATCTGGGCTACTCTCTTTTTAATTGGGAGACATTCTATGACCCCTTTCAAACAGGGATTGAACAGTAGGTTTTATTTGTTTTTTAGTTAATTAAATTCCCATTTTGATGAGCCAGAAAAAGCTTAGTAGTGTACTAAAAAATAGACGATGTGTGAAAAATACCAAGTTTCATATAACCTATGAACCAGATTGCAATGGAGCATTTAAAAAAATGTGTATATATATATATATTCTTGTTCTTTGCTAGATAAGGGGAGTGAAATTTGACTTTTTTGACATGCTACTAAACATGTCTCATGACAATTTGAGCCATGGTGCTGGCAGTTTTCTTGGCAAAAGGCCTGAGGCTATCTTACTAATTTATTAGCATTGCCATGCATATCTGAGCTTTCTTTCTGTAATTCTTTCACTCTCATTCTCTTGGACCCTTATATTTAGTTTCCATATTAGGAGTTAACAATGTTTCTTCTTTTTAATCCACCTGCTTCTAAATGAATAATTTTAGCCATCACTGTCCAGGAACCCTTTGAAAAATTCCTTTGTGTTACAGTCACACAGCTGTATCCTGATACTGAGACCACATTGGAGGCCCTTAGTAACATGCTTCTATTGTCTGTCCTGGGAAGCATGTCCTCTTTGCATATATGTTTCTTTCAAATTATTTTTTCTTGAGTTTTTTACATAATCTCAAACAGTCAGGCTGGCACTTTGTTCTCCCAGAGATGAAGGAGCAATAGTGGTTAGGCTTTCCTGCCCTCACTCTTTCCAATTTGCTCAAATATGTGAGCTGTTCTGAGAGAAGTCACCCTGACACATGTGACAGGCACTGTCAATTAGGTTACTAGACAAGCAGGCAGGGTCCTGGCATTGAACTGAGTCATTTGCCAATACTGGTATATACAGAATGAAAGCTGGAGAGTCAGGGTCTCTCTGACTCACTTTTTTTTTTTTTTAGAATGCATTGTGATTTCTGATAGAGGAAGGAAGGAATTAAGACAAAACAAGGGAAGGAAGAATTTATTATTTCTTTCCACCAGCCAGCTCACTGGTTCCTCTTGCCAAGAATATACATTTAATTTATAAGACAAACACAATTCTAGTTATATATTATTTTAAATTTAGTTTACAGATAATACCATGTCTTTGGAATTAAATGATTTATTTTGAGGTAAGTAAATAAACATGAGAAAAGTAGAAATTGTAGAGGGTCTCTTAATGCAAACAAACTTCATCACTTGCGATGTGGTTAACACATATGAGCATTGAATAAAACTTGGGTTTACTGAATTATAGTGATTTTTAATATATGCCTTCTAAACATAAAGTACTGTGCTATAATAAGAGGTATATTATGATTTTCAGCAAGATACTTTATAGAAAAGATCTGTAAGAAGCAAGATAAGCTAAATTGCCCCCCCCCATTATTATATGACAATGGCATTGTCAGGATATAGTTTAAAATCTAAGACCACCCCACATGTGGTATCTGCAAACAAGCTGAAGGCTCAAACCATCAAATTTTAAAAGACACAAGAAACCTGAAGTCATGCTGAAGGAATCCTTTTCTTGTTTTATCATTCCAAAGGAAAAATGTCCCCATAAAACCCACCATTCACAAAATAACTGTAAGGAATATACTCTAATTATGTTGACACTTATCTTCATGTAATTGTTTGCCTGTTAACCTGAAGGTTTTGGACATGAATATTTCTTTTTTTTGTGTGTGAAGTAATGAATATTTTATTTTTTTCATTAAAACACTTATTTTTATTAGATTATCTTTGAAATTGTTTTTTTTTATTTTTTATTTTATATTATTACTATACTTTAAGTTCTAGGGTACATGTGCATAACGTGCAGGTTTGTTACATATGTATACTTGTGCCATGTTGCTGTGCTGCACCCATCAACTCGTCAGCACCCATCAACTCGTCATTTACATCAGGTATAACTCCCAATGCAATCCCTCCCCCCTCCCCCCTCCCCATGATAGGCCCCGGTGTGTGATGTTCCCCTTCCCGAGTCCAAGTGATCTCATTGTTCCGTTCCCACCTATGAGTGAGAACATGCGGTGTTTGGTTTTCTGTTCTTGTGATAGTTTGCTAAGAATGATGGTTTCCAGCTGCATCCATGTCCCTACAAAGGACACAAACTCATCCTTTTTTATGGCTGCATAGTATTCCATGGTGTATATGTGCCACATTTTCTTAATCCAGTCTGTCACTGATGGACATCTGGGTTGATTCCAAGTCTTTGCTATTGTGAACAGTGCCGCAATAAACATACGTGTGCATGTGTCTTTATAGCAGCATGATTTATAATCCTTTGGGTATATACCCAGTAATGGGATGGCTGGGTCATATGGTACATCTAGTTCTAGATCCTTGAGGAATCGCCATACTGTTTTCCATAATGGTTGAAGTAGTTTACAATCCCACCAACAGTGTAAAAGTGTTCCTATTTCTCCACATCCTCTCCAGCACCTGTTGTTTCCTGACTTTTTAATGATCGCCATTCTAACTGGTGTGAGATGGTCTCTCATTGTGGTTTTGATTTGCATTTCCACACATCTACAGCCATCTGATCTTTGACAAACCTGAGAGAAACAAGAAATGGGGAAAGGATTCCCTATTTAATAAATGGTGCTGGGAAAATTGGCTAGCCATAAGTAGAAAGCTGAAACTGGATCCTTTCCTTACTCCTTATACGAAAATTAATTCAAGATGGATTAGAGACTTAAATGTTAGACCTAATACCATAAAAACCCTAGAGGAAAACCTAGGTAGTACCATTCAGGACATAGGCATGGGCAAGGACTTCATGTCTAAAACACCAAAAGCAACGGCAGCAAAAGCCAAAATTGACAAAGGGGATCTCATTAAACTGAAGAGCTTCTGCACAGCAAAAGAAACTACCATCAGAGTGAACAGGCAACCTACAGAATGGGAGAAAATTTTTGCAATCTGCTCATCTGACAAAGGGCTAATATCCAGAACCTACAAAGAACTCCAACAAATTTACAAGAAAAAAACAAACAGCCCCATCAAAAAGTGGGCAAAGGATATGAACAGACACTTCTCAAAAGAAGACATTCATACAGCCAACAGACACATGAAAAAATGCTCATCATCACTGGCCATCAGAGAAATGCAAATCAAAACCACAATGAATATTTCTTTCTAATATTCAAACAACTGGTTTTAAGAACAAAAGAATGAATATGTCTACAAATTATCAGGTACTTAGCTTCAAATAGCAATTCACATAAAGGCAGCAACTTGAAGACAAACTTTTTTCAGAATTAATTTTAGGGCTCCCCCTCTACCGATTCCTCAGTTGTTGCTGAACCATGGGTAAGTGTTAAGTTTTAGTCTTTACATACACATATATATTTACATAGGAAATGTGAATAAAAATATATTAAACAAGATAGAGGTTATGTGTTCAAATAACATATTCAGAAAATATAAATGTTAAGGTCATTTTTAGCAATGTTAACACATTATTCACTACTTTTTCACCAAAGTAGTTATCAGAATGTAAAAACTGTTAAAACATACTATATGTGTGGAATGTGATAAAATTGCCACTCCATTAACAGAGAAAGAAAACCAGGAGGGAGGGGGAGAGAGAGAGAGAGAGAGAGAGAGAGAGAGAGAGAGAGAGAAATAAAAAAAAATAACAGAAACAATGCATTATTTATTTCATTTTTGCAGAAAAAAGCGAGTGAAAACCATAACTGTTTCTCATTTTATTAGTAATATTCAATGTTCATGTTGCTCTATAAATCTAAACATGCTTGCATTGTTTTAAAAATCAATAAATCTCTTGCTGTACTTTTGTTCAAAAGAGTCAATTTATGGTTATATTTATTTGTTTTGGATAGAACAAGAGAAAACTCTCACTGGAGTTTTCTATAAGAAATTTCAATTTCTAACAGAACAATATACAGTCAGCTCACCGTGTCCATGGGTTCTCCATCCACCAATTCAACTGACTGAAGATCAAAACATTTTTTTTTTTAAATTGCATGTGTATTGCACATGTACAGGCTTTTATTCTTGTTACTACTGCCTAAACAATAAAGTATAACAACTATTGTACTAAGTATTATAAGTAATCTAGGGATGGTTTAAAGTACATGGGAGAATGTGCATAGCTTAGGTGCAAATACTACATCATCTTATATTAGGGACTTTAGCATCCTCTGATTTTTGCTTCCACGGGGTCCTGAAACCCATGCCCCATGGATACTGAAGAATGACTTTGTTGATCAGTAATTCAGAAGATTTCTAGCAGTCCTTGTGTGCTAAATGTCTTTACAGTACCAGAGCACTTGATGGAACAGAAGCAGCACACACCATTCCTATTTAAAAGACAATTTTGCACCTTTGGATTAATGGTAAACCAGGAAAAAAATCCGTCATACAGTATAACATTGTTTAGAAGATTATAAAATTTTAAAAAAGCTATAGCATGTGTATGGTTGGGATTTCAAGATTAAGTCAGTGCAACAAGGTGTCTTATGTTTTTGTGACTGAAACAGTGTAACCAGAGATGTACTACAAATGGAAACAACCATTAATGGAGCAGGGTCATATTTTATAACTCTAAAAGGATGCCACTCATGACATTGTATCATCCCTCTGCTCATACATTTTTAAAATTTCCTTGTAACTGAATCAGCATGTAATCTTATAGTATCTTATAAGAAAGTCACTTGACCTCCCATTTCCCATTGTTAAAGCGAACTAAATATGGGCTGAGAAGGACTCCATACTTCTATATTTGAGACCTTGGGGACACACTGTAACCAAATTTGGGAGTCTGTGCCTGTAACAATAGCTGAGTCTTGACCAATGCCAGAAGCCATACTTCAACCACTCATACACTGTTGTCAAGTATTCAAACTCTGTTGAAGGAAGGCATACACTGAGCTGTAACCAATTCAATTGTTTCTGTACCTCACTTCCCATTTCTGTAACGTCACTTCCCCTTTTTTGTCTTTAAATCTTCTTCCACCACATGACTGCCCTGGAGTCTCCCTGAATCTGTTGTGATTCTTCTGGGGGTTGCCCAATTCGCAAATCATTCATTGCTCAGTTAAACTCCTTTAAATTTAATTTGGCTGAAGTTTTTCTTTTAACACCATCTAGTTTCTGCTACATTTCTCTGTTCCTCTTTTAGAAAAGTGTATTAAAAATAGTATCCATATCCTTATATCCAATTATGTTCATACTTCTTTTGCCTACTCCACTTACGCTTTAGTGCCCTTGGTGCCACTGAAACTGTACTTGGGGAGGTAAAAGTCACCAATGATATGCATGTTCCCCAATCTAGTATTTCTTAAAAAGAAGTTTCATAAATTTAAGGTGTATGTAATGTTTTGAAATGCCTACACATAGTAAAATTATATTATAGTCAAGCGAATTCACGTATCCATCACTTCACATCTCGTATCCTTTTTTGTGTAGTGAGAGCACCTGAAATTGACTTTTATCAAATTTCTTTCTTTTTTTGAGACAGAGTCTTGCTTCATTGTGAAAGCTGGAATGCACTGGCATAATCATGGATCACTACAGCCTCGACCTCCTGGGTTCAAAAGATGCTCCCACCTCAACCTTCTGAGTAGCTGGAACTATAGATGTGCACCACCACACCCAGCTAATTTTTAAATTTTATGTAGCGATGGGATCCCATTCTGTTGCCCAGGCTGGTCTTGAATTCTTGGTCTTAAGTGATCCTCCCACCTCAGCCTCTCAAAGTGCTGGGATTACAGGCAGAAGCCACCAACCCTGGCCTCAGATTTTTAGTGTACAATACTATAACTATAGTCATCACGCTATACTTTAGATCATGAGATTAGATTTTTTTTTTCATTCTATGTAACTGTTAACTTTATACTCTTTTACCAGTACCTCCCCATTCCCCCTACCTCCTCACCCCAGGTAACCACCATTTTACTCTCTATTTCTATGTATTTGATCTTTTAACATTGCAAATATAATTGAGCTCTTGAAATATTTTTCTTTCTGGTCTAGCTTATTTCACTTAGCATAATGTCCTTCATTTTCATCCATATTGTTATGAATGACAGAATCTCCTTTTAAAAAGTTGAATAATACTTCATTGTGTATATATCTGCCACAGCATTTAAAATCTGTTCTTTTGTTGATGGACATTTAGGTTGTTTGGCTATTGTAAATAATGTTGTAATGATCATGAGAGCTCAGGTATCTCTTCAAGGTCCTGATTTTACTTCCTTTGGATGTATACACAGAAGAGGGATTGCTAGATCATATGGTATTTTCATTTTTATTACTTTAAGGAACCTTCATACTGTTTTACATATTGACTATACCAATTTATATTGTCACCAACAGTGTACAAAGCTTCCCTTTCCTCTACATCCTCATCAACACTTACCTATTTTCTTTTCTTTTTTTTTTTTTGGAGATGGAGTCTCGCTCTGTCGCCCAGGCTGGAGTGCTGTGGCCGGGTCTCAGCTCACTGCAAGCTCCGCCTCCCGGGTTCCCACCATTCTCCTGCCTCAGCCTCCCGAGTAGCTGGGACTACAGGCGCCCGCCACCTCGCCCGGCTAGTTTTTTGTATTTTTTTAGTAGAGACGGGGTTTCACCGTGTTAGCCAGGATGGTCTCGATCTCCTGACCTCGTGATCCGCCCGTCTCGGCCTCCCAAAGTGCTGGGATTACAGGCTTGAGCCACCGCGCCCGGCCCTATTTTCTTTTTATAATAGTCATCCTAACAGGTATTATAGTAACATCTCATTGTGGTTTTTATTTGCATTTGTCCAGTGTTGCTTTTCAGATACGACTTATCCTTTTGTATGTCATCTTTGGAAAAAAATCTGTTCAAGTCCTTGCCTATTTTTAAATTGGATTATTGGTTTCTTTATTGCTGTTATTGTTGAGTTGTAGGAGATACTTACATGTTTTGAATATTAACCCTCATCAGATATATGGTTTGCAAATATTTTCTTTCAATCCATGGGTTGCCTTTTCATTTCACTGATTAGTTCCTTTGCTGTGCAGAAGTTTTAAAGTTTGATGTAGTTCCACTTGTATATATTTGATTTTGTTGGCTTAGCTTTTGCTATTATATCCAAGTAATTATTATCAATGCCAATATCAAGAAGCTTTTCCCCATGTTGTTTTCTGGGTGTTTTACTGTTTCAGTATTACATTTAAGTATTTAAATTTGTGTTGTTTTAAGTAATTAATTTTGTGTTGATTTTTGTGTATGGTGTAAGGGTACAGTTTTATTCTATTTTATTTTACATGTGGATATCCAGTTTTCCCAGAGCCATTTATTGAAGAGACTATTCTCTCTCCATTGGGTATTCTTGGTGCCCTTGTTGAAAATTGATTGAATATATATGTTAGGGTCTATTTCCAGCCTCTCAATTCATTTCTATTGGTCTGTGTTTCTATAATTATGCCAGTAACAGTGTTTTGATAGCTATAGCTTTGTAATATAATTTTAAATCAGGAAGTGTAATGCCTCCAACTTTGTTCTTTCTCAAGGTGACTATTTGGGGTCTTTTGTGGTTACATACAAATTTTAGAATTGTCTTCTCTATGTTGGTTAAAAATACCATTTGGGACTCTGATAGGGATTGCATTGAACCTGTATATCATTTGGGGTGGTACGGACATTTAAAAAATGTTAATTCTTCAAATCCATGAACACAAGATATCTTTCAGTTTATGTGTTCTTCAATTTGTTTCATCAGTGCTTAATAGATTTTAGTGTACGAATCTTTCAGCTCCTTGGTTTAATTTATTTGTTAGTATGTTATTCTTTTTGATGATATTATAAATGAAATTATTTTCTTGATTTCCTTTTCAGATAGATTGTTGTTGATGTAAAGAAGTGCAACTGATTATTCTATGTAGATGTTGTATCCTGCAAATTTACTGAATTTATTTATTAGTTTTAAAAGGTTTTTTTTGTTTGTGTGTGTAATCTTAAAGGGTTCTATGTACAGGATCACATCATCTGCAAAGAGAAATAATTTTATATTTTCTTTTATGATTTAGATACCTTTTATTTCTTTTTCTGTCTGACTGCTTTTGCCAGTACTTTCAGTAATAAAAGTGGTGGGAGTAGGCATCCTTGGCTTGTACAAGACCTTAGAGGAAAGATTTTTCTCTAAGATAACGTTGATGATCATGTTAGCTATGGGCTCTTTATAAATGGCCTTCAATGTTTTGAGCAAATTTCTTTCTATACCTATTTGTTGAGAGTTTTTACCATAAAAGGTGATAAACTTTGTCAAATGTTTTTCTGTGTATATTGAGATAATATAGTTTTTATTTTACATTCTGTTAATTTCATATATCACATTGATTGATTGCATATCTTAAACCAACCCGCATACCAGAGATAAGTCTCACTTGGTCAGGGTGTATAATTGCTTTGACATGTTGTTGAATTTTGTTTGTAAGTATTTGATTGAGGATTTTTGCATCAATATTAATCAGAGATATTGGCCTATAGTTTTCTTGTGGTATCTTTCTCTAGCTTTAGTATCGGGATGATGCTGGTTTTGTAAAATGAGTTCAGAAGTATTCTCTGTACAAGCTTGAGTGAACCGAGATCACGCCACTGCACTCCAACCTGGGCAACAGAGCGAGACTCAGTGTCACACACACACATACACACACACACACAAGAAGTATTCTCCGTACTTCTGGTTTTGGGAAGACTTTAAGAATGATTAGCATTAATTATCTTTAAAATGTTTGGCAGCATTCACCCATGAAGACAGCAAGTCTTGGGCTTTATTTTGTTGTTGGGAGTTTTGATTATTGATTTAGTCTCCTTAGTCATTATTGATCTGTTCATATTTTCTGTTTCATCATGATTCAGTCTTATTAGGTTGTATGCATCTATGGATTTCTCCATTTCTTCTAGGACCTCCAATTTGTTGGCATATAATTATTCATAGAAGTATCTTCTAATTCTTTGTATTTCTGTGGCATCAGTTGTATCTTTTCTTTTACTTATAATTGTATTTATTAGAGTCTTTTTTTCAACCCAGCTATAAAATTGTCAATTTTGTTAATTCTTGCAAAAAATCACAGCTTTTTGTTTGTTGTTGATTTTTTTTTCTATTATCTACTTGAGTTACTCTTGCTCTGATTTTTATTATTTCCTTCCTTCTGCTAATTTTGGCTTTAGTTTGTTTTTTGTCTAGGTATTTGAGGCGTAAAGCTAGATTATTTATTTGAGGTGATTATTCTTTTTGAATGTAGGCATTTATTGTTATAAACTTTCCTCTGTAGCTTTTGCTGCATCCCGTAAGTTTTAGTAAGTTGTGCTTTCATTTTTGTCTTTAGATATTTTTTAAATTCTCTTTTGATTTCCTCTTTGATGCAGTGGTTTTCCAAGAGTATATTATTTAGTTTCCACATATCTGTGAATTTTCCCATTTTGTTGCTGTAGTTGATTTTTAGTTTCATTTAACTGTGGCCAGAAAAAAATACTTGGTACTGTTCTGATCTTCTTCAATTTGTGAAGACTTGTTTTGTGACCTAACATATTCTGGAGAAGGTTTTATGTGTGCTTGAGAGGAGTGTGTATTCTTTTACTGTTGGGTGAAAAGTTCCGTATTTGTTTTGTAGATCCATTTGGTCTATAGGGTTGTGCAGTCTGAATTTTTTTTTTTTTTTTTTGAGATGGAGTCTTGCTCTGTCACCCAGCCTGGAATGCAGTAGTGTCATCTCGGCTCACTGCAAGCTCTACCTCCCGGGTTCAAGCGATTCTCCTGCCTCAGCCTCCTGAGTAGCTGGGACTACAGACGTGCACCACCACACCCAGCTAATTTTTGCATTTTTAGTAGAAACGGGGTTTCACCATGTTGGCCAGGATTGTCTCGATCTCTTGACCTCATGATTTGCCCACCTTAGCCTCCCAAAGTACTGGGATTACAGGCGTAAGCCGCTGCGCCTGGCCACCATCTGACATTTAATTATTGATTTGCTATCTGGATTTTCTATTCATTATTAAATGTGATGTATTTAAGTCTCTTACTATTATTCTGTTGCTATCAATTTTTCCCTTTCAGATCTGTCAATATTTATTTATATTCTTATGTGTCTGATGTTAGGTGTGTAGGTATTGACAATTATTATATCTTTCTCTTGAACTGACCATTTTATTGTTATGAACTTCTTTGTTGAGACAATTTTTGAATTAAAGTCTACTTTGTCTAGTATAAGTATAGCACTCCTGCTTTCTTTTCGGTGTTTACGTGTAATAACTTTTTCCATTCCTTTACTTTCAACCTATATGTGTCCTTGAATCTAAAATGAGCTTCTTGTACATAGTATACAGTTGAATCTTAGTTTTTAAATTAATTCAGCCACAATGTCTTTTTATATGGGAGTTTAGTAAAGTCTCTTTATTTACTTTTTATTTTTCATGGCTCATAAATTATATATGCATTCACTTTATTGTTTTCAAGGACAATTATATATTAATTTTTAATTTTTATAGATTCAGCAGAAAGTTGCAAATTTCTTACATGCTTATATTGTGTAGTGGTAAAGTCTGATCTTTTAGTGTCCCTATCACCCAAATTATATCCAATAGGTAATTTTTCAACCCTCACTCCCCACACTTTACGCTTTTGTATTTTTCAGTGTCTCTTATTCCACTTTGTGTGTCCAGGTGTATCCATCTTTTAGCTCGCATTAATAAGTGAGAGCATGCAGTATATGATTCTCTGTTTCTGAGTTGTTTCACTTAGGATAATGGCCTCATGCCACTCACGTTGCTGTAAAAGACATAATTTCATCATTTTTTATGGTTGAGTAATATTCCATGGTATGCAAATTTTCTTTATCCAGTCCTCCATTGATGGACACTTAGATTGATCTCATATCTTTGCTATTGTGAATAGTGCTGCACTAAACATAGAAGTGCAGGGTTTTTTTATATAATAACTTTCTCCTTTGGGCTTATGGCCAAATACTGGGATTGCTGAAAGGGATGGTAGTTCTATTTTCAGTTCTTTGATAAATCTCCTTACTGTTTTACATAGAGGTTTTGCTAATTTACATTCCTATCACCAGTGTATAACATTCCCTTTTCTTTGTATCCTTGCCAATATCTGTTATTTTTTGACTTTCAGTAATGTTCGTTCTGACTGGTGTAAAATATATCTCATTGTGGCTTTAATTTGCATTTTTCTGATGATTAGTGATACTGAGCATGTTTTCATATGCTTGTTGGATTTTTGTATGTCTTCTTTTGAAAAATATCTGTTCATGTCCTTTGTCCAGTTTTTAATGCGGTTGTTTGTTTTTTCCGGTCAAGTTCTTTGGGTAGATTCTGAGTATTAGACCTTTGTTGGATGCACTGCTTGCAAATATTTTTTCCCATTCTGTAGGTTGTCTATTTACTATGCTGATCATACATTTTGCTTTGCAGAAGCTTTTTAGTTTAACTAAATTCCATTTGTCTATTTGTGTTTTTGTTGCATTTGACAAATTGGTGAATTATTTACCTAGGCCAATGTCCAGAAGAGTTTTTCCTCAGTTTTTTTTCTGAGACTTATATAGTGTCACATCATACATGTAAGTCTTCAATTCATCTTGAATTAGTTTTTGTATACAGTGAGAGCTGGGGTCCAGTTTCTTTCTTCTGCTCATGGCAATACAATTTTTCCAGCACCATTTACTGAATAGATTGTTCTTTCCCCAGTGTATATTTTTGTTGACTTTATTGAAGACAACTTAATTGTAGATATGTGGTTTTATGTCTGGGTTCTCTACTTTGTATCATTGATTTGTGTGTCTGGTTTTATATATCAGCATCATGCTGTTTTGCTTACTATAGCCTTGTAGTGTAATTTGAAGTCAGGTAATATAATGCCTTTAGCTTTGTTCTTTTGTTGTTGTTTGACTACTTGACCTTTTTTATTTTTTGGTTCCTAATGAATTTTAAATTTGTTTTTTCTAATTCTATGGAAAATGATGCTGGTAATTTGAAAGGGATCACATTGGATCAGTAAACTGCTTTGGGCCATATGGTTATTTTAGTAATATAGAGTCTTCCAATCTATGAGCATGGGATGTTTTTTCATTTGTTTGTGTCATCTACTATTTCTTTCATCAGTATTTTGTAATTCTTTTTGTAGAAATCTTTTACCTCCTTGGTTAAATGTATTCCTAGGTATTTTATTTTACTTTTGTAGCTATTATAAACAAGATTACCTTCTTGATTTTATTCTTACCTTGACCATTGTTGGTGTATAGAAATGCTACTGATTTTCATACAGTCATTTTGTATCCCGAAACTTTACTAAAGTAATTTTTTAAATCTAGGAGCTTTTGGAGGAGTCTAGAGTTTCCTACACATAAAATCATATCACCAGTGAATAGAAATAATTTGACTTTCTCTACTCTAATTTGGATGACTTTTATTTTGTTCTCTTGCTGGATTTCTCTGGCTAGGACTTCCAGTAATACGTTGAATAGGATTGGTGAGGGTGGGCATCCATGTCTTGTTCTAGTTTTTATGGGGAATGCTTTCAACTTTTCTCCATTCAGTATAATGTTGACTGTGGGTTTGTCTGTTCTGGCTTTTGAGATTTGTTCCTTTGATGCCTAGATTGTGAGGATTTTTATCATGAAGGGATGTTGAATTTTTTGGAATGCCTTTTTTGCATCTATTGAGATGATCATATGGTTTTGTTTTTAGTTCTGCAATGTGGTCAGCTGCACTGATTGATTTGCATATAATGAATTATCTTTGCATTCCTGGAATAAAGCCCACCCACTTGATCATGGTGTATTATCTTTTTAATGAACTATTGGATTTGGTTAGCTAGTATTTTGTTGAAGATTTTTCTATCTATGTTCATCAAGGATACTGGCCTGTAGTTTTCTTTATTTCTTGTGTCCTTACTTGGAGTTTGTGTCAGAGTGATACTGAGTTCATAGAAAGAGTTAGGAAGGATTCCCTCATCTTTGCTTTTTTGGAACAGTTTTCAGTAGGATTCTTTTCAATTTTTCTTTGTGTATCTGATACAATTCTGTGAATCCATCTTGTCCTGGGCTTGCTTTTGTGTGTGGGGGAGATTTTTAAAGGAGTGATTCTATTTTTTTTCTTTTTTTAAAATTATACTTTAAGTTCTAGGGTACATGTGCACAATGTGCAGGTTTGTTACATATGTATGCATGTGCCATGTTGGTGTGCTGCACCAATTAACTCATACATTAGGTATATCTCCTAATGCTATCCCTCCCTGCTCCCCCAACCCCATGACAGGCCCTGGTGTGTGATGTTCCCCTTCCTGTGTCCAAGTGTTCTCATTGTTCAATTCCCACCTATGAATGAGAACATGCGGTGTTTGGTTTTCTGTTCTTGTGATAGTTGGCTGAGAATGATGGCTTCCAGCTGCATCCATGTCCCTAGAAAGGAAATGAATTCATCCTTTTTTATGGCTGCATAGTATTCCATGGTGTATATGTGCCACATTTTCTGAATCCAGTTTGTCATTGATGGACATTTGGGTTGGTTCCAAGTCTTTGCTATTGTGAATAGTGCCACAGTAAACATGCCCATTCAGACTTCTGGAGGATTTCTGTTCCTTTTCCCTTCATTTCCCAGATGGAGGCTAATTAGAAGCTGACCTTCAGGCAGGAGCTAGGAAAGTATGCAGTAAGACCTCTTCCCGGGAGAAGCTGGGAGGTGGGCATTTTTGCCTGCTCACACTGCATGGAACCTGGAGGGGATAACTGATGAAAGGGATCGTTAAAACTGCCTCTGTTCACTGTAGTGCTATAATACTCATGAATTCTGAGCCCTGTTTACTCCCAAAGCTAAGTGATTTAGAAGCTGATTTCTCAGGTGGCAACTGTAAAAGTTGGAGTACTATGTGTGTGGTCCAAACCCTTCACTCCTTAGTGAGAAGTTGTGAGTTGGGATCTCCCTTCTGATGGTAAGGTGATGTGCTTGGGGTGGAGTTTGTGGTACAAGTATGTCTCAGATTTTTCTACTCAATTTAATGTGGATATTCTCTTATTTGCCCTCTGTGTGAAACTAGCTTCTGGATTTCTCTCAGAGGAATTGAACAGTGTGTAAGTTGTTAGTGAATTATGGGAGGAGGAAAAGTCAGGAGCTTCCTTTTCCACCATCTTGCTGAAGTCCTTCAGTCTAGTGTTTAATTTTCTACCACGGACATTTTATGCTCCAAGTAGCATTTGATAGGGTTGATCTCTCCTTTATGGAAATTTTTTAGCGTTTGTCTTGCATAAACAAGTGCTTCTACTTTTGTCTCTTACTCCATTAACTGTTCTTTGTCAAGATTATTTTTAAGATCCTCATCTTCTGTATCTACTCCGACTTCCTAGGTGATTTGATCAACCCTGTGTCCTTTTTTCTCATCCTTCTGCACATGAGGGAGCCCTTTATCTTGAAATCTGTCACCAAAATATTAAAATTAGTTTTGCTTTACTTATTTTTGTTATTATTATAGCATTGAGGGTTATCTTTGTTTTTATTGCATGTATCAGAACTTTGTTCTTTTACATTGTTGTGTGGTGTTCTATTGCGTGAAGATTCCAGTTTATTTCCTCATTCTATTGGTGATGAAAAATTGAGTTCTTTATGATTTATGGATATGGTACATAAAAATACTATAAATAGTCTTGGCTATGACTTTTGTTGGATATAGCACTTATTTTGGTTGGGAATGCATTCAAGAATGGAATTAATCGTAGGAGATATATCTAATATATCTAGTTTTAGTAGATACTGCCAAAGTTTTTAAAAATGTTTGTATCAAGTCAGACTTCTGTAATTAATGTGGAAGAGTTTCATTTACTCCAAAATTTCACCAACATTTGATATTGAAATTATTTTTAATTTTAGCCGTGGTGGGTATACAGTGATACGTCATGATTTTAATTTGCATTTTTCTGATGACTAATAATATTGAGAATCTTTTCAAATGTTGATAGTTCAGTTTGATATCTTTCTTTCTGAAGTGACTTTTCACTTCACAAAGTGAAAACTTCTTTTCAAGTCTTTGCTTATGTATGTCTTGAATTTTTACTTATTTTTAAGTTAATAATTTGAAAGTTACTTTTTAGAAATTCTAAAATGCTTTTAGCATTTTATGTATTTGAGATATCTTTTCCAACTCTACAGCACGCTTGCCTTTTACTTCTTTTTCTTAATTTATTTAATTCTTAATTTGACATTAAGGAGATCCAAGTGCTTGTTTGTTACATGGGTATATTGCATGCAGGTGGGGATTGAGCTTCTGATATACCCATCACCCATATTGTGAACATTATACCTGATAGATAATTTTTCAACTGTTGCCCTTCTTCCAGAGTCCTCCCTTTTAGAGTCACCAGTTTCTATTTCCGTTTTATGTTCCTGTGTATCCATTGTTTAACTTCCACTTATAGTGAGAAAATATGGTATTTGGTTTTCTGATTCTGAGTCAGTTCACTCAGTGGCCTCCGGCTTAATCCATGTTGCTGCAAGGGACATGATTTTATTTTTTATGGCTGCATAGTATTCCATGGTGTATATTTATCACATTACTTTTATCCAGTTGACTCTTGATAAACACTTAGGTTGGTTCCATGACTTGGTAATTGTGAACAATGTTACAATGAACATACAAATAAAAGTGTCTGTTTTATATAATGATTTATTTTCCTTTAGGTAGATAACCAGTAGTGGGCTTGCTGAATGGAATAGTAGTTCTGTTTTTAGTTCTTTGAGAAACCTTCATACTGTTTTCCATAAAGATTGTACTAATTTACATTCCCATCAACATTGTATAAACATCCCCCTTTCTCCTCATCCATGCCAACACTTGTTTTTTTGACTTTTCAATAATAGCCATTCTGGGGAGGGATCAAGATGGTCGAATAGGAACAGCTCTGGTCTGCAGGTCCCAGTGATATCAGCGCAGAGGCTGGTTATTTCTGCAATTCCAACTGAGGTACCCAGTTGCAAAATAACCAGCTAGCATCATGATGACAGGATCAAATTCACACATAATAATATTAACCTTAAATGTAAATGGACTAAATGCCCCAATTAAAAGGCGCGTACTGGCAAATTGTATAAAGAGTCAAGACCCATTAGTATGCTGGATTCAGGAGACCCATCTCATGTGCAAAGGCACACATAGGCTCAAAATAAAGGTATGGAGGAATATATACCAAGTAAATGGAAAGCAAAAAAAGCAGGGGTTGTAATCCTGGTCTCTGATAAAACAGACTTTAAACAAACAAAGATCAAAAAAGGCAAAGAAGAACATTACATAATGGTAAAGGGATCAATGCAATAAGAAGACCTAACTATCTTAAATATATATGCACCCAATACAGGAGCACCCAGATTCATAAAACAAGTTCTTAGAGACCTACAAAGAGACTTAGACTCCCACACAATAATAATGGGAGACTTTAACACACTACTATGGATATTAGACCAATGAGACAGAAAATTAACAAGGATAATTGGGAGTTGATCTCAACTCTGGACCAAGCAGACCTAATAGACATCTACAGAACTCTCCACCCCAAATCAATAGAATATACATTTGCCACATAGCATGTATTCTAAAATTAACCACACAATTGGAAGTAAAACACTCCTCAGCAAATGCAAAAAATGGAAATCATATATGAACAGACACTTCTCATAAGAAGACATTTATTCAGCCAACAAACATACGAGAAAACCCCATCATCACTGGACATTAGAGAAATACAAATCAAAACCACTAGCACAATGTCTCATGCTACTTAGAATCGTGATCATTAAAAAGTCAGGAAACAACAGATGCTGGCGAGGCTGTGGAGAAATAGGAACACTTTTACACTGTTGGTGGGAGTGTAAATTCTACCATTGTGTGGAAGACAGTGTGGTGATTCCTCAAGGAATACCATTTGACTCAGCAATCCCATTACTAGATATATACCAAAAGGATTATAAATCATTCTACTATAAAGACACATGCACACTTATGTTTATTGCAGCACTGTTTACAGTAGCAAAGACATGGAACCAAGTCAAATGCCCATCAATGATAGACTGGACAAAGAAAATGTGGCACATATAAATCATGCAATACTATGCAGTCATAAAAAGGAATGAGTTCATGTCCTTTGCAGGGACATGGATGAAGCTGGAAACCATTATTCTCAGCAAACTAACAGGAACAGAAAACCAAATACCACATGTTCTTACTCATTACTGAGAATTGAACATTGAGAACACAGGACACCGGGGAACAACACACACTGGAGCTTGTTGTGGGGTGGGGGGCAAGGGGAGGGAGCATTAGGAAAAATACCTAATGCATGCGGCGCTTAAAACCTAGATGATGGGTTGATAGGTTCAACAAACCAGCATGGCACATGCATACCTATGTAACAAACCTGCATGTTCTGCACACGTATCCCAGAACTTAAAGTAAAATGAAAAATAAATAAATAAGTAAATGTGTGTGCTCTAAAACAAATAATATTAGCCATTCTGATTGGTGTAACGTAACATGATATCTCATTGTAGTTGTTTTCATTTCCCTGTTGATTAATGATGTTAAGGGTTTTTTTTTGTTTGTTTTTTTCATCTATTTTCTGGTTGCTTGCATTTCTTCCTTCGGGAAATGTTTGCTCATGTCCTTTGCCCAACTTTTAATGGGGTTGTGTTTTTTTTCTCTTGTTGAGTTGTTTGAGCTCCTTGTAGATTCTGGATACAAATCCTTTGCCAGAAGCATAATTTGCAAATATTTTCTCCCTTTCTGTAGAAGTTCTGTTTATTCTGTTTTTTTTTTTCTTTTTTGCTGTGCAGAAGAATTAGTTTAATTAATTCCCATTGTCTGTTTTTTGTTTTAGTTGCATTTCTTTTTGAAGCAAATATCACTTTATGATAAATTATTTGCCTAGGCCAATGTCCAGAATAATTTTTCTAGGTTTTCTTCTAGAATTTATGCAGCTTCAAGTCTTACATTTAAATCTTTATTTTTTGTATATGGTAAGAGATAAGTGTCTAGTTTCATTCTTCTGCATATGGCTGGCCAATTTTCCCAGCACCATTTATTGAGCAAGATGTCCTTTCCCCATTGTTTATTTCTGTCAGCTTTATCAAAGATCATTTGGCTTTAGGTATGTAGCTTTGTATCTTGATTCTTTATTGTATTCCTTTGATCTATGTGTCTATTTTTGTACCAGTAGCATGCTGTTTTAGTTACTATAGCTTTGAAGTATAATTTGAAGTCAGGCAGTGTAATGCCTCCAGATTTGTTCTTTTTGTTTAGAATTGCTTTAGTGATTTGGGGTCTTTTCTGGTTCCATATAAATTTTAGAATTCTTTTCTTATTTGGTGAAAAATAGTGTTGGTAATTTGAAAGGGATTGCATTGAATCTGTAGATTACTATGGTCAGAATGGTCATTTTAATCATAGTGATTCTTCTAACTCATGAGTATGGATTTTTTTTTATTTGTTTGTGTCATCTATGATTTCTTTCATTATGGTTTGTAGTTATCCTTGTAGAGATATTTCACCTCCTTGGTTAAATGTATTCCTAGATACTGTGTGTGTATGGGAGGGCTATAGTCAATGGGATTTAGTTATTGATTCAGTTCTCACCGTGAACTTTATTGTTTATAGAAATGCTACTGGTTATGTACATTGATTTTTGTATCCTTAAACTTTATTGAATTTATTTACCAAGTCTAGGAGTCTTTTAGAGGAATCTTTAGGGTTTCCTAGGTATACAATTATGTCATCAGTGAGCAGAGATCATTTGACTTCCTCTTTTCCAATTTGGATGTCTTTTATTTTGTTCCTTTGCCTGATTGGTCTGGCTAGGACTTTCTGTACTATGTTGAATAGCAGTGGTGAGAGTCAACATTCTTGCCTCTGCACAGGAAAGGTAAGACAGCTTAGGCTGTTGATCTAGGCAAGTGGATGCTCCAAATGCCTGGAGATCTGCCTGAGCAGGGAGTGGAGAGATCCCTGCTGCACCACGATCTTTGCACAAGAAGGGCAGGGTGGCTGAGGCTGCCAAGCCAGGTGAGTGTGTGTTTCAGATGTCTGAAGATATTCCTGGATGTGGAGCAGAGAAGCCCCTACTGTACTACAATCTGAGAGGAACACACTGGGCCACCCAGCAATGACAAACACAGACCAGTTCCAGGCTACAAAGCTGTTCCTGGCTGCAAGTTTCATTGCCTAGGAGAAACTGCAGTTTCAGCAGCTTTCCTCCCTGTATTAGTTCATTTTCACTTTGCTATAAAGAAATACTTAAGACTGGGTAATTTATAAAGAAAAGTGATTTAACTGGATCATAGTTCCACAGGCTGTGCAGGAAGCATGGCAGCATCTGCTTCTTGTTGGAGGTTGGGAGGAAGGTCTTAGGGAACTTACAATCATGGCAGAAGGCAAAAAGGAGTGAGGTACTTCACATGGCTGGAGTTGGAGGAAGAGACGGGGGTGAGGTGCCACATACTTTTAAACAACCACATCTTGTGACCATGCTATCATGATAGCAGCACCAAAAGGATGTTGCTAAACCATTCAAGAAGGATTCACCCTCATAATCTAATCAACTCCCACCAGGCCCCACCTCCAACACTGGGGATTACAATTAAATATGAGATTTAGGTGGGGACACAGATCCAAACCATATCGCTCATACTCCAGTCCTGTGACAGGACAGAGCCCAATTTCAGCATCTACTGTTGGAGGACTAACTACAGTTGCCAATCAATCTGGCTGTGGGGGTCCTTTACCAACTCTCGAGCAAGCACTTCAACCTCTGGCCCGAGACTTGAAAGCCTGTGCAGCCACATTGCCTGGTTACTAAGTAATGACTGACTTTGTATGAACCTGTATTAAAAATGGAGTCCTCCTCTCAGTCCTGGGCCTGGGAAAATTTCTGCAGCTTTTCCAGGTTTCTTTTCCTTTTAGCATTTCCCAGCCACTCCCCAAGTTAGCCCCAGGGCTTGGGACAAACAAGATGCTCTTCCTAGGCCAGGGTTGCAAGTATCGCTAGTGGAAAGGTGAGTCACAGAGGAAGACTCTCTGCCTACGTCATGTACAGGCACTTCACTCAGTTTTATCAGGCAAATGCCATAATGGGGTGGGGACTGCTTGCTTACCTTCTCTTTTCTATGATTTGGGTGTCCTTTGCTATTCCAGTGAATTGCCATTTTCTTTCTTGAATTAAAGCTCACAGGGTTGATCTTTATGGACTGTTTTGCTATTTCCAAGTGGCGAGGTGTGCTAAAAAGCATCTAATCTGCCATCTTGGAGGACAAAAAAAAAAAAAAACCTCATTTACTTTCTTACTAGTGACTTTTGATAAATAGAAATTCTTAATTTTAATGAAGTCCAATGTACTATTTCTTTTATTATTAGTGCTTTTCAAAAATCCTGCTAAAAACATATTTTTCAATTTTAACATAATAAAAATATTTTCTATGTTGTATTTTAAAAGGTGTCTGATACAGGACTATAATTCGTGTATGTGTGTGTAGGGGTGTGTGTGTGTGTGTGCGCATGTGTGTTTGTGTATGGGGTGAAGTAGGGAGTTGAGGTTTATTGTTTTCCATATGAATACACTATTGACTTGGCACAATTTGTGATAAATATTATCCCTGCAATACATGTTAATAAAGAATTTGTTAGAAATGAGATGATTGTACACATGTGACACTGTTTCTCACATCTTCATTCTGTCCCACTGGTCAGTTGGTCAATACTTGTGAAATACATGTGATTTTAATTACTGTAGATGTAGACTAAGTCTTAATCTCTGGTAATGTAGATTCTTTTGTTTTTTATCTTTTTACTTTATGCTGCTTTTGCTGTTCTAGGTTCTGTGCCTTTTCATATACATTTTATAACTAGCTTGTGGATTTCCATAAAAAATAAAGAACAAAAAGAAACAACAAAACTACCGTGACTTTGGCATGGACTGCCTTAAATAAGTAGAGCAAACTGAGGAGAACTGCCATCTAAACCATTTTGAGTCTTTTAATCCTCAAACATGGTAATATACTATCATTTATTAAAGTCTTTAATTTCCTTAATAATGTTTTATAGTTTCCAGTGTAGAGGTCTTAAAAATTATTGTTATATTTGCTCTTAGGAATTTGATGTTTTTGATGTTATCATAAGTGGTATGGGTTTTAAATTTCATTTTTAAATATTCATTGGTATTATATAAAAATATAATTGACTTTTTTATATTGACTTTGTGCTTTGAGACCTTGATAAATTGAATTATTAGATCCAAATAGGCTCTTTTTTAGAGTTTTTAAGATTGTCTAAAATATCAAAAAATATCGTCTATGCAAAGATAGATTTACTTCTTTTTCAACCTGGATTTTTTTTTTTTTTTTGCCTTATTGCAGTCATCAGATTGTCTAGTATAATATTTAATAGACGTCATGAAAGCAGATTGTCTTGTTCCTGATATTAGGGAGAAAGCATTCAGTCTTTCAACATTAAATATGATGCTAGCTGTAGGTTATTTAATACATTTCTCTTTTGAAGTAAAAATATTTGATCTATTCGTGTATCACTTAGTTTAAAAATAACTTATGGGTATTAAATTTTGTCAAATAGTTTTTCTGTATCTTTGAGATAATTATATTGTTTTCTTTTTTATATGTTAATATGGTGAATTGCATACGTTTTTCAATGTTAAACCAACATTTTTGGATTGAATCCCACTTGTTCATTGTATCTGTTAGGTTTTCCCAGAGATAAATAAACAATAGAATATGTATGTGTAGATACACATACACACACACACACACACAAACGTACATACATATAAATATATACACACATACATGTATTACATATGTATACATTATATATATATTATTAGACAGAATTGGCTTATGTGGTTATATAGGCTAATCTGCTGTCTGCAAACTGGAGAACCAGCAAAACTGGCTGGTATCATTCTGAGAAGTAGAGGACCAGTAGTATAAGGGAAGGAGAAGACTGATGCCTCACTTCAAACAGTCATAGAGAGAGAATCCAAACTTTCTCAGATCTTTTCTTTGATTCAAGTGCTCACTGGGATGGAGTGCTCACACTGAGGAGGGCAATCTGCTTTTACTCAGTCTACAAATTTAAATGTTAATTTTTTTTTTCCTGGGAACACCCTCACAGACACACCCAGAAATAATGTTTAACCAAATTGTCTGGGCATCCTGTGGTCTAGTTAAGAAGACATAAAGTTAACCATCACAGCCATTAAATATTATACTCTTAGATAATGTTGGACTTTATTGTTAAAATTGTAATAAATGTTTTTGCATTTGTATTCATTAGAAATGTTGGTCTTTACCTTCCTCTCATGTAATAGTTCTATAGTTTTTGTATTTGGGTAATACTGGTTTTCTTCAATTTTCTGGAAGCATTTGTTCTTTAAAATTTTTTATTTCTTCTTTTAAAATTTGATAAAATTTACCAATAAAGCCTAGAGTTTTCTTTGTTAGAAGATTTAAAATTTTAAATTCAATTTCTCTAATTGATGTGTGGATATTTGGATTATTTTTTCTTGACTGAGCTTTGGTAGTCTGTACTTTGTTAAGAAATTTGTTCATTCTTTATGTTGTCAAATGTGTTGGTATAAAATTTTTTTTACAACATTCTCTTATATCTTCTTAAAATCTAGAGGATTTGATGTTTCCTCTTTCATGCTTCATACTGGTTTATTGTGTCTTCTCTTACTTTTCCTGATCAGTCTGACTAGAGCTTTATTAACCTTACTGATCTCATCAAAGAACCACTCTTTGATTTCATTATTTTTTCTCAGTTCTTTTTTCCTGTTTTCTTTTATTCATTTGTTGTCTCTATTGTTCTTTCTTCTTCTTGCATTTAGTTTAATTTGATTCTATTTTTCTAGTTTCTCAAGATAGAAACATATCATTGATTTTTTAAGCATTCAAGTTTATAAGTTCTCCTCTACTGCTTTTCTTGCATCCTGCAAATTCTTTATGTAGTTTCTTTATTTCATCCAATCCAAAGTATTTTCTAATTTCCATTGTGGTTTCTATTTTGATTAATAGTTTACTTAGATGTGCTCTGTTTAATTTTAAATTATTTAGTAATCTCTTAGGTACTATTCTGTTATTAATTTCTAGTTAATTTATATTGTGATCTAAGAATAAACTCTACATACTTTCAATTTTTAAATATTTTTAGAATTTTAATTTATTTTGAATGGCCCAGAATGTGGTTTATTTGGTATATTATCCATGTGTACTTGAAAATATATTCTATTGTTGTGGAGTATAGTGTTATATAAATTTCAACTAGATGAATTTGGCTGATAGTGGTTGCTCAGTTCTTTTATAAACAATTACTTGTTTTGTCAACTTTTCATAAATCAATCACTGAGAAGGGAATGCTGACATTTTCAACTATAATTGTAGATGTGTTTTTAACTCTCTGTTACTTTTATCAGGTTTCACTTCAGGTGCATTGAATCTCTGTTATTAGCATCATGCACATATATGATTGTTATGTTTTCTTGATGAGTTGATACTTTTAGGAAATATTTCCTTTGTTATAATAATCTTTGTGTTTCAGCAGAGTAAGTAAAGTTATTAGAGAGAGAGTGTTAGGGCTAACTCACGCATATGAAGACTAACTCATAGCCCACAGTATGAGAAGTTTTAGTGAGACAGTCTGATGGCAGAAGTTTGTGACAGGGTAGGAGAAGAGGACATTTAATCAGAGGCACATTCTCCTACTGCAGGTCTGGAGATTTGGGAGTGAGATATTCAGGGAGTGCCTGTCTGATGGTGTTATTTTCTCTGGGAAACAAGAAAAAAGGCCTCTGCTGAGAGTGCAGGAGGAAGCTAAATGCTCTAATAATTTATTCATGTGTTCAGTGATTGGAAATTCTCTGACATAAGTCTTTGTTGTGGCCATCACTGTTGAGGCCATCTGACTAAAAGTATAAAGAAGTAAGCACCAGGCATGGTGATAAAATCTAGGGACTGAACAACAAAGCATTTTTAGATAGATGAAAAACAAATAGATAGATACATAGATAGATAGA
The DNA here is from genome assembly GCF_003255815.1 of Theropithecus gelada. Lineage (NCBI taxonomy): Eukaryota > Metazoa > Chordata > Mammalia > Primates > Cercopithecidae > Theropithecus > Theropithecus gelada. Next base: position 166,332,364 of record NC_037668.1, read on the forward strand.
TAGATAGATAGATAGATAGATAGATAGATAGATAGAGATAAGCAGACCTAGATTTCCTAACAAGTTCTGGCTACTGTGGAGTTTTACCTAAAGTGTATCTTTAATACTCCCAACAATTCTATAAGACGATCTTTTATTATTACATTTTAGGTATGAAAACACTGAGGTTCAGAAAGAGAAAGTGATTTCTAAATTTTACTATAGTAGAGCTACAATTTGAAAACAGACTTGTTTGATCCCTAAGTTCATTTAATTGTCATTTAATTACATGTCTACAAAACAAGATCCAGGGTTGCAAGTCCTATGTGGTAGAAAAGTACAAACTATTAAGAAGTTGGAGCCTAAAAGAGAGCAATAAAGGATGCTAAGGGTTGGAACTCAAGCTTTGTGGGAAAAGATTGAGGAGCCTTCAATGAAAGGTAAATTCCCTTGAGGAAGGAAGGAAGGCCAATGAAGGGATGGCTCATAACGATTTTTAAATACATGGACACTTTCTTTCTGAAGAAGAGAATCAAAGTGTCGACATAAAAGCCAGGAAGCAGAAGAGAGTAACACATTATTGTTTTATGGTATATACTAGCTGCCACAAGAGTCTAGCACAATTCCTGTTGACTGTTCTGTTGGGGAGACCTCTTACCACTATTGTGATGCTATGAAAGACGCTATCACAGAATGCTCTAGCAACACAGAAGAGGACTGCCCAAGCTAGACAGGGATGGTGGTGGATCTAGGAGAACCTTCCAAGGGAAGGTGAGGGAGCAGGGCATATTTGGAGAACTGCTGGCAATTTATTAAATAAGGCTGAAGAATAGGATTCAAGTGAGAAGTGACAAATGAGGCAGAGGTAGGGAGGGGCCAAGTTTATAGGTCACTTTCACATCCTCTAAGACTCTGATCACCTTAAAAGCCAGGAGTATACCTTGCTCATCTTTGCCTACTACGATATTTAAAACATAGTTGACTCTATAAACATGCTGGTAAAGAGATTGTGTTTTGTTCTAAAGGCAAAAGAGCTAACACAGGATGAAGTGCAGAGGAGGAGCATGATCAGATTTGGGTTTTAAAAAGCTTGAGGGATTCCGGGTGGCTGAGCCAGGATGACATTTACCTTTACCAGTGCCTTGGACATGTGGTAGGGATGAGGACTCTATGAAAGGGGACGGAGGGTCAATGCTGGGAGCAGAAAGAGATCAGACTGTGGAGAAAGGGGCCTACTGATGGTGACCTCTTAAAGCCAAAATGAGAAGTTTGGAATAAAATCAAATAAGGAGATCAGGAGTCATTGTATGATGATGAATTGAAAACAGTGTCTTAGAAAATTTGATTCAACAATGAAGTACCGGGGCAAAAACCTAAAGGGTGAGTGTTTTGTGTGGGGACTTCATGGAGTTGATTAGGAGGTGGAAGTTCAAGCCAGGCTCTTGACAGGAGGAACGAAGAGAAAGAGAAAAATTATTGAAAGAAAAAATTAGTACTTGGTGATTACATTCTTTTTTTCATTCGTTTGTAATGTATTCACCGATACGTTATATCATTCTATAAATAACTTAAGTGACATATGGATAACAAAAGATAAATTTAAAAAAGCTCCAAGGTTTTGATCCTGAAGAAAAAGTACCATTGAGTGGAACTAAAGTTTATTTGTGAATAGTGAGGAAAGATGAATTTAATTTGTGCATAATAATAATAATGTAGGCCAGGTGCAGTGTCTCACGCCTGTAATCCCAGCACTTTGGGAGGCCGAAGTGGGCGGATCACAAGGTCAAGAGATTGAGACCATCCTGGCTGACGTGGTGAAACCCCGTCTCTACTAAAAATACAAAAATTAGCTGGGTGTGGTGATGCTAACCTGTAGTCCCAGCTACTCAGGAGGCTGAGGCAAGAGAATCGCTTGAACCCAGAAGGCGAAGGTTGCAGTGAGCCGAGGTCATGCCACTGCACTCCATCCTGGGCAACAGTGTGAGACTCTATCTCAAAAATAAAAATAAATAAAAAAGTAATAATAATGTAAAGAAACAGTGGAAAAGTATTTATCAGACATGTACGACGTGCCAGGCATTCTGGTATGTCTTATATGTATTATTTCTTTCTCATAGCCCTGTGATATATGCTCTCTTACTAGTCCTATTTTATAGCTCAGAAAGTTGAGTCTCAGAGGTCAAGTTGCCCAGGGTCACAGAGCTGCAAATGGTAGGACATGGATTCAAACAAGACTGGATAATTGTATAGCCACACTTCAAATCAGTGTACACTATCATTTCCCCTATACGTGTAGTTCTTAGTTGACAGTTGGGCATCCAAGTGGAGATGTTCTGGAAGCAGAAAATATAGAATTAAAACTTGGCTCAAGGGTCTAGTCAAGAGTTTTTATTTTTGGAGTCAATAACATGGTGGTGATAGTTGAAGTTAACATGTGGATTGTATTCAAGTTCATGGGATAAACAGGTCAGTAGATACTGGGTCTGAAAATATTTTAAACATTGCCATTCTTGGGGGTCCAGGAAGTTTTTACATTTTAGGTAAAAGTTGATTTTATTTTCCTCCAAGAAAGGTCACTTTGGAATGTTGTTTCAGTCAAACAGCTGTAAGCTAAATATACACTGTTTTTGAAGGCTCGTTTCAGACTTGATTTTCTAAGTCCTCTGCTTAGTAATACATATTGGGGTGCTCAACAGGGATACCTTTCTGAAATATGGACCTGCAGTTGCAGAGTGAGAAGAGGTACATGTAGGTGTGCGTGTGTGTGTGTATGTGTATGTAGGTATATATGTGGGGGGTGTGGGGGTGTATGTATATGTGTTCTCGATAGGAGGCCACAGGAGTTCAGGCTTACAGATCATCTAGAAAGACAAGAAAGGTAATAGGCATATCTTCCTCTTACTCTGGCGGCAAGAGGCTGAACAAGCAGAGCTGGAATCTTCGCCTTGATGATGTGCTTGTGTCCCAAATACATTGCTAAAACTCTGTGAAATTTTGGGATAGGCTCATGGATCTTGTAATTGCATTCTCAGGACAACGAGGGCAAACATAAAAAGAGAGCTTTGAGTTCCATTCTCAGTTCTGATCTGGAAAAAGTCATCTAACTTCTCTTTACCTGCAGTAATGTAAATAACATATTTAGCTCATAGGGTTAAATATATGAAAAGTGCTTAACATTGTGTCTGGCTCAGAATAGGTGCTTCACAAATGGTAGGTTTTAGCTATCAATACTGATAATAATACCTGATTTGGAATACTTCCAAATACTTGTAGTGAGTGCTTAGAGTAGGCAGACATTATACTAAGTACTTCATATGCATTATCTCATTAAATCTCCATAACAATCCTATGATACAGATGCTAATATCATCTTCAGTTATGAATAAGCTCAGGCACAGAGTTGTAGTGACTTCCTCACAGTCACACTATTAATAAGTGATAGATCTGAGATTCAACTCATGCTGACACTAGAGTCCAATCAATTCTGTCTTCCACTACCCACTTGCTTCTATTGAAGGCTTCTCCTGTGACAGATCTTTCATAATTGACCATCAGTGACTTTCCAGCCAGGAATACTGCTGTTCAGTTTTGCTACTTCCCCTGTTAGCTTCTGCTATAATTGAGGCTATCAACGTCATGGAAGAAAATTCCTCCTGCAGGAAAGAAGTTATGGATTGGAGTAGAAAATGACCTATCTTTTTCCTCTGGGTCCTAACAGAGTTGATTCTAGGTTCTAAGTTGGGGCTTCCCATTGTTAGATGCTGAGCTAGTTGACAGCCTTCTAGGTACTAGATTTGAACCAGTGGGTCCTAAGTGTAGCCTCTTCTCAGAGCCAATTCCATTGAAAGCCATCAACTACTCTGTGATGTCCTTTATCTCCAAGCCTTCTGGAGTAATGAGTTAAACATTTCAGTGGATCTTAGCTTTATATGGGGAATAATACAGGTATAGGCCAAGCAACATCAGCCTGAATCAGCCAGTTAAACAGCTGGTGTCTTAGTACATTCTTGCTGCTATAACAAAATATCTTAGACTGAATAATCTATAAACAATAAAAATGTATTGCTTATAGTTCTGGAAACTGTTAAGTCCAAAATTAAGGTGCCAGAGGATTTGGTGTCTGATGAGGGCCTGTGCCCCAGAGATGTCATTTTCTTTGTGTCCCCACATGGTGGAAGAGACAAACAAACTCCTTTGGGCCCCTTTGATAAGGGCACTAGTCCTATTCATGAGGGCAGAACCATCATTACCTAATAACATCTCAAAGACTCTGCCCCTAGTACCATGACATTGGGGATTAAGTTACAACATACGAATTTTGGAGGAACAAAAGCTTTCAGACCATAGCAGATAGTGAGGAAGGGTCCGTGAAATTCTGTGGCAGCAATTGTTTAGACCATCAGAGCAACAGCCATCATGGATTTATGTCAAATGTTAAGTATTTGTGTAGCAAGAATTCCCAAAATTATATGAGAAAGGAAAAGTAGCAGAAAATTGGATTTTCTGCCATTAAGACAGAGACAAAGACACATATTTGGAATTCTTGCTGGTTTTTAAAATGGTGTCCTACAATATTACAACTTTAAACACAATCGTCACATTGGACTTGCACTTCATGGGGAGCCAATATTTAGAACGCAATGTGAGTAGTGCTCTCTAGGCTTGAATAATACAATCATCCTGTTTAGGGAAAAATAGACCCCCCAAATCAAAGAGATTAGAGGCAGTTGAATTGCATAAAAATCATTATCATCATTGTTTAGTCTCAACTATGAGCTAGGCATTTTGCATTAATTATGTTGCTAATCCTTGTGATGGTGCTGCTTTTTTATTAGTAGCATCCCTGTTTTACTAAAAAGGAAACTGAGACAGGTTAAGTGACTTGCCCAGTGTCATATAGCTAATAAGTGATTAAGCTAGAATTTAAACCGAGGCTATCTTATTCCATGGGGTGGCCATTTTTCATTATAGTATCCTGCCAGGACTAAACCTTGGATTAACATGGGAAACAGAGAAAAGTATGAAAGGAAGTCTAAGTCAGAGTTGAGGGCAACGGAACCCGTGGGAATTTCAGGATGACAGTCATGATCAGAGGTATGAGTTGCAACAGAAAGTCAAGATAGCACAAAATATAGGCAGGAAACACAGAGCAGGAGGGTAAGAGTTTGTAACTTCGGTGACGTGGAAGCTAGATTTACCTATGAAATGTGAAGGAATGTTCATAACATAGTGACAACACCTAAAAAATATCTTCCTCTTAAGAGACTAGAAATTAAACTAAGAAAAAACAGAACAGTAAGTATGTCAGTCAGAATACATCAATTTAAGCTACAATAGCAAACAGTTTTCAAACCTTGACAACTTACACAGCAAAGATTTCACTCACTACATGCCCTTTGACTGGCATTCTGCTCTATGTGTCCTCACTTTTGGACCCAAGTTGATGGAACATCTACTTCCGGAGTGTTGATGGGTATCAGCAAATAGAAAAGGAGCTCTGAATAATCTTGCATAGACAAATAACTGTTCTAGTAGAAGTGACAGACGTCCCTTTCCCTCACAACTCCATGACAAGATCTAGTCACATAGCCCCACCTAATCACAAGGATTTCATCAGGAGACATAAACCAGACCTAGGCAAGTGGTACTAATGACTGCCATCGTATGGGAACGATACAGGATTCTCTTCCCAAGGCAAATTTGATGTTTTTAATACTTGAATGCAGAAGGCAAGAAGCCAGTTGGTTGAAATAAGAGAGATGGTGGATATAAAAAAGCATACACATGCGACAGAGCTGTCTTTAGAAGGATGGGAAGGAATATGATAAGGAACACAGGAAAAAAAGATCAGCTTGAAAATGGACAAGTTTTCTGAAACTGCTGGTTTTGAGAAGCAGATCTCTCTGTGTGTGTGTGTCTCTCTCTCTCACACACACATACACAGAGAGAGAGAGTTGAGAGAGAGCAAAAGAGAGAGAGAGAAATATTGGAGTGAAAGGACAGGAGAAACCTGAAATAGTCACTGTAAGAGATGGACTAGAGAGTCCTGGTTATGCCTCATAAATCCATTCAGGGCCATATTGAATAAATGAAGCTGAAAGCTGAGCCCAAAAGGACAAAGGAAACCATAAGTCTAGATGGCATCTGAAATAGTGTTTTACTCCCTTTCTTTCCTAAGAGAAAACAGTCATTCTAAAGTTATGTGGTTTCCTTCACATATGGGAAAAACACAACAACCCTGCAGCTTATGACATTGCTGTCCATGTGTATAAACATTAAAAATTGAACAATTCATGGGTAAGGGAATTTTTCTCATCAATGGCCCCACTCATCTTCACAGGCTGTCTCCTACTGTGAGACTGGACAAGCAAGCCATCCGTATCTTGGTTTATTTAGATAAAACAAGAATTTTGACTTATATTTCCAAGAAAATGAACTCTGCTCCAAAAGTTGAGCAGAAATTTCCCATAGAGTAATTTAATCAATCCCTGGGAATACATCATTGCTTTTTCAGAATTAGGGACAGCACCAATGTAATTTCCTTATATATACATCATTCAAGACTTTTAAAGTTGCAAGTAGCAGAGATCCCGGCTCATACTAACTGAAGCCAACAGGGAATGTGTTGTTTATTATAAATAAAACAATTCCGAGGATAGAATTAGGCTTTTCAGCTACATCAAGGGTTTCAAAAGTATCATCAGGACACAATCATTCTGACTCCTCCTCACTTCTTATTTTAATTTCTTCTCTGTCTCATTTATTTCTATTTGCCGTTTTCATCTCTAAGGCCTTCTTTCCACTCTTTTGAATTTATTCTCAAGCAAACTCTTACATGATAGTAAGATGCCCACCAGCATCTCCATGTCTATATTCTATAAGTCTAAAGGAAAATAAATATATTTCTCCCTAACAATTTCAACAAAAATTCCATAGTTGTGCTTCTCTGGCCCTGATTGGCTGACTTGGGACATGTGACCATCCAGGATGCATTTCTGTGATATATCCTGTTTAGGCAAGTCCAGATCACATCATCCGCCTCCAGTTAGGAATAGGTCTAGGGTAGGGATATTGTTTCAAGGAATATTAGAGCATTGGTAGCAGATGGTGGAGTAATGCGTGCTGTTGAAGCCAAAACAAATGTGTACTACATTCAAAACATTTTCAGTATAATTTCTATACTTTCATACATTCTCTAAAGTTTTGGACTCACAATAATGATGTCTCCAGTCAAAGAAACTAACATTGTTCATGGCTTTTTTGATTCATTATTTTTCTTTAGGTGGCACTCTTAGTAAAGACTGTATTAAAAAATAAGGAAGGTAATAAGAAAAAAAAGCAGAACCAAACATAAGCTAAAGTCAGAATATTTTCATTGATGGCTAACTAGAATTATTCTATAATTACTCCACCACAGCCCTGAAAGTGAGTCACCAAGAACTGAATATTTATAAGCTTTCTGACCTCAAAAAATTCAAAATCTTAAATGGGGTCACCTAAGGAGACTGTGGAAAACTTCCATGCAACTTATTGGCAGATGATTTCAGTTCTTATTTCAACAAGCTTGGTATGAAATGCATGCCATCTGGTTACTGGGAAAATTCTAGTGCATATTAACTGCTTGTGTGAGAGACATTCCTGCCATTTAGTTGTAAATGATTGCACCTGCAAGTGGAAAAAGAAAAAAAGAAAAAAAAAGAGCATGTCTTATCATTTGCTCCCAGGGCTGGAAGATTTGATGACACAATACCGCTATTTCATCCACTTTTAAAATCTGCATCTGATCAGTACAGCTGTTCTCCCACAACTATTTTGAATATGCTGTGTTGTATACTATAGCATAGGATTGTTGGGAGAAATTTTTTAAATAGCACTAAATGTGGAGACTGCGATGGTCCCTTTCTATTTCTTCAAGGCATTTCTGACTATTTCAAAATAAAATGCAGGTACTTCTGATTTTCATTTTCACTCTATTAAAGAAGCATATTTCAGGAGAAAATCTTGTATGTGATTCTATACTCTCCAGACCCGACTCACTTACGTTGGTTGGCAGATCGCTGCCTAAAATGATGTTATGTAGGCACAAGAGAGAAGCCTCTGTATGGATCCCTCTTCACTTTCCAGGCAAGACAATAGTGATTATCTATGTATCTGGTTTCAAACTTGGAGATCCATGTGCTTGAAAAACTGAAAACCGTGTTACAAAAAGCCTGGCAATACTACAGCTTATTGAATGGATTCAAACTTATTTCATTTGTGATCCAGTCTGCATTGCCCTCAATATTGCAAAGCCAGCATAGACTAAAGGAGTTCTTGTTGGTACAGCAGAAAGATGATAGAATTTAGAGCTTAGATAGAGTTTATTTATATCCTAGCTCTGCCACTTATTAACTGTGTGATCTTAGGAAAATTATTTGCATTCTGTGGGCTTTAAGTTCCTCAAAAGGGGATTAAATACAATTATCCGTGAAAAAGAGATGTTTTAATGAAATATGTGAAAGTTCTTGGCACATAGTTAGAATTAAATAAGTGTTAATATAATGTATCTTCCCAACCTCAAGCATTATAGAAGAGCTCTATTGCATTCAGTCTTCCCAAACTAATCTCTTCTACCAGCTGAATTTACAGCATGCATAAATTATTCTGTTAATGTATATTATAGAATCCGATTGCAAGCTCCTCACGGGTAGGAAGCAGGCTTCCTTCTTCATTTTTAAGTATCAGGTTTTGAGAAAGAATGAGTGAATATAACTATTGGCAGCATCCTAACCAGTGGAGCTAATTTTATTCCTCAAACACCTCCGAAAACCCTCTAGGCAGAACATTTAAAGTGTCCTTTTGTTTAATAGAGCTCTGGTAACCTATTGCCAGAGGTGATCAATTTAACTAAACAGAAATTCAGCTATCGATGTGCCCATATTGTATAAAATATGACAGTCAAAGTCCCAGGAATGCAAAATGATTGAAACAAGTGGTGATAAACATACTTATTCAACATCACCAATCTAAGAGGAATACCATACTCTGTTCAGAGATGGAATGGAATTACCAATGATGGCAGCTGAGTAATAACTTGAACCATGACAGTGGGATGGGCAACTGGACTTGTGATATCTCAAATAAAGCCTTTAAATCAACAAATGTGATGTGGACCTTAAAGGCAAATGGTAAACATTTTGAAGACCTGTAACAGCTTATCAACACAGAAGACATGGTACGGAGTACAACAAAGTAGAGACCAGGGATAATGATTTTCAACTATTACCCATCCTTGAAGACTACCAAGGAATTGAGTGGTTGAATCCATGCTTGTTCTTCTGGTTCTTAATGTCTTTTTTTCTCAGAAAAAAATTAGACAGATACATAATTTAGAAAAAAGAAAAGCATATCTTCATTATTGTACGAAAGGTGTTAAAAATACTACTGTTTTATTCATTTGTACTCAAAATTTTCGGGGATATCAATTTGCTTCTTAAACATTTAATTTTACTGTATCAGATTCCAAATGGAGGGAATTGTTTAAAGCACTTAGTTTTCCTTAATATCTTTAATGTCTGATATTTGTGATTAATGATATATGCCTTTTAAATCAATGTTTTATCTTTAAAATGTTTCATATTATTATGTTCAATATTAAAAATTATTTTTAAAGAGCTTTATGCTCCTTTGGCTATGATTCATTAATACAAATAATATTTTGATTAAGAGAATTCTTTTTTACTGAATTCATGTATTTTTTAGAAAAAATATTTAATAGTTTAATATTGAAGTTACATTTTATTAATTAGAGCTGGAATTTTATTTCTTCTTTGTTAAATGTTGCTATTGGAAACATTACTTAAATAATTGTTGGTTTATTGTACAGGTTGGTTAAGGTCAAGGAGACTAAATCCTATCTGGGATTTCAGAGATGACAGAACATATCTGCTTTAATCAGGGAGGTACTATGTGCAAAAAGAAGTTCTCTCTCTGGTATCATACCACTTTGCAATTTTAAGATCTTTAATATTTTATGCATTGTGCATTTGTCAGACAAGAAGATACTTTTCCCCGTTAAAAAGACATTTCTATTGAGGAAATTGTAGCCCAAAATAACAGCTTATATTTCAGTTAGTAAAAGTTGACCAAAGCTATGAAAGTACAAAGTGTAATTCTACAAGGAAAATAGCAAATATATTTATAAACCATTAATTACCTTTTTATCTTGATTTTTGTCTTCATATTATGTATGGTCTTAAAAACAGTGATTTTGAAATTAAATACATTTAAAATAATTATTTAAAGCAAACTACTATTCAATATTTAAGGATGTTTTTAATTCTTTGGCTTTCTGTGTTTAATCCACAGTTTTCTAATTCTGCTCTCCATCGAAATGTAGTCCCAATCCCTCCCTCCCTCCCTCCTTCCCTCCCTTCCTTCCTTCTTTCTTCCTTCCTTCCTTCCGAGACAGGGTCTCCCTCTGTCACCCAGGCTGAAGTACAGTGGCATGATCATGGTATACTGCAGCCTCAAACTCCTGGGCTCAAGCAATTCTTTCTCTTCAGCCTCCCGAAGAGCTGAGACTGCAAGTACACACCACCATACCACAGGGTTATTTTACATTTTTTCTAGAGATAGGGTCTTGTATTATTGCTCAGGCTTATCTCAAACTCCTGGCTTCAAACAATCCTCCTGCCTCAGCCTCCCAAAGAATTGGTATTATAGGCATGAACCACTGCACCCAGCTTGTAATCACAATTTCTTATTTTGTCCTTCACAGGATATATAGTTCCACTTTCTAATTTCACCACAAGGTGAGGGTTCATGAAAGGGAACTGGGTAGAAAAACTAGTCATGACAAAGAAAAAGAGGAAGGAGAACAAAAGAAGTGCTTTATGTTTCTCACACTTCCTCTTCCTCTGCTTACATCCTTAAAACTCAAGTCTTTTCCTCTTTAGTTTAAAATCCCCTGGAAGGAAACAGTAGATGTTTTATAGCTTAGCCTATTGAATTAGCCGTAAGTCATTCCCTGAAGGCAGATGGACAACACAACAATAACAATACCCTTAGGAAATCACAGACACACACACACACACACACAAAACAGAGGCACACAAGGCTGGCTGACTGCTTTGGTTATTAGAGCAGGCTTGGATGGGAAAATATAGGCAGGAACAAAAGGTAGACAGTAGAAGAGGAACATCCTCAGAGAATTACACAGGAAACCTTCTGGGCACTCACAGACAACTCTGCCTTGAGGGCTTGTTCTGTCTTCTACTTTGTTTCTTTCGTACCCTTTATCTGTCTTACTTCCTATCTTTATTGATGTCAACTAAAAGAGCCAAACTCTGTAAAATATTTGAAGAGAGTTATTCTGAGCCAAATATGAGTGACCAATGGCCCTCAGAAGATCCTGAGAATGTGTGCTGAAGGTGGTTGGGATACAGCTTGGTTTTACGCATTTTAGGGAGATATGAAACATCAAGCAAAACATGTAAGATGTACCTTAGTTCAATCTAAAAAGGTGGGACAAGTGGAAGTGGGGGCTTTCATGTCATAGGCAGATTCAAAGATTTTCTGATTGGCAATTAGTTGAAAGAGTTACCAATGCAAAGGAGTGTCTGGGTTATGAGAAAGGATTGTGGATACCAAAGTTTTATCATGCAGTTGAGCCTCCAGGTAGCAACCTTCAGAGAATAGATGGTAAGTGTTTCTTATCAGACTTAAAGAGTCTGTTCTATCAGTAATTCCAAACGGGAGGAGGGTATATTGAGGTATGTCTGGCTCCCCTCTTCCCATCATGGCTTGAACTAGTTTTCAGGTTAGCTTTGGAATGCTCTTGGCTGAGAGGAGGGATCCATTCAGATGATTGGGAGCCCTTAGAAGTTTATTTTTTGTTTACATTGATAAAGTATTTCCCTAGACCAGGGAAGACAGAGTTCCTGGCTCCTATTCGTTGGAAGGAAGGAAGAAGTAGAGGGTCTAACCACTATTCGCCACAATGATTCTAAGGGGAAGTGCTTCATGGGTTCCAACTAATCACCTATAAATAACTTAAGAACAAAACTATTTCTGGTTTGGTGGCTGGACGTATACTGATGCCTTTTTATCTGGGAGGAATCTAAGCACTTCCCTTTTATCAATTTTCTCTTTCTCTCAGGAAGGACTACCTCTTACTCCTAGGGACATGTTCTGAGTTGTGTCCCATGTGGCTTATTTGCATCTAGGTTGTTCATTGTATACCGACTGAAGTGTCATCAGTAATAGCTTAGTACTAGGAATACCAGTGAATTAAATGTGGTTAAATTTAAGTTGGAAGTCCTTAAAAATTCTCTAACTTTGAAACACCAGAAATCCTCCTTCATTGAGTCAGACATTTCTTAGAAATCAATGTTAGAATCTGTCTTAGAACACGGTCTTAGAAACTGTCTTTGGGTTATCACTTACCATAAAAAATGCAAACTTTTTAGCATGGCATCAAAGATCTTTCGTTATCTCTTTGTTATTTCTACAGCTTATCATGCCGATCTTCTTTATAATGAAACATTTTCAGGTCACTGAATATGCCTCTCCCTCTTGTTTCTGGCCCTTTGTACATACAGTTTCCCTTGTTTCACGGTTTCTTTACCATACTTCCTTGCTGGGCTAAGTTTTCCCCTTTAAGGCAACTTAGATTTCCTTCCTTTTACAGGTTGTTAACTGATTTTCACAAGAAAATGATAAGTACCACTGTTAAGGTACTCTTCAGGGTTCCCCTAGTACACACGAAACTTACCATGTTGTAGCATTTCACATTCTGTTTTCTTTTTCTCTTCTGTCTTTGATTATGCATTACTTTAGGGAAAGTGCTCTTGTACCTCTGGTATTTAGGTATTTGTTTCTGTGATTGAAACTGGTTATGTCTAGGTACAAACTGGTAGAAAAGTACATTATAACTTCGTTAGTGACCCCAAAACTAAATAGACATTTTTAAATTAGGAGGAAAAAAACTGCATTTTATGGGAGTTCAACTCTAAAATGCAGCTATAGGCCTTAGAGCATAGTCAAGTGTTGATTAACTCGGCAATTATTTGCTAAGAACTTGCTTCTCTTTTCCAGTATTCTGTTACATATCTTAGTGGGAGCAAACTAGGTAAGAGTAGAGAACACTCCGGTGGGGAAGGATGATTTGAAAGATAAAAATAAATTTGACTTGACTTAAAAGCTAGGGTTGGAGAGTTGTTATAGATTAATTCATTATTTGAAACATTTGAATGACAGGCTGAGAAGTTAGACTAAATGGAATGTCTAGAACCAATGAAGAATTTTAAGGAGGATTATATGGATGTAGTAGTGACAATGACGAGCAAGATGAAAAAAGACACAACTGGAACAGAATTAATTTTCCTCGCAATTACCTTTGCCCTTTATGTACTTCCTTTTCTCTATGGTATTCCATTCTATACTTCTTCAAATGCTGAGTCAAGGACATAAAATAAAAAGTCCAACTTAGGCACTTTGACACTTAATAACTAACATTATAGAATCTTGGGGTCAAAACAGTCCCAGTCCATTATTCAATATCTAATTTAATATTTTTCACCTTGTTCAGTATTTGAGTTTTCTCCCTATGAGGCTTTTATTACAGTCTATACTTTTAATTCACTATATCCCGATCTAGCTCGTTTAATTTTGAAAACAATTCTCAAAAGAGTTTGTTTATTTAATTGAAACATGTATTTCTTTTAGATAAATGACGAGTCATAGATCCACTCCTTGAGACTGCGTAGAACAAATCAACACTCTCTCATGATAATTTTTCAATTATTTGCACCCAACTACCTTGTTTTCACTTAGGCTTTTCTACTCCACCTGGATAAATGTTTAATTTCTTTCTTCTTTAGGTGTCCTGTCCTAGGAGAACACTCCTACTTTAAGTTATGGTTCCCAGTACTAAGCTTTATGGATATTTGAACTAGAGCACAGTAGTAAATACCAATAGCACACTCTCATTCTTCACACGCTATTTCTGTTAATACATGCTAACCAGTTATATTATTATTATCATTATTATTATTTTGTATGCCACTATTAACTCAGTAGTCTGGGCTTTCTATAAATCAAACACTCTATGTGTTTATACAGTGATGCTAAGCTACGTGACATCATGTTATAGTTTAGGTACAGAAGTAAAGCCATCAATCTTTTAAAAAGATACTTGTACAGCAGAAATGCTATCCATAAGTATTTGTCCAGATTGTTGACATGCCTGATGAGGGACCTATGTTTTGTCTTTTTGTAATTTGATTATTGGCTTTTCTAGTGATTCTGCTTTGTTTCCATGCTTTGATTTGATAGATATTTAAAAATAAACGCAGTATCTGACCAAACCAATCTCTACTTCATCACTGACAAGGTTTTGGCTTCTTACCAAGTCCACATCACCTCATCCCCATCAACTAACATAGTAGTTGCTATTTTCATCTTTACTCTCAGTCTTTCATCACTCAAATTTTATAATGACATTGTCTGGTGATAAAACAGGATATAAAAAAATAGCATGTTTTCCCTATCCTATTACTTATACAGTTGTGACTTTTTTGGCCACAGAAGAGAGGTTTTGTATTTATTGCTATCAGATTACTTCATACTAGGTTTGATCCATTACCAGTCTACTCTGATGACAGCATTTTTATCTGTTATATAATGTATTCCATTTCATATGTAACATATTTTGGAGATTTAAATGAGAAAGTACAGTTTTGTTATTATCCTACAAAATGGACTTAAAAATTTATTCATCAAAGTTTGTTCTTTTTGGTATGAAAATTATTGTAGCTGACAGAGAAGTTAGAAGCAAAAGATTAAGAAGCCCAGGTTTTTTTAATTTTATTTATTTTTTATTGTATTTTTTTTTTTTTTTTTTTTGGTACCAGCCTTTATCAGTGACAAACAGCAAGCTCTGTTTTATGCAAATATCTTTTTTTGTTGTTGGTTTTCTCAGCAAACCTTTATTTTCTTCAGAGAAATACTTCACTAACTCTATTTTTCCCTTTTTTGTTTACTTGTGTATTGCCTTTATTCCAAAGTAAAATAAAATTCATGGGAGCTAAAATTTTCACCGAGACAAGGAAATGATTTTTTAAGTGTTCTCATTTTGTGTGTGTGTGTGAACAGAGTCATCCAGTCATCCAGCTGTTTTTCAATCCCCATATTATGCTTGTTTGTCAGATTTGTGCATTGCATTGGGAAAATATCCTTCATTTACTGCATCTGACTTTGCAGTTTGTAATATAGGTCTGAGATGTATTATTTGCATTCATGTCTCCTTTTACTTTTCTCATAACTGCCATGCAACATGCATCTACCCTTAGGTTCATGAGTTTCGACTGTAGGCTTATAACTTCATTAACTGGACTACTATGATGCCCCACTTACATAAATTAGTGCTGTTTGAGTTTGGTTGTACGTCTACCAGTTCATGTCAATCAGAAGTGTAATCACATCTAGTTATAGTGAATCTCCTGGTTTATTATTGTGCTGAACTGAGGCTCAATTTATTTTAGTTTACTTACTTATTAATATTAATAATTTATTAGTCACAGTATGTATGTTGGTCTATGGACTGTATTCGTTCATAACTCAGCATCTCCTGAAATTGTGCCTTATTTTTTTTTTTGCATTTTTTTTTTGAAAAAATTTATTGTGAATTCTATTGTGGGTATATTTACATGGACATTTTTCTTTTTCCCTCTTTCCTTTTGGTAACAACTTTGATGAAGGAAAGTAAAACAGTAATACTGATAAAATGTAAGATACTAGCTTATTATATGTTCTCTGTACCCTATTAACTTAGTAAGTGTTGACTTCATACGGTCTATATATAAAAAGCCAAGAAGGTCTCAGGTATGTTCACTTACTTTTGTCATTTTTTTTCTGCTGCCTTGATGATATCTATCACTTAGGCCTCTTGAGGTCTGTATTTTGCTAGTGCTGTTGCTGTTGATGGCTTTTATGAGACTCATGATGACACTGCCGAGGCTGTTCTTTCCTGAAACAAGTGATTGGGTCACTATGACAGCTGCACTCCCTGGAATTCTGTTGAGGTGCACAATGCCCTTGAAATCCACTCAAGTTATTGTTTTGTTTCAATAGTAATCATCTTGCCAACCTCTGTCTTTTCATTGGTGTATTTAGATAGTTTATATTTGATATAATTATTGCTATATTAGGGCTTATGTCCTGACATTTTATTTTCTTGTTTTCTAACTGTTCTACTTTTTACTTCTCTATTTTCCTTTTTCTACTTTTCTGTGGGCTACTTGGACAGTATTTTTAGGCTTCTAGGTTGATTTGTCTAGTATGTTTTTGTTTTTGAGTGTATCTCTTTTTTGTGTGTATTTTTTATGACTATTCTGGGTATATTACATTACATACCCAGAGTAGTATTACATTACATACTTAGAATAGTAACTAAAAACAGATACACACAAAAAGAGATACACTCAAAACACATTAACTAAATCAAAATAGAAATATTATACATAAAATAAAAATAGAAATATTATATATATGTAATTTTCCCATCTAGTGTGACATTTGATCAGTTTGAGTGAAAAATAGTCATCTTAAATTTAAGTCCTTTTCATTTCCCCTGGTTGTAACAAAACTGTCTTAAATTTTTCTTCTACATACATTACAAACCACTTCATGATCCTGCAATCCCACTGCTAGGTATTATATCCCAACGAAAGGAAATCAACATATTGAAGAGATATCTGCACTCTCATGTTTATTGTAGCGATATTCACAATAGCCAAGACATGGGAGCAACCTAAGTGTCCATAAAAGATAGATGGATAAAGGAAATGTGGTAGATACACACAATGGAGTATTATTCAGCTGTAAAATTAATGAGACCCTATCATTTGCAACAACAATGATGGAACTGGAAGATATTATGTTAAGTGAAACAAGTCAGGCATGGAAAGAAACAACATTTTCCACTCATTTTTGGAAGCTAAAAATTAAAGAAAAATTGAACTCCTGGAGATAGAGAGCAGAATAATGGTTACTAAAGGCTGGGAAGGGTAGCAGGGAGGAGGGAAAATGGGGGTGGTTAATGGGTACAAAAATATAGTTAGACAGAATGAATAAGATCTAGTACTTGATAGCACAACAGGGTGGTTAGAGTCAACAATAACCTATTGTAAATTTTAAAATAACTAAAAGAGTGTAATTAGATTGTTTGTAATGCAAGGAGATGACAAATGCTTTAAATGATGGATACTCCATTTACTCTGATGTGATTACTTTGCATTGCATGCCTGTATCAAAATATCTCGTGTGTCCCATAAATATATGCAGCTACTATGTACCCAGAAAGGTTAAAAATTAAAAAAGAACCACTTCACATAGTGCTAAAAGTTTTTCTTCAAACATGATTTAGAACACTAAAGAAGAGAAGAAAAACCTGTTATATTGCCATATATATTTTTACTCTTTATGTTACTCTGTTTTTCTTCTCTGATGTTTCAAGGTTCTTTTTATTAAATCATTTGCTTTCTGTTCTAAGAACTTTCTTCAGTCTTTTCTTTCCCTTAAGGATAGCACTGCTGGCTAGAAATTCTCTTAGTTTTTCTTTATCTAAGACTATCTTGCTTTCTTCTTCATTTCTGAAGGATATTTTCACTGAATATTGGATTCTAGGTTGATCATTTTTTTTCTTTCAACACTTGAAAAATGTACCGCTTTCTTCTGGCCTCCATGATTTTTATGCTAAATCTGCTATTATTCAAACTATAGGTAGGATGTAGTTCTTCTTGCTGCTTTCAATTCTTTTATGCTTTAGTTTTCATAGGTATGATATGATGCATCTTGGCATGGGATTTGTTGGGTTCATCCTGTTTAAGGTACACTAAACTGCTGCTGCTGCTTACTCTTATTCTTCTTCATCTCTTTCTCCTCCTCCTCCTTCTGTGTTCTCCTTCTGTTTCTTTCTTCTTCACCGCCTCCTCCTTTGCATGAAAGAAGAGATAATGAAAAGTTTAACAGCAAGGAAATGGGCCACAAGTTCTATTATGCTTACACTAAGCTTTGTACCTTTTGCCAAAATTGGTAAATTTGCAGACATTCTTTTAAGTACTGTTTTAGTCTCACCTTCTTTATCTTCTCATGGGACTCCAATGACACAGATGTTTGATCCTTTGCTACAGGTTCGCATATCCCTGAGATTTGGTTCAGTTAGGCAGTGATTGTCTTTTCTCATTCAAGTCCTGGTTCTTGGTATGATAAGTAAATTTCTACTGTATTCCGGATATGTTGAGTATTAGGCTATGAGAATCCAGATCTTATTTAAGTCTTCTGTTTCAGCAGGCCTCCTCTGATACCACACTGGCAGAAGTGCTACCTCATTACTGCCAAGTGAAGGTGGCCTTCGCTGATACCCAAAGGTAAGTTGTACTTTGTTACTGATCAGCAGGGATGGGAGTTTAGGCTCCCACTAGGTCTCTGATGGCATCATCCTATCTGGGAGGAGGAGAAGTACCTTGTTACTTTGCCCCACATGACCTCTACTGATACTAGGCAGAGGGATGAGGCAGTGTTCATTATTGCTTGAGGTCATAAATGTCCTTTATTTTTCCTGTTCATTCTCTTTGAACACTGTGATGGTTAATACTGAGTGTCAACTTGATTGGATTGAAGGATGCAGAGTATTGTTCCTGGGTGTGTCTCTGAGAGTGCTGCCAAAGGAGATTAATATTTGATTCAGTGTACTGGAAAAGGCAGACCTACCTTCAATCTGGGTGGGTGCCATCTAATCAGCTGCCAGTGCGGCCAGAATAGAAAGCAGGCGGAAGAATGTAGAGAGACTAGACTAGCTTAGCCTCCCAGCCTACATCTTTCCCCTGTGCTGGATGTTTCCTGTCCTCCAACATCAGAATCCAAGTTCTTCAGCTTTGGACTCAGACTGGCCTCTTTGCTCCTCAGCTTACAGATGGCCTATTGTGGAACCTTGTGATAGTGTGAGTTAATACTCCTTAATAAACTCCCTTTTGTATATTCATCCTATTTGTTCTGTCCCTCTCGAGAACCCTGACTAATACAGACATTAGTATGGCAAGGAGGGAATTGGGTTTCTTGTAACAGCTGGGTCAGCATGTAGATTGCCTGCCTGCATGGTCCCCACTGACACTACGAAGGGGTGACACGAGTTACCTTGGGACAGGAATGAATGTCTTGGTTTCTTACTCCGCCTTCTCTGATACTATCATGTGGGGGAGTTTGGGGACCATGTTTCTATCTAATGAGGGTGGAGTCCAGGCTCCCTTCTAGCCTTTGCTGATGGGATTGGGAGTGAGACTGCATTATGCATTTCCATAAATGTTTGACTGGAGTTGTGCTGTTATTATCTAAAAGTTTTCTGTATTGCTAGGTGCCCCTTTCCTCCTCTTTTGGTTAGAGAGAGAGCAGACTTTTCATGAGAAAATCTCTTTGCTCCAGCTGATGATATTTCTGGGTTGCTGGATTCTCTAGCACCCAATCCAGGATGTATGAGATAAAAGGGAAACTCAGGGAACACACTGCCTCATTCTTTGGTCCCACAGTCCCTAGCCAGTCTTGTCTCCACTTTCAGAGTCTTCTTATGTTTCTTTTACGTATAATGCCCGAGGTTTTGATCTGTACTTAATGAGAGGATTAGGGTAAAGTATGTCCACTCCATCTTTTGAGACTTATGTTTTAATACAGTAAAGATTTGACTTCCATCTCTTCTTTCCAAACAGTTGATTGCATATTAGAAGAGTAGTACTGCTAAAGCGACAGCTGAAACTTTAATAACAGCAAGAGGAAAGAAAGTCTCACTACTTACAATTTGCAAAATAAGATACTATTAAGCCTCTATATTTCCATATGCACAAAGGGAGGTAACCTAACCTTAACATTTAATAATAAGAAACTATTCTCAAGCAAATAATTACTGACAAAAATGAAAACAAAAATAATACTCATTTCCCATAATATTTCAAAATAAAATGTTTTTTAAAAGTTTATAAAAAATGAGTTTGAGACATTAGTCCTTTGATATGAAAATATGCTCTATTCTACCATCATAATTGTTTAGGAGAGTTTAATATGACTTACGCTGCCCATTGTTCTCAGTGAGTCACGTTCTTTTTTCCTGACTTTGATACAGTGCTTCAAATTGTTTTACTAATTTTTCATTTTTATTATTTTATATCTCCAAGTTATTGGATCTTCTGGAAAACAGTTGAACCCCGTAGCATATGATTCAGTAAATGCTTTAAGCTAAATAGGCCCAAGAAGGACACCATGACAAGCTTTCCTTGCCCATAGGTGATTTATCTTTGGTCCTAGAACACAAAATTTCACAGCTAGGAAGAACCTAAGTGCTTTTTCATACCACTAGTCATCTGAAATGTATGTCCAACAGAGATGACATGAAATAAAAATTAAACAGTGTGCAGCTGGAATCAGAGTGAGGTTGAGGTCACAGTATAAATATACCTTAAGAAGTGTAGATGATACAGGTAGATCTGAGACTGAAGGAATGTGTCTCTCTTGAAGAGATGACTGCTTAGCAGTTGATATTGAATGAAATAATAATGGAGAAATTTTTTATTTAGGAGTTTAATTCATGATTTATAATAAGTTTTGTAAAGACAACATTCAAAATCTTGACTGAGTTGCTATACTGCTTTGGAAAAAAATGGTATCTATTTTGGTAGTATGTGCTGGAAAGTCAAACTTCTAGAGTAAAACAGACTTCCCTATTTACTTTCTGTTTATATGGTTTTTTGCACATGTTAAATATAAATATTTCTACTAGGAAAATAATAGCACATATAGAAAAATTCTAATAGCCAATCAACCTAAATGCCCATCAATGGTAGACTGGATAAAGAAAATGTGGTATGTATACACCATGGAATACTATGCAGCCACGAAAAAGAACAAAGTCATATTCTTTGCAGGAACATTGATGAATCTGGAGGCTATTATCCTTAGCAAACTAACACAGGAATAGAAAACCAAATACCACATGTTCTCACTTACAAGTGGGACTTAAAGGATAATACATGGACATAGAGAGGGGAGCAACACACACTGGGGCCTATTGGAAGGTGGAGGTGGAGAGGAGGGAGAGGATCAGGAAAACTAACTAATGAGTACTGGGCTTAATACCTGGATGATACAATAATCTGTAAAACAAACCCCCATGACACATGTTTACTTATGTAACAAACCTGCACATGTACCCCCTGAACTTAAAATAAAAGTTAAATTAAAAAAGAACATGTGTTCTAAAAAAAAAAAAAAAATTCCAATGACCTTGAATTTTACTGTTTTACCTGTATTAGTGTATTAAGAGATTCCTGATCAAGTATGTAACTGAAGCTGAAAAAATAGCTATAATTTGTCACATCTAGAAGGTTTCTTTAGCTCTAGTATAGGATGGACTAATCTTTTCATGGGAAAAAATTTAAGAGAGATTAATGCAGCCTGACCCAAGGACAGATGGAAAGATAATCTTGAGGTGATCATAATGTGAATTACTCAGAATATCTAGACCATTTTCTTCTATTAATCCCCTGCAATTCAAGCAAGGAGCAAGAACTATCACTTTTGGAGGGGCATTTCCCCTGGGGACAGGCCTGGAGACTACAAAAAGTGACCTGAGATCCTTGTAGCCATCCTCAGAATCAGATAGGTGCATACTGAATGGTAAGTACCCTGATAATGTCTTCAAAGGCCACTATATGAGACATCTTCTGAGATTTCCCGAGTATTCCAGAGAGATTGGAGCAGGAGCTAGAAGTGTCATTGGGAAGATGACAGTTCTGAAGATGAGAGCTGCACCAGTAAAAACCCTTGTTTCCCTTATGATGGCATATATGCCTTCTGTAGGTTGATGCAGTCTGGAAAGACTAATTAGAAACCTAAATTATTTTCAAGATTTACGTTTATTTGTAACTAATTTATAGCATATATTTGAAAATTAGTTATTTTATAGTTATTTTTTGGCACTGGCCAAATAAAAATACTTCGATCAACCACTCTTTCCAAAAGACTTGGTTCCAGAGACTTGTACTGATCCACAAAGATTTGCTGCTATGTCTCAATGTATAATAAGTATTTTGAATTTATGGAAGAGAAAAATATCTTTTTCTCACCCATATACAAGAAAGATTAACAAGAGAAAAGCATAACACATTTATTTAACATAAGATTTACATGATAATAGGGGTTTTCAGAAATGAAGACTCAGGGAAAAATGTGTATTTTTATGACTTAGGTTTGATGAAGAATTTTATTTTTATTTTACAAACATTTTTTATTTATTTTCTCATTTAACTTTGTTTTAATGTGTCACAAATTCTGTGACAGATTTTTGGTCAAGTTGTTTTCATTAAAGAGCACTGATTTTAAAAATCTAGTAACTTAAAACTGCCACATGCAAAAAAAAAAAAAAAAAAAAAAAAAACCAAAAACAGACATTTCTCAAAAGAAGACATTCATACAGCCAACAGACACATGAAAAAATGCTCATCATCGCTGGCCATCAGAGAAATGCAAATCAAAACCACAATGAGATACCATCTCACACCAGTTAGAATGGCGATCATTAAAAAGTCAGGAAACAACAGGTGCTGGAGAGGATGTGGAGAAATAGGAACACTTTTACACTGTTGGTGGGATTGTAAACTAGTTCAGCCATTATGGAAAACAGTATGGCGATTCCTCAAGGATCTAGAACTAGATGTACCATATGACCCAGCCATCCCATTACTGGGGATATACCCAAAGGATTATAAATCATGCTGCTATAAAGACACATGCACACGTATGTTTATTGCGGCACTATTCACAATAGCAAAGACTTGGAATCAACCCAAATGTCCATCAGTGACAGACTGGATTAAGAAAATGTGGCACATATACACCATGGAATACTATGCAGCCACAAAAAAGGATGAGTTTGTGTCCTTTGTAGGGACATGGATGCAGCTGGAAACCATCATTCTTAGCAAACTATCACAAGAACAGAAAACCAAACACCGCATGTTCTCACTCATAGGTGGGAACTGAACAATGAGATCACTTGGACTCGGGAAGGGGAACATCACACACTGGGGCCTATCACAGGGACGGGGGACGGGGGACGGGGGAGGGATTGCATTAGGAGTTATACCTGATGTAAATGACGAGTTGTTGGATGCTGACGAGTTGATGGGTGCAGCACAGCAACATGGCACAAGTATACATATGTAACAAACCTGCACGTTATGCACATGTACCCTGGAACTTAAAGTATAATAATAAAAAAAACAAAAAACAAAAACAACAACAACAACAACAAAAAAATAAAAAATGGCCCACAAAACATTCTCCTTTCCTTTTAAAGGTTTTATGATGCATTATTATCATTAGCCAGTCTTTTACTATTAAATGGCCAGTTGAAACAAACAGTTTTGATTAAGACTGATCTGCAGGTATTAGGGATAATATTTATTCAGCCTTCTGAGCTTTCTGGGGAGACTTGATGAACTTGCTACCTCCCAGCAGCCTTCTTGTCGGCTACTTGGATGACACCATGACAGCTGTCTATCTTGCATCACGAACAGCCAAAGGATGCAGAGGAGGATAGTCAGAGGACTGCTGAACATGCCTGACTTGGCAGGAACCTTATCAACAAATGGCAGCATCACCAGATTTCAAGAACTTAGGGCCATTTTCCAGCTTCTTACCAGAATGGCCATCAATCTTTTCCTTCAGCTCAGCAAACTTGCAAGCAAGGCGAGCTGTGTGACAATCCAGTACAGGGGCGCTGCCAGCAGGGATTTGGCCTGGATAGTTCTGGATAATCACCTGAGCAGTAAGCCAGCTGCTTCCATTGGTGGGTCATTTTTGCTGTCACCAACAACATTGCCACAACGAACATCTTTGACAGACATAGTCTTGATATTGAAGCCGACACTGTCCCCAGGAAGAGCTCCACTCAAAGCTTCATGGTGCATTTCAACAGACTTTATTTCAGTTGTAACATGGACTAGAGCAAAGGGAACACCTTGCTGGGTTTGAGAACACCAGCTTCCACTCAGCCCAAAGGCACATTACCAATACCACCAATTTTGTAGACATCCTGGAAAGGCAGATGCAACTTGTCAGTTGAAGGCATTGGTTTGAATGGATGCAATGCAGAGCTTCTAGCAGTGTGGTTCCACTGCATTGCCATCTTTATAGGTGACTTTCCACCCATTGAACCAAGGCATGTGAGCACTTGGCTCCAGCATGTTGTCTCCATTCCAACCAGAAATTGGCACAAATGCTACTATGGCAGGTTTGTAACCAATTACTGTAAGTGCTAACTTCCTTAACAATTTCCTTGTATTTCTTCTGGCTGTAGAGTGGCTCACTGGAATCCATGTTACTAACACCAACAATTAGTTCTTTCACACTCATTGTGGAAGCCAGAAGGACATGCTCACGGCTCTGCCCATTCTTGGAGATTACAGCTTCAGATTCATCTACGTGACATATATGTGAGCAGCAACAATCAGGACTGCACAGCCAGCCTGAGATGTGGTTGTAATCATGTTTTTGATAAAGTCTCTATGTCCTGGGGCATCAGTGATAGTCATATCTGATGGTCTCCAATTTCCAGAGGGAAATATCAATGGTGATATCACACTCAGGCTCAGCTTTCAGTTTATTCAAGACCCAGGAATACTTGAAGGAGCCCTTTCCCATCTCAGCAGCCTCCTTCTCAAAATTTTCAGTGGTTCTTTTGTCAATGACACTACATTTATAGATCAGATGGCTGGTAGTGGTGGACTTCCCTGAACCTGGGGTCCAAGACAACCATGTGTACCCAAATTTTATTCCTTTTCCATTGTGGCTTTTAGGGGTGGTTTTTACAATACCTGTGTTCTGGTGACAAACCTATTGCAAAAAAAAGCTATTTTTGTTTTGTTTTGAATTCAGTTCTGTATTAGAAGCCTCAAGAATGTCCATTTTGAAACTACTAAATATGCTTTTATACCTCAACTGAACATGTGACTATGAGCAAGTAAGTCATGAAACATCTTTGATAACAAGTCCCTGGACTGTGACCTAAGTTTTTCACCTTTGCTCCCTCCCCGCCACCCCCAGGCACCTTGGATGACACAAGAAGGCTAGAGGTGGGCTGGAGTTGCTTTTCTGCCTATGTGAGATAAAGCTCTAGTGAAATATTTTTCACTGGGCAATGGGCCTTTGTTATTCATCTGGAGAACACATTGGTCATACTTCAAAATGGTATTTTTCACCTCTTCCTGCCAAAAATAAGAAGTGAGCTTCCTTGGCTTTTCAAACCTGCTGGGTTTCCGTGAAAGTATTGAGAATGCAGCCCTAAGGCATCTTTCCCTCTGAAGGAACTCTACACTTAACCCTCATCCATTCATCAACATTGCTATTTAACTGTATCTACAGGTTTATAGTTCCAGCACCTTCTGTGCCAGATCAACTGAACTCAGGTCTGTTTTTGTGAACTTGTCCATCTTTCCTGATTTCTGAAAGTTGGTTTGCCCTGCAACCTCAAGAAAATTATGTTTCCCCCAATTTATTCAGTTATTTTTTCTTATAAGTCCCCAAGTGACAACTTCAAAGCTCTTTACATGTTGGAGCTGAAACTTGAAGTATCATTTTTTTAAATGAAAATTTACATTAACTATATTTGCCACTTGTCTCTTATTAGATTATGAGTTATATTCTTTTTTTGTTGTTGTTGGTTGACAGTTGTTCAAGTCTACTATATACTTGCTGATTTGCTATGTGCTTTTTCTATCAGTTATTGAGAGAGGGGTATTAAAATGAGTTATATTCTTAACAGGTACCTTATTAGAGGCAAAAGTGGCTAATATTCCTGGTAGAATTTTTAATGTACTTCTAATTTTGTTCTTTAGCAACTATGACACATATAGCTTACAGTAAAGGTCCTTGTATCACTATAGACATTATTTGTAGTACATTTTCAAGAACTCTACAAGAGTTAGGGGCAAGGATCATATCTAAGCTATTCAGATTGATATAAACAGGTTTCTGTCAGACATTGACAGGTTCAGACATCATATTTCAGTCTAGACATTTCCAGCACACAGTTATATGAACTTTAATTCAGGAGATATAAAAGTATCATCAATCTACCCAATGAAAGTGCTGTTACGAATATGATTTATGCTTACATAGAAACACTTTATTTTAATTTTTTTTGAGACAGAGTTCCACTCTCTCACTCACGTTGTAGTGCCGTGGTGTGATCTCAGCTCACTGCAACCTCTGCCTCTCAGGTTCAAGCAATTTTTATGACTCAGCCTCCCAAGTAGCAACACTTTTAGTGAGAGCTGTGGGAAGCTGAAAATTTTTAGCAGGCCTTTGGGTTGTTCAGTTCCACCATCTTTTCCAACTCATCAATTGAAAGTATAAAGTAGAAAAAGAAGTATCCAGATGTCCTTTCTTTCTTTGTATTTTTCCATGTCAGAAGAGAAGTTGAAAATCAGAGATGAGGAATCCCAGAAGCATATATTGGATATTCTTTGTATTGCTCTGACACTGATAAGAACTTATGCATTGCCTCAAGTTCCTCAGAAGACATATCAAATGGTATGGCAGAAGCATTTCTGGGATGGGTGTGGTGTAATGACCTCTGTGAACTGTCTCCCCAGTGAAACAACTATAACTGGTGAAAATTATTAAAAAAGTGGTCACTGGAAACTCTCCTAAGAACATAGAGGAAATGGAGAAATATTTATTCAAGAAAATCTATAGTACTAAATCTGAGTGAGAACTATGGAAGTCTCTTATATTAAGGACATGCCTCATCCCCAGCTCAATGTGATTTAAGCCCTATTCTCAATGGGTTCAACCAAGAAAAGGAGGCTCACTTTACTCTCATCTCCCACACTAAGATAGCAGTTTTTACCTGGAAGGGACAGTTGAGTAAAGGAGGAAGAGAAGAATGAACCATGAGACATATAGAAAATGAAAAGCAAAATGACAACCATAAGTCAAACCATATTAATAACATTAGATGCAAATGTTTTTAACAATCTAACCAAAGATAGGAATTGTTAGATTGTGCAAAAATCAAGATTCGACTACACACCGTCTATTGGCAGCACATTTTAGATTCAAAGGTAAAAATAGGTTGAAAGTTAAAGAATGAAAAATTTTGTATCACGCAAATAGCAATCCTAAGAGAGCTGGAGTGACTATACTAATATTATGAAAAAAAGAATTTTTTTTTTTTTTGAGACAGTCTTGTTCTTGTCACCCAGGCTGGAGTGCAGTGGCACGATCTTGGCTCACTGCAGCCTCTGACTCCTGGGTTTAAGCGATTCTCCTGCCTCAGCTTCCCAAGTCACTGGGATTACAGGTGCCTGCCACCACGCCCAGCTAATTTTTGCATTTTTAGTAGAGATGGGGTTTTGCCATGTTGGTCAGGCTGGTCTCAAACTCCTGATCTCGTGATCTGCCCACCTCAGCTTCCCCAAGTGCTAGAATTACAGGTGTGAGTCACCGCACCTGGCCCAAACAAAAGAATTTTAAAAAAGACGAAGTTACTAAAGAAGGATGTTTTATCGTTAAGATGATTAATTCATCAAGAAGATAATAATTATAGACATATATGTATTTAACAACAGAACCCCAAAATGCATTAAGCAAAGACTAGTAAAATTAAAGGCATGAAATGGGCAATCCAACAATAGTAATTGGAGGCTTTCATAGTCCACTTTCGATGATGGATAGAGTGACTATTTAGAAGACCAACGAGAATGCAGAACCCTTTAAACCAATTAAAACAAATGGACATCTACAGAACACTTAAATTTGCTGAATATACATTGTCAAGCATACATGGAGCATTCTCCGGAATAGTAAACATACTGGGCTAAGAAATATGTGTCAGGAAATTTAACACTGTTGAAATCATAGGAAGTATGTTCTCCTAACAAAATAGAATTAAGGTAGAACAATAAAAGGAACTTCAGGAAACTCACAAATATGTGGATATTAAACAGGGTGCTCCTAAATAATCAATGAGTAAAAGAAGACATTACCAGGGAAATTAGAAAGCACCTTGAGATGAAAAAAATGAAAACACAACATGCTAAAATTTGTGGCATACAGCTAAAACAATGCTTAGAGTAAAATTTAGTTGTGTAAATGCCTGTATTTAAAAAAGAAGAAAAACTTTAAATCAATTACCTAAACTTTCACCTTGAGAAACCAGAAAAAAAGGTCAAACTAAATCCAAATCAAACAGAACAAAGAAAATAATAAAGATTATAGTAGACATAAATAAAATAGAGAAAAAATACAGAAAATGAACAAAACCAAAAGATTTTTTTTAAAAATCAACAAAATTGACAAACATTTAGCTATTAGGATCATGCTAATAACAGAGAAGACTCAAATTGCTAAATCAGGAATGAATAGTTGACATTACTAATGCCTTTACAGAAATAAGTATGACTATAAGGAAATACTATGAAGAACTGTATGCCAGTAAATCTGATACAATTACCATGTTCCTAAAAGGTTACATTCAAAAGTGACTCACTAAGAAATTGAAAATCTAAACAGACTTATAATAAGCAAGGAAACTTAATTAGGAATTTTAAAATGTCTACAAACAACATTTCCATTTCAGGTAGCTTCACTGGCGATTTTTATCAAACATTTAAAAATTAGTACCAATCCTTTACAAACTCTTCTGAATATGGAAAAGGAAGAAACACTTATGACCTTATTCTATGCAGTCAGTATTGCCCTGATACCATAATCAGACAAGGCAACTCAGGTATACTGTACCAGTATTTTTTGTGATTATTGACACAAAAATCTCTTCTGAAATATTTACAAACTGAATCCAGCAACACATACAAAAAAAAAAAAAAAAAAATTCACACCATGCCCAAATGGAATTTATCTCAGGTTGGATTAACACATGAAAATTAAGTAATGTAACATGCCCTATTACTAGAATAAAGGACAGAAATCATGATAATGTCAATAGGTAATTTTTTAAAACAAAATCCTATGTACTTCTATCGCTCTAGCCAGAGCAAGAAGGCTAGCGGTAGTAGTAAAAGACTCAACTGGAAAGGAAGAAATAAATTACCTCTACTTAAGCAACATGGACCTTGTACATAGCAAGTCTTAAGGACTCCACTAAAAAACTATTAGAACTAGTAAACAATTTCAACAAGGTTGCAGGATACAAGACCAATAGATGAAAATCAACTGTGTTTCTATACACTGGCAAGGAACAATCTGAAAATAACATTAAGAAAACAATTTCATCTACAACAGCATCAAAAAGAATAAAATATTTAGAAATATGTTTAAAGAAATGTAAAATATATATTCAGAAAACTGTATAACATCATTGGAAGAAATTATAAGTTCTAAAGGAATAGAAAAATATTCCACATTTATAGATTAGAGGACTTAATATGTTAACATGATAATATTACCCCCCATGATGGTCTACAGATTTAACACAATCTCTATAAAAATCTCAGCTTTTTTTTTTTTTTTTGCCTAAGTGTAAAAACTAATTCTGAAATTTAAGTAAAATTTCAAGGGACCCAGAATATCCAAAATAATGTTGGAAAAAGGATAAAGTTATAGGAATCACATTCATGATTTCAAAACACTCTACAAAGTTAAAATAATCAAGTCAGCGTGGTACTGACCTAATGATAGATATATCAATCAATGGAACAGAATTTTGAATCCAGAAATAAATCCTTATTTATATGGTCAACTGATTTTAAACAAGAATGTCAAATTATTTTGTGGAGAGATTTTTTTTCAGTTAATTGTGCTAGAACTACTGAAAATCCACATGCAAAAGAATGAAGATGAACCCATTTTATTACACCATACACAGCATTAACTGAAATTAATTACAGACCACATTATAGCTAAAACTATAAACATTTTATAAAGTAAATCTTCATGACTTTTAGTTAGGTAATGACTTCTTAGATATAACACTGAAAGTGCAACAACCAAAGGGGAAAAAACCCAGGTAAATTGGTTTTTGTCAAACTAAAAACTTTTGCACCACAAAAAATATTAAAGTGAGAAAAAATGTAAATTACTTATCTAATAAGAGATTTGTATCCAGAATATATTTAGAATTCTTACAACTCAACAATAAAAAGACAAATACACAATTAAAAGTACACAAAGGATACGAATAGGTATTTCTGTAAAGAAGATACACAAATTGGCAAAAAACATCTGAAAAGATGTTCAACAACGTTGGTCATTAGGGAATGCAAGTCAAAAACCACAATGAAATGCCACTCCTTACCCACCAGGATAGTTATAATTACATAGGTAGACAATAACTAGTGTTAGAGAGAATGTGAAGAAATGGGAACACTTATATATTGTTGGTGGGGATGTAAAATTGTGCAACTGCTTTGCAAAATTTTTTGATAGTTCTGTAAAATGTTAAACATAGAGTTACCATGACACTCAGCAACTTCACTTCCAGGTATAAAACCAAGAGAATTAAAAAACATACACATTTATATAAAATCTTGTGTATAAATATCTATAGTACTATTATTTGTAATTGTCAAAAAGTGGTAACAATGCAAATGCTTATCAATTTATGCATGATAGATAAAATGTGATATATCCATAAAATGAAATACTATTTGCCACAAAAAGGAATGAAATACTGACTTAAGCTACAACATTTATGAACCTTGAAGACATGCTAAGTAAAAAAAAAGACTATCACTAAACTTCACAATTTATGATTCCATTATATAAAGTGTCTGGAATAGTCAAACCTCTAGAAACAGGAACTCATTAACTAAGGATGGAGGATAGAATAAGAGTGATTGCTAATGGGTATGCAGTTTCATTTGGGGGTGATAAAAGATGTTCTAAAATTAGATTATGGTAATGGTTCCACAACTCTGTGCATATACTAAGAAAACATGAAATTGTACATTTTCAATGGGTAAATTGTATGGCCTTTGAATTACATCTCAAAGATTTTTAAAAGATGGCATTGCAATATTTCAACTAATTTGACTTGGAACAATTTCTAGTAGATTGCCGGACCAAATTACAACAAATACTGAAAAGTTATGCCTGAATGGAGGAAGCAGCATTGGAAAGTTCATATTTGGTTCATGGCTCTGAAAATAAAATTCTGCTTTCAAATTTATTACAAGTTAACATCTGTCTCTGCCTATAAATGTCAATGAAAAGTTGTGGTCAGTTTTAAAATCAAATTTACTCACTGGTCTTCCTCCAAAAGTGGCTAGCCTGTCAGTGGCCAAAAATCACCCTGCGTTTAGTTTCATGAAAGGGCAGAGAAAAGTCATGACAAATTCAAAGAGTTCTTTGCTCCCAGGGTTAATGTCACTTCACACGTTATTCCAAAGAATGGCAAGCTTGCAATGCATCTTTAATGGCAACTGTTCACGTGAAAGAAAAGAGAAAATATGTGAATTATGTAAATAATATAATTCCCAAATGAGTTGCTTCTATTTGAGTCCTTTTTGTTTTTCAATAGAATGCTCAATTCAGAATATCATAGTATTAGCCAAATGCAGTTAGTGTCCAAACAAGTTCATTGCTCTTCTGTTATAGATTTCAGTTTTTATATATTATTATAATTTGTATTCTTCAAGAAAAAAGAACTATTATCCGAACATAATTTTGTTTTTGAAGTGAATTTGAAGAGTCATTAATTGGACTTTAAGATAAATCAATTTGAAAGGACAATATGGGATATAGAAATACATCTTGAAAAGTGATTAATGACATGGAGGGAAATGATAAATAGCATGTTTCCTTGGAAATGGATTGTAAACTGGATGTCTGAATGATATTGTGCAGCAGCACTTCACAGCCTTGCCACCTAAGACTCAATTTTTCTACTGTTAGAAATACAGCTGTTATATGTCTTCTGCATCTGCAAGAAAAAAAAGGAATGTTCACTTTCTTCTTGGTTATTTATATCTACTTTTTTTTTTAAGTCAATGCCTTTATTGCCCTTTATTTGGCAAGATATTCCAGTGACCAACAGATAGGTTGAATAGATAAGAAGGATGGAAATATTGTACCTGAAAGTAGTAGGTAAATGAAGGAAGACAGCAACCAAAAATATGCTTCTGTTCCTAAATGCTGTGAGTTAGTTCTTATTACTTCTTATAGGTTCATATAAAATAGCTCTTCCCCATTTGACGATTGTCAGCAAACCTAGGTTTAAAGTCAAATAAGAGGATTCAGAAATTCATAAGTAGATATAAATGTAGAAAGAATCAAGGTCGGGGTCGTCTTCCTTCCCCAATAATACTAAATTTATGTATTTGGATTTACATTGGTCAAGGAAAGGTAAACTCAGAATAATAATTTTTTATTTACTTAGATGGACTTTCCCAAATCAACTAAATTTGCTATTGAATTTTCTGTATTTGTTATCTCTCAAAAATAACCATGTAAAACTAAAATAAAACAAAAAGTAGATACAATGTTTTCCTTTTTTGTATTTGTTTTTGCATAATTCAACAGGCTGGCATGTATTTGAGAGGGAAGCAAACAACAGAGGAAACTTTATGGCAGTAAGAAGGCACTAAATCAGGTATTTTCTAGGTTGATAGATCAACTTTTTTTTTTTTTAATCAGAGCCAACAAGATTCATATATTCAATGAACAAGAACTTTGGCCAACAAGTGTGCTATTCATTCTTTGTATAAACTGACTATGAAAGTGCCACGGGTATCAGTTTGAGATTACAAATAAATTTGAGTGGGCAAATTCACAAATACAGAATGAAGTACAAAGTAAAAAACATTACACATTTAGAAGGTTACACATCCGGAAATAGTTTCTTTCGCTACCTTCACTTCCATTAAAATGCATTATATAAAGCTTTATTTATGGAGAAAGGGACATTTAATTATTTTTCTAAAAACAACACGTGAATGCTCATGAATAGGGCAATCTACAGAATCAATGTGATAATTTCTGAAATAATTATAGAAAAATCTTTCTGATATATGCCTCTTCCCCAATTAAATTTGTTGACTGTAAAGGCAAGGTGATGCAAAGTAATAACTATGATGTTGGACTTTTGAAATTCTGTACTATTTCTAAAATGTCATTTACAAAAAAAAAAAGAAAAAGACAAGAAAAACTGCCAATATTGTACTCCTGTAGTGACTGAAAGAGCTTTGGAGTCAGACCTACTAAAGTTTAAAACTGATCCCTCAGGCACTAGATTCTTTAACCTTGAAGGTGTTAGTATAACCACATTGAATCTGGATGCTTCATCTCTAAAACTGGGATAATAATACTGTCTGCTTCATATGCTGGTTGTAAGAATGAAACTTTTTGAAAACTTACCTTAATCATTTCAATTATTACTAAATTCTGTTTTTCAAAAGCATTCAATCAAGTATAAATAAAAATACTTATTAACTTTTTATTATTTCTACAACCATACCCAGTAATCTCAAAAAATGTGGAATTCAACATATATTGAAAGAACGTTATTTAACTTTAAAGATAGAAAGATTATAGCAATTAACTTTATTAGAGTGTGAATATTATATGTTTATTCAATAATTGACTTATAACTAGAGATACTTTTAAAATTGGGTATACATAGATTGTAACATAAGACACATCACACAAACTTCTTGCGTTTAGGAACACTAGATAGATAGCACTACAGCACTATGCTTGGGGGCCAATTTAAAAGGCAAAATTGCCAATAAAAAGCATTAAAATGTGAAAAAAGTGTCACTAAGTAGACCAAGGAAAGGACACTTGTATACAGTATGATGGCTGAAACATAAAGACAGAGCATCACCTTGTTTCCCCTCAGCTGAGAATGTATATGTCAGGTCATTCAGTTTTTTGCGACCCTGCATTTGTCCACACATGACCATGAAAATGCCCTGTCATTTTGAGAGTACAAATACATTTTAGCAAGTGGACAAATTCATAAATATAGACTCTGCAAATAACGAAGATCAGCTGTAGATAGTCCGCCTCAGAATGGAGCTCAAAAATAACCATATAAAACTAAAATAATAATCTCCCATACTGTTATTTTGAGTATATAATATTGTAGAACTTTTTATTAGATTTATTGAACTTTTATTTTCATAGGAATGACTTTGTATTTCTAATTGAAAAATGAAGCTGGTTTTTTTCTTTGTGTCTTATTTTGTCAAAATATAATACTTTATTCTTTTAGAAGATAGTTTTGTAGGTTTGACAAACACATACAGTACAGTCATGAGAATGCCATCAAAATCAAAATATAAAATAATTCCCACACATCAAAAATCTCCCCATAGTCCTTAGTCATCCTCTCCTCCAAGTTGTCTTTGGCAACTGATTTATGTCCCTATAATTTTTCCTGTGCCAGAATATCATATAAATTGAATCATACAGTATAAACCCTTTGAATCTGCCTTCTTTCACTTAGCGTGATGCACTTGAGATTTATTCATATTGTTATGTGTATTAGCAAATTTTTTATTCTTTTTTGCTAAGTAGTATTTCATGATATGAATAGGCACATTTTATTTATCCATTCTTTACACAAAGAAAATTTTGTTTCCAGTTTTTGGTGATAATAGTTAATGCTGTTATGAGCATTAATGTGCAGAATGTGTGAATATGTTTTTATTTCTCTAGCATAAATAGGAGTAGGATTGTCAGATCCTATAATAAGTGTATGTTAATTTTATCAGAAACTGACGAACAGTTTTCTAAGGTGGGTGTACCATTTTGTATTCCCATCAGCAATGTAAAAAATCTAAACATCTTTGCCAGCACCTGGTATTGCCAGTTTTTGTTTGTTTGTTTGTTAATATTGCTGTTCTAATAGATGAGTTATGGTATCTCATTGTGGGTTCAATTTGCACTTCTCTAATACCTATTGAGATTGATTATGTTTTCATAGGCTTATTTTCCATTGATATATCTTTTTTATGAACTGTCTATACAAATCATTGTCCTATTTTTAAACTGAAATGTTGTTTTCTTATTATTGAGTTTAGAGTTATTTATATATTCTGACTACAAGTCCATTATCAAATATATGAATTGCAAGTATTTTCTACCAGTCTATGGCTTATCTTTTTGTTCTCTTAATAGGGTCTTTTGAAGAACAGAAGTTTTGCATTTTGACAAAGTCCAACTTACCACTTTTTCCTTAATGGCTTGTGCTTTTAGTGTGGTATCTAACAAAGTTTTGCCTAACTTAAGGTCTCAAATATTTTTTCCTATATTTTTTTCTAGCCAGTTTATGGTTTTTGATTTTCATTTTAGAGCTATAATCCTTTTGAATTGATACTTGTGTATGGTAGAAGGTATGGAATGAGGTCCATTGTTGTTTACATGTAAATATCTAGTTGGTAAAGACTCCTTTCTTCATTGACTTGCCTTTGCACCATTGTTGATAATCAATTTATCATATATGTGTAGGTCTATTTCTGGACTATATTTCATTGATCTATAGATATTTCAGTACTATACTGTTTTTATCACAGCTTTATAATCAAACTTGAAATTAGGTAGTTTGAGTACTCCAACTTTTACTTTTTCAAAATTGTTTTGGCTATTCTTGTTCCTTTGCCTTTTCATATAAATATTTGAATTAACACACTGATATTTACAAAACAAAAACCCTTTTGGCAATTTGATTGAATTTACATTGAATCTGTAGATAACCATGGGAAGAATTGGTATGTTATGGATATTGCATCTTCTGATCCATGCACATAATACAGGCATACCTTGGAGATATTGCAGGTTCAGTTCCAGACCACTACAATAAAGTGAATGTTGCAATGAAATAATTTACATAAATCTTTTGATTTCCCTGTGCATATAAAAGTTACGTTTGTACTATACTGTAGCCTGTTAAGTTTGTAATAGTATTATGCCTAAAACAATATATGTGCCTTAATTTAAAAATATTTTATTGTAAAAAAAATACTAAATCATCTGAGTCTTTAGCTACTCTTAATCTTTTTGCTGGTAGAGGGCCTTGCCTTGGTGTTGATGGCTGCTAACTGATGAAAATGGTAGTTGCTGAAAGTAGAAATGCCTGTGGCAATTTAAAAAAATAAGACAACAATGAAGTGTGCTGCATCAGTTGACTATTCCTTCCCCCAGATTTTTCTGTAGCATGTGTTGCTGCTTGACAGCATTTTGCCCTCAGTAGAACTTCTTTCAAAATTGGAGTCAATCCTCTCAAACCCTGCTGCTGCTTTATCAACTCAGTATATGTAATATTCTATTTCTTTTGTTGACATTTTAACAATGTTCACATTATCTTCTTCAGGAGTAGATTCTATCTCAAGAAACCACTTTCTTTGCTCATCCAGAAGAAGCAACTCCTCATCCATTCAAATTTTATCATGGTATTACAACAATTCAATCACAATTTTAGGCTCCACTTCTAATTCTAGTTCTCTTTCTCTTTCCGCCACATCTGCAGTGACTTCCTCTACTGAAGTTTTGAGCCCCTCAAGGTCATCTATGAGACTTGGAATTGACTTCTTTCAAACTCCTATTAATGTTGATATTTTGACCTCCTCTCAGCTAATTCTCTTTTTAAAGAATGACTTGAAAATTATTCCCTTTTCTTCAATTTATGGAAGAGTTAGTATAGAATTGATAGTTCTTATTCTTTAGATATTTGGTGAAATTCACTGGTGAAATCATATGGGCCTGGAGTTTTTATATGGAGAAGTTTTAAAAGACAAACCTAATTACTTTAGAAGTTATAATTGTGGGTTTTATAGTTATGATTCCTATTTCATTCTTGATATTAGTATTTTGTGAGTTTTCTCTTCTTACATTTTCTGACAGATCTGCTAGTGGTTTATTTATGTTACTGATCTTTTCAAAGGAACAATTGTTTTAAATTTTCATTGCCCTTTATAAACAATGGAGAACATTATGTTTACCATATCACTGAATTTTTTGCTTTGAATTATTATATAATTATCAGAAATATTTAATTAGTACAATTATACATAATTATGCATAATTAATTTAATAATGCTATGATTATAATCTTAATTTTTTTTTTTTAGTGTCTTTACGTGGCAGCTTAGGTCATTGATTTTAGACCTTTCTTTATTTTTTGAGACAGAGTTTCACTCTTTTTTCCTAGGCTGGAGTGCAATGGCTTGATCTTGGCTCACTGCAGCTTCCACCCCCTAGGTTCAAGTGACTCTCCTGCCTCAACCTCCTGAGTACCTGGGATTACAGGCATATGCCACCATGCCCCGCTAATTTTTTGTATTCTTAGTAGAGACAGGGTTTCACCATGTTGACCAGGCTGGTCTTGAACCCCTGTCCTCAGGTGATCTGCCTCCCTCGGCTTCTCAAAGTGTTGGGATTACAGGTGTGAGCCACCCACCTGACCAATTTTAAACCTTTCTTTTTTAATATAGGTGTTTAGTAGTATAAATTAAACACTAATTTAATTCCACAAATTCATTTAGTTTTTTTCTTTTTGCATGCTTGTTTAACCCATTGGTTATTTAGAAGTGTGTTGTTTATTTTCCAAATATTTAGAGAATTTCTAGATATCTTTGTTATTAATGTCTAACTAAGCTTCACTCTGGTCAGATAATACATTTGTATGATTTATGTTCTTTAAAACTTGTGGGTCTGAATATAGTCTTGCCTGGTAAATGTTCTGTGGGCACTGGAAATGAGTGTCCCTTACGATATTTTTGTGTGAAGTATTTTATAAATGTGGATCAGATCAAGTTGATTGATGCTGCTGTTCAAATTTTCTGTATCTTAACTGATTTTACATCTCTTTGTTCTACCAATTATTAAGAGGTAAGTTGAAATCTTTGACTATAATTGTTGATTACCTTATATTGTCTTAGTTCCATCATATATTCCATTTATGGATTTTCTTTATAAACATTAAAGTTA
Organism: Theropithecus gelada; assembly: GCF_003255815.1. Classification (NCBI taxonomy): domain Eukaryota; kingdom Metazoa; phylum Chordata; class Mammalia; order Primates; family Cercopithecidae; genus Theropithecus; species Theropithecus gelada. The sequence continues at coordinate 166,370,320 of NC_037668.1, forward strand.
TGCTGTTAAGTACATAAACATTTGAGATTATTTGTTTTGTCTTTTTCATGAATAGACTTCTTCTGGATATTTATTCCTAGTAATCTTATCTGCTTCATGAAATCATCTTTTTCTAATATTTATGTAGATAATCCAGATTTAAAAAAAATAGTTTTAGTATGATATGTCTTTTTCCATTGATGTGTTTTTAATCTACGTGTTAGTTCATTCTCATGCTGCTATAAGAACTGCCCAATACTGGAATTTATAAAGAAAAGAGGTTTAATTGACTCAGTTCTGCAGGGCAAGGGAGACTCAGGAAACTTACAATCATGGTGGAAGGGCAAGCTCACATGTCCTTCCTCACATGATGGCAGAAAGGAGAAGAATGAGTGCCCAGTGAAGGGGGAAGCCCCTTAATAAAACTGTCAGATCTTGTGAGAAATAACTCACTATCACTGACAACAGGATGGGGGAAACCACCTGTGTGATTCAATTACTCCACATGGTCCCTCCCATGACTCATGCGGATTATGGGAACCACAATTCAAGATGATATTTGGGTGATAACACAGCCAAACCATATTAATCTCTTTGTGTATTCATATTTTAAGTAGAATCCTGTAGGCAGCATATAGTTGAGTCTTACCTTTTTATACATCTGACAACCTCTGCCTTTTAATTGGGGTATTTAGATATTTTATATTTAATGTGATTATATCTATGATTGTGTTTGAGTCTATAATTTGTTACTTTTTCTTATATGTCCCTTATTTCTTTGTTCCTTTGTGCCCACTTTGCCTTCTGCTGAGTTAGCTATTTTTTAAAGTTAATTTTTGTCTTCATAATTAACTTATTAGCTATAACATTTTGTTTGAGTTTTTAGCAGTTGTTTTAAAGTCTGTAGTGTACATCTTTAATTTATCACAGTCTAGCTTTATATAGTATTGTATTATATTATATCATATATAGCATAAGAACCTTACTGGTAGTAAGGTTATACTTTCTGAAAGTCAATAGAGTTTTTAAATTTTAATTATAAATTATTTTGAATATAAAATTACAATTTTCTCACAATGATCATAATTAATCTTAAAATACATCGTATTAATATTTTAATGCCTCTAAGAAAGAAGAATAAAACAAGTTGAGCACTAAACTTTTATCAGCTTACTACATTGAGAGAACTTCCAAGCCATGGTACGGGGAAAGGAATCCAGACAGAGTCTGTAGTTTTCAGCTATAATGAATAATGCTGTTATAAACATTCATGTGGATGTCTTTTTGTGAACATATGTTTTCATTTCTCTTGGGTAGACACCTAGGAGTGAAATTGATGGGTTTTATGGTAGTTGTATGTTTAACTTTATAAGAAGCTCCCAAACTGTTTTCCAAATGGCTGCACCATTTTACATTTCCACCAGCAATGTCTAAGGGATCCATTTTCTCCACATCTTCATCAACATTTGTTAATGTCTGTTTTGTAGCTTATACTCATTCTGTTGTGTTTGAAAACATATTTCACTGTAGTTCAAATTTGCATTTTACTGATGATTAATAATGTTGAACATATTTTATGTCCTTGTTAATCACTCATACATCTTCTTTAGTAAAATGCTTGTTCATATACTTTACCCATTAAAAAAAATTTATTTATTTTAGAGGTAGAGTTTCACTTTGAAGCCAAGGCTGGAAGCAGTGGCACAATTATAGTTTACTGAAACCTCAAGTTCTTGGGCTCAAGTGATCCTTCTGCCTCAGCTTTCCAAATTGCTGGGATTACAGTCATGAGCTATTGTTTTTCCTTTTTCATTTGAGACTATGGTCCATTACAAGTTAAATTTTTTAGTGGTAATACACACATATATGTGTGTGTGTGTGTGTGTGTATAGATAGATAGATAGATAGATAGATAGATAGATAGATAGATAGATAGAAGTAGCAAGCTAGTCTCAGATGATCCTAATTTTGTTGGTGACATCGAAAGCATCATAATCAGGAACCAGTTGACAGCTGAACATATACTTTCCATCAGGCTGATCAGGGTGTTGACCTTGGCCACATCAATGCCATACAGCTTCTTCACAGCTTGTTTGACCTGGTGCTCATTGGCTTTAACATCTACAGCAAACACAAGTGTGTTGTTGTCTTCTCTCTTCTTCATGGCTGACTCAGTGGTCAGGGGAACTTGACGTTGACATAGTAGCCAAGGTTGTTTTTCCTGGGGTCTTCCAAGGATATTTGGGCTGCCTTTGGAGGCACAGTGTCTTGGGCCCCTGCAAATCTTCTTTCTTGTGTGGCTGTGGATGCCTTTCAGCACTATCCTCTTGGCCTTCAAAGTCTTTGCTTTGGCTTTGGGAGGGGTGGGAGCATCCTACTTCACCATCAGTGCATTCTTTTCCATCATGAGTTAATTTTTGTGTATGGTGTGAGGTATGGTCTATATTTCTGTTTTTACATATAGGTTACCAATTTTTCCAGCACTATTTGTTGAACAGAAAATCCTTTTTCCAATGAAATGCCTTTACACCTTTGTCAGAAAAATTGTTTTTTAAAGTTATTTAAAATATAAGAATAACTTAGTTAAAATTTTTCTGTATCTTTTCTATTTCTTTGTATAGCTCTTCATTTCTTTGTGTAGCTACAGATTTCCATATGGTATTATTTTCTGAATGCTTAATTTTTCTTAACATTTTTTAAGTGTTGGTAAAAAATTCTTTCAGATTTTGTGTGTCTGAAAAATAGTGTTTCTTTCACTTTCTTTTTTCATAAATATTGCTGCATAGCATAGAAATCTAGACTGACAAATGTTTCAATATTTTAAAGATGTTGCTTAACTATCTTCTATTTTGATAAACGTGCTTCATTCATATCTTTGTTCCTCTCTTTAAGTAAGTCTTTTTTTCTTCTTTTTATATTTTCCCTTTATCACTGGTTTAAGGCAAATTTGATTATGATGTGCCTTTGTGTAGTTTCTTTGATGATTCATTTACTTATGCTTCTTTGTGCTTCTTTGATCTGCAGGTTAGAATTTTACCAATTTTGGAAAATTTTTGGCTATTTCTTCAAATATTTTTAATGCTCCTGTCTGTCTCTCTTACCTGATCTGCAAGTCTTCCAATTACATGTGTGTTAGGCTACATGAAGTTACCTCACATTTTACTGTTGCTCTATTTTTTTTGTTGTTTAAATTCTTTTTTCTCTCTGTGTGTTTCATATTGGTTGGTTTTTATTTTTATTTATTCATATTCACTAATCTTTTTATCTAAAGAGTATAATCCTTACTATTAATCCTTGCTATTAATCCTATATCATTAACTTTTTATTTCAACCTCTGTTTTTCACCTCTAGAAGATTGATGATGGCTTAAAAAAAGAACATTAGGGAAAAAACTACTGAAACCTAAATAAAGTCTTTAGTTAATAACATTATATTGATGTTAATTTCTTGCTATTAATAATGTACCATAATTATGTAAGAGGCTAGTGTAGAGAAGTTGGGTGAAGAGAATGCTCCTTATTTTCTTTGCAACTCATTCTGACCACAACAAAGGTCCATGGCTGCCAGGATGGGCTTTCTTATTCCAATAGCTTATCAACCTAGATTCGTAGATGAGAAATGAGTTAGTAATTTGTATAATAAATGCATTAATCATCTGTCTAAAAAACCTGTGTTCTTTCTGAATGTACTTTTTATTTCTTCTACCTTGAGCATAAGAATATCCATACAAAGTCCTTGTATTACTAATGCTATCATCTGTGTCATATTGTGGTCAGTTTTGATTGATTGCTATTTCTCCTCATTATGAATTATATTTCTGCTTCTTTGAATCCTAATCATGTTTTTTAAATGCTAAACATTGTGAATATAGCCTTATTGGATGCTAGATATGACTATATTAAAATTATATTTTCTTCCATAATTGAGGTAATATTCTCTGGGTACTGTACTTAACTCTGTATGTATTGCAAGGTTTTTACCACTCTGGCTGATGAGAATACCAACTATTATTAGTGCTGTAGGATCTATGGGAAGTGTTCTTCCTAATTCTTTCATGTGGTTCTTTACCTGACCTCATGTAGTTATCTCATATGTATGTTCATATCAATAATCAGCTGGAGACTTCAAGTGGAGAGAGCTCTGCAAACATCCAGGATTCTATTTTTGTGTGATCGTCTCCCCTCCAGTATTCTGCCCTAAATCTCCTGTTGCCTTAGTCTCCTGTACTTTCAACTCTGTCTCCTCAATGTAAGGAGACCACTGTGCTCCATCTGGGTTCCTCTTCCTGTGCCAGGGCTTGGAAACTTTCTCAATACAGTAAGCTCATGAAAGTTTAGGGTGCCACTTGTTTTATTCCTGTTTCTTAGAGACATTAAAAATATTCAGCTTGGGTGACAGAGCAAGATCCTGTCTCTAAAAAAGTAAAAATGTAAATAAATAAAATGTTAATGAAATTTCTTTGAAGATTGATCATGGCCATTTGAGAAAAGTATGCTTTGACATACAAAATAACTTATAAATTTTTTAAACTATACCTACTTCAGTTATTGGGATTAAAATCCATTCCTGAAAAAAATTTCTGAAGAAAAATTATGTAAAAGGACATATTAATTAAGAATAGTTACATGCTGGGTGAAGCATATTTAAAAAGTCAAGAAAAAGCAGTTTGTCTGTGGAAAGGAAACAACTCTTCATATATATACATATGTCCTATTTAGTTGCCATTAACAGCAATTGGTGCCTTGCTGTGGTTGTCTCATCTGTTGAAATTCAACAAAAGTGTTATAATGGCTGTTGATAGTTTATAAAGTCAATCCTTCTATAAAGAATTTAGTCAAAGAATGTTAAAACTTGGAAGGCGTCTTAGAGATCATGTAGTAATTCAGCTTTCTTCTTTCACATATAAAGAAAGGCGAGAACTAATATGTGAATCAGTGTGTTTCATACCATTAAAAAACAAACAAAACCTTTTACAGGCATATTTAGGACATAACTAAAGGCATCTGGCCTCAGGGTTCTGTGTTATTTTTTCCCCAAATAATCAAGAACTGGAGCGTACAACTAAATGTATTTCATTTGTGGAGAACTGGTTCAGTAGACATAGGCTTAGATTACTCTAGAAGGTAACTTGTCATTTGTACCATGGTGTTCTTTTTACATCTGAGAGCAGTAGCTGTTCTATCAGTCATGGCTCTGGTATTTAAAAAATTCATCTTAAATGGTCGAAATAAAAAGGGTGGGGGCAAAAGCAGAAGAGAGAACACTGAACACTTACAAGTCTAGACAGTCGAAGCCTCTATCACTCAATAAATCCATCTATTCAATAGACTTTTCTTAGCAGTTCAATTACTGTATTGCAGAGTAATACTTTGAGATAAAGCCCAGAGAGACGGTTGATGAAGCAGGGTCACTAACATGATTATAAACCAGATTTTATTCTGAAGGAGTTTATAATTTGAAAAACGTAAGTAGGCATAGGGATTAGTAATTCCATGATCAGTAATGATTAGAAAGTGGTTATAATAGCTAGGACTCTTGTTTTCAAATAACAGAAAACCCATTTAAACCAGCTTAAGGAGAAATAACTTACTCTAAAAAGACTGAATGATTTCGTGAAATGCTACAGTTGAAATGCGTCCAAACCCTTGAAAACAAGGATACTTTGTCAAGCTCCTCTCCTCATCTTTACTCTCTATTTTTCTCTGAGTCTTCCTATTCCTCCCTTCACATATGCTTTGTTCTTTCTCTTCATACATTGACTCACTCTGCTTCTCAGGTTCTCAAACAAGACTCTGCTAAATTCCTTTCTGGAAAGGAATTGAATTGCTCTCATAGTCCCAATTCCAAATTCTGGGTAAAGGGATTCTGACTGTGCTTGAATGAGTTAACCACCATCATATGAATTAACTGTGGCCAGAGGAGGGGATGTGGCTTGCTCTGAGTTCGCCACGTGTGTGTGGCGCAGAGAGGCAGATCCCACATAAGGTGGTGAGGTGTCTGTGCCCCGATTTTTGACTATTAAACACTGGAGCTGAAAAATAGTTCTTTGGAACTTTTCAAAAATTAAACCAACTATTGAGAAGAATATCTCAAGAAGTTTTAATATCATTTTAAATAATATATTTGAGTAAATACATTTTAATGTTAAGTCTATATTTAACCAGTATTTGTTCATTAAATAAGAGTCAAGATTAGGAATAGTGGGTGTGGAATAAACAGGAGAGGTTCTTTTTTAGTATACGATGGTTTAGAGGAGAAGGGGCCTGGCTGGAGAGTAGAATGCCATAAGAGGTTCTTACAAATCAGCCCTTCCTTGCCTGTCTACTCAATGGATCTTTTTCCCCATTCTTAATGTGGCCTTTGGTAATTAACTTTACTGTTTTATCATGGCTTCATTTGAAAGGTTGAAGCCCTTTCAACTGGTAATACAGTCTATAATCCAATTTAATAGAATTAACCCCATATTTCTTTCTTTTTCCCTTTTCTTCTTTCTTTCTTTCTTTTTCTTTCATTCCTTCTTTCTATCTTCTTTCCTTCTTTTCCAGGATTCCAGACTAAATTGATATTTAAAATATTTATCCTAAATCTGATATCCAATAAGGATAGCAAATTAAAAATGAAAGAGAAAAAAATAAATTTTGGTTATTTCTTCTTTACATGGGCTTCAGTTTACTTTACAGCATCTTCAAATTCAACCAAAAGTGATCAACAAAGTAATGCCTTCTATGTTAGTCCATTCCTGTGTTGGTATAAAGAAATACTTGAAGCTGGGTAATTTATAAAGAAAAGAGGTTTAATAGACTCATGATTCTGCAGGTTGTACAGGAAGCATGGCACCAGCATCTACTCAGCTTCTGTAAAGGCCTCAGGGAGCTTTCACTCATGGCAGAAATCAAAGTGGAAACAGGCATGTTACATGGCTAAGTCAGGAGGAAGAGGGAAAGAGTGGGAGGGAACGTGTCACACACTTTTACTCAACCAGATCTCATGAGCTCATTCACTATCAGTAGGACAGCACCGAGGGAATGGAACTAAACCATGAGAAATCCACCTCCATGATACAATAATCACCTGCCATCAGGCCCTACCTCCAACACTGAGGATTACATTTCAATATGAGATTTAAAGATGACATATATCCAAGCTATATCACCTTCCTATTCAGAATATCATATGTAATAGAGGAAGATTTTGCTTCTTCCTCTATTACTAAGCCTGGTGTTTGCTAAGCCTGATGTTTGCTTTGATAATTACTCTTGATCACATTAAGTTTCTAATCAAACAATTGGGAAAGATTAGAAATATAATTCTGGATGTTTTGTAACATCATAAAATCTTTATCTTTACAACTGAAAATAAACATGGAATAAATGGAGAATTGCGTATAAGTGACATGCAAATTACTATTCTTTCTGCCTTAACTTAAATTAGACTTATTCTTTGTCATCTCCTGGTTCTTTGAGATCTGTCTATTGATATTCTTTTCTCTCTTCTCCTGACTCACAAGGCAATTTCCATTGTTGTTTTGCAAATTAAATCAGATTTCTCTTTTGAAGTACAAGTCTCCCCATTTTATGATCCTCTTTAATATTTTTCTTTCCAGAGAGAAACTCTCTGTATTTCTTACAAATTCTAATAATTAGGTTGCAGCCTTTACCTCCATTTCATCTTTTGCCTGTAGCTTCACTAAGGGTGCTTCTAACATCTTGATTTTACAATTCCTTGGTTCCCTTTATTTCAAACAATCTACTCCAACCATCAACCATATTTTTCTTCATGTTTCAAGTGACTCAGCTTAAATATATCAAATTATAAATTTATCTTCTTCAATGACAAATTCCTGTCTTATCATTAACTGCTATTGGTAGAAATTTCATAGGGAACAGCTTTGTATATTTTCTTGAGCATAGTTTTTCAAGAGGATTTGCCTAAAGGTGTTGCAGAGTCTTAAGGTATGTATTTTTTACTCTCATTAGATATTTCAGATTATTCTCTAAAATAATACCAATTCATCTTCTAATATTGTCAGACCTATTAATATTTATTTCTTGGATGGCTGTAAATATTATGTTATTGTAGTTTTAATCTTTCCACATTTATATGGGTCATTTATTCTGTGATTCCATGTTTATGTTTTTGTTTGTCAAGTTTCTTTTTTTCTTAGAGATTTGTAAGCTTTTAAAATGCCTGTATGATAAATACTAATCTTTTAGCCATTAAATATTTTGTCAATATTATCTCTAGGTGGCTAAGACTGTGTTTATATGTGTTTTGTCATAATGGAGTCACATTTATTAATCTTTTCTTTGGTGATTTGTCTCTTTGAAGTGTTGGTTAAGAAATGTTTTTCTACACCATGTCATAAAAGTAGTCTCCTATGGTTGTAAATGCTTTAAGGTTTTATTTTCATATTTAGCTCTTTAAGCAACTTAGAATTAATTTTTGTGAAATGGGAATATAATTGTACTTTTCATATGATATGAATTTCTCATTTTCATTTCTTTTACTAGTGATCTGCAAGGCTATCACTATAATGTTTGAAGTTGCTACATAGTATATCTTCTTTATTTGATTCCATTGATCTATTTATCTAGACCAGTGGCAATACCACTACCAATCTTATTCTTCTTGTTTATAATTGTTTGGCATAGTCTGGATTTAATTTTGAATTTTATAATTTAAGATCAGTTGTTTGGGATTGAATTTTTATAAATTTGAGGAGAATTGATATTGTTAAGATAGTCTATCCTTTTGCAATACGATATACCTATTCAGGTCTTGTTTTGTAATGTTAATAAAGTCCATTTATTCATTCATCAAATATTTTTCTGAGGCCCTTTTATGCCAATATTATCCTAAGAGTTTGGAATCACTGAGGAAATGAAGCCTACATTCTAACCAGAAGAAAGAATATATATAATATATAAATAATTTACATCACATGTAAAACAATGTAGGTGCTAAGGGAAAATGAAAAACTAAAGTAGAACAGGAATTCAGGAGTCATGAGAAAGGGCAGTTTCAATTTAAACAGGGTGGTTAGAATAGATCCAACTGAGAAAAGGACATGTGAGCAAACACCTGCAGGAGTTGAAGGAAGAATATTCCAGTCATAGTCAATAGACCTGACATATATACACATATACATTTGTGTGTATATACATATATGTACACACATATAATATATAATATACACATATATAATATATGTATATACACATATACATATATGCATATATAAATATATACATACGCATTATATATTTGTGTGTATATACACGTGTATGTGTATACATATATATCATATTAATATATATATCCTGTGATGGGATCCTGCCTGAAGTACTCCAGAATAGCTTGGAGATTTGGTGAAGAGTGGGTGAGAAAGGAAGTGAGCTAGAGAAGCAATAGGGACCATATCATCTAAGGTTCTATGAACTCTTGAGGAATTCTGCATTTATCTTTTGGAGACTGAAGAGCTTACCAAGGTTTGGAGCAGAGAAATGTTACAATTTATCAGGCTGATATATTAAGAATGGACTAAAGTGAGCCATTATCACACCACTGCACTCCACCTTGGGCAACAGAATGAGGCCCTATCTCATAAAAAAGCAATGGACTGAAGGAAGAAGGAGTTAGGCAGCAAAACCAGTGAGAGGTCTATTTGAGGAATCTGTCTGAGAGACGATGATGGATCGAACCAGGAAGATGGCAGAAGGGATGGTTGGATTCTGGATATATTTTGAAGGCAAAATCATCAGGATTTCCTGACAGAAAGGATGTAGGTTACAAGTAAAAGAAAGGAGTCAAGAGGATACCAAGCCTTTGTCCTAAATGAAGGAGTTGCTATTTATTGAGATGTGGGAAGCTTCAGGTGAGATCAGAAGTTAATTTTAGACTTACTGATTTTTAGATGAATATTAGACATCCCTGTGGGTGTATTTAGTAGAAAGGAAGATAGGCAAATGTGGAATTTAAGGGAGAGGCCTGGTCTGGAGACATGAATTGTGAGACTGTCAGCACATAGACAGTACTTAAGTCGTGAGATGGTTATACTGAATGACACAGTGAAAGTGTGTATGCAGAAAAGAAAAAGTCCGAAGACCATGGAGGAGAAAGAGAACTAGCAATAGATACCAAGAAAGAACACAAAAACAGACTGATGAATAAAATTTATTAAGAAAGAGTGATCATGTGCATTGGATGTTTCATTAGGTCAATTAAGATGATCATATTAATTGACCATTGGATCTCATTTGGATATTGGTCAAGTTGAAAAGAGAAGCTTTGGTAGATTGGTGGTTGTAAAAGTCTGTTTGGAATGTGTTTAAAAGAGAACTGTAGGAGAGAAATGGAGTTTAGCAAATCTGTGAGTTTTGTTGCAAAAGGGAAAAGTAAAATGACTCTGTAGCTAAAAAAGAAAGTCAGGTCAAGAGGTTTTATTGTAATAAAGAAATAAGGGCATGTGTCTATCTTATATGTGTTAATGGAAATAATAAGAGAAAGAAATTTGATGTAGGAGAAAAAGGAAATTACTGGAATTATGTTCTTGAAGAGAACATAGGGGTCTAGTGAAACACAGAAATGATTATCAAAGATTACCATTATCTTTGATAATGATCAGGGAAAATGCCTGTGATTACAGATTCTAGTAAGTGGGTAGATATGTTCGTAGGTTTCTGCCATACCAAAGGTAGTACCTTGGCTAGAGTAGATTAATATGGCTTCCAGTATGTCATAAGCATGCAGTGATTGGACAAATGTGCTTTTTTTCTATCATAGGAAAGAGGACCAGAAATAGTTTGCATCCCCATGGAATAGGCAGCAATCTATGTTCACAGTTTTTCTCTTATTTTCTGTCCTGATATAGTCTGAACAGATTGGGATGACCTGGACATCTCACAGAATGCCATATTGATCCATCAAATCAATGACATCATGCTAATCTAGCAAGATGAGTAAGAGGTTGGTATGCTGGAGGTCTTGGTAAGTTACACGTGCTCCGGAGAGTAGAAAACAAACCTCATGAAGATCCTGGGACTCATCACAACAGTAGGTTTTTAGGGCTTCAGTAGTCAGAGTGTGCCATTACATCCTTCTAATGTAAAAGACAAAATGTTATGCCTTGCACTGCCTGCCACAAGAAAAGGGAAGCATACTTCCTGGTAGGCCTCTTGTGGCACAGGAAACAACACATTTCCCAAGTAGGACTATTGATCTGGTCCTGGTAACACGAGCAAGGAGAATTTGGGTTACACCACCAAGTAAACCTCTGAGAGTTACTGAGGGGGTAGCTGGAGAAAAGGGGAAATTAAATGGATAACAGAGGAAAAAGACAAAGGGATCAGTTGTGTCCCTGCACTGACTACTCTTTAGTGACTCTACCTTACAATGATACTTATCCTATCTATGAGCATGCTTGAAAACTCTGTAAGGGGCTACACATTTATAAGATTGACCATTGGGTTTACACTGGCATTTTTATTGGTAAATCAGTCGCAGATTGAAACAATTTCCCATTAGGTCATACTATCCTGGATGTTTAAAACTGCATATGCCTGGAAGCTAAAAGTAACTGGTAACTGACAAAATTCCTTAGATGAAAATTATAAAATGTAGGTTTTACAGAAATCCTCCCATAGGAAGCAACAGTTGACAGAAATGTCAGCTAAGTATTCAACTAATTCCTCTGAGATCAAATAACAACTCTCCAATCAACTGTTCAAATCTAGAATTGAATATATTTCCCCTTGTAAGCAGCTCTCTTCCTTTGGGTAGCCTCTGCTTAAGGGAGATACTGTGCCATTTTGTGTTGCAAGAAAAAAGAAAATACCACCTCATAGTCATTACCTAACTGGGACCCTGAAACTATTATAAAGTAGCTGTTCCCAGTGTACTCCCCAGTGCCCCTAATACTGCTTAGTAGAAAGATTGGCTGGAGAGTATTTGTGGAACACAGGGAGGATCACCTGATGAATGCTGGTGCATGAAATTCAACTGCTGTTCATTTGTTTTACTTAACAGATCTTTACTGGTTACTTTTTTTATGCCAGCAACTTTGCTCAGCACTTTGAGTGATTAAAAATAAACAAGACACAGGCCATGCTGTCTTAAGGACTTTAAAAGAGATTTTAGTTCTTTAGGAAATGTTTTTCAAAAAACCCAGTAGCTCTCAAATTGGACAGGGAGCTTCACTGGATCACTAGGTCTAGGGTGGCACCTAGGAATGTGCCTGATTAGTCACCCCCACCCCCCATGATGAGTCTGATGTCATTGATTATTGGATCTTACCTTGAAAAAACACTTCTGTATTATTTGTAATACGAGACCTGAAAACAAGACCTTGGAGAAGGAAAGAAATCACAAAAGGCAAAATAGAAGAGTTGTGAAAGCTGGATATGTGTTACCATTTTAAATTAGGTGTTTCCCACCCACCCTCCACACTTAATACAATTTAAATGAAAGGCCCAGGTCTAGATTTCAGGACGTGTGACCCAAATTCTCCTCGCTCATGTTACGAGGACCAGATGGGCTCAGTACCATTAATAATGTATATACTGCAGTCAGCATCAGCTTGGCCACTCTGGAGAGCAAGTAGCATCTTAGGAAACGTGCCTCTCTGAATACTGGTGCCTTTTAGTACATGCCTCATGTCTCTATGGACAGCAACATGAGCTTTCCATCTCTTTCCTCGCCTATCTTTTAAGAGCCTGAAGCAAATGTATTGAAATCGTATGTAATTTTATTATTATTTTTAATTTGGAGGAAAACCCCTGATAGACGCTTCACTCGCATTTCAAGCAGTAAATAATCCAGGAAAGCCATTAATGAGGTAATTTTTGAGTGCTGGCATCGTTTTATTTTTTCTCCTTGAATCCCTACCTTCTTTTGTATGTGCTAGTGTTCTGCCATCTGCTTTCTGAAGGCCATGTGCCATTCTCTTAGGTTTCCTGGAAGCCTGTAGGTATAATGCTTATCTCAGCCTCTGAACAGCTAACCCTGTCTTTTTTTCAGTATGGGAAAAAAACATTTTAATCTAATTATAAGATATCTTTTAAATAAAAATGATTGTCTACCCATGTGTTTCTTGGGGCTTTAAAAAATGATCCTGCTATTATTATTAGAGCTCCGTGTTTTGTTCAAAACACAGCCCACATACTTTAAAATTTACAGCAAGTTAACAAAACCTCTCTTTGAATCTAACATCAGTCCTGTGGTCAAAACACTTGTCATAGTAATAAACAACATCGTAATTAGAAGTACTTTAGTGAATTTGGGTCAATATATCACTCTCTTAGAACACATCTTAAATTTATCACAATTATAGCCTGGGGAAAATTTGGCTTTTTGGCCTTCGCTAGTTTAAGTCATTATTTTGAGAGCAAGTTGTGCTCAACCCAGAGTTGAAATGCAGAAAGACAATAAAGCAAAATGTTTGAATAAATGGGTTTTGATGGTCTAAGAAGGGTTTATTTTCATTCCTCTCATACCAAATAATAATGATTTCAGGATTTTTTGTGATTATACACAATACTACTTCTTTTTAAAGTTGCCTATTGAACCATGTAATAATAGTAGGTTTTATTTATTTAATGTTCACTCTATGACAGACATTGTGCTAGGCACCTTATGTACATTACACCACCAAGTAGTTGCTTGAATTTGTAGGTGAGAGAATTGAGTCTTAGAGAGTTTAAGTACCTTTCTCAAGATCATATATTTAATAAGTGACAGGGCTAGAAATAGAACGCAGCAGCCCTGGCAGCATAATTCTTAACATGGTACGTTTCCTCTGATATCCATTGCCACTAAGTTCCCCAAAACCCATGGAAATAATTTCTGAGAGATAGAATATATACAAGAACGTCCACTGCTTTAGCAAGGACAAAAAAAGAGAAGAAGCCATTAGATTTGATGATAATGCATGCACTAGTAACATTAGTGAGTGATGCTTGAGAACTGTGTGCTGAGAAGTTCAACAAGAAAGGATGAAACTGTGGTAGCTGCATGTGGAATGTGTAGTCTTATGGTCTGGTTGTTTTCTTTTCTTTTCTTTTACTTTGAATTCTGGGATACATGTGCAGAACGTGCAGGTTTGTTACATAGGTATACATGTGCCATAGTGGTTTGCTGCAACTATCAAGCCATCATCTAGGTTTTAAGCCCTGCATGCATTAGGTATTTGTCTTAATGCTCTCCCTCCCCTTTCCCCCCACCCCCTGACAGGCCCCAGTGTGTGATGTTCTCCTCCTTGTGTCCACATGTTCTCATTGTTCAACTCCCACTTATGAGTGAGAACATGTGGTGTTTGGTTTTCCGTTCCTGTGTTAGTTTGCTGAGAATGATGGTTTCCAACTTCATCCATGTCCCTGCAAAGGACATGAACTCATTCTTTTTTATGGCTGCATAGCATTCCATGGTGTATATGTGCCACGTGTTCTTTATCAGTCTGGTTGTTTTCAATTCCTGTCGATGAATAGGCTCTAAGGAAGTAATAAGTGTGGCATGTTATAGAAACAGGAGAAGACAAGTGTGGCTGTAACAAAGTGAGCAACAATCGTATGGAATAAAGTTGAAGAGGGGAGTTAAGATAAATTTCATGTAGTATCTTGGAGTTATAGTGAAGGGACTGAGTATATTTTAAGAGCAGAGGAAAGACATTGGGAGGTTTTAAGCAAAGAAGAGTGAGTTTTTGAGGCATATTTTTAAACGATCACCTTGTATGCTGTCTGATGAATGGGTCATAGAGGACGAGAGAGGCAGCGGAGAGAGCAGTGGGAAGGTCATTACGTTTGTCTATAATGATGGGTTTAACTAAAGAGGTAGCAGTGGAAATGGATGGACTCAATATATACTCTGGGAGTAGAGTTAACAGGAATTGGTGATGAACTGGATGTAAAGCATAAGAGAAAGATAATAATCAATGATGACGTCCTGAAATGACAGCAGAGGGCTGGTGGTGCCACTTATTGAGATGGGAAAGATTAGGGTTGGAGGAAACTAAGGAGAAAAACAAAAGCTTTGTATGGGTACTTTGAAATGTTTTCAAACACCAGAGAGGAGATTTTAAGTACACAAATATTACACGTTCAAAATATGGAAGCTGGGTTTCTGAGTCTCCCTGAAGTAAGTCACGGAAACAGTGGGTGGGGTGTGAATTTCAGGCAGCAGGAGTGAAGGGCAGAGTAGGGGAGGATGTCCCTGGAGGCTGGGTACGGGATTATAGTGGAGGCTGGTGCTCTTTCACAGCAATTTTTCACAGAAAAGTGACTTAGCCTCAGGCTTGAGTAGAAAGCTTTTTAGCTATAGCAATTAGCTATTTTAGTTTGAATACAGCTATTACTCAGGCTGGAAATTGGCCCAAGAAGTAGTGATGTAGACTTGTCTGCTTCAGCAGACTTTATAAAGTCATACCAGCCACCCCTTTAAACTCACTGATAACCCCCAGATTCCCAGGTATTATTTTGTTTTCCTAGGCAGAACTAGTTCCATCTTTACCCTTGTAACTAAAGCCCCTTCAAAGGCTTCAAGATAGCCTTTCCTTTCAAGGACAGGCTCCCTAAGTGATTCTAAGGTGATTTTCTTTTCCTTTCATTCTGTCACATTGCTGCAACTTCTCTTGATAATGACACTTTATTTCTGTCAAAGTCCTCCCTCTGGTCAGGCATATACTATAACAGGAACTGAACATATGATTCTAATAACATTGTCTTTAAAGCGATCCAATTATTTTAGTTGTACAAATTATTCTAGCAGCAGTACAAATTATTCTAGAATCATTCCATTACTGTGAAGATTCTGCTTGTTCTTTTCATACACATGAGAGGTAGCATCAGCTGTTTGTGAGTCCAGAACATTCTATTTGGATCATTCTCAAAGAAACACATCATTCAAAGCTGTGCCAATAGAGAATTAAAGCTTTCACATGACTAGGTATTCAAAATG
Organism: Theropithecus gelada; assembly: GCF_003255815.1. Taxonomy (NCBI): domain Eukaryota; kingdom Metazoa; phylum Chordata; class Mammalia; order Primates; family Cercopithecidae; genus Theropithecus; species Theropithecus gelada. Next base: position 166,386,244 of record NC_037668.1, read on the forward strand.
TAAATACAGCTAGCTGTGGCATTTTAGAAACCCCAAAGTAAAAACTTTACCACGAAAGGAAAAAAATAGCTTGAAAAGAGGACAGCAGGACAAATGAGGACAGCTAGTCCTTTTCCAGCTTATTTTTGTTGGATTCATTTTGAGTTTTGTAAACCAAGCGCCAGTTAGATCTTGAGGAAAAAATCTAACTGACATAATTCTCTGAGTCAACCTTCACACAAAAAGGTTTTGAACATCAAGGCAGCATTAGCAGCTTTCTAGCCTCGTGTCTTGATTGATCAATTTAAACAGGGCTAAATATATAACTTTATAAATACATCAAATAAGAGTAGAAAAAATACAATTTCTTGAGTTTTTCTATTACTGAAACCAAAGTGACAACAAAAACTATTCTTTTAAAAAATCTTAAAATAATCAAGCATAAAATTGTATTTGCTTTGTTTTTTTCCTCTATCAAATGTATATTATGTCTTTCTAGCAAATCTACACTATTTTAAAATACTATGTTATACATTAAGGATTCTGTAAAATATTATAAAGCAGAAGCTGCTATAAGGAAATTGTTTTCTAGGTAAAATACCTTTTTTTTTTTCTGTTAATGTCGCGATCTTTTCTCATCTTCAATGCTATTACTACTATGATTACAAACATTCTATGTTCAGCAAAACAGTATATGGAGTTTCTTTGGGTACAAAATTATTTTTAGGTGCGAATGCCTAACTTTTTGGCCATTCATATACATATTCCAACTGGACTTCCCATGTTTGATAATTTGTGGGCATCTTACATGCCACAATACAGAATCCCGCTCTTTACCCATTGACCCAACATATTGTTTTATAGCCAACAACTTTGAGCCAATATGTAACTTATGAGATGTTGAGGAGCTAACTTTGAGTGTTCAAGTTTATCCTTATATTTTTAAAATGATCGGTACCACATTATTATCTAATGATAAAAACAATAAAAAAATTTTTAAATATATCATGAAGCAACTAATTCCTAATAAAAGGCCACTAAAACTCCTATGTGATTTCATTATATAGTTTCTTATTTTGTGTGGCTTTCGAAGAGGAATATATAACTTCCCTGTAAGAAGAAATAAAACTGGTCAATTGAAATCCGTGTCTTCAAACAGGTTGTTTTAACTGAATATATTTCTATATCTTCAAAGTATAATACAAATTTAAAAGATGGTAAATGGATTAGAAGTAGTAGAGTGCTGTTTCATCTACTAAGTGAATAATTACAATGGCTTGGATTTTTTTTAAATTTAAAATTTCACGTGAAATGACTTTGGTGAATGAAATAAGGGAAGCCAGACAAAAGAGAAAGATGAAGCCATAAGTAGATTTTATATTCCAAAATTTAGGAGTTTCTTTCTTTTTCTTTTTTCGTAAAACGATTTCCTTCAAATTATTTTATTTCTAAATAAATATTAGAGCTGGGTTTTTAGGTAAAGTGGTGATTATAAGCACATTCACATTTCTACCAGACAGCAGAGATAGTGCTGGCCTGTCAACCCAAATCAGAATGCAATGCAACACAGAGCCCTTGGCCTCTGCAGTGCGTCACACTCCCTCCATCTTCCACTGAGGGGAATAACCTCCCTCTCTGCTGTGAACTTTCATTTAGGTCAGCAACGTGGTGCTGCAAACCGAGAGGTGTGCTTTTATTTTGGGGCTTCTCAGCCCCAGATTTCAAAGCCAAAGCAATAGTGTGGTCTACAAGAGGACTTTAAATAAAGTCAAACAGAATCAAATTCCCTTACTAACGATTATTCCAAACTGCCTTGTCCAGATGGCTTCTTACAGGGAAAGGGAAGAAAAAGGGGTACTCATGCTCTGCTTCCTTTCATGCTGGCGGGCAGTGATTATTGTTAATGACCCACAGCTGTGCTAGCTCCCCCACCACCTCTACCCTCTGCTCACCCCCATTTTCTCGCTTTCTTCTTATTTAAGCTTTTCTCCAGTAAGACTTGCACAGAGGGAGGTGGGAGTAAGTTTTATGATGGATCAACTGTCAAGACTCACCCTGAATCTGGCTTCTCATGAAACCTCAACACAGCAGTGGGCTCTACTCCAAAGCTTATAGCTCTGCAAAACCAGGCAAACTTACAGTTTCTAATTTTTCTGAATGTCCCAATGGACATTTGTGAATTAATTCAAGAAAAGCAGCTTAAACATTCCCCTTAACTTTTTGCATGTATTAGTTGCTTCATTCATGGCTAAAGAATTAGATGTGTTCTGGATCTAGGTTGTAAGGAGCACTAGTACTTTCCATTACTGAGCATACCTAGAAAGAGGGACAAGCAGACAAGGGGGTCATTTGTAATTTTTGCTATTAAATCAAATAGTCTTACGAATATATTCCTTGAGTTCACTGCCCCCTCTACCTTCATCACTTCAATTGGTTCATAAAAGTTGGATTGAGAAGGGCTTCCATATAGTGAGCTTTTCAATACACAAAGGACTTGAAATGTCTTTGAGATACTGTCTAGTCAGAGTTGTTCTATCGTAAAATATATCTGGCTTGCTAGCTGCCCTTACCTCCCACATGACACATACCCTCTGTACAGGCTCTAGCTGCACATCCTTGGAAGATAGGATATGGCTGTTTCTGGGTGAGGCTTTAAGCTATTATGATGATTAATGATACTGATGCTCAATTCTGCCATTATGAATAGTATATCAACACTAATACTATCAGTGCTGATATTTAAATAACATTAATATTTTTGATATTAATATTTACTGTCAATATTAATCCTTAGAGTTTCTGTTGCCATGATTTTTGAAGTCTCTGATAGAGTCTTTCTTACTCTTGGGGGCCCATGATTTTCTTAGGATGTTGTTTCTTATGGTTTCTACTGCTTTCTAAAGCTGTGAAAAAGGAGAGTAAAACAAGTGTGAGAGCAATCCTCACTTTCCACACTTTGACCATTGGCCTACATTATTCTCATTTAGTGTAGTTCTTTTTTTATGTGCAAGTGGCTCCCACTTGAAATGCCCTTTTATGGAAATGTTGAGAAATATGAAAATATATGTTCTTAGAATTTTTCAGTTTTCTTCTATAGCTCTTTCCATCTCTTGCGTTCTATGAAACTTTCATTTCACCTGGAATGAAACAAACTAACCACCTGTATTTCCAAATCCTAGGTATTCATGAAGTTCAAATAAAAAATCACTTCTCTTAAGAAGTCGTCTCTGACTACCCTAGCTCTTTCTGTCTATAAACTCAATAGCATTTACTGTGTATTTGTTACTTGCTACTTTGTATTAAAGTTATTAATACATATTTCCTATATACCCAGATTTTCTATATTCCTCTTCTAGATTAGAAATTCCATTATATAGTAGAACTATCACTGTACTCTTTACTGACTGCATACACAACAATGCCATACTAGGTGTTTGTTATATATAGTTTTGAATGACATGTTCTAATATACATAGTTGACCATTTAACAATGTGGGGGTTAGAAGTGCAGATCCCTGCATAGTTGAAAATCCACTTATGAAACAAACTTTGAAAGATACTGGCAAGGAGCTTCCTGAGTTCAGGGAGAAACCATTTATGAAACCAATCCATAAAAAGGGCTTTTGTCCTGGCCTTGTTGTGCAACCAAAAGACTGGTAGCTGGTATTTATCTTCTCCCTTCAAGGGGTTAGGGGTTAGCAGCTTTATAGATAAGGGCAGTCCTGATCATAAACCCAACTACATTTACAGAAAACAATAGAGTTAGCCTATTCCTTACTGCCTTAAAATTTGGTGCTTGCTTTTCTTTATTACTAATAAATAATCCTTTGTGGATTTTCTTTTTCTAGAATATGACACTTTCATCTGCAGTAAAAGCCTGTTCAGGCAGATATCCTTTCTTCTCCATGATTTTCTTAATGATATTTGGAAACTCATCTGCTACCTCTTGGTCTGCAGAAACTGCCTCCCTGTCATCCTGATGTTTTTTAAGTCAAACTTCTCTCTAACATTATCAAACCATCCTTTGCTGGCATAAACTTTTCCAGGTTTGGATCCTTTACCCTCCTTTGCTTTAAGGTGTCATGTAATGACTTCACTTTTTTTCAAATCATATTAGGATCTATAGCTATGGGTCCAGGGTTTGTAGGTATGCCTTTCTTACAGCAAACCTGTACCCATATACAATCTGTCTTTTCAGTATGAGACAAAAAGTTATTTTGCAAATAGTGCAAGATTTTGTGTCTGCTGGCATTGCTACAGCAAAGGCTTCACAAATTCACAAATTTCCTTTTTTTAATCTTATCTTTTTTTTTTTTTTAACAATGATTCTGTATTAGCCTGTTCTCACATTGCTATAAAGAAATACCTGAAATTTATAAAGAAAAGAGGTTTAATTGACTCACAATTTCGTAGGCTATACAGGAAACATGGCTGGGGAGGCCTCAAGAAACTTCCAATCATGGGAGAAGACACATCTTACACGGCTGGAGCAGTAGGAAGAGAGTGAAGTGGGAGGTGCTATACACTTTTTTTTTTGAGATGGAGTTTCACTGTGTCACCCAGGCTGAAGTGCAGTGGCACAATCTTGGCTCACTGCAACCTCTGCCTCCCAGGTTCAAGTGATTCTCTTGCCTCAGACTCCCGAGTAGCTGGGACTATAGGCACATGCCACCATGCCTGACTAATTTTTGTATTTTTTTTTTAAGTAGAGGTGGGATTTCACCATGTTGGTCAGGTTGGCCCTGAATTCCTGACCTCAGGTAATCCACCTGCCTTGGCCTCCCAAAATGCTGGGATTACAGGCGTGAGCCACCATGCCTGGCAACTACACACTTTTAAACAACAAGATCTCCTGAGAACGAACTCACTATCACAAGAACAGCAAGGGGGAAATCCACCCCCATGATCCAATCACCTCCCACCAGGTCTCTCATCCAACACTGAGGATTACAATCTGACATAAAATTTGGGCAGGGACACAAATCCAAACTATATCAGGTTCTTACACTATTCATTTTTCTTGAAATGGCAGCCAAACTGCAGTTGCTAGACCTCAGTCTATGATACATATTAAGCAATTTAACTTTTTCTTACAATGTCGTATTTTATCTCTGTTTCTTGGGAGCACTTTCAATATCACCAGCAGCACTTCATATGAGTCTCATAGTGTTATTCAATGTTTACAATATTGCACTAAACATGATAAAAATATGTGAGAACTGCAAGTGGTCACTTTTTACTGTGATATGTTATTTCTTGGGGAGACGAACGGAGACAAACTGCTCATGTGGAGATGATTAGCCCCAGATGTCTTCTTAAGGGGATGCTTACAACATTTGAGCTCACCACAGTAAAACAGGAGATGGCTACAAAATGATTACAGTGGTACAGTAAGTTGTAGTTCATTTTATGCACTTATAATTTAATACTGCATCTTTACATTTGTTTATATGTTTCTCCACTGAGAATGGTGCTACATTGTCCGTCTCCTCTTTCAAAGTTTTTGAAAGAGTTATTTATTGATCTCTACCTCTACTTCTCTACCTCCACTCATTTTTCAGTCTACTGTGATTTGTGTTATACTTCTTGTTTGAAGGTCAACAAAAACCTCCTTTTCCCTAAATGAGGGGAGCAACATCCATGACTTATCTTTTTATTTACTTCATACCTCATTCAATACTATTGATTCAGTTCCTTCTGGAAACACCCTTTCCTTGGGCTGGATGATCGTGCACTGCCGTGTGTGTGTATACATAGGCATGTGTGTGTACGCGCACATGTTCCTACCACTCCAGCCACTTTTTCCTCAATTTCTTTTGAAGGCTTCTCTTCCCCCTTCCCCACACATCAATTTATCTCTCTTTGAAGTACTAATTTCCTTGAGTATTTTTTGTCTTAGAATAAAAAGAAAATTAATGAATGCTTATTTAGTGTCAGGAACATTTCTAAACACTTTTATGTGTATTAAGTCATTCTATTGTCACAACCACTCTATGAATAGGTACCGTTGTTCCTGCAAATTATTTAGTGTCTAAAAGAAAATACTGAAGGAAGGAAAATATAGGAAAAGTCACAGAGCTTGTAAGCAGTAGAGCTGGGATATGAACAAATTAGTCTGAATCCAGAAACCGCATGCTCAACCACTATACTGCCCTGCCCTCTTTCCTTCTCACGTACTCCCTAGGTGATCTTATCCACCTTCATAGCAAGGGAGCCAATTCAAATTACTTAAAAAATATTTGTTCAGCTCATACATAATGCCAGGTACTGTGTTAAATGTTGAAAAAATAAATATGAACAAAGCATGGTTTCTTACCTAACTCTAAAGAATCATTATAGTCTTGTCCCTGTGAAGATGCATTCTTGGCATTAAGAATTGCCAGTCATTTATAAAATGTTCTTCTAATATTCTGAAGTCTTGGCATATCTGTAGTCATTATTTCTCTGATTACTATTTATATAATTATGCCTGTATTATCTCAGGATGCATTTATATTTAGGATGCTCCATAGTATCAAAGACTCACTGCTCCTTACATGCTGCTGTTACTATCCTATCCTTCTTTTTAAACCATGTCCTTGAAGAAAACACAACTTGTATAGAAGTTTCATTTTAACATCCAACTTGAAATTCTCTCTTTGTTTCCTTTTGGCAGGTTCAGCATCATTATTCGGACAGCTTTTGTCAACCATGATGCATCAGAACTTTCCACAAGAACACAAAATAAGTGGTATAAAGATAGGTCCCCAGTGCAAGAAAACACACAAGGTGCAGAACGCATTCACTAATGTGGGATAAAGTTCTGCATTTGCGGTGTGGTCTGGTAATGCTCAGTGGCCCAGAGTATACAAAAAGTCTTTTCTGAGTTCTCATTGGCATATATCCAATGCTTCCTAATGGATATATAAATGAAAAAAATAGTGTTATCTTAACGTAGCACTGAGTGGAGGTGGCATTTAACAGACATGTATGCAAAACTGACTTAATACATAGTGATACTGCATTAATAATATTTTGAAAAACATAAGGGAAATGGAAGAGCACTTCATGGAGGAACCACAATTTGAGGAGAGATCATAATTAGGAGGTAGTCAGAGAAAGATGATGAATATAGGTGATTAGAGGATAAATGTAAATTCAGATTAGGAGATAAGGGATTGATGAAGGTGATTATAGGGTGCACTGGCTGGGGGGAAGAGTGGCAACCAAGGAAAGAATTAAACCGGGCAAGGTTTGATGGTATTAGACTCTCATTTTATTCTGTGCACAATGGAAAGCCACCAAAACAAGTTTTAAGCCAGGAGAAGATGTGGTCAGATTTATCTTCAGGAAGATAATTCTAGTAGGAATCTGGAGGTTTGATTGGTTAGGACTGTGTGGAGATAGAAAATCTTTATGAAGCTGTTACTATAAGCAAATCACAAAGCATGGGCACGTGCGTAGTTGCTAACTGGCAAAACTCTGTGTCCAAAACCCAGCTCCTCCAGTTTTTTAACTACATGGTGCTAGTATGTTACTCACTCTCTATTAGTCTTAATTTACCCATCTCTGAATTGGGAATGAGAATATCGATTTCATTGATTTGTTGTGAGGATTACATGAGGTAATGATTACAGTGTGCTTGGAACTCCATAAGCATTCACTAAATTTAAGTCACCATCAAAAATTTATTAGGGCTATGAAGGTAGCAAGGGAGATTAGGATACGATTTTGAGAATTCAGTAGTGTGAAGAAAAAGGATCTGACAGAGGAGGAAAAAAAGATAGAGGTCAAAGATGAGTCCAAATTTGGAGACGTAATGTTTTATACTGTGAGATGAGATATGGGATATTTCCAGCATGATAAGTATAAGTCTGGTGGAGGGAACAGAGGAAATTATGTTCTATTTAAGACTTTTTAAGATTGAGGTAGCTAATGATAAAACTAAAGCTTTCATGAATTAGTTGGAAATTTGAGACTACTCATACCTCAGAAGAAAGAATTAAACAGCAGATTAAAATGTATTCATTTAAAAGATACATGTGAAGACATAGCTACTTCAGAAGAAGTATTTTATGAAAGGTGAAGGTAACTGAGGAAGCAACCATAAATAAAACAAACTCTCAGAGATGAGTAAAAAATGAGGAGATGAAAACCATATTTAGAAAGGCAATAAGAGAAATAAGAACAAGCAGAGTCACAGAGACCAAGGATAAATAAGTTTAACAAGTAAGAGATGGTTCAGTAGCAACGAAGCAGATAAATCTGCTTCATTATAGATTGAAATAAAGCCATTGGTTCAGTAATCGTGAAGAAGGACTTTGGTGACCTCAAGAGGGTTGTTTAGTAGGAAGAAGTCTATATTACTGCAGTACAAAAATAAATGAAATGTAAAGAAAAAAGATGGTAGGAATGGGGACTGATTTTTCTTTTCAAAATCAAACTATGTAAGTGTAAGTTAATTATAGCAAAGGAGAAATTAGCAGAGACGCCAGTTTGTAGTTGAGGTAGTATTTTAAAATATTTTTTTCTACGGGAGATATTTGAGTATTATTAGAACCTGAGTAGAATGTAAAGTAGAGAAATAAATATCAGAATCATGTATAAATGAGAAATACACACGTCATGCCTAATGTTGGAGGAAGTTCACAGTACTTTTGGCAATGGTGATCTAGGGATTCAGAATCAACCTCCTGAAAATAAGCTAGACATGCTACGGAAGTGATGGGGTGGTATTCTTTGCATTTACATGTCTTGGGGGCCATAGTACTTCCCAAATCTGTGGGTTGATGTCTTTTATCAAAGTTGGAAAACCACACCTTCATGGTAAAATTGTTGAAAACTAAAGATAAAAAATCAAAGTTAAAATCTGACAGAGAGAGAAAGAGAAGACGTATTATCTTCCAAATGCCGATTATTGACTTCTGTACAGAAACAATGAAAGCCAGTGAAAAATTGAATGATAAATTTAAAGGGCAGAAAATAACATAATTGTCAACTTAGAATTGTTCAAATAAAATTCTACATAAGACTATACCTCAAAAAGAATGTAAATTAAAAGCATATTCAGACAACAAAAAAAAATTAATTTGTTGTTAGCAGATCTGAAATTTAGAAATACTGAAAGGAATGTACAGGCAAGAAGAATATAATCCCAGATGAATGCTCAGAGATTTAGGAAGGCTTAAACAATGTTGAAAAAAGTAAATAGGTAACTAAATCTAAATTAAAAAAAATAATTTCTGAGGAGCTGCAAGAAAACAATAGTATGCAACTTGGAAGAAAGATAAATTATTATTTTAATAATTAATTATTTAGTTTTTCTTTGAGACAGAATCTTGCTCTGTCGCCCAAGCTGGAGTGCAGTGGCACGATCTCGACTCCCTGCAACCTCTGCCTCCTGGTTCAAGCTATTCTCCTGCCTCAGCCTCCCAAGTATCTGGGATTACAGATACATGCCACCATGCCAGTTAATATGTGTGTGTGTGTGTGTGTTTAGTAAAGATGGGGTTTCACCGTGTGTGTGTGTGTGTGTGTGTGTGTGTTTAATAGAGATGGGGTTTCACCATGTTGGTGGCCAGGCTGGTCTCGTACTCCTGACCACAGGTGATTCACCTGCGTTGACCTCCCAAAGTGCTGGGATTATAGGCATGAGCCACTGCGCCTGGCCTAATAATAATTTATTAAAGCATTGTCTGAGAAGTGGGAAAGTACTAATTTACATTTGACTTCCACAAATGAGAAATTCATACTGAAGAAAGAATGGAAAAAGCATGTCTAATAATCTATTGGAAAAGAAAATTAGAAAAATGAAATACAAACTCCCAAAGAAGACAAAACAAGGCGTGGGGGACACATGGGACAAACAAAGAGTAAGTGGCAGGCTTAAGCCTAGATATTTTAGCAATGTGGTAATATGTCAGTTGAAGACAAAGATTGTGAGACTGTCGAGAATTCAAAACTCAATTCTATGCTACTTATAAGAGACATACTTTAAATGTAAGTCAAATGTAGTAGAATGGAAATAGCTGTACAATGCAAACACCAAAAGAAAGCTGATATACTTGCATTATATCAAACAGAAAACACAAATCCCAAAGCATTGCTGCAGTTAAAAATAAGCATTTCATCATGATAACAAGCTTTAATTTATAAGGAAGATGTAATTAATAATTCTAAATTTGGAAGAAGTTCATGTGCTTCTGAGACTAGGAAGGAAGTTAAGAATAGTGAAGATTTAGGGCAATTTTGCACAATCTTTTTGAATCACAGACTCTTTTGGAGAATCTAATCAATATTATTGTCCTATGATCAAAAAATAGGAACATAAACATAGGTTTTGCTTACAAAAGCATAGTTCAGGAACTTCCTAAAGCTGAGTTAAGAATCGTTGATAGCCTCTCTTTGAGGTTTTGAGGAAGAAAACAAGTTTATGTTGCTTTGCACATGTAAAGCTCTGTTTTGAAATAACATTTTTATAATGTAGCCTTTGACCAGAGAAACTTAATTTTCTCTAACATTTCTCAGAAGCAAAGAACAGAGAAGAGAAAAGAAATGGTTTGATCTAGAATTTGAGAGTAATGGAGTATGGGGTCTTCAAAAAGTCAAGAGAGAAATTTGAAGATGTTATAGACTATGTTGGTGAACTGATTAATTGTGTAATCTAGGATAAGTAGGGAAGAAACTAAAGATGGAAGGCATATTTTGTGGTGATTGAGAACATGAGCTTTACACTTAGGCAGACCTAAGACATATGGAGTGCATTGCTGATCAACTTAAATTACCTCCTGAAGCCAAAGTTTTCCCATTTTCCCAATGGGGAAAATACTTACCTGTGAATGTTGAATGAAAAACTGTATGCAAAATTTTTAGTAAAAGTCATTATTAATAACATAGACAAGTTGAAGAATTGAAGATTAGGTTGTATTAAACACTAATTTTTATATGAGAGAGTATATGGGAGAACTGGACAGGAAGAATTTAAAGTCATATGGATGATTTCAGAAATGGTACTATTTTGAATTTTTAAAAATTCAGAATATGGCTGTGCAAGTAAAATCCCAAACTGGAAATAAAAGACATTAGAATCATGTCATCAAAAATGAACAGCTACATAGTGACATATTCTCCCCACCCAGCTACCCCAGGGTGTGGGAAAGCATGCCAGCTATTTTGAGTATTTTTGACCTCTTTTTGGTTGTATAAACTCACTTTTTCCCTAAATTTTAAAATTTCCTTTTTTTATCTCTTTTTCAAAAATTTTAATACAAGGTTAGGGGTACAGGTGCAGGTTTGTTACATAGGTAAACTTGTGTCATGGGAGTTTGTTGTACAGATAATTTCATCACCCAGGTATGAAGCCTAGTACCCATTAGTTATTTTTCCTGATCTTCTCCCTCCTCCCACCCTCTGACAGCCCCCACTGTGTGTTGTTCCTCTTTATGTGTCCATGTGTTCTCATCATTTAGCTTTCACTTATAAGTGAGAAAATGCAGTATTTGGTTTTCTCTTCCTGCATTATTTTGCTAAGGATAATGGTTTCCAACTCCAACAATGTCCCTGCAAAGGACACGATCTCATTCTTTTTTATGGCTGCATAATATTCCTTGCTGTATATGTACCACATTTTCTTTATCCAGTCTATCCCTGGTGGGCATTTAGGATGATTCCATGTCTTTGCTATTGTGGAGAGTGCTGCAATGAACATATGTGTGCATGTGTCTTTATAATAGAATGATGTATAATCCTTTGGGTATATACCCAGTAATGGGATTGTTCAGTTAAATGGCATTTCTGTTTAGGTCTTCGAGGAATCACCACAGTGTCTTCCACAATGGTTGAATTAATTACACTTGTACTAACAATGTATAAGCATTCTTTTTCTCCACATCCTCACCAGTGTCTGTTCTTGACTTTTTAGTAATAGGCATTCTGACTGGTGTGAGATGGTATCTCACTGTGGTTTTGATTTGCATTTCTCTAATGATCAGCGGTCTTGAGCTTTTTTTTTCTTATGATTGTTTGCCACATGTGTGTCTTTTTTTGAAACATGTCTGTTCATATCCTTTGCTCATTTTTTAATGGGGTGGTTTGATTTTTTTCTTGTAAATTTGTTTATGTTCCTTATAGATGCTGGATATTAGACTTTGATGCATAGTTTGCAACAATTTCCTTCCATTCTGTAGGTTGTCTGTTTATAGTTTCTTTTGCTGTGCTGAAGCTCTTCAGTTTAATTAGATCCTATTTGTGAATTTTTGCTATTGTTGCAACTGCTTTTGGTGTCTTTGCCCATGCCTATGTCCTGAATGATATTACCTAGGTTATATAACAGGGTTTTTATGGTTTGGGGTTTTATATTTAAGTCTTTAACTCATCTTGAGTTAATTTTTGTTTATGGTGTAAGGAAGGGGTTCAGTTTCAATCTTCTGCCTATGGTTAGCCAGTTATCCTAGCACTGCTTATTGAATAGGGAATCCTTTCCCCATTGCTTATTTTTGTCAGGTGTGTCAAAGCTCAGATAGTTGTTGGTGTGTGTGCAGTCTTACTCTTGGGTTCTCTAACCTGTTCCATTGGTCAATGTATCTGTTTTTGTACCGGGACCATGCTTTGTTGCTTACTGTAGCCCTGTAGTATAGTTTAAAGTCAGGTAACGTGATTCCTCCAGCTTTGTTCTTTGTGTTAGGATTTCCTTGGCTATTTGGGCTCTTTTTTGGTTCCATATGACTTTTAAATTAGTTTCTTCTAGTTCTGTGAAAAATCTCAATGGTACATTAATAGGAATAGCACTGAATCTGTAAATTGCTTTGGGCAGTGTGGCCATTTTAACAATATTGGTTTTTCTTATCCATGAGCATGGAATGTTTTTCCATTTGTTTGTGTCATCTCTGATTTCTTTGAGAAGTGTTTTGTAATTCTCATTATAGAGATCTTTCACCTCCCTAGTTAGCTTTATTCCTAGATATTTTATTCTTTTTGTGGCAATTGTGAATGGGATTGCCTTCCTGATTTGGCTCTTGGTTTGACTGTTTTATAGGAATACTAGTAATTTTTGCACATGGATTTTGTATCCTGAGACTTCACTGAAGTCGTTTATCAGCCCAATAAGTTTTTAGACTGAGTCTCTGGGTTTTTCTAGATATAGGATCATGTCATCTGCAAATGTGGATAGATAGTTTAACTTCCTCTCTTCCTGTTTTGATGCCCTTTCTTTCTTTCTCTTGCCTGTTTTCCCAGGCCAGAATTTCCAATACTATGTTGAATAGGAGTGATGAGAGAGGGCATCCTTGTATTATGCTTGTTTTCAAGGGGAATGCTTCCAGCTTTTGCCCATTTAGTATGATGTTGGCTGTGGGTTTGTGATAGGTGACTCTTAATATTGAGGTAAATTCCTTCTGCACATAATTTACTGAGAATTTTAAACATGGGTAGATGTTGAATTTTATCAGAAGCCTTTTCTGCATCTACTGAGACTACTGAGATAATCATATGGTTTTTGTGTTTAGTTGTTTATGTGATGAATCGTATTTATTGATATGTGTATGTTGAGCCAACCTTGCATCCCAGGGATAAAGCCTACTTTGCCATGGTGTAGTAGGCAAAATAAAAAAAGTTTATTTTGCCACATAAACTTTTTGATGTGCTGCTGAATTTGGTTTGTCAGTGTTTGGTCAAGGATTTTTGCATTGATGTTTATCAAGGATATTGGCCTATTTTTTTTGTTGTTGTTATTGTTGCTGTATTTCTGCCAGATTTTGGTATAGGAGGATGCTGGCCTCTTGAATGAGTTAGGGAGAAGCCTCTTCTCCTTAGTTTTTTGGAATAGCTTCAGTAGTAATCATACCAGCTCTTCTTTGTACATCTGGTAGAATTCAGCTGTGAATTCATCTGGTCCTGGGCTTCTTTTGGTTGGTGGGCTATTTATTACTGCCTCAATTTGAGCGCTTGTTATTGGTCTGTTCAGGATTTCAATTTCTTACTGGTTCAGTCTTGGGAGGGTGTATGTGTCCAGGAATTCATCAATTTCTTCTAGATTTTCTAGTTTATGTGCACAGAGGTGTTCGTAATATTCTCTGATCGTTGTTTATATTTCTCCAGTGTCAGTGGTAATACACCCTTGTTGTTTCTGATTGTATTTATTTGAATCTTCTCTTTTGTTCTTTATTAGTCTAGCTAGTGGTCTATTTTACTATTTTTTTTTTTGTTTTTAAAAGACAGCTCCTGGATTTGTTTATCTTTTGAATGATTTTTTGTTTTTATATCTCTGTCTCATTCAGTTCAGATCTGATTTTGGTTATTTCTTGTGTTCTGCCATGTTTGGTATTTGTTGTTGGTTCTCTACTTATTTTAGTTGTGATTTTAGATTGTTAACTTGGGCTCTTTCTAACTTTTGAATGTGGATATTTAGTGCTATAAATTTTTCTATTAACGCTGCCTTTGCTGTGTCCTAGAGATTCTGGTATGTTATATCCTTGTTCTCATTAGTTTCAAATAACTTCTTGATTTGTGCCTTAATTTCATTATTTACCCAAAGTCATGCAGGAGCAGGTTATTTAATTTCCGTGCAATTGTATGGTTTTGAGTGAACTTCTTGGTCTTGATTTCTAAGTTGATTGTGCTGTAGCCTGAGAGACTGTTTCTTATGATTTCAGTTCCTCTGCATTTGCTGAGTGTTTTAATTCTAATTATGTGATAGATTTTAGAGTATGTGCCATGTAGGGATAGAAGAATATATATTCTGTTGTTTTTGTGTGGAGAGTTCTGTAGATGTCTGTCAGGTCCATTTGATCCAGTGCTGAGTTCAGATCCTGAATATCTTTGTTGATTTTCTGTGTTGATGATCTGTCTACTACTGTCATGAGGTGTTAAAGTCAAGTCTCCCATTATTATTACGTGGGGGACTAAGTCTTTTGAAGATCTCTAGGAACTTGCTTTATGAATCTGGGTGCTCCTGTGTTGGGTGCATATATATTTACAATAGTTAGACCTTGTTGAATTGAACCCTTGACCATAATGAATGCCCTTTTTTGTCTTTTAGATTTTTGTTGGTTGAAAGTCTGTTTTATCAGAAACTAAGATTGCAGCCCCTGATTTTCTTCTGTTTTTTCTTTCTTTTTTTGCTCAGTAGATTTTTCTTCATCCTTTAATTTGAGCTTACGTGTATCTTTGCATATGAGAAGGGGCTCTTGAAGACAGCATGCCAATGGGTCTTGGTTCTTTATCCAGCTTGCCACTCTGTGTCTTAATGGGGCACTTAGTCTATTTGCATTTAAGGTTAGTATTGACATGTGTGGATTTGATCCTATCATCATGATGTTAGCTGGTTATTTTGCAGACTCGTTTATGTGGTTGCTTTATAGTGTCACTGGTCTGTGTACTTTAGTGTGTTTTTGTAGTACCTGGTAGTGGTCTCCCCTTTCCATATTTAGTGCTTCCTTCAGGAGCTCTTGGAAGGTAGGTCTGGTGATAACCAACTTCCTCTGGATTTGCTTGTCTGAAAAGGATCTTATTTCTCCTTTGCTTACAAAGCTTAGTTTGGATGAATATGAAATTCTGGGTTGGACTTTCTTTACTTTAAAAATGTTGACTATTGGCTCCCAATCTCTTCCAGCTTGTAGGGTTTCAGCTGAGAGGTCCGCTGTTAGTCTGATTGACTTCCCTTTATGTTGACCAGACCTTTCTCTCTAGCTGCCTTTAACATTTTTGCTTTCATTTTGACCTTGTATAATCTTCAGATTATGTGTCTTGGTGATGATCTTCATGTAAAGTATTTTACTGGGGTTCTTTGCATTTCCTGAATTTGAATGTTGGCCTCTCTAGCTAGGTTGGGAATGTTTTCATGGATGGATATCCTGAAATGTTTTCCAAATTGGTTCCATTCTTACCATCTCAGGTACACCAATCAGTCACAGATTTGGTCTCTTCACATAATCCCATATTTACTGGTGCTTATATTCATTCTTTTTTATTGTTTTTTTCTCTTGTCTGTCTGTCATATTTCAGAAACTCAGTCCTTAAGCTCTGAGATTCCTTTTTTCCTGCTTGTATATTCTGCTATTAATACTCATGATTTCCTTATAAAATTCTTGTAGTGTGTTTTTCAGCTCTGTCAGGCTAGTTACATTCTTCTCTATACTGGTGATTTTGTCTCTCAGCTCCTGCAATGTTTTCTCATGATTTCTAGCTTCCTTGAATTGGGTTACAATGTACTCTTATAGCTCAATGAACTTCATACCTATCCATTGTTCTTGAATTCTACTCCTGTCATTTCAGCCATCTCAGCCTCAGCCTCATTCCAGTCTCTTGCTGGAGAGGTGATGTGGTCATTTGGAGGAAAAAAGACACTCTGGCTTTTTGAGTTTTAAGCGCCTTGCACTGATTCTTTCTCATCTTTGTGTACTTACCTACCTTCAATCTTTACGGTTGCTGATTTTTGAATTTTTTTTTTCTTTTATTTGATGACCTCAAGTGTTTGATTGTGGTATATAAGGTGGATTCAGCTGACTGGTTTCATTTCTGGGAGATTTTAGGGGGCCAGTGTTCAACTCCCAACTTCTGGACTATGTGCTCTAACTCTGGAAGACTAGTATTGGACCCCAACTTTGTTCTCTAGCTCCTTGAGGTTTGGAGTCCACTGCACTGGGGGAGCCAACGTATAGCAACTGCAGCAGAGTACTGTAGCAGATGCAGGAGTACCTGCCTCCCTGTGGCCATTCACCACAGTGGTAGAGGTAAGGCAGCTGGGGGAGGGGGAGATAGGGGCCCCTGCTGAGACTGTGTACACAGTTGCACTGGAGGTGGTGTTGACTTGGGGCGGGGTGCTGGCTGGCACAGGTCTGGATGCCTTCTCTTTGCCCCGCAAGCAGAGTGATCACTCGGGGTGTGTGATGGTTCCTGTTCTCTTAGCAAGGGCTGGGTGCTGGCAGGGGTAGAGCTTGTTGGCTCTGTCCCCACCAAACTCCATCTACAATGGCAGTCAGTTGGGGTTGGGGGGCATACTACACTTCTGCATTCTGGCAGGTCAAGTGAGGCAGAGTGTAGACATGCACCAGCAAAGCTACATGGGGTGTTGCTGTGGCTTGGAGGAATCTGCAATATGAAGAGGGAACATGCAGGCTGGTGTGTGGCTATAGGGGCCTCCTTGCTGGAGCTCTCCATCTGTCCAGCATGGTCCACTGGCACAGAAGATGTGGTGTGGGCCCTCAAGGTACCTGAGACTGTACTGTAAGTAGACATGGTCAGGCTGGGGCCCCAGGAGATGCCAGCAGACCAAGGAGTTCTCAGGTCAGACCAGCTCAGGGTGATGTTCAAGGCTTCCCTGCAGAGATAAGGCCCAACAGTTCCCCTAGGGCCAAAGTCTCTTATTGGAGCAAGTAGAACCCAGGGGGATGACTGTCTTTGGCCATACTTCACTACAGATGCTCTAGACCAAACCCTCAGGGCACCACATCAGCTGGCTGCTGTCCCACCACACTTTGCTTGTCTCCTGGGGCTTCCACCCCAGAGAAATGTGGGTCAGCAGTCGCTCAGTGCAGTCAGCCCAGGATGGAGGGTCTGTGTTGTGGGCCCAAGCCAGGGGTTCTCTGGTGACAAGCAGTGGGGGGTGTGTGGGATCCATGGGAGACAGACTGGCCTACTCTCTTTGGGTCAACTGCAGCTTGTTGGAGGTGTGGATAAGGCACTTAGGGTCTTTGCTCCTTTGTTAGTCAGAGGGTAGTGACTGGAGTGGACCCCAAGCATACTGCAGCAGCCCTAGGAAAAAGTAGCCAGACTATTATGTGGTTGTCTGTTGCCATATCTCCTCACTGAGCTGTTCCTCCAGGCCTGGGTCTCTAGCCAGTAGCAACTCAGCAACTTCCTGGACAGAGCCTCCAGGGGCAATCGAAAGCCCCTTTGCCATTGCCTCTGTGGTGGAGCTGTCACTGCTTCCTTGGACTAACGAAGGAGCAAAATTTCTTTATGTTCCTAACCTTTTATATCTTACTGCTATTATTATATCAATCAATCCTAGTGTTGTATCAATTAATCACTTACAGACACTAAGCATGAGGGAAATGAAGGAGGTCAAAAGGCAAGAAGCATGAAATATTGCATTGAACTGTGCTAGTCTGACACATGCCTTGTTAGTATAGAATGATGACAAGGAACTATTTCTGATAGGCATTATAATTAAAACCAGCATATTTTTTTCAAGGCTTCAAGAAGTGAACTAAATTTCCCTGAACCCCGAAAGGTTCAATTCAGTTCAGGAAAATGTTAAGTTTTATGTTATTCTATCAATTAGCTTTCCAAGCTCTAATTATAATAATAGACATTATGTTGCAAACTTGGAAAGCGTGCATTTACATGACAGATCCAAGAATCAAATGTTCTTATTATCTTTCCTTTCATTTTGCTTTTCAAGTACTTACTTCAAAAAACAAGAAGCAATTATGAAGTACTTAAGGAGAGGAAACACTGTATTCTCTTTTCTTAACTTATTAATTACAGGACCCTCTGTTGATCAAGGCAAAGGAATTGTCTTTCTAAATTCTTGACAAAATAGAGAATATGATCTTGTCAAAGGACACAGTTTACCAAAAGCATTCCAATTCCATGATGATACAAAACTCACTTGATTAACAGATGAACAATTTGTTCCCAGGAGGCAATATCTTACATTATAATTTGAACATTTTTTTACATTTATTTACCAAATGTGAAAACAATTGTTATTGTTCTTTTTCCTCACCGTTACACAAATGGTGGCAGGGGGCCTGAAGACATACATACAACAATGCTTTGACAAGACTCTTTCCACTTATTTTGGCAGTTTCTCCCCATGATTTATTCCATAAAAGAAAGAAATAAATTCTGTGATTTCTCCTCTCCTTGACCTTCTTTCTATTTTTGTTTAGACCTTAATGTGTAGCAAACAGATTTCCTGTAAACTATTTATGAAATGATAGAACATGTCATATGTACTTAAATAATTTTATTCACCCTAAAATAGGGATTAATTGGAGAAGTAAAAAATGTGTGCAAATATCTTGGTTTTAATATGTGGTTATATTCTGACAGCCTTCATTAATCTTTATGTGACCCTATGTAATAGGTCTTGTGGATTTGTCCTGCTGTTATTTAAAGACCAATCTGAACATTCTCATTCATCTCAAACTACATCAAATCAAACCAAAACCACAAATCTGATACTAAGCCCTTGAAAACTCACATTGATCTTTAAAATAGGTTTCTCGGAGTGATAATAAGAGTGTTTAGCTGACAAATCATAAAGATTTCAGAATTTCTCTCTAAATACCTGTTTCTGTCTTTCAAATTTCTAGTTTTCAGTATTCCCATGTCCCCATGCCTCTTTTTCTTTTGTATTGAACTCGACTCTTGAAATCCTAATTCCGCCCGGTACTAGAGGTCTAACCTTGAGCAAATTCCTTAACTTCCTAGGTTTCTATACCTGTAAAACAGAGATATTAATAATGCATACTTCATAGTGTTGTGATAAGAATTAGGTGAGGTAACAAATGCAGATTTAGAATATTGTTTGTTACATGATAAGAACTTAGTGTTAGCTATTATTAATTATTAATTATTATTATTTGAGGGATTTTCTAACACATAAGATTAAGTCATTGTTATCACTTGAAACGTTTGGACCTCAAGCGGTGGGAGAACTTCAAAAAGCTCTGAAGAAATGTTTAATATATTGGAATAGTACTTTTGCTTATTTCAATCTGCTTTTAGCTTGTTGCAGTTTTAATCCTACATTTTTGCATTTTAAAAGCGTTTTGCCCATAATTTTAGCTCAACTCCAAATCTGTTCGCTTCTGTCTCTTAATTTATCTTTCTTCATTTTTGTTTTTATCTTAGTATTCATTTCTTCTCTTTTTTAAAAAATTCTTTTCTTTCTCTGGCTTTAATTATTTAATTATTTATTGATTGATTTACCAATTTATTAGATTTCAGTTTTCTTTATAAGCTTTGTGGTGTTTAAAAAAGTATTTTACAATTAAAATAGCAGAAATGTTTACTAATATTTACTGAGTGTTTTCTATTTGCAGAGTACTGATCTAAGGGCTTCATATGAATCATTTTATCAATTTTTACAATAGTTCTTTGAGATAGATATTATTATTATCTCCATTGCACAGATGAGAAAATTGACATAAAAATAGGTTATATACCTTGCCCAAGGTTATATAGCTATCAAGAGTAGGAAATAAAATTTATAGTACTCTATTTTGCATTTCATTTTGACTACTTAATTTTAACCTAATTTATCATTTTTGGTGTGTTTCTAAAATTTTTTTCCTATTATTTTCTAGTTAATACTGGTAAAAAGCAAGTTGGTATGGTGAGAGCATTGTAGAATTGCCTTCTAAATGGGAGATGTTAGATTGATGTATTTCTTTTAGCTGATGCTGAAGTTACCATTTTTAGATCTGCCGTCTTAGTGGAGTGAGAAGCAGCATGGGTTTTGGATTCAGATAAAGCCTGCCAGCAGTGTTACAGGAGAGTCTTTCTGTATGTTGGTTGTCTAAAATTTCATGTAGTGGAGTTTTAGGATAAAATTAAAGTAACTCTGTGATGACAGTCATTGATAAATAGACTTTTTTTTTTTTTTTTGCTTGTTGTCTAGGTTGGAGTGCAGTGGCACAATCAGCTCACTGCAGCCTTGAACTCCTGGGCTCAAGCCTTCCTCCTGCCATAGCCTCCCTACTAGCTAGGACTATAAGTGCATGCCACGATGCCTGCTAATTTTTATTTATTTTATTTCTTTAGTATTTGTAAAGACAGGGTCTCATTTTGGTGCCCAGGCTGGTCTCAAACTCCTGGCCTCAGGCGATCCTCCTGCCTCAGGCTCCCAAGGCGCTGGGATTACAGGTGTGAGTCACGGCCCACAATCTGAAGCTGTCCCAAGTGCTGAAATTGCTTACAAAATGGTTCTCCTCCCTGACTACAAGTTTCAGGCATAAAAACAAAACAAAACAAAACAAAACCAGTTTTTTTAATGATTTCAGCCATCTCCCTAAGGGAACTGGATTTGCGGTAATTGTGTATATTTCTTCCAATTTAATATTATCATCTCTCAGTTCCTAACCCTCCCTCATGAAGACTTATTGTTATGAAAAACATTAAGAGATATACCTAATGTAAATGACGAGTTAATGGGTGCAGCACACCAACATGGCACATGTATACATATGTGACAAACCTGCATGTTGTGCACATGTACCCTAGAACATAAAGTATAATTTAAAAAAAAGAGAGAAGCCTCTAGTGGAATTCTACTGATTGACAGTCCTATCAATCAATTAACTTTGGCTGATATGATTACTCTCCAAATAATCTCCAGATTTCCTCCTGCTACATTTAATTCTTCTTACTAATTCTACAATTATTAATAGTTTTTCCCTATGCAGCTTCCTTGATCTGGATAGCCTAAAGAAGACTTTCCTAACAAAAACCAAGTTGTACAACCCTTCTATTACTGCTCATATGAACTTAGGTTTACCAGTTTGGGCTTGAGTCAATCTTGTATCAATAAAACTAAATAATACTAAACTCTATAAGGTAACAAGTTTTATTATTACTAACCCAGTATATTTTCTGAAGGGAGCTTCTCTTAGAATGTAGTTGCGGGATCCTAAATGCAAAAACACCTTGTTTTCTCATAAATGAATGTCCTCTGGTTTGCATATCTTTCAAAGCATGATTCCAAGAAATACGAGTGCAATTTGATACTACTGGATATCATTTTTGTGAATGAAGCCAAATAACCAATTAGCCTTTTTTCTTTCTGTTTTTGGAAGTGACATCTCAGTACCAACTAGCTCAAATAGAAGAGCTTGCAATTGTTACGTATTTTCCAAATATGTTCCTCTTAAACTGTGTTTCCATGATGAACATAATTATTAACTTGCTTGCCCCAGTAAAGGGTGTGTGTTTATTCATTCTAAAGTTTATTGAGTCAAATCTGGTTAATAATTCAGTTGCTGAGATACTTTATATCCTAATTATCCTAATTTTATCAAATAATGTACTAGGAATTTCTCCTACTTTAATGTTGACTGCATAGGTAGACAACAGATCATCAGTGTTTTCATCCAAATTATTGATTTTCATCCAAAAATGACCTTGATGCATATGGCTCTTTCCCACATTATCTTCAGGCCTTTGCTCAAATGTCACCTTCTCAGCAGGGCCTTCCTTGAACATTCTTGTTCAAATGACAACCTATCATCCCCCAACCCTGTACGTTTCTTGGCCCTCTTTTATGCTTTATTTTCTCCCATAGCCTTTACCATTTTATACATTACTTACTGTTTTTTGTGTTAGCTGTGTCCCTTCTTTAAAAGTCTCCATAAGGATAGGGATCATTTATCCTCCTTTTTCCCTGCTGTATTCCCAGCCTGTAACATAGTATCTGAGATATGGTAGATGCTTAATAATGGTTTATTGAATGAATGAATGAGGACGTTTGGGTTGTAATTGCTTACAAAGTTTTAATTCTGCCTAGTTATTGACTCCATGGGTTTATAAGGTTTTCATAAAATATTGTATCAGTTATCTTAATGAAATCATCAGAAAAATGTGTACTTAATTTATCTGATATACTAACATTACGTATCATTATACTTTAAAGTCAGACTGACTAGACTTAAATCCTGATTCTATCACTTATAAGCCATGTGGCCTTGGATGATCTTCCAACCTTTTTTCGGTAACAGTTTTTTCTCTTGAAAAATGTGGAAAAAAAGTGATTATCTATTTTAAAAGTGCCTGACATGCAGTAAGAAGATAAACTTCCTGGCAAATAGTAAGAACTCAATAAATGGGAATAGGAGAAAATACTATTTTAAAACATTTACTGGAAAATAATACATAGGGGTGTGTGTGTATTTAATAAATATCAACACATAATTGTTCTATTGTTCTTGTGCAGTATTCCAGACCTTAAGCTTTTATACATGATTATGGTTTTTATGCTAAGGAAAGTAATGGAAATGTTAGATTTTACAGTTAATATTATTCTGTGTACTGTGTAAGAAATATTTTTGCATTACACAAGCTCTTCCTTGGTAGTCAGTAAGGATATTTGGAAGCATGGCCACAAAATAGATCACCTTCCAAAGCTTTCCACACACTGTGACAGCTTCCATAATTCTTAGAATTTGGCTTAGTAAAAATGTGTGAAAACATGTCACCCTATGAGTTAAACAATTTCAAATGAAGAAGACAGAATATAGATGTTAGCAGAGACTAAACATTATTGATTAGGTATTGATATAGTTGGATATTTGTCCCCGCCCAGATCTCATGTTGAGTTGTAATCCTCAGTGTTGGAAGTAGGTCCTGGGGGAGGTGTTTGGGTCATGAGGGCAGGATCCCTCGTGGCTTGGTGCTGTCCTTGCAATAGCAAGTGAGTTCTCATGAGATCTTGTGTTGTAAAGTGTGGCACCCTTCCCCCACTACCAATCCCTCTTGCTCCTGCATTTACAATGTGATGTGCTTGCTCTCGCTTCACTTTCCACCATAAGTAGAAGCTCCCTGAGACCTCCCCAGAAGCTGAGCAGATATAGGTGCTGCGCTTCCACTACAGCCTGCAGAACCATGAGCCAATTAAACCTCTTGTCTTTATGAACAACCCAGTCTCAGGAATTTCTTTATAGCAATGCAAGCACGGCCTAACACAGATATCTGGAGTTATTTTTAAGATAATTTAAATCTTCAGGAATCCCAGCAACTTTAGAGAAACACATGTGAGAGTAAAAAATTACAGATTTTTCTTTTGACCTGTCAAATAAATTCAACAAGCACACGGGGGATAGGCCAAATCTCACTCCCTTTTCTATACTGAGAGCCAAAGCTGAATGGGTGTTGAAGACTGGCTTTTCTCTTTTAGGGTAGGATAGTTTTTCTTCTCATGACATTTCTGTTTTTCAGATTTGACAGTCTTGTGAAGCTCTCTTTTTTGGGTGACATTAACCTCAGACTTGAAGAAAATACTAGGTTTCATATCATTTCACAACTGCATTAATGTAGCATAAGTTTATTTTCTTTGCAAATCATCCTTGTCATAGGTTACCAAAAATCAGTACAAGAATTACATGAGATTATACAGGTTAAGCAACTGGAAAAGTGTCTAGCCTGTGGTTAGCACTCAAATGTTAGTTATCTATGTCACATATATATATCTGTATGTACAGACATAAATGTCATATATATGCAAAGATATATGCATTGATAGAGATTTTTGTCATTAAAAGAAAAAGTTGGGCTCTCAGGGAGGCACTTCCTGTCTCAGTTCATGTACATTCTGGAATCTTTATAGTCCAAATTAAGAAAGATTCATGAATAAGATTGTATCCACTTTCATCTTGGTACGTTACAAGATGTATGTCTCAGCCACCATTATGTAGGAAAAACAAGTAAGAACTCTATCAAGTATTAGAAGTGTGTGATATCCAAAATCATATTTTGCCACTAACTTTGGACAAGTCACTTAATAGTTCTGTGTCTCAGTTTTCACGACTAGAGATAGATGTTCTGAGTTTACTTTTAGAATCTGTAAGATGAAGTTCGGGGTAGATTTCCTACCCCAGAGATACAGAAATTTTGTAATATTTAGCTAGCTAGCTATATTGATCGATCTATCGATCTATCTATCTGTCTGTCTATCTTACACTTAATAGAATGCCAGAAGAACTCCCAATTAAATTAAAAGAAACTCAAAGCCAGAATAGTGGTAAGCAGGAGCTGGTACCACAGTGACCCATGAATGTTTAGATAGAGATTTAGAATCTCCAGGCTGGGAGCTGAGCCTGAGAGCCATGGCTTTGAGGCTGGGCTAGAGATAACCTGTAACTGCCCCAAACAAGTCCTGCCCAAGACTATCAAAAAGGAAAGAGAAAAACGGTTTCTTCTGCATGGGAAGCAGCAAAGGAGAATCTGTTTATTTCGTAGGCAGGGGAAATAAATGGTTACCTGTGGAAAAAAAAAATGACTCTCAGAATGGCATGAATGGGGTTTTTAAATGTATACTTTCTTTGTGGCTTCCTTGTGTCTTAAGTATAGAAACTTTAAATGAAACAGTAAAATAAAAACTCATTCAAGACTTTAAAAAGTACTAGGAAAGAGCAGAGACATATGTGAACTCTATGACATGATAAACTTCAAGAGAAAAAGCAAAATGAAATAAAACAAAAAATAAATGCAAAAAACTCTTGAGTATGAGCACACATGAAATAATTTACCAATCTTATATATGGAAATATATCATCCATAAAGGAGAGTCAGCAGATTCATTACAATCCCAAGAACTTGAGATAGTGGAACAAATTTTGAGATATTATAAAATAAAATAATAGTGCTTAAGGTGATAAAAGAGATCAGACAGGCGCCTAAAATTATAACTGCAAAATTGAACATCATGAAAATAAGAAAAAAACAATAAAGCTTCCAGAAAAAAATTACTAAAATTTAAAGTGTACTGGGTGGATTTAAGAGTTGATTAAACACCACTTAAAATATTACTGAATTAAAGAGTAAGTCTGCAAAAGAATTACCCAGAATTCGGCACAGAAAGATAAAGATCATGAAAATCTGAATAATACACTAATGAAGTTGACAGAATGAGAAGTTGTTTCTTTCATAAGAGCTTCAAAAGGAGATATAAAAATCAGATTGTGGATGAGGCAATATTTGAAGGAATAGCCAAGAACTGTTTACACTGTGCTTGAAGAAGGACATAGGTGTTCAGATTAAAGAACAATGCATTCCAGGTAGTTAAAAAAGTCTTTAGCTAGATGTATTCTAGTGAGCACCCTCTGAGATGAAGTGTGTTATTATTTTTCTTTATTGTAGCCAAGACTACATAACATAAAAATTTCCATCTTAATCATTTTTAAATGGTTATTTAAAGAGATATCTACAAGTCTTTTATCTTGCAAAACTGAAATTCTGCATCCTTTGATCAACTCCTCTTTCCCTCTCCCTATCCCGTGGCAAATATTGTTCTATTTCTGTTTCTAAGGGTTTGACTATTTTAGAAACCTCATGTAAGTGGAGTCATTCCATATTAGTATTTTTGTGACTGTATTATTTCACTTAGCATAATGTCCTCAAGGTTCATACATGTGGTAGCATATGACAGGATTTCCTTCCTTTTTAAGGCTGAATAATATTCCAGGTGTGTGTGTGTGTCTGTGTGTATTACATTTTCTTTATCCATTCATTTGCTGATGAACATTTAGGTTGCTTCTACCTCTTGGCTATTATGAATCATGCTGCAATAAACACGGGTATGCAAGCATCTCTTTAAGATTATGTTTGCAATTATTTTGGACATATAACCAGAACTGGGATCATTTAATCAAATTGTCACTTTATTTTAAATTTTTGTTGGATTTCTATACTGTTTTCCAAAGTGGCTGCACCACTTTACAATCCCACAAAAAGTGCCCAGGGTTGCAGTTTTTCAACATTTTCACCAACACTTGTTTTTTTTCCGTTTTTCTCTTGTTTAGTTGACAATGGCCAACCTAAGATATGTGAGGAAATATCTCATTGTGATTTGATTTGCATTTTCCTACTGATTGGTGATAGTGAACATCTTTTCATATGCTTGTTGGCCATTTATATATCTTTGAAAAAATGTCTATTTAATCTTTTTGCCTATTTTGAATTGGATTGTTTGGTTTGCTTGTTGTTGAGTTGGAGGAATTCTTTATATGTTCTGAATAGTAACCCCTTATATGGTTTGCAAATATTTTCTCCCAACCTGTAGGTAAATTTTTTATTTTGTTATTTTCTTTGTTGTGTAGACACTTTTTTGTTTGATGTAGTACCACTTGTTTATTTTGCTTTGGTTGCCTGAGCAGTTGATGTCGTATCCAAAAAATCACTGTCAAGGTCAATTTCAAGGAAGTTTTTCCCCATGTTTTCTTCCAGGGATTCTATGGTTTCAGGCCTTAATTTAGGTCCTTAATCTATTTTAAGTTGACTTTTGTGTATGATTTAAGGTAAGTGTCCAATTTTATTTTTATGTATGTGGATATACAGTTTTCCCACGAGTATGTATTGAAGAGACTATCCTTTTCCCCATTGTGAAGCCCTTGGCACCTTTGTCAAAGATCATTTGACTGTATATATGAGGATTTATTTTTGGATTCTTCATTCTATTTCATTGTTCCATATGTCTGTCTTTATGCCAGTACCATACCATTTTGATTACTGTAGCTTTGTAAGATATTTTGAAATCAGGAAGTGTGAAGCCTCCAGCTTTGTTTTTCTTTCTGAAGATTGATTTTAATATTTAGGGCCCATTGACATTCTGTATGGATTTTAGATTTTTTTTTTTTTTTTTTTTGGCAAAAAAATAGCATTGGCATTTTGATAGGGATTGCATTGAATCTATAGATCACTTTGGGTAGTTTAGACATTTTAACAACATTAAGTCTTTTAATCCATGAACATGGGATATTTTCCATGCACTTAAGTCTTCTTTTTTTAAAATCAATGTTTTGTATTTTTCAGTATAGCCTTCACTTCCTTAGTTAAGTTTATTTGTAAGTATTTTTTCATTCTTTTTTGTGCTATTGTAATGGGATTGCTTTTTTTCTTTTTTCTTTTTTTTAATTTTTAATTTTATTTTTATTTATTTATTAATTATTATTATTATACTTTAAGTTCTAGGGTACATGTGCATAACGTGCAGGTTTGTTACATATGTATACTTGTGCCATGTTGCTGTGCTGCACCCATCAACTCGTCAGCACCCATCAACTCGTCATTTACATCAGGTATAACTCCCAGTGCAATCCCTCCCCCCTCCCCCCTCCCCATGATAGGCCCTGGTGTGTGATGTTCCCCTTCCCGAGTCCAAGTGATCTCATTGTTCAGTTCCCACCTATGAGTGAGAACATGCGGTGTTTGGTTTTCTGTTCTTGTGATAGTTTGCTAAGAATGATGGTTTCCAGCTGCATCCATGTCCCTACAAAGGACACAAACTCATCCTTTTTTATGGCTGCATAGTATTCCATGGTGTATATGTGCCACATTTTCTTAATCCAATCTGTCACTGATGGACATTAGGGTTGATTCCAAGTCTTTGCTATTGTGAATACTGCTGCAATAAACATACGTGTGCATGTGTCTTTATAGCAGCATGATTTATAATCCTTTGGGTATATACCCAGTAATGGGATGGCTGGGTCATATGGTACATCTAGTTCTAGATCCTTGAGGAATCGCCATACTGTTTTCCATAATGGTTGAACTAGTTTACAGTCCCACCAACAGTGTAAAAGTGTTCCTATTTCTCCACATCCTCTCCAGCACCTGTTGTTTCCTGGCTTTTTAATGATCGCCATTCTAACTGGTGTGAGATGGTCTCTCATTGTGGTTTTGATTTGCATTTCTCTGATGGCCAGCGATGATGAGCATTTTTTCATGTGTCTGTTGGCTGTATGAATGTCTTCTTTTGAGAAATGTCTGTTCATATCCTTTGCCCACTTGTTGATGGGGTTGTTTGTTTTTTTCTTGTAAATTTGTTTGAGTTCTTTGTACGTTCTGGATATTAGCCCTCTGTCAGATGAGTAGATTGCAAAAATTTTCTCCCATTCTGTAGGTTGCCTGTTCACTCTGATGGTAGTTTCTTTTGCTGTGCAGAAGCTCTTTAGTTTAATGAGATCCCATTTGTCAATTTTGGCTTTTGCTGCTGTTGCTTTTGGTGTTTTAGACATGAAGTCTTTGCCCATGCCTATGTCCTGAATGGTACTACCTAGGTTTTCTTCTAGGGTTTTTATGGTATTAGGTCAAACATTTAAGTCTCTAATCCATCTTGAATTAATTTTTGTATAAGGAGTAAGGAAAGGATCCAGTTTCAGCTTTCTACTTATGGCTAGCCAATTTTCCCAGCACCATTTATTAAATAGGGAATCCTTTCCCCATTTCTTGTTTTTGTCAGGTTTGTCAAAGATCAGATGGCTGTAGATGTGTGGTATTATTTCTGAGGACTCTGTTCTGTTCCATTGGTCTATATCTCTGTTTTGGTACCAGTACCATGCTGTTTTGGTTACTGGAGCCTTGTAGTATAGTTTGAAGTCAGGTAGCATGATGCCTCCAGCTTTGTTCTTTTGACTTAGGATTGTCTTGGAGATGCAGGCTCTTTTTTGGTTCCATATGAACTTTAAAGCAGTTTTTTCCAATTCTGTGAAGAAACTCATTGGTAGCTTGATGGGGATGGCATTGAATCTATAAATAACCGTGGGCAGTATGGCCATTTTCACGATATTGGTTCTTCCTATCCATGAGCATGGTATGTTCTTCCATTTGTTTGTGTCCTCTTTTATTTCACTGAGCAGTGGTTTGTAGTTCTCCTTGAAGAGGTCCTTTACATCCCTTGTAAGTTGGATTCCTAGGTATTTGATTCTCTTTGAAGCAATTGTGAATGGAAGTTCATTCATGATTTGGCTCTCTGTTTGTCTGTTACTGGTGTATAAGAATGCTTGTGATTTTTGCACATTAATTTTGTGTCCTGAGACTTTGCTGAAGTTGCTTATCAGCTTAAGGAGATTTTGGGCTGAGACAATGGGGTTTTCTAAATATACAATCATGTCATCTGCAAAGAGGGACAATTTGACTTCTTTTCCTAACTGAATACCCTTGATTTCTTTCTCTTGCCTGATTGCCCTAGCCAGAACTTCCAACACTATGTTGAATAGGAGTGGTGAGAGAGGGCATCCCTGTCTTGTGCCAGTTTTCAAAGGGAATTTTTCCAGTTTTTGCCCATTCAGTATGATATTGGCTGTGGGTTTGTCATAAATAGCTCTTATTATTTTGAGGTACGTTCCATCAATACCGAATTTATTGAGCGTTTTTAGCATGAAGGGCTGTTGAATTTTGTCAAAGGCCTTTTCTGCATCTATTGAGATAATCATGTGGTTCTTGTCTTTGGTTCTGTTTATATGCTGGATTATGTTTATTGATTTGCGAATGTTGAACCAGCCTTGCATCCCAGGGATGAAGCCCACTTGATCATGGTGGATAAGCTTTTTGATGTGCTGCTGAATCTGGTTTGCCAGTATTTTATTGAGGATTTTTGCATCAATGTTCATCAGGGATATTGGTCTAAAATTCTCTTTTTTTGTTGTGTCTCTGCCAGGCTTTGGTATCAGGATGATGTTGGCCTCATAAAATGAGTTAGGGAGGATTCCCTCTTTTTCTATTGATTGGAATAGTTTCAGAAGGAATGGTACCAGCTCCTCCTTGTACCTCTGGTAGAATTCAGCTGTGAATCCATCTGGTCCTGGACTTTTTTTGGTTGGTAGGCTATTATTGCCTCAATTTCAGAGCCTGCTATTGGTCTATTCAGCGATTCAACTTCTTCTTGGTTTAGTCTTGGAAGAGTGTAAGTGTCCAGGAAATTATCCATTTCTTCTAGATTTTCTGGTCTATTTGCGTAGAGGTGTTTATAGTATTCTCTGATGGTAGTTTGTATTTCTGTGGGATTGGTGGTGATATCCCCTTTATCATTTTTTATTGCATCCATTTGATTCTTCTCTCTTTTCTTCTTTATTAGTCTTGCTAGTGGTCTGTCAATTTTGTTGATCTTTTCAAAAAACCAGCTCCTGGATTCATTGATTTTTTGGAGGGATTTTTGTGTCTCTATCTCCTTCAGTTCTGCTCTGATCTTAGTTATTTCTTGCCTTCTGCTAGCTTTGGAATGTGTTTGCTCTTGCTTCTCTAGTTCTTTTAATTGTGATGTTAGAGTGTCAATTTTAGATCTTTCCTGCTTTCTCTTGTGGGCATTTAGTGCTATAAATTTCCCTCTACACACTGCTTTAAATGTGTCCCAGAGATTCTGGTATGTTGTATCTTTGTTCTCATTGGTTTCAAAGAACATCTTTATTTCTGCCTTCATTTTGTTATGTACCAAGTAGTCATTCAGGAGCAGGTTGTTCAGTTTCCATGTAGTTGAGCGGTTTTGATTGAGTTTCTTAGTCCTGAGTTCTAGTTTAATTGCACTGTGGTCTGAGAGACAGTTTGTTATAATTTCTGTTCTTGTACATTTGCTGAGGAGTGCTTTACTTCCAATTACGTGGTCAATTTTGGAATAAGTGCGATGTGGTGCTGAGAAGAATGTATATTCTGTTGATTTGGGGTGGAGAGTTCTATAGATGTCTATTAGGTCTGCTTGCTGCAGAGATGAGTTCAATTCCTGGATATCCTTGTTAACTTTCTGTCTTGTTGATCTGTCTAATGTTGACAGTGGAGTGTTGAAGTCTCCCATTATTATTGTATGGGAGTCTAAGTCTCTTTGTAAGTCTCTAAGGACTTGCTTTATGAATCTGGGTGCTCCTGTATTGGGTGCATATATATTTAGGATAGTTAGCTCTTCCTGTTGAATTGATCCCTTTACCATTATGTAATGGCCTTCTTTGTCTCTTTTGATCTTTGACGGTTTAAAGTCTGTTTTATCAGAGACTAGGATTGCAACCCCTGCTTTTTTTTGTTCTCCATTTGCTTGGTATATCTTCCTCCATCCCTTTATTTTGAGCCTATGTATGTCTCTGCGTGTGAGATGGGTCTCCTGAATACAGCAGACTGATGGGTCTTGACTCTTTATCCAATTTGCTAGTCTGCGTCTTTTAATTGGAGCATTTAGTCCATTTACATTTAAGGTTAAGATTGTTATGCGTGAACTTGATCCTGCCATTATGATATTAACTGGTTATTTTGCTCGTTAGTTGATGCAGTTTCTTCCTAGCCTAAATGGTCTTTACATTTTGGCATGTTTTTGCAATGGCTGGTACCGGTTGTTCCTTTCCATGTTGAGTGCTTCCTTCAGGGTCTTTTGTAAGGCAGGCCTGGTGGTGACAAAATCTCTAAGCATTTGCTTATCTGTAAAGGATTTTATTTCTCCTTCACTTATGAAACTTAGTTTGGCTGGATATGAAATTCTGGGTTGAAAATTCTTTTCTTTAAGAATGTTGAATATTGGCCCCCACTCTCTTCTGGCTTGTAGAGTTTCTGCTGAGAGATCTGCTGTTAGTCTGATGGGCTTCCCTTTGTGGGTAACCCGACCTTTCTCTCTTGCTGCCCTTAAGATTTTTTCCTTCATTTCAACTTTGGTGAATCTGGCAATTATGTGTCTTGGAGTTGCTCTTCTCGAGGAGTATCTTTGTGGTGTTCTCTGTATTTCCTGGATTTGAATGTTGGCCTTCCCTACTAGGTTGGGGAAGTTCTCCTGGATGATATCCTGAAGAGTGTTTTCCAACTTGGTTCCATTTTCCCCCTCACTTTCAGGCACCCCAATCAGACGTAGATTTGGTCTTTTTACATAATCCCATACTTCTTGCAGGCTTTGTTCATTTCTTTTTCTTCTTTTTTCTTTTGGTTTCTCTTCTCGCTTCATTTCGTTCATTTGATCCTCAGTTGCTGATACTCTTTCTTCCAGTTGATCGAGTCGGTTACTGAAGCTTGTGCATTTGTCACGTATTTCTCGTGTCATGGTTTTCATCTCTTTCATTTCGTTTATGACCTTCTCTGCATTAATTACTCTAGCTATCAATTCTTCCACTTTTTTTTCAAGATTTTTAGTTTCTTTGCGCTGAGTACGTAATTCCTCCTTTAGCTCTGAGAAGTTTGATGGACTGAAGCCTTCTTCTCTCATCTCGTCAAAGTCATTCTCCGTCCAGCTTTGATCCGTTGCTGGCGATGAGTTGCACTCCTTTGCCAGGGGAGATGTGTTCTTGTTTTTTGAATTTCCAGCTTTTCTGCCCTGCTTTTTCCCCATCTTTGTGGTTTTATCTGCCTCTGGTCTTTGATGATGGTGACTTACTGATGGGGTTTTGGTGTAGGTGTCCTTCCTGTTTGATAGTTTTCCCTCTAACAGTCAGGACCCTCAGCTGTAGGTCTGTTGGAGATTGCTTGAGGTACACTCCAGACCCTGTTTGCCTGGGTATCAGCAGCAGAGGCTGCAGAAGATAGAATATTGCTGAACAGCGAGTGTACCTGTCTGATTCTTGCTTTGGAAGCTTCCTCTCAGGGGTGTACTCCACCCTGTGAGGTGTGGGGTGTCAGACTGCCCCTAGTGGGGGATGTCTCCCAGTTAGGCTACTCAGGGGTCAGGGACCCACTTGAGCAGGCAGTCTGTCCCTTCTCAGATCTCAACCTCCGTGTTAGGAGATCCACCACTCTCTTCAAAGCTGTCAGACAGAGTCATTTGCGTCTGCAGAGGTTTCTGCTGCTTTTGTTGTTTACTGTGCCCTGTCCGCAGAGGTGGAGTCTACAGAGACTACAGGCAGGTTTCCTTGAGCTGCTGTGAGCTCCACCCAGTTCGAGCTTCCCAGCAGCTTTGTTTACCTACTTAAGCTTCAGCAATGGCGGGTGCCCCTCCCCCAGCCTCGCTGCTGCCTTGCAGTTAGATCGCAGACTGCTGTGCTAGCAATGAGGGAGGCTCCGTGGGTGTGGGACCCTCCCAGCCAGGTGTGGGATATAATCTCCTGGTGTGCCTGTTTGCTTAAAGCGCAGTATTGGGGTGGGAGTTACCCGATTTTCCAGGTGTTGTGTGTCTCAGTTCCCCTGGCTAGGAAAAGGGATTCCCTTCCCCCTTGCTCTTCCCAGGTAAGGCGATGCCTCACCCTGCTTCAGCTCTCACTGGTCGGGCTGCAGCAGCTGACCAGCACCGATTGTCCGGCACTCCCTAGTGAGATGAACCCAGTACCTCAGTTGAAAATGCAGAAATCACCGGTCTTCTGTGTTGCTGGCGCTGGGAGTTGGAGACTGGAGCTGTTCCTATTCGGCCATCTTCCCCTTTGTTTTCTTTAAGGTACTGGGTCTTCTTTTCTTTTTTCTTATTTTTATTTTTATTTTTATTTTTTTGATATGGAGTTTTGCTCTGTCACCCAGGCTGGTGTGCAGTGGCACACATAATCATGGGTCATGTAGCCTTGACCTGTTTGGCTCAAACAGTCCTCCAATCTCAGCCTCCCAAGTAGCTGAGACTACACATCCATGCCACCATGTCTGGCTAATTTATTTTTTGTAGAGTCGGGGTCTCACTATGTTACCCTAGGCTAGTCTCAAACTCCTGGGCTCAAGTGGTCCTACAATTTCAGCCTCTGAAAGTGCTGAAATAACAAGTGTGAGCCACCACACCTTGCTGGAATTGCTTTTTAAATGTCTTTTTCAAATTGTTAGTGAATATAAATGAAACTGATTTTTGTGTTCATTATTCTGTAACTTTGCTAAATTCATTTATTACTTCTGTAGATTTTTTTCATATGGAATCTTTAGGATTTTCTACATATAAGATATGCCTTCTGCAAGCAGACATAATTTTATTTCTTCCTTTCCAATTTGGATACCTTGCATTTATTTTTCCTACCTGATTGCTCTAAGATTTCCAGTAACATTGAATATAAGTCATGAGAATGGACAATCTTATCTTATTCTCACTGTTGGAGGGGAAGATTCCAGTTTTTTGTCATTGAATATAATGTTGGCTGTGGGTTTTTCATAGTTTCCATTATGTTGAGATAATTTTCTCCATTACTAGTTTTTTGAGTATTTTTATCATTAAGAGTGTTGAATTTTGTCAAATGCTTTTCTGCATCATTTGAGATAATCTTGTGGCATTTATCCTTTATTCTTTCAATCTGGTCTATTCCATTGAATGTTTTTCATATGTTCAACCATCCTTGCATTTCAGGAATAGATGCTGCCTGGTTATGACATATAATTCTTTTAATATGTTGTTGAATCTGGTTTGCTAGGATTTTGGTGAGGACATTTTATATTAATATTTATCAGAGTAATTGGTCTGTACTTTTCTTGTCTTACAGTATCTTTGTTTGATTTTGTTATCTGAGTAATACTGCCCTTATAAAGTGAGTTTGGAAGTCTTTCATCTTCTTCAAGTTTTTGGAAGAGTTTGAGAAAAATTAGTGGTAATTTTTCAAAGATTTGGAATAATTATCCAGTGAGGCCATCTGGTCCTGGGTTGTATTTTTGTTGTTGTTGTTGTTGTTGTTTTTGGTTGAAAGGCTTTTGATTACTGATTAGATCTCTTTACTTTTTTGTGGTCTGTTCAAATTTTCTATTTCTTCATGATTTCTTCTTGAGAGATTGTATGTTTCTCGAAATCTGTATTTCTTCTAGATTATATTGGCATATAATTGTTTATAGCAGTCTTTTATGATCCTTTTTATTTCTGTAGCATCAGTTGTAAAGTCTCCTATTTCTGATTTTTGTTATTTAAGTTTTTTTTTCCTTAGTGTAGTTAAGGGTTTGTTGATTGTTGATCTTTTCAAATAACCAACTGTGTTTTGTTAATTTTTTCTATTGTTTTTCTATTCTGTATTTTCTTCATTTCTCCTCTTAATGTTTATTTCCGTCCTTCTGCTAACTTTGGGTTTGGTTTGTTCTTTTTCTAGTTCATTGAGGTATAAAGTTAGGTTGTTAATTTTATATCCTTCTTCTTTTATAATGTAGTCATTTACCACTATAAACTTCCTTCTTTGTGATGCTTTTGCTTCATTTTATAAGTTTTGGTATGTTGGTTTTGTTTTCATTTGTCTCAAAATATATTCTCATTTATGCTGTGACTTCTTTGTGACTCATTGGTTGTTCAGTAGTATATTGTGGCCAGGTATGGTGGCTCACGCGTGTAATCCCAACACTTTGGGAGGCCGAGGTAGGTGGATTACATAAGGTCAGGAGTTTGAGTCCAGCTTGGACAAAAGGGTGAAACCCCTTCTCTACTAAAAATACAAAAGTTAGCCAGACATCGTGGTACATACCTGTAATCCCAGCTACTCGGGATGCTAAGGCAGAGGAATCTCTGGAACCCAGGAGGCAGAGGTTACAGTGAGTCCAGATCACACCACTGCACTCCAGTCTGGGCAACACATCAAGACTTTGTTTCAAAAAACAAAAGTGTATATTGTTTAATTTCCACGTATTTCTGATTTCTGAATTTTCCAGTTTTCCTTTTGTTATTGATTTCTTGTTTCATTCCACTGTAGTTGAAAAAAGAGTTTTGATATGATTTTAATCTTAAATTTGTTAAGTCTAGTTTTTCTTTTTTTCCCCTAACACATGATCTATTCTGGAGAATGTTCTGTGTACAGAAATGCACATTGAGAAGAAACTGTATTTTGCTGTTGCTGGGTGGAGTGTTCCATACATGCTTGTTAGATGCAATTGGTCTACAGAGTGATTGAAATTTTCTGTTTTCTTGTTGATCTTCTTTCTGGCTTACCTTTCCTTTATTGAAAGTGTGGTATTGAAATCTCCTACTCTTATTTGTTAATATCAAATTCTGCCTTCAATGCCGTCAATGTTTGCTTTACAAATTTGAGTGCTCAACTATTAAGTGGATATATAATTGTTATGTCTTCCTGGTGAATTAACTCTTTTATCATTACATAATGTCTTTTTTGTTTGTCTGTTTTTTGAGATGGAGTCTCACTCGGTCGCTA
Organism: Theropithecus gelada; assembly: GCF_003255815.1. Taxonomy (NCBI): domain Eukaryota; kingdom Metazoa; phylum Chordata; class Mammalia; order Primates; family Cercopithecidae; genus Theropithecus; species Theropithecus gelada. The sequence continues at coordinate 166,422,681 of NC_037668.1, forward strand.
GGCTGGAGTGCAGTGGCGTGATCTTGGCTCACTGGTTCAACCTCTGACTCCCTGGTTCAAGCGATTCTTCTGCCTCAGCCTCCCAAGTAGCTGGGACTATAGGCACACATCACCACACCCAGCTAATTTTTGTATTTTTAATATACAGACGGTGTTTCACCATGTTGGCCAGGATGGTCTCGATCTCCTGACCTTGTGATCCTCCCACCGTGGCCTCCCAAAATGCTGGGATTACAGGTGTGAGCTCCACGCTCAGCCATTACATAATGTTAGATAATGTCATTCTTTGGCTTTGATTCTTATTTTCCTGGAATATCATTTTCCTTCCTTTCACTTTTAGCCTGCTTATGTCTTTATATCTAAAGCAAGTTTGTTGTAGAGAGCATATCATTGGATCTTTGTTTTTACATTCAGTCACAGTCACTACTCTGATTTTTGATTGGGGAGTTTAATCCATTTTCATTTTAAGTAGTTCCTAATAGGAAAGAGCTTATTATTATAATTTTGTTAGTTATTTTTGGTATGTCATGTATTTGTCCCTGTTTCTCTCTCTTGCTGTCTTTCCTTGTGTTTTGTTGATTTTTTTTGGTGGTGACATGATTTGATTCTTTCTCATTTTCTTTTGTGTACTTCTATAGATATATTCTTTGTGATAATTATTATGATTATATAAAAACTCTTGCAGTTATGGTGATAGCAATCTATTTGAAACTGACAACAACTTAACTTCAATTGTATACAGAAGCTCTACTCCTCAATGTATTCTCCACTTTATGTCATTAATGTCACAACTTATAGGTTTTAATATTTTGTATCAACGTATTTTTATATTTATATTTTTGTGCTTTTATATTTTAAATTCTATGCCTGAATTTAAATTTATTTATGCATCACCATTACAAATTAAAGGATTCTATCTATATATTTATCTCTAGCAAAGAGCTTTATATTTCCATATGTTTTGGTGTTGCTGTCTAGTATTCTTTCAATTCAACTTGGCAATTCTTGTAAGTCAGGTCTCATGAGTAATCAGCTCTTTTAGTCTTTTTATCTTGATCTTCATATGTGTACACATGTATCAGTCAGGATGTATCGAGGAGCCAGAAATCACACGGAATTTTAGCAGGAAAGATTTATTATAAAAGCTTGTTACTTATAGGGAATTAATGAAGAGAAAATAAGAAATAATTATCCTTAAAAAATAACCTAGAACTAATGGAGAATAGTTAAGGAGGAAACATTCTTGGAAGGTGAGGGAGGGGTGGTGAATCCTCCTAAGGTTGAGATTCAGACCTCACAAGAGAAGGTATGGTTGCAGCCCACTGGATGTTAGAGAAGTTTGCTCGGTTGTTCCTGAACTATTCCAAAGTCAGAGAGCCATAGCTGATGAACAGAGAACCATCTGCCATTGTGCTCACCAAATTGACTGGGAGGCTGCCTAGCGTTGAGGATGCTGTTAAATTTGCTGTGAATAGAAACTCAACCAGTGTAACAGCTATACTCTGGAAAGCCAGAGGAATAGCATACACTGTACCAATTAAATAATTTCTCATCATTCACCCCTCGTCTACTGCCACCCTCTGAGTCTCCAATCTCTGTTATTCCACACTCTATACTCACCTGTGCACATTATTTAGCTGCCAATTACAAGCAAAAACATGTGGTATTTGATTTTATGATTCTGAGTTATTTCACTAAAGATCATGACCTCCAGTTTCATTCATGTTGTTGCAAAAGACAAAATTATCTCAATTTTTGTATATGGTGTAAGGAAGGAACTTACCGCAAAATAATAAGAGCCATCTAAGACAAACCTATTTGAATGATGATAACACTGAAATCTCAGACTCTAGCACTATTCAATAAACCTATGTAACAAAATTACGATTGTACCACTTACATTTATACAAAAAAATTAAAATAAATACCACTTTAGCCACATTCCACAAATTTGAACATGCATTCCTTTTACTGTCTTTCCATTTTAATATGTCTCTGTAATATTTATATTACTTTTTTATTTTTGCTTTTAGTTTTTATTTTTCAGACATTCGTTTTTGGCTGTATTTTGTTATTAGTTTCCCATTTTCTGGCCTTATGGCATATAAACTGGTCTATACATGTTGTTTTTACAATTGTTGAGGCTTCTTTTGTGGCATGTAGACAATTTTTTTTTTTTTTTTTTTTTTTTGAGACAGAGTTTCACTCTGTCACCAGGCTGGAGTGCAGTGGCCCAATCTTGGCTCACTGCAACCTCGGCTTCCCGGGTTCAAGCGATTCTCGTGCCTCAGCCTCCCAAGTAGCTAGGCATGTGCCACCACGTCCAGCTAATTTTTGTATTTTTTGGTATAGACAGGGTTTCACCATGTTGGCCAGGATGGTCTTTATCTCTTGAGTTCATGATCTGCCTGCCTTGGCCTCCCAAAGTGCTGGGATTACAGATGTGAGCCACCGCGCCCAGCCTGGAAAATTTTAACAAACATTCCACATGAGTCGCAATGGGATTCATGTTTCTAAATATATATTACTTAAAACTTTTTAAGTTTATTGCTAAATATTATAAATGTTACTTATTTTTGTTTAAGCTATCAATTTCTGACATCATAATTTATTGATCATGACAAAAAAAATTCAGTTTTTTGTTCTACCAATATTTTTTGTCTAATTTTCAATATTTGTTTTAAATTTTTGAAGTTTTCTAAATAGGTGGTGAGCCAGTTAATTTATTGCCTTTCAACTCCAAATCCACCCTTCATTGTCTGTCTGTGATTGTGGGACATTTCTCACTAAGCAGCTGGTATGATGTCAAGCTTTGTCAGTAGGAAGAACTGACAAATATCAGAAGAGTTTCCCTTCCTGGCTTCTACTTTGCTTCTTTTGTTCCTGTGGCACTGGCCTGGTATGCAAGAGACTCAGTGAAGCTCACTCCCTACTCCTGGTAGGTTCCCAATCACAATTGCCATAAAAAGAATAAAATACCTAGGAATAAAGCTAACTAGAGAGGTAAATTATCTCTATATTGAGAACTACAAAACACTGCTAAAAGAAATCAGGGATGACACAAACAAACCAAAAAACATTCCATGGTCATGGATAAGAAAAATCAATATTGTTAAAATGCCCATACTGCCGAAAGCAATTTACAGATTCAATGCTAATTCTATGAATCTACCACTGAGATTCTTCACAGAAGTAGAAAAAAACTAATTTTAAAAATCATATGGAATCTTAAAAGAGCTGAAATAGTGAAGAAATCCTAACAAAAAGAACAAAGGTGGAGGCATCACCTTACCTGACTTCGAACTATACTACGGGACTACAATAACCAAAACAGCATGGTCTGCTACCAAAACAGACATAGATCAATGGAACAGGTTAGATAACCTGGAAATAAGACCACATACCTACAACTATCTGATCTTTGACAAAGCTAACAAAAACAAGCAATGGGGAAAGTATTCCCTATCCAATAAACAGTGGTAGGATAACTGGCTAGCCATAGGCAGAAGATTGAAACTGAATCCCTTATACCATATACAAAAATTAACTCAAGATGGATTAAAGACTTACATGTAAAACCCAAAACTATAAAAACCCGGTAGACAACCTAGGCAATAGCACTCAGGACATAGGCATGGGCAAAGATTTCATCACAAAGGTGCCAAAAGAAATTGCAACAAAAGCAAAAATTGACAAATGGGATCTAATTAAACTAAAGAGCTTCTGCACAGCAAAAGATACTATAAACAGAATGAATGACAATCTACAGAATAGGAGAAAATTGTTGCAAACTATGCATCTGACAAAAAAAAGAAACTCACTAAAAAGTGGGCAAAGGATATGAACAGACACTTAAAAAAAAAAAAAAAAAAAAAAAAGACATACATGTGGCCAGTAATCTCATGAAAAAAGCTCAACTTGACTGATCATTAGAGAAATGCAAATCAAAACCACGATGAGATACCATCTCACACCAGTCAGAATGCCTATTATTAAAAAGCCACAAAACAACAGATGCTGGTGAGATTGTGGAGAAAAGGAATGTGTATACACTGCTGGAAGGAGTGTAATTAGTTCAATCTTTGTGGAAGGCTGTGTGGTGATTCCTCAAAGACTAATGACAGAAATGGCAATCAACCCAGAAACCCCATTACTGAGTATATAACCAAAGGAATATAAATCATTCTATTATAAAGACACATGCACACATATGTTCATTGCAGCACTCTTCATGATAACAAAGACATGGAATCAACCTAAATGCCCATCAGTGATAGACTGGATAAAGAAGATGTGGTACATATATAGCAGCCATAAAAAAGAATGAGATCATGTCCTTTGCAGGAACATGGTTGGATCTGGAGGCCATGATCCTTAGCAAGCTAACACAGGAACAGGAAGCCAAATACTCTATGTTCTCACTTATAAGTGGGAACTAAATGGTGAGAACACATGGACACACAGATGGGAACAACACAAACTGAGGCCTATTGGAGGGCGGAAGGTGAGAGGAGGGAGAGGATCAGGCAAAATAACTAACAGGTACTAGGCTTAATACCTGGGTGATGAAATAATCTGTACAACAAACCCCCATGACACAAATTTACCTATTTAACAAACCTGCACTATAGAGACAGAGTATGTTAGTTTAGTGAGAAGTTCTATAGGGAGAAATAAGGAATTAAAGAAGATAGAAAAAAGTTGGTCACAGTTACTCTATTAGATAAGTTGGCAAAGGAAATTTTCACTGAGAGGTAACTTTGAAAAGAACCTGAAGAAATTAGTGGGGAGCCATTTAGATCTGTATAATAAGAACATTCCTAGCAGAGACCAAATCCCAGAGGCTACAGTGGTTATTGTTGACTGTCAGGGAGAAAGTAGTAGACCAGGTCAAAGAGGTATTCAAAGGCCAGGTTATACAGGGTCTCATCATTTTGTCTGGAATAGCCCAAGTTTAAGCTCTTTGTCCTGGTGTAATTAATAATAACCTTTCACATTCAGTAGGGCTCTGGTTTGGATAATAAAATGTATAGTTACCCTGCTTTTTGTAACGAATTGAGCTTTTGGCCAGGCACAATGATGGCTCAAGCCTGTAATCTCAGCAGGTTGGGAGCCCAAGACGGCTGGATCACTTGGGCCTAGGAGTTCGAGAGCAGCCTGGGCAACACAGTGAAACACTGTCTCTACAAAAAATACACACACACACACACACACACAAATATTAGTTAGGCATGGTGGCATGTGCCTGTAGTTCTAGCTACTGGCGAAGCTCAGGTGGATCGTTTGAGCCTAGGAGGCTGGGGTTGCAGTGAGCCAAGATCACACCACTGTACTCCAACCTGGGTAACAGAGTGAGACTCTGTCTTAATAAAAAAAAATTTTAAAAAGATTTGGGTTTTTGCTTGGATAAAATGGAGAAAAAGTGGGAGTATCATGATCTGACAGGTTTTACAGGATCACTTGGAATGGACTGCTGTGTTGGGAAGAAATGGCAGAGAGCCAAAATGAAAGCATAATATATCCAGAACCTGATCAGTCTTTTCACTGCCTCCATTGTCACCAGGCTGGTCCAAGCCACCACCATGTCTTACCTGGCCTGCCTCAAGAGCTTCCCAATGTGTCTTTCTTGCTATATTTGAATACACATACAATAAAGATTAAAAATCAACCCTTGAAAAAATATATTTTCTTCCTGTGCTTCAAATATTCCTATTTTCTTTCATTTCTGTACAGTTGTAAAGAGAAAAGCCTTTTTTTTCTATTTAATTCAGTATAAAAATGTTTAGTTTTATTCAAGACTCATTTTTTGACTGATTTGGAATGAAAGTCCCTGGGTGGATTCCTGTATGGAAATAATGATGAATTGTATCTCAGTTCCCCCTTTTCTCAGGTGGAAAGACAAAGATTTAGAATCAGAGCTGAGAAACTATATTTCATTTAGTCATGTAACTCTATCTGAGTAGTAAACATCTTCAATTTCTTTTTGTTGATCATAAGTCTCATTGTCAATTAATGTTGTTCAGATAGACACTGAAAAACAATCCTTTGTTAATATCTTTTTTAAAACTTCCTTTGCTAGGTCTCATAGGAGGAGCTAGATGTTTGCAGCCAATAGTTCCCTTAGGTACTAGCAACATCACTGATAGAAAGCATAAGGTTATATGAATCGTTATGGCCAGAAACCTGATCTTAGGAGGACTATGCATCTTTTCTACTAAAAATTCCTTATAGTGAGCATTTAAGCAGAAAACCCAAAAGACATGTGACTAAATATACAAAATAGTTTTATCTCACTATATCTCCAGGCTATAGGAAAAATGTATTGATATATAAAAAACAAATAAGAGTAGAATGTCTGAATGACTTAACATGACCTAACCATCACCATTTTTATTTCATTCATCTACATATTCCTTTGACAGATTATTTGTTAAATATTCAGCCATTCCCCTGCCTCTTCTTTATTGGTGGCAGTGAGTTGAAAAGGGCCAAATTCACACTGTCTTCCCTTCTACATAAGCATCTTCTGCAATTCATCTTCCTCAATTTTCCTGAATTCACCTTTCTTCCATAAAAGTCTCTACCACAAAATTAGCGCTTTAAGGTGTTGTCTTTTAACTTTTTGGTACGTGCTACTTTAAATATTTATCCGAACTAGTGTGCAGTGTCGGGTGGAGGGAACTATATGCTGTGAGCTTTCTGTATGCATTAATAACTGAATCCCTCAAGGATTTACATAGTAACTGTATATATGGAGTGACTGACTCATTGCTACACCCTAATACTTTTCTAGATTGTCACTTGCTGCTGCTGCTGCTCCAAACAGCTGGATAGTGCCCCTGCCACTTGCATTGACAGAAGAGCCTAAGGATTTTTTTTTTTCCCTGTGGTAGTACAAGTGGTGGTTTGTGAGTGTCTTCCACTGCAAAATTGATCAGAATCAACATAATGGTTTCTAAAAACTTCCTGTAGGTCCCTTTTCCATAGAGATATTATATCAGCCTTCAAACCAATGAGTTTTGCCATTTGAACTTTTAAAAATAAATACATTTGAAGTATGTCATTTCCTAGTTGAAAACATGCAACTTTTAATAATGAAAAAATCAGAATTACACCACCTTAATCTAATTTTATGAGTTCAGTGAAAGAAAAAGGTGGTACTGTCATTTTGACAGGGAAGTATTTTAAATCATTTAAAATTTTTATTTATATTTAATTATCTTATAAACATATCAAGGCCTCTGTCATGTCTAGAATTAGTTTAAACTGAAAAGAGCAGCAATATTTATCTTTTATCCTCAAATCTTAAATTGGTAATTCAGTTCATTCTTATGCATTTCTATTTCTATCAACTTAGATGTCATATCCATAAATAAAAGCAGTCATTGATCACTGTCAATTAGCCTTCACATGAGGAAAATTAGCCAATAACAAAATATTATAAATAATATCAGAGGAGGATCTCAGTTATATCATAAGTTTTAGTTCAACAAAACTTTGGGAGAGTGTTGGTTTGGAAACTAAGGTGGAAAGGATAGGAAGGTCCAAGCCCAGGAGCCTGAGAAAGCACTTAACATAGAGTAGTCCTGTGTACCCATATCACAGGTCTATGGCATACTCATTACATTTATATTTGTGAGGAAGGGGTTAAAACAGCCAGCCTGTGATCCACTCACTCACACCAGGGGATGCCCCCAGTCCTTTTCAGTGGGACTCTGGGTAAATAATAATATGTTCTAGGAGAATGGAACCTTGTCTCTGAAATGTCCTTAGCAAAATGTCCCTGGATAAGGATTACCAAGAGTAAGTAGAAGCCAAACATGGCTCTTGGAGAATGTCACATGGTCTCTACAGCTCTCTGGAGGTAGAGATGTTTTGTAGTTGAAATGCTCCCACTGCATCTAATTAAACTAAAGAGCTTCTGCACAGCAAAAGAAACTATCATCAGAGTGAACAGGCAACCTACAGAATGGGAGAAAGTTTTTGCAATCTACTCATCTGACAAAGGGCTAATATCCAGAACCTACAAAGAACTCAAACAAATTTACAAGAAAAAAATAACCCCATCAAAAAGTGGGCAAAGGATATGAACAGACACTTCTCAAAAGAAGACATTCATACAGCCAACAGACACATGAAAAAATGCTCATCATCACTCGCTATCAGAGAAATGCAAATCAAAACCACAATGAGAGACCATCTCACACCAGTTAGAATAGCAATCATTAAAAAATCAGGAAACAACAGGTGCTGGAGAGGATGTGGAGAAATAGGAACACTTTTACACTGTTGGTGGGACTGTAAACTAGTTCAACCATTGTGGAAAACAGTGTGGCGATTCCTTAAGGATCTAGAACTAGATGTACCATTTGACCCAGCCATCCCATTACTGGGTATATACCCAAAGGATTATAAATCATGCTACTATAAAGACATATGCACATGTATGTTTGTTGCAGCACTAACAATAGCAAAGAGTTGGAATCAACCCAAATGTCCATCAGTGACAGACTGCATTAAGCAAATGTGGCACATATACACCATGGAATACTATGCAGCCATAAAAAAGGATGAGTTTGTGTCCTTTGTAGGGACATGGATGCAGCTGGAAACCATCATTCTCAGCAAACTATCACAAGAACAGAAAATGAAATACCGCTTGTTCTCACTCAGGTGGGAATCGAACAATGAGATCCTCTTGGACACAGGAAGGGGAACATCACACACCAGGGCCTATTGTGGGGAGGGGGCAGGGGGGAGGGATAGCATTAGGAGATATACCTAATGTAAATGACGAGTTAAAGGGTGCAGCACACCAACATGGCACATATATACGTATGTAACAAACCTGCACGTTGTACACATGTATCCTAGTACTTAAAAGTATTAAAAAAAAAAAAAAAAAAAAGAAAGAAAGAAATGCTCCCACTGTATGAGGAAACCCTGGACCTCACTTAGAGAATGCATCTATTCTGAACCAGATGGGCATGTCTAATGTGGGTAAGAAGGACCTGGGAGCCCCCTCTCAATATCCCAGACCTCTCTCTGTTCCCTTTAAGATTTTAAAAAGTGCCTATATTCTTGTAACAATATATTAAGGCTTGATATTGGGTAAGATCTCTGCCTCACGTGAGTCTGATTTGATAATCTGATCCTTTGCATTATTCCAACAATCAGTTATTACCATTATCTAAATCAGTGGGTCTCAAACACACTATGCATATACCTTGGATGGGAAGCTTGTAAAATGAAGATTTGTGGGCCATCTCATAGATATATGGATTCAATAGGACACTGTACTTATTTGTGGACATAGAATTATGTATATTACTAAATGATTTGGAACTATCTCTAAACCAATCTTTTGCTGGCACAGTTCTATACCTTTCTGTTCCATTTAAATATCTTCAGTATATTGACTTACTCCTTGATTTCATTATTTTTGCTATTTTTAATGCATTTGCTTCACACACAAAAGCTAGATTCATGTAGGAAATACTAAAGGGAAAATGATCTCATCATCTTCTTTAGTATGGAAACAGTTTATTTTTTTATCTTCTTAAAAGAGTTGAGAGTTTGGTTATTCAGAATTTTGTAGAAATTTTCCAAACCATCTGATTGCTTTTTTAAATATAACATGTCTAAAAGTTTAGCATTTACCTTTGGATGTATATGTTCAATATATAATTGAACATGCAATTGTAAAGCACCTTTTAAAGATGCATGCTAGATTTTTATTCTGTTTCTTTCATATACATTTAGCCCTAATGAAACCCACTGTTTATTTTAGCAATGATGGTGGGGCTATGTTCTAAGAGACGAAAGGGGGCTGCAGAGTTAAAAGATTGTAGAGAGGTGGGTAGGGATGGAGGAAGAAGTGGAAGGAACTTCTAGCAAGTCTCCTATAAATACACAGCATTATCTCAAACAGGGAAATATTTGATAATTGTAACCCTACCTTCTAAAAGAGGTATGTAAGTCTTATATTACTAAGTACAACCTATAGCAAATTAGATTACAGAAGCAGTATATTCTGCAAACATACTATTTTTCTGGCCGCATCATTGCTCTTATGTTCCAGTTTTTAGTTTCTCTTCTAATGAAGTGCATTTGTTCACTCTGTTACTTTTTCTACCATACAACGTTTTACATCAAAAAAAGTAGATTCCAAATTAATGATTAGTAAAAAGAGAGAAAATTACGTTTAGCTAAGTATTGAAAAAGTTAGAGGGTTTTAAACCTATTTAGCCCTAGCAAAGCCCAACTTCCTGGTTCAAGTTAAAAAACAAAAAACAAAACAAAACATGCATACAGCTCCTTTGTTGTCAACTGGTTTTTTACAAAACACCATCTTGATGAATTAAGAGTAAATGAATGAGAACCATATGGACAAATTTCCTTTGAAACACACCCAGGGTTAAAAAGTTTAAGAAAAATTGCTTTTTGCTAATATGGTTTTGCCGTTTTTGCTGGAATGAAAATGTTTGAAAAATAGAAGTGTTTTGTTGAACCCAGACCTCACAAGTACCAAGCTTTCCAATCCATAGGCCTGAAATGATGATGGTGAAACCTCAGGAAGGTGAAGGTAATGGTCTCATTCTAGGAGGAAGGCAGAGAGAGTATCTCCTTGATCATTTTCAGAGAGTATTCAAATTAGGGTTCATTCCAGAGTTCAGATTTTGTGAACACATCTGGCCTGTTACTGTGTGGTATAGCGTAGTGATCACGAGTACAAGTTCTACCCCAGTGTTTCTCAACCTTTTCTTCATTATTTTCTTCCTAAGGAGAGTTTCAGACAATTTTTTAAATGAAATTTTATTGCTACAAATACATGGTATATCTGTTTATGTGCTGCTTATGTATCTGTGCTCCATAAATTAAAGAGTAGAATTTTTTTGTACCCCCTAGATCCAAATTTTGTCCTCTTGAGGGCAATATTGCCTGTTTTGAGAATGTGTATTCTAGAGCAGTGGTTCTCATCCAGGGGGCATTTTAGTCCCCCAGGGGAAATTGGCAATGCCTGAAGGCATTTTTGGTTGTCACAACTGGAAGGAAGAATGGTAGAAGTGGTGCTACTGGCAGCTAGAGGGAGAGGCCAGGTATGCAGATAAACAACCTACACTGTACAAAACAGCACCCCACAATAAGAATTATCTAGTCTAAAATGTTCATAGTGCTGAGGTGGGGAAATCCCACTTTACAGCCAGACTGCTTGAGTTTAAATCTGAGATGTACCACTTACTCACTGAGTAAACTTCAGTATGCTTCTGTAAAATGGTAGGATCCATAGTACTGACTACATAGGGCTAATATGGGGATTAAATGGGTTAATACCTACAGAATACTTAGCACAGTGCCTGGCGCATGGAGAATGGTCGGTAAAACTTAGCTATTTGTATTTTAAATCCCATTATACTGAAAATGGCAAGTTCTCAGACCAAATTGCAAAATGTGTAAACATCACAAAATCCTTCCTGAAATTTGTACACATATCTGTTTATTTTTCTGAAGCATATATAACCGATTTATTCCTATTCCAACTTAAAGTCAGAAGATGTTTTTGTAGTGACTAGTAAACTATTAAATTTGGCAGACTCGTGATTATATGTACAAATATAATGGGAAAGAATCAAGGCTGCTACTGCAGACAAATGCATTTTCATTACACCATGAAAATTAAAAAAAGACTTGAATGTAACAGCATAATAAATACTTTACTTGGGCTTCAGTAGACAATCGGGAAGTGCCATTTTTGACAGTCAATATATCCTGGTGGCACTTCAGGAAATGCTATTTTTAATGAGAATTTTCAGGTTCATAGCACAGTGAAATATGAATTAGTGACTTTGATGTACTTGTGTTACAAATATTTTTGCCAAATACTCGCTGCAGTCTCAGAGTTACTTGCTATTTATTTCCTTTCTATAAGGAGTGCAGTTTTTGCACAGACAATGGGGAGGATATATATGATTTCGCCTTGTAGGACATATAACAAAGCATAGATCTACAAAAAATTGAAGATCCTCCTCATTTCCTGCTTTTCATTTTATAAAATAAAAATTAAAGGGGGTGTGGGAGAATCTTATTTACTTTCATCTCCATCCCTTCAGCAAGTCCCACTGACTTGACATTTCCTAACCTGAGCTGGTTTTCTAGGTCATCAGTTCAATTTCTCACTGTTTTCCCAGTCTGTGGTGTGTATTACAAAAATAGGCTGAAATCATCCATGGAAGATTGTTATTGCTAGGTCTTCTATATTTTCCTCACCTCCTTCAGCCTTCTACAATCTCAACAAAACTTTCAGAGAGAGAAAGGGGTGAAAGTCTAGCTGAGGACAGACATGAGTCAGAATTAGAAAGCATGGCCTTTGGAGAAACACTGCCTGGATTTGAGTTCTGGCTGTGCCACTTACTAGTTCTGTTTTTGTTACCTGGTGAAGATAAATGACCTAACATCTGATAGCTTGCATTACAGCTGCATCTAGGACATGAATGTGTTCGTGGTAGAATGTTAGCTGTTGATTATTTGCTCACCACGGCTACAACTGAATCCCCACTGCAGGGAAAACAGTGGTTCAAGGGTTTAGTAGACTCAGAAAGATCACACTTACCCTTCCTTAGAATACTACCTTCCCATGGTTAAGAGAAGTCTTCTTTTTTGTTGCAGAGGAATTTCCTAAGAGTGTTAACTTTTGTTAAATGATGAGCTTCAAGATTTCGTCAGCAATGAAAATCAATTCCAACCAGAAATAAAGGCCAGCCACCTAGTTCTCAGACATTACTAAAAAGCATCCCTATAAACCTTTCAATGGTTGATGTGGTTGCATAAAGTCCCTGAAGGCTATATACCCTTCAAATGCCCTCCTCTTCTGAATGAAAAGTTTCTTTATTTGGGTGCTGTTGGTTCCCAGCAGTCTTTTTTGCTACTGCTGCACTGTCAGCATAAGAAGGGAAGTCACAGGAGGAGGGAAGGATGTTCTTTGTCTGGGGGCTAGATCTGTAAAAAGACTCTTTTAATCTCACCAGCATAAAAGTTCTGTCCTCTCTCATTGCTATGATTTCTACTCTCGAATCATAATCTTGTTGCATGAACTTCTAGAAATACTCAGACATGAACATAACATTTTATCAAATTCCTAAGGAGATTGTTTGAAGGTTGTTTTTCTCCCCATTTCTGGGAATTTCAAAGTGAAAGGGCTAGAGAACCGCTGCCCTTCCTGTATAAATCAGACTTCTTTTAAACAGTAAATTATTGGGAAAGGGACAGTGGTGGAGGTGGCGGCTATCTTTAGAGGGTGCCATACGTTTGGTTCTGTAGCAGTGTCTTGAGAAGTACTTGACTCATGTTAAGAGCTTTTGTTACCAGAAAGGGGGCTGATCCAGGCTCCAAGAAAGGGTTCTTGGATCTCGCATAAGAAAGAATCTGGAGCGAATCTACAGAGTAAAGTGAAAGCAAGCTTGTTAAGAAAGTGAGGGAATAAACAATGGCTGGTGCATAGAGCAGCAGCCTGAGCTGCTGGACTAAGGATATTTATTTTTACTTCTTGATTATATGTTAAACAAGGGGTGGATTATTCATGAGTTATCCAGGAAAGGTGTGGCAATTCCTGGAACTGAGGGCTCCTTCCCCTTTTAGACCATATAGGGTAACTTCTTGATGTTGCCATGGCATCTGTAAACTGTTATGGTACTGGCGGAAGTGTCTTTTAGCATCCTAATGCATTATAATTAGCATATAATGAACAGTGAGGGTGACCAGAGGTCACTTTTGTTAGCATCTTGGTTTTGCTGGGTTTTGGCAGGCTTCTTTACTGCAACCTATTTTATCAAGGTATTTATGACCTGTATCTTGGGCCAACCTCCTATCCATCCTGTGACTTAAAATGCCTAACCTCCTGGGAATGCAGCCCAGTAAGTTTCAGCCTCATTTTATCCAGCCCCTATTTAAGATGAAGTTGCTTGGTTCAAATGCCTCTGACACACTGATCACCATTTATAATCTAGAGTCCTGCCTCAGCCACTAGTAGTAGTACCATTTTGGCAAAACTGTCTTATCTCTTTGTACCACAATTTTCCTCAGACACTAATAAAAACCAGATTGAGAGAAGGAAGAATATAGGTGTAGCCAAGGCTTACTCACAAGGTCTTTGTGAGAATCAAAATGGGATAAATACAAGTGCTCTACAAGTCACACATTTTATGCAAATGTTATATGGGATTAAGTTTCAGGAGAGTTTTGGTCCACACAGACTTGCTTGTTTTCCCCCTCTTTAACCCAACAGATTTTCTAATTTCATTTAACCTATGCCCCTTTTAGACCTGTAGCTCTTTGAAGGCTGACATTTTACATTGTGTTAATAATCCCAGAGAACAGTGTAGACACTGAATGGATGTTGCCTATAAATCTAATTTTCTAGGAGGTGTAAGAAGGAAGCTCTATTATGACTCCCTCTCGAATTCACCCAATAGAAGTAGGAAAACAATGGGAAATGACATATTGTTTAAAATCATGATTGCAGCCATTGTATATGTGAAGAAATGGAAGAAGATACTTATCAAACAAGACCTATTTTAGTAACCAAGAATTTCTAATTCTGTGATTTTCCTGTGAACCATGCTTTCTACAATAGATCTTAAGTTTGCCTTTTGCCCACATCAATAAAAATAACTACCTCTTTGCTTGCTTCTATGATGCTATTTTATTCTTAGGTTATGTGTGTAGGAGATAACATTTCATTCAAGGAAAACTTGAGCTGTAAGGCAAAGAGAAGACTTTCACAGCTAGGAATTTTGGGTTAACAGACCTTTTCTTGTGCTAGAGAAAGTAGGATATGTACCAAGATTTTCGAAATGTCAGATCATTCTCTCCTTTAGCTACTCAAAAATAAGAGTTGACAGCTGAATCTGAAAGCATAGTGTCTGTTATTCAGACATGTATTTAGAATACATCAGTTAATTTTAGTGTGGGTGAAGAGAGAATTCTACTTATTTGAAAATGTAATATAGACAGAATATAAACAATGCCAAGGCTATGGTTTCAAAAGCTGTGTATATCTGCAAATATATTTTGAATACATGTCATGTGCCAGGCATTGTGCTGGCAACAAGGGCTATTAAAAGTTTAATAAATGGTTATTGTCTCTAGTTGAAAAGATTAGGCAAAAATATAAAAAGCAAACAAGATCTGACCAAGTGAGAGATGAAAGTGAGATAAGAAATGCTATGGGTGCTGAGAAGAATGTATATTCTGTTGATTTGGGGTGGAGAGTTCTATAGATGTCTATTAGGTCTGCTTGCTGCAGAGATGAGTTCAATTCCTGGATATCCTTGTTAACTTTCTGTCTTGTTGATCTGTCTAATGTTGACAGTGGAGTGTTGAAGTCTCCCATTATTATTGTATGGGAGTCTAAGTCTCTTTGTAAGTCTCTAAGGACTTGCTTTATGAATCTGGGTGCTCCTGTATTGGGTGCATATATATTTAGGATAGTTAGCTCTTCCTGTTGAATTGATCCCTTTACCATTATGTAATGGCCTTCTTTGTCTCTTTTGATCTTTGATGGTTTAANNATGGCTGGTACCGGTTGTTCCTTTCCATGTTGAGTGCTTCCTTCAGGGTCTCTTGTAAGGCAGGCCTAGTGGTGACAAAATCTCTAAGCATTTGCTTATCTGTAAAGGATTTTATTTCTCCTTCACTTATGAAACTTAGCAATCTACTCATCTGACAAAGGGCTAATATCCAGAACCTACAAAGAACTCAAACAAATTTACAAGAAAAAAACAACCCCATCAAAAAGTGGGCAAAGGATATGAACAGACATTTCTCAAAAGAAGACATTCATACAGCCAACAGACATATGAAAAAATGCTCATCATCACTGGCCATCAGAGAAATGCAAATCAAAACCACAATGAGATACCATCTCACACCAGTTAGAATGGCGATCATTAAAAAGTCAGGAAACAACAGGTGCTGGAGAAGATGTGGAGAAATAGGAACACTTTTACACTGTTGGTGGGATTGTAAACTAGTTCAACCATTATGGAAAACAGTATGGCAATTCCTCAAGGATCTAGAACTAGATGTACCATATTACCCAGCCATCCCATTACTGGGGATATACCCAAAGGATTATAAATTATGCTGCTATAAAGACACATGCACACGTATGTTTATTGCAGCACTATTCACAATAGCAAAGACTTGGAATCAACCCAAATGTCCATCAGTGACAGATTGGATTAAGAAAATGTGGCACATATACACCATGGAATACTATGCAGCCATAAAAAAGGATGAGTTTGCATCCTTTGTAGGGACATGGATGCAGCTGGAAACCATCATTCTTAGCAAACTATCACAAGAACAGAAAACCAAACACCGCATGTTCTCACTCATAGGTGGGAACTGAACAATGAGATCACTTGGACTCAGGAAGGGGAACATCACACACCGGGGCCTATCATGGGGAGGGGGGAGGGGGGGAGGGATTGCATTGGGAGTTATACCTGATGCAAATGACGAGTTGATGGGTGCAGCACAGCAACATGGCACAAGTATACATATGTAACAAACCTGCACGTTATGCACATGTACCCTACAACTTAAAGTATAATAATAATAAATAAATTAAAAAAATAATAATAAATAAATAAATAAAAAAAAGAAATGCTATGGGAAGTCAGAGGAAGGAGAGATCAGGAGCTTACTGGCGAGGTTAGGGAAGCATTTGTTAAAAGATAGAACTTGAGCACAGTTTTTAAAAAATAGGTGGTATTTGAGTAAACAAGGAAAAGGGGTAAGAGTGCCCCAAAATGCTAATGGTAGTTTGAGATAAGCTACATAACGGCGGGGGTTCTTTTTGGATGAAATGGGAAACAGGATTCAAAAAGCAGGTGTATGTGGGACTGGAGCGGCTCTTGGTTGTAATGGAACACATAAGTAGAACTCCTTCTTTCCCTAGAGAATCCCATGATGAAAAATGTTACTTTAGATTTGTGGGAGATAATAATGACAAAGATAATGTAGTAATCTTGGAATAAAATCATGAAGATTTGAAATGGGTGGTGGCAGGAAAATACAAAGATGTATGATATATGATATACAAATTATTAAAATTCGTGTGTATGTATCAATAATATTATCACATTGCAGTTACTGCTGGGAAGAACAAATCACTATTCTTTTCCAAATTACTAAATAATATAGAAAATCACCCTTTTCTTCAAGATGTTAACTGCTATTTCAAGAACTTCCACCTTTTATGACTTCTACTTCTGAGACTCAAATTTTTTCTCTCAAAATGTATCAAACCCTCTCAAAATGAACCAACTCACTTCTTATTGCTACTCATAAGATACATCACTGCTTTTTCCAGAAAGTATTTCATCTGTGTGGATTTAAGAAGTTAAGCATTCTTCTATTTCCTGACAGTGAGAGATACTTTAGACACTGCTAATGGCTTTACATGTAGTATCTCATTAAGGCCTCATAACATCCTTTAAACTACCCGTATATATCATTATGCCTATTTTACAGATGAGATCGTTGAGACATACAGAAAAGTTTTCCTGAAATGACACAGTCAACAAGTAGATGATTCAGGGTTATAATGCAGGTCTGTCTAGCTCCTATATGCACCCTCCTAATCACCATGCAAGCACCGCGTTTCAGTTACCTCTCATCCTGATTGCCATTGTCTCTTGGGATTTACAAAACACTATCATATTTTGCTTTAGTGTTTGTTCACCACAATTGCATGGATGAAGTATTATTATTTTCCTTTTACAGATAAGAAAAAAGGGAGCTTAGACACATGAAGCGATAGCTAATAAATGTTGTCTCTGAAACTTAATTCTGGGTCATTCTCGAAGCATTTCACTCCATGTTTCTCCCATTATCTAGTCTCTGTACACGTCAGAACCATGTGAGCTAGTCAAGAAGAAAAGAGAGTGAGGAATTGTGTGCTGCGGTTTTTTATTTTGATTGTTAGAAAATCGAATGCTTGCCACGTAAAAGAGATTTAGAACCTTTTTCTATTTGATTCGTGTAATCTTTTTCTAACATATGCTAAGGATGCTCTGAGAAGAGCCATAAAATGTTAAGTGAGTATTAATACCTGTAAACACATCAGTTTTGTCTTCCTGTTTAATATTTAATGGAGAAAAACATTTTTAAAAACTGATTTATAAAGAAACTAATGAAACCACTAATATCATCATCTATAGATCAAAGTAAAACATGCACAGGGGCAGGAAATACTTAAATATTTCCTCCCCAAGATGTTGTTGGAAGATCCATTTGGTTTTTTATTGGATGAAGGTGCAGTTTCCTTGACAACCAGTTTTCTGAGCAGACTGCCTATACCTCAGTGTTCTACAGCTTGCTGTAGAAGTCAAAATGAGATACCATATTCTCATAAGATGCACATAAATTTACTGAGATACCACATTCCTTTAAGATGCACATAAATTTACTAAGGAGTGACTTTACAGTTTGTATATGGTTTCTACGAGATACTATAGAGAAAATATTGAGTAACAAAGAAAAAAAGGTTATAGATGCTTAGATGTGTAGGACCATAAAAGGCTCTTAAATTTGTAATTAGTACTTAAATAAAAATTATCATCTCTTTGTGAATATCTATTTATGCTTGCTTGTTCATTAACCTGGAAACAGGTCATTCTGGCTCTATAGTGGCACTTGTTTAATAATAGAAATTTAAGGAAGTCACAACTAGTTATAACAATGCTTTGGTCAGTTACCAGGAGGAGTTCCAAATTGTTCAAGTTGACAATGGATCATGTGAAACTCGAGTTTCCAGGGGACTCTTACTACCTTGGGGAACTTCTATGCCACAGGGGAGAAAGTGAAGTAAATGGGACTGGGTTTGCCAGAGCTTTTCAAGTAACTTGTTCAATTTCCAGAAATAGCGGGAAATCTGTCTAGCCTGTAGGCACTTGTCCAGAAGCATCATATTCAGGTTCACTTTTCTTCCGGGGAGTAAGACTATGTATTTTTCACTACTTTTTGCCCTTGTGTGAAGAAGAAAATTATAGCTTAATCTCTGAATCTTCGAATGTCCTTTGAAACACAACTAGGTTTTCGACATACTTTGGACCATGCTTTGTCTTTAAAATGCATATTTTATGGCATTGTGCTAGATAGGGCACTCCTAACTTCCACTTATGAACATACATGCTAATTTTTACATACGGATAGTTACACATATTTTTCTGAAAGGAGTTTCAATTCTTTATCAAACAAAATGGGTCCACAGTTCATACAAATGCTAATAGCTGCCACTTTCTACACTTTGCTGCCAAATTCCTAGCTTTCCTTCTTCTCACTGACAATGTAGTTCTTCCCTCTTTCCATCTTTCTCAGCATTCTTCTCTGGTAAGACTTCCCTGCCTAATTTCATCTATTCCAGTTGCTCCTCACCTTGATTGCTTAGATCAGATTTTGAGTGTGTGTGTGTATGTGTGCATTTCTATGTAGATTAACCAACATGTTTTCCTTTACTTATTTAAGTAAGTACAATAAAACTGTAAGTTAGTTAATATTGTATATCAGAATAATACACATCTTCTCATCATATAATAAAGCAAAGCCAGACATCAAAGAAATTAGACAAATCCTGGTCTTTTGAGAGAACATTTCAGAGTTTCCCCTTGAGGTCAACTGGCACCTACAAATGTCTAGCTAAGCAAGCTCTTGTGAGTACTTGAATAACACAAAACATAAAATTAGTTAAATGCGAAGAGTTGCCTTCTTTTATTTAAACTGACATTCATATGACACACCTCATAAGAGAATGAGTGCAGATGAAGGCAAGTGCTGGGCAAAGCAAGACATACCTTCAGATTCTTATAGCCATGAGATTTGCGAAACAACAGAGTGTGGAGGACAATGTGGCTATTAAATTTTCAAGTCTCATGGAGCCCATGAGTTCACTCACTGAGGTGGGAACAGATCATATGGGACATGTTTTAGAAAGGTAAGCTATTTGTAAACATGCAAACATTCTGAGGATTGATTTTCTGTATGAACAACTTTCTTACCTAGAATAATTAGATATAAAAGATGGGCAACTGCCTGAGTCTGAGAGACGTACTCATTCTCAAAAAGAATGTTTAATGGTTTCTCAGATGTGTGTGTTGTTTTCATTGTGTCTTGTGATCCATATTCTTTTGTGTGAAAACATGCCATCATCAGTTTTCTTCAATGAGAAAATTGATTAACATCTTTGTTTACAACGTGTTTTAAATACACGTCTCCCTGAATCCTCTCCCTTCCAGCCCCATCACACCTTTCCCACTTACTCAGCAGAGTATTGCTTCTCCATTGCTAGAGAGAAATGTGGGAAAATCAAATTTCGTAGAAACTGTTAACAGGACTATATCTCAACAGTTTATTATCCTTGTGTTGATTTTCTCCAAAAACAAGGAAGAAAAGCATCTCTTCTTCTTCTCTGAGAAACACTTGTAATGGTATATTGAATCCCATTACTTTGAAAATCTGCTAGGATTAAATTCTCAGACGTTCTTATTTTTACCTAAACTTCCTTGGAATCAATTTGCTTCAAATTTTGTCAGGATTTCCTTCTTTTTTTTTTTCTTGGAAGTAGGTTCCACTTTTCTCTCTGATGCTTTACTCACATAGTTGGTTATGATTGAGAAAAGGAAATGGTGATGCATATCCTCATCTTTCTAAATTTTTTATTTTCTTACCTACCCAGAGAATGGGTGTTTGGTTCTGCTCCAAGTTCCAGATGGCGAACAGCCAGAGTCATGGTTGAAGCTTCCCTTCTGAAGAGACCCATCCCTTTCCGTATACGCTATTGGAGTTCAACACATATGGGGCAACGAGTGGGCTTTTCTGAAGGTTTGGACATTAGTGGAGTGTTGATAGAGACCTATTTGTGGCTCATGTATATTTTCTAAACCAGCTTTAACCAGTGATAAGGTAGATAGTTTGAACTCTGTCACTTTGATTTTTTTGGTCAATTTATTAGCTCATTCTAAATTCAAAAGGAGATTGGATATGATTACCCCCAAACACTCATATTTAATGCAAACAAACATACTCTGCTCATTCTGGCTTCTTCATATTGTTCTCATTCAATCTTTCTCTTTATTACTCTCATCAAACTTAAAATTTTTGGTCTGCACCTGCTTCCTTCATTGCTTATGTATTCATTTTACATTAATATAAATGTATTATTATATGCGTATATAATCACTTATTAAATGAATACATACACATAAATTTTTAGAATCTGCTAGTATTAACAGATTTATAAAGAAAAATTTTATAGCCTCTCTTCCCTCTTCTGTCTTCACACTGCCTACTCCCACTTGCTGGAACCAAATATTTTTAATTTTTCTAATTGTTTCCTCTGGAAATTATTTTCATATTACTATTGTATGCTTTCCCTGGCCTTTTAAAATCACTATCCATCATTATTTATGTTTGCTGTAATAAAGAATGACTTAGTTTACACCATGGCCCACTTCCTCTCCCCTAAGCTCCAATATAGTTGTATAATTTTTAAATTTTAAATTAATAAAATGTGTTCATGTGTTTTTTGACTCTCATACACTTCATAGACAACCCATCAGCTAGCCAATCACTCTATTTTCAAAATATATCCTGAATCCAACTGCTTCCGGCTAAGTGCTCCTGTCTAAGTTCAGGGTATTTTATCTCTTGTCTTGATTGCTATGATAGATTCCTTTTTTTTTTTTTTTTCTTCTACTCTGAGTATTTGCAGTCTGTTCTGCACACAGCAGCCAGAGTGGCATAAATGACATAGTTCTCCTGAACTCTGCTCTCCAAGGACTTCTAAACTGCTTGGTAAATCCAAGGTCTTCCCCACATCTCCTGGAGACCTACATGATGTGGATTCTGGCCACCATATCATTCCACCTTCCCCACTGGTCACTGAATTTCTATCTCACTGGCTTCCTTGATTCTTCTGCCATTGCACTTGCTGTTTACTCAGCCTGAAATGCTCTTGCTCCAGATATTCACATTTCATTCTCACTTTGTTTAGTTTCCATTTTAATGGTCTTTCATTTGCAAGTAATCTCATTAGGGAGACCATCCTTGACAGCCTTCTCTAAAAAGCTGTCTATTCTCCCCTAAAACCTGCAATTTCCCTTTATACCCTTATCTAGATTGTAAACTACATAAGATCAGGGTAGTACTGGTTTTGTTACTGCTGTATTGCTAGCACCAACAACAGTGCTGCGGTAGAGAGGCTCAATAAATATTTGTAGAATAAACACATATATAAATAGATCATTGCTACATAGAAAACATGGATATTTTTTAATGATGTTCCAAGTATGGCATCTTGAAGTCTTGCGGTTTACCTAGAGAAGGGGATTGTGCCATAGAAATATGAAAAAGAGAAAACAGTTTTACTTGGTGAACATCTTTCATCCTTAAGAAGTATAAATCTCTTAAAACTTGCCCCTTCTGAGGACCCCATGGGTGATTTCCATCTAGTGAGAAACATAGACTCAGTGTGCGTTACTTCACTCAGGTATTTTGTTTTTTTCATCTTAGACATTTAAAAAACTTTCTCCAGTACAGTCATTCTGAGTAGGTTAGAAAGAAACTCATTTGTAAATTGTATAACTATAAAATGTATCAGCATGGCCAGGTCCAGTGGCTCATACTTGTAGTCCCAGCACATTGGGAGGCTGAGTCAGGAGGATTGCTTGAGGCCAGGCATTGGAGACCAGCCTGGGCAACATAGAGAGATCTCATCTCTACTAAAAAAAAAAAAAAAAAAAAAAAAGAAAAAAAAAGAAGAAAAGAAATTATCTGCGCATGGTGATATGTACATATAGTCCCATCTACTCAGCTGGCTGAGGCCAGAGAATCTCTTGATCCCAGGAGGTTGAGGCTACATTCAGCCATGATTGCGCCACTGCACTCCAGCCTGTGTGGCAGTGAGATTCTCGACTCTCTCTCTTTCTCTCTCCATATATATATGGAGATGTGTGTGTGTGTGTATGTATATATATAAATATATGTATATAAATAATATACATAAAATACAAATATATTAGCATGTGTTAACAAGAAAAGCTATGCGCTCTCCTATGCCTATGATCTTCAGTTGAGAGACATACTTGTATAGAAATATTTATCTTTCTATTGTGAAATAGTTCACTATATTGATACATAATAACTTTATCCACAGCCATTCATCCTCAGCCCTTAGTTCATCTCATATTATATACACTCCTCCCTAAAGCCATGGTATTAACTATTACTGATTCCTATACCTTTGGCAAGCTTCACATTTATCTAGCTCATTAGTCATCTCTGTCTGGATATGCCACAGAAATATCAAATGGAACAGAAAATGTGTAATTCTTTCCCCAGACTTTTTAAAACATATTTCTCATTTAAGAGACCTAGGAGGGATACCAGATCTCCCTTTCTCGTGTAATCTACAAAATCAATCAGTCACCAAGTTTTATAGATTATTGCTCCCTAACAACTCTCAAATCAGTCTGCTCTTCTCCATTCCCAGCAAGACTTTTATTTTTCAGAACTATCACCATAACTCTGTCACTTATAGATGTAACCCCCCTGACTTGTACTAACATTCCTTCAAACTGTCCCCTGTATTCCAGACAAATTCAGATTCGGGCATGTTCCATGTCCTCCTACAACTCTCTGAATCTCCAGGATAGAGGCTGACTAAAGGTTACCATGTTATGCCCTTCATTGTTAGGCTCTATGCATCCCTTTAGATCAGTCTCTTGCCAGTGTTCCATGCAAATTCTTTGCATTTGCTGTTCTGAATTACTACTGGTTTGCTGAATACATCGTAGTGTTTCTTTCCCATGTTGTTCCCTCTACTTCAAATGTCCTTGGCTGTTGTCTCTGTTCAGTTAATTTCCACATAAGTATTTTTTTCTCCTAGGAATATTTTTCTGAATTCCCAGTGTGATTTATGTGCCCCTCTTTATTGCTCCCATGACAACATGTATGGATCTCTTTTAAGATTTATCATGCTGTATTATCATTCTTATTATTTCACTCTATATACTGGCTTATTTGTGTATTTTGCCACCTAAACTCCTAAAGGTCAGTGATGATGTTTTGATCATCTTTATATCTCATCTCTCTAACCTGGTAGTGTTCATTAAGCATCCATGGACAGAAGGAAGAATGAGTAAGTGAAAGCTTTGCTACCTAGACATAGAAGAACTTTCCAGAACTCACTGAAGCAAGGATGCATCATCAGGCACTGTGCGTGTACATTAAATGCTATCACAAGTAGTGAGAACTTAGAAATGCAGAGATACGGGGACTGACAACGTTTCTGTTTGATTTTTAACCAGAAAGTAAGCACTACTTAGGTTGCGTAACACAGTCTTGGTGTGTGTGCGTGTGTGTGTTGTGGGAGAGGGGAATTTCATAGAGAATATGACATATGACCTCTGGAGTCCTGTTCCAATTCTGTTGTTTCATTAGCTCCTTTTCCCAAGGCATTTAAATTGTTTGTTGTTGTTGTTAATTTGGATTATGTAATATGAATATATATTAATACATTTTAAATACATATTTCAACAAATAAGGCTATCTATCTATCTTCTTAGCATCAATACAATTACTAAATTACCAAGATCTAAAAAGTGTATTAAAGCCACAGATTGAGGGATGAAAAGTCAATCCACTTAAAATTCCTCTAATGGTACTTAAAATTAATTAATTAGTGTATTTTCTTTCTTATAACTGAGATTTGAAGAGCACAGATTTGACTTCAGGCATGCATTTATAGCTCCCTTTATTTTTTGCCATTTGCACTGTATGATTTATCATGAACATCACTTATGTAGGTTTGGTTCTAATTAGGGTCTGAAAATTATTATTTGACTATATATTCATAAAAACATAAGAAATAAGGAAAAAGTACTATTTAGCAGATTAGAATGTACTACAGTAAGGCATCCAATTGTTGAGTAACCCCCATTTCCTTCAACTCAAAAATCCTGCCTAGAAGGCCATCCCAAACATTTATTACTTACAGAATGAAAAATTACTTCCTTATATGTGAACTGACTTTATTTTCTTTTAACTTTTATTAAAGTGTCTTTGTGCTATATAAGCTGAATGAAAAACATAACCTATATTATCTATCCTGATGATCCTATGCACTTTAATTTGATTGTATGTATCATTTCCATAGCAGGGACCATCTGTCCTACCAATCTTTGTGATTCATTCCTTTCCAGCTATTGTTATCTAGTTACCTATCTTCTTTCCTTTTTTCAAATTTGATTTGATTTTGAAAAGAACACTGGAATGGAGATATGTACCTTTGAAAGCATTTACTACAGATTTTGTGGCATTTAACTAGAATTATACTAGTAGGATGGATACATACTGACAACACACACACACACACACACACAAAGCAACAGCTCTGATGGACACTGATAAAAATGTTTTCTCTCTGGCCAGCATGTGATTAGGCACTAGGGCATAAAACAGCTTTTAACTTTTTTGACAATAGAGACCACCTCTTTTATGTGCTCTGAATTGTTACTGGCACCTCATAGGTGTTTAGTAAATATTAATGCTGCTAAGTTTAATTATCAATGTAAAGTAAAAACTGATCTTGAGAAAACTTTGTGGTGGATACACATTGGAAGATATGATTTATTGTTTCCAAAAGAAACGTTTTTGTTTTTAAATTTCAAACAAAATCTTAAAGATTTAAAATATTATGTTTTATTTTATAAGCACAATTCATAACCAAGTTCTTCATTGAGTGCAGAGTAAAATTTCATTTTCAGATCAAACAGGAACAGAGAGACATAAACCAAAATTGTGGACCAATTCATGATGTACAATTGTATGTTCAGAATTAAGGCCAGATGGGGCTATAAAACTAGCCCCTAAATCTCAATGTATAATTCCAAATGTTTCAGAAGAATAATGTAGAATACCAATCAGGACATAGGTAGGCATTGCAATAGTTTTTCCCTAGTTTCTCATCATTCTTTTCTCCTTCATTCTGCCAACACACACTGGCTTAGAAATTAACCATCCTAGATTGAGAGGAGTGGAAAGGCAAATGAATATGACTGATGAGAGTAGTTAGAAAACAAGTTTGTTGTGTAGAGGTAGTTATTATTCACACCAATGTTGAATATGGAAATTAGAAGAAGGTCTCAAAAAATGGAGTCCAGTTTCATCATACTGCGTTTAATAAAACTAAGAAATATTCATGTATCTTATAATGAGTTATAGAGCTAGAAAGGACTTTAGAAAGTAAAATTTGTCTTCCTGCCTTCTAGTGGAGTTGGACTCCAGCACAATGAATGCTTGACTTGTTTAGACTGTTTTTGAGGTGTGTCTATATGGAGAGTCAAATGGGACACTTTTGACAAAAAGAAGGTGTATAAATCAGTCAAATAAGAGGTCTGATTCATTTTACTCACACCCCACCTGCACTCAAAATTGTTTCATTGGAAAGAGAAACTGTCATGTGACGTTCATTTTTCAATGATCTCGTCTACTTATGTAAGTATCTTGTCAAGGTATAAGAGGTGTACTTAGAACCAGTAACTGCTTCACTGAGAGAGAGATATAATTATAGAGACTATCTATATATAACTTTTGAATAAGAACACTTCACTCCAAAAAAGGATGTAAAATAACTTACAAAGTGCAATTCAAAGCGATGCACTATCCCAAAACTTATTTTTTCTAAATCAGTTTTACACATTATGTGTCTGAAAATACCCGAGGCACAGATTTTTGCACAACATCTATTGTTGTTTATATAAGACCAAAGTAGGGGTAAAGTAGACTCAAGATTATACTTGAACTTTTCAATTTCTAAGGTATTCTTGGATGCATCGATTTTGACTTGAGAGAGGCTAGATTACCTAGTGTAAAATCCCAAATCGTGTCAAAGTGCATTATGGCAATTGATGTTAACATTAAACAGGCTTGAAAGTTCTTGCCAGAAATGACACTACAATTCAAGACCACACTGACTGGCTAGAAGTAGGCATCTCTCTGGAAAGCATTGCTTGTCAAAGATAAAGTATTTTGACATACTTGCGTGCCTGAAGTATAAGTTCCATGTGGATCACGAATTGGGAGACTAGCCATGGCTACTAAAAATGCTCAGGTAGCTCCCTTCTCCGCTGAACTGGAGACTAAAGTGGCAATTTTAGGTTACATGCTTATATCCCAAACACAGTCACTATGAGTGATTAATAGCTACAGAGAAAATGACTTAGGTGCAGGTACCAGGGCAGCGTCTTTGAAGTATAACCTGAAGATCATGTCAAAAGTCTCAAATTTCACCTTTAAAAAGGCAGTCCTTTAAGATTTGAATATTCCCTTTAAGTAAAAATACCACTAGGAAAAATGTCAAATTAAATTTTTAGTATTATCAGAATTCAGTTCTTAGTAAGAGCAGGAATAAATGTCTTCTGGGAAGGATCAAAGAAATGGGGCTTAAGAATGGAAAACAGACAAAAAGTGGGTAAGGAAACTCCCTGATACAGCATTTCACCAAGGACAGTCCTAGATACTAGGCACAGGTAGTCTAAGGCATTCAACACCAAAGAAACATAGGGAAAGGAGTAGGCCAAAAAAACTTAGGAATATGAAACCACAATATGGTATTTTTTTCTTTTTAAGGTATTATGCAATGATTTTCTGAAGGCATTAAAACTGTTCTCATGAAGCTTACGTTCTAGTCTGGGAGGCAGAGACGTATTCAAACATATATAATAAGATGATGAGTAGTGAGGAGTGTTTTAAAGCTAGATTAATTAATTAATTCAGGAAGAGGAGATAGAAAGCCAGTGGGTGAGAGGCTGTTTTAGATAAGATGGTCAGGAAAAATCTCTCTGAGGTTGAGACATTTAAAGAGAGATGTGAAAAAGGGCAGAAGTGAGTCATGAAAATATCTTTGGGAAAAACATGGGCAGAGGGAAGAGAAGATAAAGTTCAAAAGCCTTGAGGTATAGTATAATCATGCCTCAAGTTTGGAGGAAAAAAGCAAGCCAGTCCATGTGGAATGTTTTCATCCAGTGACAGAGGGGTGTGAAATGAGGTTGGCATCACTGAGAGGCCAAACTGTATAGGACTAGGGCTGGGGACACATAATAAAACTTTGTACTTATTCATAGGTCAGAGTCTTTGAAAGTTTGAAAGTGCCTACCTGTTGAGTACTTTGTAGAGGGTTGGTCAGAGACAGAGACAAGAGAGGTTGTTTGAAGAGCTATTAGACAGCTACTGTAGTAATTTAGGCCAGATAGAAACAAAGAGTGAGATGTGAATGTAGAGGCAACATGATTTATTAATGGGTTATTTATAAGATGTAAGAGAAAGAGAAAAAATTAAGGCTGACCTCAGGATTTTTGGCTTAAACAATTGGTGCCATTTACTAAGTCAATAAATATTTTTCAAAAAATTAAAAATAAGACTCATGTAAATATTATGAATGAGAAAATCAACAGAAAGATAGAGCTGACTCAAAGGAGAATTAGAGGGAGAGGATTTATGTAGGACTGAAGAAGGAGTGCTGGAATAGTGTCACTAGGTTAGATACCAAAGTAGTTAATGTGCTGTAGTTTAATAAAACTATAATTGCTTCCTTGATAATACAAACATCTTCAAGTTTACATGTACTTTGACAAAATGGGAACCTTTAGTGTGTCATATATGTGAGTCACATAAAGGCACCTCCTTGAGTGAGCTTATTCAATAATACGGCAACATTGCATTGAAAAGACAAGATGTTCTTTTTTTATTTTATTATCAAGTTGTAGGTATTTTATTTTTGTAAAAACTGAGATGTAAACTCTAGAAGAGGGGTAAATCGTAGCAGAGGGTCAGCCATCATTTCGTTGTTCACCCATTGTTAAATATTTGATATATAACAATTTAATAATTAATATTATAAATAATAGGATGTGTTACCTTTTGTCTGTTACCTTGTGGTGTGGGGGCAGTGAGGGGCTCCTAAGAATGAAGTTCCAGCCGGGCGCGGTGGCTCACGCCTGTAATCCCAGCACTTTGGGAGGCCGAGGCGGGCGGATCACAAGGTCAGGAGATCGAGACCACAGTGAAACCCCGTCTCTACTAAAAAAAAAATACAAAAAATTAGCCGGGCGCGGTGGCGGGCGCCTGTAGTCCCAGCTACTCAGGAGGCTGAGGCAGGAGAATGGCGTGAACCCAGGAGGCGGAGCTTGCAGTGAGCCGAGATCGCGCCACTGCACTCCAGTCTGGGCGACAGCGTGAGACTCTGTCTCAAAAAAAAAAAAAAAAAAAAAAATAATAGAATGAAGTTCCAAGAAAGGAAGTAATTGGTCCCTATGAAATTTTAATATTTTATATCAAGAAGTATTTAGATTTATTGCCAATATATTACTCCAATTTTTTTTAAAAAATTCTAGCCCAAGAAATTTACTTATTACATGTTTACAGTAATTTTTTTAGTCATTATAATTTTTTTACCTTGTTTTCCAGATATTACCTGGAATGGTAGAAAGCTGTGAACCTTGATTTTTATATATGTGTGTGGAAAGTAAAGGGATCATTGGATTCTAATTGCAATGTTTACTTAGAACTTCTAAGTCATTGTATTTGACCCAGAGCTGAAAAGCAGTTTTTAAAAAGGCATTGTCATCATTAAATGTGCCATGTCTTAGTGATTCTGACAATTGAAAAGCATTGTAAGACATAGTAACTGCCTTGGAGGAAACTACAATTTGCTTTATCTTTAGATGAGTTATGAATATGACTTGACATGTGAATGTAATTTGACAGAAGCATAGTGTGGGATAGAAAAGGGAACATGAACTTTGGAGACAGTTTTAACATGTACTAGGTATGTTTCTCAGTATCTCTGATTCTTAGTGTTATTATCTGCACTAAGATAATTTTATTCAGATGGTAAGGATGTTCTAAGAATTAAATATACATGCATAATCTATCAGTTATCTTTGTATGCATGTATCTATCTATCAATCAGTATTCCACCTTATCCCACAAAGAGTTTTAAATGTCTGAATAATATTGATAATGTAATTATAGCAGAGCCTAGCACACAATAAGCAATTGATAAATAGAATCACTATTGTTTGTATTTCCTGTAACATGTTACGCTGCGTAGGATCTCTGAGCTTGAACATTTGTTCTTGTACTGGATTTCCCTCCACTCTCTTCATCCTCCTTCCCCTCAAAACTTCCATTGTTTCTAGACTCCACTCAGCTGTCTTCTTCTCCATGAAACTTTGCCGCATCCAGCAAAGTGTGTCTATCCCTTCCCAACCCAGCGGCTCTGTTTCCCCAGCGCTTGGCACATACTTGGCTTGTCGATAGGTCTCATTCAATATGTCATATAAATAACAGAAATGGAGTCTAAGACTCAAACTATTAGCTGGTTTTCAGTTATTTTATAGAACCATGATTAAGCCAACACAGCACACCTGGAAGCATGTACCTACCATGAACTTTAGGCTCTCTTTGGCACGTTCATCTCTGTAAGCAGGCATGAAAAAAGTGTTACATAAAGGTCTCAAGATCAGAAAACCATTAAATGGCAATTCCTGTGCCATTAGAAAAAAAGTACATCGTATGCAACAGATTTTAGACTTTCTATCTTCCCTTTTCTTTCTTTTCTTTATGGTCAAAACACTGTGTACTAGTGTTACTTTAAAGGCAGCACAGTTTATGACAAGCATCTCATACTAATAGCTATAATCACACAGAAGATTAAAAAAAGAACAGATTTCACAGTTTTAGAAGAACACTAATTAAATAAGCACAAATTTGAAAATTATAGCATAAAGGCCAGCTTGCAGGAGACTAGATCATAATGAGTATTGATTGGCCATCTAACTCATGCCCTATAAATTAGTGCTGGAGACTTGGATCTGTTATGGATAACACTCACTGCTCCTTGAGCAGTTTTCCAAATATAATCTTAATGTCATGTTCAACCGCCAATGACAAGACAGGACCACCCACAACAAAGCTCTGGAATGCAGCCAGTTCACCAACCTTGCAATAATACTTTCAACAATTCAATTCTGCTGTGGTGCACATGTAAATAGGGCCTAAAAAGCAAACAGGTGTGCCTTCAACTGGGAAAAACAAAGACCAAAATTCAGTCTGGAAAGACACCAAAGACCTTTGAGTGGCATTATTTTAAATAGCTAGGAAGCAGTAATTATAGTCCAAGCAGAGAGACATTTGTGAAACAGAGATATCGGAGATTTTCTGTGGGAGGTCAAAACAACCTGCAAGCAAAAGGTCACAACTATAAGAGTTATAACTCTGTCCCCAGAAAAGCAAAGCACCGTCATTTTCATAGAGGAGAAAGGACTTTATGTGCCATTGATAACTTTAAATAACCTCACTGTAAAATATATACTAAGGGCATATGTACTGCATATGTCCAAATAAGCTTGGATAGTTCTAGTGGCAATAGTACATCCACTCTCAGATGTCCGGTAGTATAAGGGGTTTCTTGGATTTCCTAGAGAGGAACCTCCAAGTGGTGTCATCACTACGTGTCTACAAAAAAATCTGTGTCTACTGAGGTACCAAACCTGGGTAGCCAGAGACTTAAAACCGTGAGTCTCCAGATGACACTGATAGCAGGCATGTGAGCAAGCAAGTTATTGTCCTGAAGTTATTGGAAAGATTAATGGGGGGAAACAATCTATATTAAAGTAAACCTAAAAAACCAAGATTTTAGGCTGGGCACGGTGGCCTACGCCTGTAATCCCAGTACTATGGGAGGCCGAGGTGGGCAGATCACGAGGTCAGGAGATCGAGACCATCCTGGCTAACACAGTGAAACCCTGTCTCTACTGAAAATACAAAAAAAAAAAAAAAAAAATTAGCTGGGCGTGAACCAGGGAGGCGGAGCTTGCAGTGAGCCGAGATCACGCCACTGCACTCCAGCCTGGGTGACAGAGTGAAACTCCGTCACCTCAAAAAACAAAATAAAACAAACAAACAAACAAAAAGACAGGATTTCAGAACATTGCTATATTAAAATAGCAGAACTCTCAGACATCAAGAAATGTGCAGGTAGAATGAGTTTTAGACCTGACCCCAGGAAAAAAATAAAGAGGATAATCAGAAAGAAAGAATAGAAGGTTGAGATAAATAGAAAACGTGTATTCAGCTTCATGCAGATGAGAGGAAAATGTTAGGTGTGTGCATTCCAGGACAAATATGAAGTTTATGGGTTTCAGTTGGTGACATAATCAGTAGAATCTCTGATTTAGAAAGGACCCTAGGATATATTCTTAGAATATATCAAAGAAAAGCAATTTTAAAAATAATTTTCATGATTGGCCTGGTGGGTAAAGATAGAAGAGGATACACATACTCGAATCCTAGGAATAGGAACTTGACCCTAATGGCCAGTTCTATTTGATAACTGTCTGTTAATATTTTAAACATTAAGCCGGGTGCAGTGGCTCAAGCCTGTAATCCCAGCACTTTGGAAGGCCGAGACAGGCGGATCACGAGGTCAGGAGATCGAGACCCTCCTGACTGACACAGTGAAACCCCGTCTCTACTAAAAAATACAAAAAACTAGCCGGGCGAGGTGGCGGGCGCCTGTAGTCCCAGCTACTCGGGAGGCTGAGGCAGGAGAATGNGGCGAGGTGGCGGGCGCCTGTAGTCCCAGCTACTCGGGAGGCTGAGGCAGGAGAATGGCGTGAACCCGGGAGGCGGAGCTTGCAGTGAGCTGAGATCCTGCCACTACACTCCAGCCTGGGCGACAGAGCAAGACTCTGTCTCAAAATAAATAAATAAATAAATAAATAAATAAATAAATAAATAAATAAATATTTTAAACATTATTGTCTGCATTTACAGCCCTAGCAGGAGTTGCAAGTAGATAATGGCCCTAAGCAGACGAGGCCTGGGAGGCTCCACAAACCATACAGATGGTTTCTTACATTCTCTAGCCTTCCACAGGATTTGTCTCACCCTGAGCAACTTTGTGTCATGTTAATCAAATGGAAGGAGCTAGGAACGGAGAAGGAAAGAAGCAGCAGCGAATGACTATCACTGTCACCATTACATGTCACTAAAGTATTAAAGTTAGTGGCAGGGAAAGCATGGGGTTAATACTAACGCAAGTTCTTTTCCACGTAGATGGTGAATATCTCTAGCTGCCCCCAGCTATATGTGCATCTGGTTATATTGGGAGCTGTCTAAAAGAGGTACACAAAATGCAGCTTTCAAATAGGCAGCTGTGGAGGAGAAGCCCATCAGAAAAGCATTAGAGCACAAATAAAGGCTGAGATTAATGCATTTACTAAATAATTTAGTTGAAGAATAGAAGAGGAAGAGTTATAGGTAAAATAAAATTAAGCACACAGGCAAAAAAAATCTCTGAAGGGAACAAAGTAGATTACATTTTAAATTTTAAGAATATTCCCTTTAGCTGCCCTTATGTTATAGGCAAATTGTTTATATGCTACAGAAATGTTAGGGACTCACTCCTAGAGGTGTGGGAGAGAGAATTCCTGGTTTTGATTAATCTATCTGCCCCCAGGCAACTGCTATTGAGCCTGGCTTGACTGAGCTCATGATGTTTTTATGACAGTCAGGAATTTATTTCTGCTGAAAAAGTTCCGAAACATTTATGTCTTTCAGATATTTTTGGGGGAATCTCATGTCCTAGCAGAAAGAGTGCATAGTCAGGACTGGGGATTTTTTCAGTAGAAAAATCACGGAATTTCTTTTAAAAATCAAGAAATAAAAGGCATTTACAGTGGGTACTGTTTTATTTAAAGCAAACGGGGACTTTAAAAACTGCTGGGTTAAAGAACATCTGTGATACACCAAAGCCATTGCTTTCCTTAGCTAGTTCTGAATGCAGAATAAGTCGTAAAGTTATGTATATGCTTCAGTCATAGTCTTGATTTCTAATTCATTAGGAACTAATTATTCATAAATATTTCAAGTTAACATATCACCTCATTGAAACGTACCTTTGGTACATTGTATGTACATGGTATCATGTACCTTTTGTTCTTAAATACCAATTTCTTCCTTAAATTGTGGCAGGAAAATTTTAAAAATATATTTAATAAAGTAATTTATCAACAAATCAAATGGAAATGTTAATTCTAAGAAGTTATATTTGACTAGTATTAACACTTGGTTTCAAACACAAAGCAAGAATAATGATCATGGGACCTGTTTCCTACTGTGCGCAGATATTACCACACACGAGCAGGGCAAGATTACTTTGCATTCACAGCCATCCAATCTTTACAGTCTTATTATAGGATTAAAAATCAAAAGGACCCACCTTTATATTCTATCCATGAAACATTTCAAGTACAAATTAGAATTTTGTACTTATGATCTGTTATTTTTTCTAGAAAGATGTCTAATGATTTGATCACAAATGTGTGTACTCGGGACACATATTACAAGCCCGCATTGACAAGCTCCCTGCTGCCTGGAATTGTGGAATTCTGAGCGCCTTCAGTTTGCAAGACTCCTAATTGCTCACAGCTGAGTTACAGCATTACCAGCAGTAAAGCGACATTTCCCGCCCCTCAGATATGCTTAGTTCCCACTCCCATAAACAAAGTATCCAGAAGAAGTGCTTCTGGGAGTTTCACAGCCTCATCAACTAATTTGCTCTGCCATTTCCAGAACCAGCATTGGAGGTGGAGTGTTCTTAGATGTTACAGCATTCCCAGTGCCAAAGGTCATTGGACTGATTCAGAGTTAAAGTCTGAACCTGCTGACTTTCTTCTAGTCCAAGGTAGCTGCTGTACTAACTGTAAGTGAAATGTGTATGTTTCTGTTTTTGGATGGCTGCTGGACAAATTCCCAGGGCCTATTTGATAATTACACAAAACTAGCAGGAGGACCCAGCCAAGAGGCGGTTTGCCTTTCACCTTCAAGGGTCCTGGGTTAAGCCCTAAACCCTTGGAGATTTGCATACAATGATCTCATCCAAGTTCCTTGGAATCATTAGTGATTGGTGAAGTTCACAGCTTTGATTTGATGTGGTTAATCAACAAAATATTTGAATGCTTATCAAAACCTACATATCTAAGGTTATAAATTTAGTACCCCGAGGGTCCCTTGCATTCTTTTCTGTGGGATCCGAGACTGACAAAACAAACTTTTAGAGCATGCCAGGGCTTTTAGTGCTGACAGACATGAGAAAAGACACTGGCAAGAGAAAAAAAAAAGTCAAATATTTTCAGACTTAAATAATATATTTCTTTTTCGAAATTAGTTTGGATATTTAGAGTCAATGATTATTTTTTAAGTTCTAATTTTCCCATCTTTAACAGGCCCTTACCCATAACCACCATTATTATTCTTTTTAGTAGTCTTAGATCAAAGATATCCAAATACAGAATCCTGTTTTTATATCAAAATCTGTTACTCATTAGGCATACAGGACCCAGTTCTAATCTCATTCTCAGTACCCTTCAGCAAAGCATCCAAGCTGGGTAAAAATTTCCACTCAGCTTACATATGCACTGCTCAACCACAAAATTTAAAATAAAAATTTTCCTCTCTTGAAGTAGAACATATAAAACAATATCTCACTCAATGAGGTATGAAAATACCGTGTCCTTTAGCATTTAAGAAGGGAGATCAATTTACATTTTTTTAAAAGAATTTCTTTATAAAAGTCAATGGATGTCATTCCAAAACTGCCTGTTCATTTTTTAAAATGGTGGAGTTTATACTAAAGGTATGACTTGATTTAATAAATATTTGTCTTCATCGAATAGAATAAATGAAGTTATGGTAGATCAAAATAAACAGTAAACTATCTAGAACAGCTCAAATATCAGGAAGTACAAATATCTATATTTGGGGCATTCAGGACATAGTTTGTTAGCCATAAAAACACAAGAAGGAAGTAGACCAAAACATGGATTTGTCAAAATAAAATAAATACAATGCTTAAATATACTACCAAACCCAACACACAGACACAACAAAATCTTCAATGTCTGT
The DNA here is from genome assembly GCF_003255815.1 of Theropithecus gelada. Lineage (NCBI taxonomy): Eukaryota > Metazoa > Chordata > Mammalia > Primates > Cercopithecidae > Theropithecus > Theropithecus gelada. Next base: position 166,458,711 of record NC_037668.1, read on the forward strand.
CTTTCAATTATTAAAAAAAAAAAAAATCCAGGCCAATTTTCCGTACTTTATAACGTAATAATGACAGTAATGACTAACACTTATGGACTGCTTGCTATATGTTAAGTGAAGGTGTCAGAACTGTAGGTAATATTACTATCATCCGCATTTTACCGATGGGGAAGCTGAGGCACAGAGCTGATAAAAATGAATGGGTGAGGAGGCCAACACAGGATGTTTGCCTCCAGTACTTCTTTACTATCCATATGCCTCTGTCCAGTTTCAGGACCTTATTTTGTAATAAGTGTTCATAAACATGACTAGATTGCACGGTGAGGCAGGAAGTACATCCTGAATCAGCGAATGAGTTATGTTCAATGTATTTGGAACATCATGGTTGTTATGTTTTAGGTTTTAAATTATTTCCTGGTAAATCAGAGTATTAGGTACATTTTATTCGAGTTATGTTTATTATCATGTTTATTATCAAGTAAAAAGTATGCATGTCCCTGGAAATTTAAAGGCAATAAACTTAATTAAAATTAAATTTTATCCTAGTATTTCTTTCTACAGAGCATAATATTAAAAAAATAAAAAAATTAAGTCTAAAAAAATTTCATCCTAGTATTTCTTTCTACAGAGTATAATATTATTTTCTACAACTCATCTGGAACTAAAGATTTTAACCTTAGAAATACAAATATAGAGATGCCAAGTGTTTAGTAGACATGTTAATGTTACGTTGCTTTTATCTTGGCAACTTGAATTTGGTTGCAGTTCAATATATATAGATGTCTAGTTTCCATTGAGGATAGAGATGTGGGAATTTGTCTTTCCTAAGGAATATAGATACATCTTGACTAGGGAGGTACATAATTGGTCCCTCCCTTTTCTATACTTCTGGAGCCTTTTCCAAAGACCTTCTACATCACCTCAGAATTTTTCACAACAAAGTTTTATAGGCATCCTTTGCCACTAAAATACAGTTAAAATAAAAGTATATGCCCTTCTTCCATTAGATTGTTTATTTCTGGACAAAAGTTAGTCTTCAGAATTAACGAACAAAACAAAAATATAATGGTGGAGAGAGTGGGATTCAGGAGAAGTATGTTAAACACACAGTCTCTGACAAATTTTATAGTGGACAGATCTCTTATAAAAAGTGGTATTACTTATAAAGAGAAATGCCAGTGGGGAGCCAGGAAAGTAATGACTTTCAAGGCTGTATGTTTAGGAATGTCAGAAAGAAAAGAAGGCACTGAAGAAACATAAAAATGCTATCTTTACAATGTTGAACTAAAAATGGTTAAGCATTTCCATCTGTTAATCACCTATAAGTTAAATTTCTAAGTTGTGTAATTTACGAAATAAACCTTTTTTATTATTAATCATAGTAGTAGTTGCAGTGGTAACATAAATACAACAAATGTTATTCTGGCCATAAATCATGTATTGGAAACTGTCAACATGCTAAAAGTTTCATTTCATAACATGTGCCAATACTGACAGTCATTTATGTTAGAACAAAAGAAAGTATTATGAATGATTATTAGTCATAGAAATAGGTGTTATTCACTACCAGCCCAGGAAATTAGAGTTTAGAAAGTCTCTTTACAATAGGGCATAAAGTATTTCATTTGTTTCACAGCTGCATTATATATGAGTACTGCATTTCTCTCTCACAGGAATAAAGGATTTTCTTACAGAAAAAATGAACTCCAAAGCAATGTGAATCCTTAAGCGGTAAAATAAGTAGTATAATCTTATACAAAGGAATTAGGTAAGAATGATCAAGAAAAGTATTTCAACATAGCAATTAACTGCAACAGTTGAAAGATGTTAAAGATCTGGAAGTTTTTTTTAAAACCATATGGGAGTTATTAATAAATCAATATCATATTTGACAGCCATTTTAAGAGCCTAAGACCAGCTTCAAAGCCAGTATTTAGCAATTGGTATTTATTTTAGTATATTCGAAGACAAAAGGAAAACGTGGTATTTATACGTTAAAACATGTTCATATGTTGATACGAGAGCAATTAGTAACCTATGGGATAAAGCTAAACCATTTTTTTTTTTTTTCTAATGGTTTCCAGTTTGTACATTTATAAGGGCAGATGAGAAAAAGCACTCCATATTACTAGGCAGTGTAAACTCCTGTAAATTATCCTCATGAGGTCACCAGGCATTTAGTTTTCAACTCGATTTTAGCACTAATAGAGACAGGGGTTTGGCCACACAATTTTACTTTCCTATATAAACTGCATATGGTAGAAAAAAATCGTCTTTTTAAAGGTGTCTTTAGGAGTCAGACTCAAGACACTTCCCATGTTGAAATTGGTTATTTATTGCACCTGTGCTTATAAGAAAGAGACATGAAAAAAGTGATATGTTTCATTTTAGTCTCATCATAACAAATCAAACCATATTAGATTCACATCTGAGGTAATATATCAGGTCAACATGGCATTGCATAATGAAGTGCAGTACAAAGCCTTATCCTGGAAGCCTTACTTGAAGGTAAATTAAATAGAAAAAAAAAAAAACCCTTCAGTAATACTTACAGGATACAGTTTTACATCATCACTGATTCATGCGCAAATTTGGTTATTATTATTCTATAATAAATTTGGGTGATTTTTGGACAACCTCATTGGTGAGAAGAATTTTTGTAAAGTTTCCACTTTCTAATATCTTCTTAGAAGTTAAAATTTCCCCCTTCTCTAGTAATTTTCAGCTTTTTCCATTTGGTTGCTATTACCATCTTTTTTTTTTTTATGTTTCAATTGGAAGAGCTGCCAAGCAAAGATGTCTTTTCAGGACATGGAGGTGGAGTGCAGTGCATGGTTCCAACATCGCCACTTGGTGGTCCTCTGCCAGCAGTAAGGAAGAAAGGGAGTTCATTCTCTTTTCTTGGCCCTTACAGGCAGTCGTCTGACTCATCTTTTCTGAGATGCTTAGCAGTATCATGAGTTCATTTTAACCTATAGATTTTAGAATCAAAGGATGTGTTTGAGCAATGTAGATTTAAAGTATCTTTTAGATGAAGTACTGGGACTAAGAAAATCAACCGTAAGTTCAGTTAAAAATATCATAAATTTGATATATGAGATTATATCAGTAGCATTGAAAGAATTATTTGGTCGTTTGAAACATAAGCCAAGACTCTGTTTATTTTTTTAGCCTCCCTTTTTTCTAAATTTTAGAAGCAGCGTATATTAATGAACAGAAGGGGTTGTTTAAAGCAGTTGCTTTTAGGCAAAGCGTGATATAAGACCAACATAGTGAAAAAGGTCATAGGGCATTTAAGGAAGCATCAGGAGGGGGTTGGTGGAGTCTTCTGTTTATGTGATTTTATGTAATTTTCAATGTGTTACTTAACCTTCCATGCCTCATTTTTTCCCATTCATAAAAATGACAATAATTACACTTGCCACCTGTGTACCTCAAAGGAGAGAGGGAGGACTAATGAAATGTCTGTCAAGGGCTTTGAACTTTCCCGAATAAAGATTTTATGACTCCATAAAGTACAAAGTAGTATCCTGAACTTGTATTTTTCCTGGCATTTACCTCCATCTCTCAAGTTCTGTGCACACCACTGACTACTATTGCTCACAACGTCCCCCTCTCTTCTGGTGACTGTCAGAGCTGCTCTAGAGAAGCGCCAGGCTGCTGCTGTTTTCCATACCCAAGGCTAAGGAGGCTTTCTCATTTTCGTCACGGTACCTGAAACTTTTGTTTCTGTTGCCCATTTCCTGTGCCTGTTAGGCATGGTGGGTAAATGACATGAGAGTCAATGTGGGAAACATCAAGACATTCTCAAATGACACATTAATACTGAGAACATATCATCACAGAGCCAACTTGGAATGCCACAGAACATCTCCCACTGTTGTAGAAGAAAAGTTGATCTTGCCAGATGCAATCTTATGGCTTATAAATATTTTAGCAATATTTATATTCTATCACCATCTCTCTCTTTTTAACTCTTTGGTTTTCCTTGAAAGTGGAGCCAGAAATAATTTCTTGACTGTTGAAATCAAAGCCTGGATCTTTAAGGTAGTCAATCCCTTTTGCGTTTGATTGAGAGCACTTTAAATGTACTTGATCTGGATCCTCTGACACTGCAAATCAGCAACGCTTTTGAGGATCCTGAGATAAATCAATGCCGAGGGTCATGGTCAAATCACAGCAGTGGGTTCCTCCAATTTATTGCTATAGTGATAATAAAAAAAAAAAAGTTGAAAAGAAACCTTGAGGATTCATGTGGTTCAGTCTCCAGCCTTTGAGTCTTCTTTCAGTAAGAGAAAAAAATGGGGCTCATGATTTGGGGAAACAACTTTTGAAGCATAAGAACATAACGATTTTCCTGATCCATATTGTTTCAGTAGGGAGTAATAATAAATATCAACTAATGCTGTAATTTTATTAAATGTTTGTTATGTGCCAAGCAATATTGGAGGATCCAAGGGAAATAAGAAATTTAGTACAGGTCTTTAAGGAAATTTAATTCTAATTTGTCAGAAGAGAATCCCCACAAATACAGCATTATATATAGGGGAAAAATTACTTATACCGTTTTAGGTTGCTGAAAATGGTATGCGCGTGTACACCTCCGCCCTCCCCCCTCCCCACACAAACATACTTTTCTGCTCCAATTCTGAAAATGCTTTCCTTTAGTCTTGGATACTTAAGCTGAGCTTAAAACATTGAGCCCTATTGAAATGTGAAGTCTTTAGGGGGACATTAACAATTTACATTGTTACTATTCATTCATTTGCCCCTGAAATGAATTTCTGGTCTTTAGAAAATATCTGCTTCTGGTGTAAATGAGCTTTACTGCAGTTAAGGAAGAAGTTTCCCAAAGCCCTACCCATGTGTCCTACTTGAGCCAATGAGATGGCTCGGCAAGGTTCTTGTTGCTACATAATTTAGTTTATGAATAATCATCTTTCATCCTAGTGCTATTTATCTAACCTAATTATTCTCCTTAACCACCAATCATTTTAATGAATGCCAATACTGCAAATCATACTGGTTTTGATTTAAATATGGTGTATTGTGAACAAGTTGATGATTGAAATTCCAAATACTTTTAAATACACATTTAGTAAAATCATTAGTTAGCTATAAATTTATCTAGGACATGCTAATTAGAAACACATAATTACATGGAGTGTGTGATGTGTAAAATCAGGCCACTTTTAGAGGACAGATCTCTGGCCTTGCTAAGAATGGTGTGTCAGGGATGGTATTCTCTAGCCCATGATGTCTTGAATTTCAAACAAAAGGAGATATCTGAGAATAATTCTAGGCAGAGAAACAACTAGTTCAAATACATATGTAAGACAGAATGAGATGCTCCAAAAACTTTAGTGGGTAGTTCATCATGGTTGAGTTGTAGGCAAAAAATGGGGGAGTGTCAATCACATATATATTATGATGTGATCAGCATCAAGGATGGCTCCAAAGTGAAGACAAGACTTGAATGATGCAGTACAGTTACAAATCAGTAACGCAGAGAAAGAAAAATGAGTTGATGGGACGCGCAGCCAAAACTGAGGTACGAGAAAAGTAGCCATTTACTCAAGTCTCACATTCACAAAGAGCCTACATTTTTAGAGTGTTGGTGTGATTTCTACATGCGATTATACGAAGAGTACGTTTTTCTCTGTGTTAGATTTGTTTAAGCATAAGCATGAAAATGTATTACAAATTTCATAAATCTGGATATTTCTTTATTTTAATATAGAGAAAGAGGACTGTACTTTCCTGGCCCTGTTGTCAAGGATAATGGAGAAGAATGGTTAAATTCGAGAGCTTTTTAACCCTATGGAGGTGCAATGTCTTGCCCACATTTGTACAGTTGGCTCACAGCAAGACAGCAATGTAAATAGACTCCTGGCCTAGTGCTCTTTTACAGCCCCACACCTTGCTTCTATATCCTTTATGTCAGAACAGTAAATAAGCTGTCTCACAATTAAATGCAAGCATTGCTATCTGACGCTTGACGCGTTGATGGAGAGAATAGAAAGAGGCAGTGCTAGAGGACTGGGGGGAGGTGTCAAGTGCTAAAAGGTAATGGAGCAAAAAAAAAAGATAGTGATTTTCAATTAGAAAACTAAATATTTAGTGAAATAGATTAATATTATAAGTAATTGTAAACAAGTAGACCTCCTTTACTACACCCACACCTGGGGCAATGGCAGGCAGAATAATTTCTCGTTGTCCTTCGTCCTTCAAATTTGGCTTAACCCTTATCTTGTTAAGGACCCTTAGAATACTCATATTTCTTACACATATTTAAGATCGCTTGATCTAAGTAAGCGTCCTATTATGGCTCTTTATTTTGCAGGTCAGCTTGTAATTGCAGTTATTTAAATGAGTGAAGCAGACAGTGGAACACATCTAAATTTAGCCACTTCAAGTGAGTGGTAAAGGATTAAAAAGAAAACTGGCAGCTCTCATTGATGGATGCAAATTTTAGGAGTTTATGCAATGATGACATGGATTTTCAAATAGGTAATATTTGGGCACCTGCAGATTAACGTTCAGTAAACTTACAACTTTAAAAGATCTGCCCAGGTTGGACAAATTATTTTCCCATCAGCAGTATTAACCACTGCCACAACTGAAAAGACAAACAAACCACAAACATCTGAGAAAGAGATGAATTAAGAACACAAGAAAGAGAACTTCTGCAGACTGCAACCAACACAACTTTCCCTTCCTTTCTACTGGATCATCTCCAACCCATCCTAAATTGCTGAACTGACATGTGGTAAACTTGGACGACCCAAAAGAGGCAAAACATATCCAGCTGTGCATATCTGGCTGTCTGCTATTTCACCTGGTATTTTTGGATAGCAGGACTGCTGCCACACTTTTGGATCAATCACTTGTAGTAAGTTAAACGTTTTCCCAGTTTTCTGGCACACACAGGCTACAAAAAATATCTTGGGAAAGATGGAGCTCATAGAGCAGACTTGTAAGTAACTACTCAGTCACCAGCATTAGATGAGTTTAAGTTGGAGAATTGAATAATATGCTCATTTTACATATTTTATTATCTTTGCTGCTACTTTTAGGTGGAACTAATTAATAGTTTTGGGATTCTTTTATAAAACTTTTTTTTTTTTTTCTACAGTGCAGGTTTTTATTTCTCTATAAGGTTTAGGGAATTTTCCCTGTGTACTTACTGAGTTTGCCTGATATTTGAATAGTGAAGGTATTTCACCTCCACACTAGATTGCAAGTCCCCGGCACTCAGGGTCTCTGTCCCGTTCATCTCATATCAGCCAAATCCCAATTCTTTTCATAACCTCAGAAGCTTAATTGATCATTGTGAATGAAATTTCATTGAAATTCAATGGGACAATGTTTTAAACGTTCTTCTTTTTGCATTTTAAATATGTATAATCCTATAGGAAAGTTAAGAATATATTCAAATTATTGTACCATATTGCAGGATGTGATAAATGTTACAAGTAAAAATAATAGAAATACAAAGAAGATAGGGTTTATTTCTAGTTAGGGGATTTAGAATGAACCATAGGTGATGAGGAAAAATGTATGTTAACAAGCAAAATATACAGGAAGTGACAAATGGAGTAAACTGCAAGCAAAGCCACAGAGCTAGAGATCTCAGGCTATGTGTGGGAAACGCTAAGTAAAGTAGTTTACTAAAGTTGGAGAGAACATGTGAATGCACAATTGGAAATTCACTTCCAGTGCAAATCAACAGACATTAATAGAGCACCTACAACCACTGTTGGAAAAGTTAGCCAAGGCTAGGTCTTAGGGTACAATGAAAGCCAAGAATAGAATTTGTGTCTCATCCTGCTGGCCACAAGCAAATTGTAAAAGTCAAAGTCCAATAGATTAGCATGTAAGACTCTGTAGAATCTGGCCTAAACTTTCCATATATATTTTCCATGACTCTTCTTCTTGAGCCAGAACCAAATTAACTACCTATTATTTTCTCTATATGATGCAAGCTTTCCTTTCTTTCTGACTTTGCTAATGTCTCCCCCAAATCATTTTCTTATATCCATTTTTCCTTATGTGACTTGGAAGTCCTACTTTGGATACTACCTCCTCGTCCAAGCCTTGCTTCATTTCCTTCCCAGACCCTACTTTTGGAACTCATTTAGATTCATACAGAACTTTATCCACAGCAATTATTTTATAATTCCTTTTATGGTTAAACGTGGACATATCTAACCTACAAGATTACAACAACATTGACTGAGACCTCTGTTCATTTCTTTTCTGTGTGTAACTCCAGAAATTAGCAGAGTAATGTACATAATGGAAACTCATTAAATATTTATTATATGAATGGATGAATAAGTGGACAAAGAGACTTTGGAGCTTAGAAACTGCATGATATTTTTGGAACATTAACTTTGAAACAAAATTCTATAGCTCAAAGCTTGCTCTGTTACAAAAGTGTGAATTTTTTTGGTATATAACTATAACAAAATCATGTTGAGAAGGTTGACAGTAAACCATTGGGGTAAGAGTGGATTAAAGAATATAGTTATTGAAATGTATTTTATTATTTCTAAGAAAATTATTTATCTTAAACTATAAAATGTGTACTAACAACTTGAAATCAGTTATGAAAACACCTGTTTCACAGATACGTATTATACTATTATTATTTTATTTATTTATTTTTCAAATAGGGTCTCACTCTGTCACCCAGGCTGGAGTATAGTGGCATGGTCACAGCTCATTGCAGCCTCAACCTCCCCAGGCTCAAGCCATCCCCCGACCTTAGCCTCCCAAGTAGCTAGGACCACAGGCACTTGCCACCATGCTTGCTTGTTTTTTTTGTTTTTTTTTTTTTTAATTTTCATTTTGTAGAGACAGGGTCTGACTGTGTTGTGTAGGCTGGTCTCAAACTCCTCGGCTCAAGGGATCTTCCTGCCTCAGCCTCCCAAAGTGCTGGGTTTACAGGCATGATTCACCATGCCAGGCCCTATATTATATATTATTTTCTTCAAGTTTTGAAGACGTAACACAAATCATGGAAAGATATAACACAAATCATGGAAACAAATTTAGGGACTATGTACTATATTGAGTCCTTGGTTACAAACATTACCTCAAACTCTGTGCTGTGGCTTTTACAGTTAACTTTGAAAAAGTATTTCAAAATTTTATTCAGTAAGATAATATATATTGACCTTTAATGTCCAAAATTCTGAGTCAGTGGTACATTTTTTAATGTATGAAAAGCCAAGATATAATAATTGTGTCTTAAATTATTTTGAAACCAAATTAGGACATGGGTAGACAGATACAGAGAGATAAAATAGGGCTATTTATGGTTTTATGAATTATATTTTACTTGAGAGGTAAACACATCTTTCCATAATATACTCTTCTGTAGAGTTTAAATTTGTATATTATACTAACTATAAATTTTTCAAAAATAATGGAGTTTAAATTAGTTGAGATTAAAACATGCCAGCAAATACATATAAATGAATAACTGGCTCAATTCCTAATTGAACTGCAAAGACTCTCATTTTGCAAATTGAGAAGTTAAGCTCACTGTTTTAAAAAGGGAATTAAGTAATTAAAGAATTTTATCAAGAAGCACATGGTGGATGTATTTTAAGTGGAAGTGATCTCTATTATTTCTCCAAATGGTCTGGCTGAGACATAATATGATGAACTATTTTTTCCCCCCAAATGTGTCTGCCAACAAGTCAGGATTAGAGAGAATATTAGACGAAACAACAAATTAAAAAGAGCACACAGATATTTAGAATCTAACCTACAGAAATGTGAAACCTGATGACTAGAAAATAATGAATTGTAATCTGTTCATGCTGTTACGGGTTCCAGTGTTAGGCAATCACAGTTCTTTGAGAGTCTAGAGCACCAGTTTTTGACACATTATGCCAAAGAGGGGAGCTGATGAACAAATTTTTAGATGTGTAAAGGCATCAGCATGGCTTAAATGAAATAGGATGTAGTATGTCTAACCATCAGAGTGCTGGCCTAGAACTTAAAATTGTTTTCTTAAAAAAAACTAAAATTTCCCATAATGATATCTTTTGTATAATGGAAAATAATAATTTTTTTTCTCACTCTCCATAGAGTGATACCTGTTGTGAGTTAACTGTTTTTGATCTACAGTGTGCTAAGGGCCACAGAGTAGCCAATCCCTGTTTCCAGGGACTTACTGTCTGATACCAACCCAGAAACTGTGGGCTGAGACCCAGCCAGACACGCTGTGGAGGGTTGGGAGTGAGGGAAGCAGAGCATCTTTCTCTTTCTGAGTCACAGAAGTTTATAGTGAAGGACACTCCACGGGTCGAATGGGAGAATTCCTGAGGCAAAGCAAGGAGCTTACCCACAAGCCCAGAATTTCCCCAGAGGCAGCTCTATGTTTCGATTGACTTTCTAGACAAGATAGTAGAAGAATATGATTACGGATGAGAAAAATACGATCAAAAAGTATAAAGAAGAGAAAGTGAGCCAAGAAAGGAAATGCAAATGTTTGTAATTGACAGGCATCCTAGTTTAAAAATCCTCATGGAGAAATGACAAGAATCTTTTTTCTTTTCTTTTATGTGTGTGTGTATTCTATGTGATGGACGGTGGGTATGACTATGCTGATCTGTACTGCAGGGGGCAATGCTAACAGTGCTACACAGGAATTGTCCTGTCACCCATCCTTCTATGTGCAATAGGGGACACTTTCATTTCAAACTCAATCAGCAAGTGATGTTTCCTGCCAAAAGGAAAATGTAATTCATCCTAAGATTCCCAGATATCTAACATTTTGAAATACTACAGAAAATTAAAAGAAAATATGTGTCTTCTTCTTCTTCTTCTTATTATTATTATTATTATTTTAGGAGTCTCGCTCTGTTGCCCAGGCTGTAGTGCAATGGTGCGATCTCGGCTCATTGCAACCTCCGCCTCCCAGATTCAAACGATTCTCCTGCCTCAGCCTCCCGAGTAGCTGGTACTACAGGTGCATATGACCATGCCTGGCTAATTTTTGTAGTTTTAGTAAAGACAGGGTTTCACCATGTTGGTCAGGTTGGTCTCGAACTCCTGACCTCGTGATCTGCCTGCCTTGGCCTCCCAGAGTGCTGGGATTACAGGCATGAATCACCATGCCCAGCCTGTGTCCCTTACATCTCTTGAATGCTTAATGGAATACTCTTTACCTGCATCTTGGGAATTCTTGTAACTGGAATCAGGGCCAAAACCGTGCTTTTAAAACCTCTAAAAATCAGTTTTCTTTTGGAGGACTTTGTTTTAAGAAATTTTTGTTCAAAGAGGGATCTCTATATGGGTCTTTCACTTCAATCTCATTGTTCTTTGTGAGTAAACTGGTGTATTTAGAGAAGAAATCTGACAATAGGAAAATTAAGCCAGTGAGAATAGTTCAAATAAAATGACCAGACTGGGATGTTGCATAATCTGTGGTTTATTTCTACACAGTGTTATTTTCTTCCCTCTTTATTTCTCTTTCCATAGCTCACTATCCCTACACTGACCCCCACTCCAAGATAAAGCGTTTTTCTGCCCCTTCACTCATCTTGCCTGCCTAACCTTCCCATCCCCACCTCATCACTGGCTTTGTGTAATGCAGTGGTTCCTCAAAGCCAATCCTCATACCCATTTCATCAGAACCACTTGGTGAATGTACTAAAAATAAATAAATAAAGCTTCCCTAGCTACACTTAAACTTACTGAATGAGATTCGAAAGGCCAGTACCAACATTATTAGATTGTATGACTATTTACAACTTCAGGGAATCAATGAGAATACTAGAGCTGGGGTGGTGGCGGAAGAGGATTTTGTATTTTGTTTGTAGGCCACTAAATCCAGAAAGCAACAGAGTAAACAATTTTCATAAATGCGAAGTATCCCTATAAGGTTTGCCTCGCCCACATTATGTTTTAAACATGAAAAGCATGTAATAAAAGTGAGTTAGCCCAACAGATTTATGTTGAATTGAGAGAGTAAGAAGGACTTTTATAGAATCTAATATCTGTTATTTGCTACATTTAAAATGCCTATTGATCATCTCAGAAATAAAGTCTTAAATGGATATAAGTCACTCAAGTGGCAAAGTAATAACTTTAGAACTAACATAGATTCACTATATATATATTCTAGTTTCAGAATAGACTATTGACAATTATCATATAATGAAATTAGAGCAGATGGTTGGCAAGTGAAATTGTAGAATTTGGCTGTGGTCTTAAGGATCTTTTAGTTGTTTTCAAAAATATCTTTAGTAATTGAAGTCATCTTCAAATGGAATCTTACATAAGACCATGATATAAAATATTAATAAAAATAAAGTGGTTCTGGTTGAAGCCGGAGAGACCAAATCTAGTAAAATCTCTAATTTTACAGAAGGGGTGATTTAGACAAAGAGAAATTTTAGTTTACCAAAGGTAATTAATAAGAGAACTACAAATAAAAACACACATTTTTGATTCTCAGTCCAGCTTTTTTTTGAGTATTTGTGATGTATTTAGAGAAGAAATCTGACAATAGTAAAATTCAACCATTTAGAGTCAATGACTATTTGTTTTCTGAGTCTTCCATGATAAAGTACCATAGACTGGGTAAACAACAGAAATTTATTTTCTCACAGTTCTTAAGGCTAGAAGTCTGAGATCAAGCTGTTGGCAGTGTTGGTTTCCTCTGAGGCCTCTCTCCATTACTAGTAGACTGTCTCTGTCTTCACATGGTCTGTGTGTCTGTGTCCAAACCTCCTTATAAGAACAGCAGTCACACTGGATTAGGATCCACCCATATGATCTCATATTACCTTCCTTACCTCCTTAAAAGGCCATATTTCCAAATATGGTTGCATTTTGAGGTACTAGAGATTAAGACTTTAACATATAATTTTGGGGGAGAGGAGGGATACAATTCAACCCTGTAACAATAACCAATCAAGAAATTGATTAATCCTGGATTAATTTACACCCTCTAAGGCAGAGATTTGATGTTGGCCTTTTACTTTGTTAGTGCAATGATTTCACATGATGGGCCATGACATACTGGTGAGTGACATGACTTGTGAGGGGTATGGAAAATAATTAGTTACTACTTAATGCAATATTTACATGACTAGCATATTATGAAAAATAATATTTTATAGATATGCAAGAAAATATGTAATTGGAAAGGGTTTGAAGTTTATTGTATAATCCACTCATAGGCAGTGAATATTTTTTTCTTAAGAAAAGAAGGGTGTTACAATGGTGCTGCCAAGGGGCTGCCAACAGCCTGCAGCCTTTCTACAGCATGTGGAGTGTGTTACCAATATTGATGCACCAATAACTATAGTCATTACAAGTTCCTTCTAATGTAAAAGTGCTTACTTGGTGTATTAATCCGTGTTCGCACTGCTGATAAAGACATACCCAAGACTGGACAATTTACAAAAGAAAGGTTTAATGGACTCACAGTTCCACATGGCTGAGGAGGCCTCACAGTCACAGTGGAAGGCAAAGAGGAGCAAGTCATGTCTTACACGAATGGCAGCAGGCAAAAAGAGAAGAATGAGAGTTTGTGCAGGGAAACTCACCTTTATAAAACCATCAGATCTTGTGAGACTTATTCGCTTTCACGAGAACAGCAGGGAAAGACCTGCCCCTGTGATTCAATTACCTCCCACCAGCTCCTTCTCACAACACATGGGAATTATGGGAGCTACAATTTAAGATGAGATTTGGGTGGGGACACAGCCAAACCGTATCACTTGGTTTGTTTGTTTTTCATTTTTAAAACAGTTTTATTGAGATATCATGGAGGTATAAAAATTGCATTTGTTGCATACATTGTGAAATAACGACTAAATTCCAGACAATTAACATATTTCACCTCTACATAGTTACCATTTCTGTATGTGAATATATGTGTGTATATATGTAGTGAGACAGTTTAAGATTTATAATAGGAAATTTCAAATATATAACATAATATTTTTACTATTTAATGTAAAGCAAATTTACTATTTATTTAACTATGGCTACCATGCTGTACATTAGATCTCTAGAACATACTCATCCTGCATAACTAAAACTTTGTATCCTTTGACCAATATCCTCCCATTGCCCCATCCCTCAGCCCCTGGCAACCACCATTCTAGTCTGTGCTTCTATGAATTTGACTATTTCAGATTCCTCAAATAAGTGAGATCATGTGGTATTTCTTTTTGTGTGTTGCTTATTTCATTTAGCAGAAAGCTATACAGCTCCATTAATGTTGTTGTAAATGGTTGGTTTCTTTCTTTTTAAAAGTTAGACAGGCTGGGCGCAGTGGTTCACTCCTGTAATCCCAACACTTTGGGAGGCCAAGGCGGGTGGTTCACAAGATCAGGAAATCAAGACCATCCTGGCTAACATGGTGAAACCCAGTCTCTACTAAAAGCACAAAAATTTAGCCAGGTGTGGTAGCACATCCCTGTAGTCCCAGCTACTTGGAAGGCTGAGGCAGCAGAATCGCTTGAACCCAGGAGACGGAGGTTGCAGTGAGCCGAGTTCAGGCCACTACACTCCAGCTTGAGTGAGAGAGAAAGACTCCATCTCAAAAAAAAAAAAAAAAAAAAACCGAGAATATTTCATTGTGTGTGTGTATATATGTATACACACACACATATATATGTATGTATACACATGTGTATATATACACACACACATGCGTGCATACTGTATTTATTCATTCTTCCATCATAGGTAATTTATATTGTTTCTATGTCTTGGCTTATGCTGCAGTGAACCTGTATTCGTATCTTGGTTAATGCTAAATAAACATTAAAGTGCAGATATGTCTTTTGCAATTTTTTTTCAATTATTTTTAGCTCTATACCAAGATATGGGATTTCTAGATCATATAGTAGTTCTATTTTTAATCTTTTGAGGAACTACCACACTATTTTCCACAATGGCTGTACTATTTTACATTTCCATCAATATTGTAAAAGGGCTTCCTGTATGCCTCATCCTCACCAACACATGTTCTCTTTTGTCTTTTTGATGCTAGCCATCCTAACAGGTGTAAGGTGATACCTCATTGTGGTTTTGATTTACGTTTCTCTGATGATTAGAGGTGTTGAACACCTTTTCATTTGTCTGTTGACCATCTGGATTTATTTTGAGAATTGCCTATTTAAATCCTCTGCCCATTTTTTAACTCAGTTATCTGAATTTTTGGTATTGAGATGTATGAGTTTCTAATCTATTTTGAATATAATTCCTTATTAGACAGATGGTTTACAAATTTTTCTCCTATTCTTTAAGGTGCCTTTTTATTTTGCTGATTGTTTCTATTACTGTGCAAAATCTTTTTATCAGGATCCCACTGGCATTATTTCCAGAAGTAGAAAATATCAGAAAGTTCAAATGAAACTATCAAAGATCCTGAATAGCCAAAGCAATCCTGAACAAGAATAAAGCTGGATGCATCACATTTCCTGACTTCAAATTATAAATTACAAAGCTGTAGTAACCAAAACAATATGGTACTGTCATAGAAAACAGTCATGTGAACCAATGGAACAGAATTCAGAATCCAGAAATAAACCCACACATTTACCATCAACTAACGTTCCACAAGGGTAGCAAGAACACACAATGGGGAAAAATGTTCTCTTCAACAAATGGTGTTGGGAAAATTGGATACCCTCATGCAAAAAACAAACAAGAAAAACAAAAGCAACAACAACACAAAAACAACAACAAAGGAAAGAAATTGGATGTCTATCACCATGCACAGAAACCAACTCAACGTGGATTGAAGATTTAAACATAAAACTTGAAATGGTAAAATTACTAGAAGAAAACGTAGGGGAGATCCTTCTTGACATTTGCCTTGGCAATAATTTTCTGAATATGACATCATAAGCACAGTTAACAAAAACAAAAATAAATAAATGAGACTACATCAGATTTTTTTATTTTTAAATTCACTCTGCCCATAGAGTAAATGTTAAGGACCAACAAGTGACAGCCCTGTAGCTAAAATGTTAATGTCAGGCGGCTAGTCTTTCTTTGTGCTAGAATGCACCAGTAAATACAAAGAACTGAATATATTTGCATTATACCCTATGACCCATTAGATTAAAAAATTTCCCTGTGCCATAGTTCTAGACTCCTCTGAGCCAAGTTAAGACTGTTAATTTTTTTTTTTTAATGCAATAAAATAAATCTCAGACACAGAGAAAAGGCAATACAGTTTCTCAGGTACTGAACTCAGCTGCCAATTACTTTGGACCTTGAAAGCAGCTGGACGGAGAACACCTGATGGGCTGTAGCAGGTGGCAGGTGGCAGAGGGCACTGTAGCTGGGCTTGGAGGGAACAGGGATCCAGGCTTTGGCTTTGCCCCAGCAACACCAGGCCAAGTAGGAGGAGACTATCTTAGTGCAGTGGCATCACTATCACCTGTTTCCCAGTGCTTAGAGTCTGGAAAAGGGATAAGCCCTTGCTTCTAAATGCATTTGGAGGTCTCAATGTTTGCATTTGCAAATATGATAAGATCTCCCTCTAATCTCTATTTCTTGGTTCCCTGTATGTTCCAGTTCCTGTTTGAGGCTTCCCTGTGGTGGGGTCTCACAATAGCTCTTATGACTCAAATTCTCCTGTTTCAAAATAACTCAGCTCTCCACTCACCGTGCCAACTATCTTTTGCAACTCAAATTACCCCAGGGCTAGATATTAAGCTAGCTATTAAGAGAAAGCTCATTGAAATAATTTTTACCTTGATGTGAGTAACTAATGAGGAGGCTATCTTGACTCTCCAGGGGCACTTGCATTTCAAAAATGGAAATTTGTTAACTAAAGTAAATTGCCAATTAGTGGACCGTGTTGTCATAAGAAAAAAGGTAAAGGAAGTTTCCAGACTGTAAGGGAAATATTTCTGGAAAGAAAAACTTTCTCCCTGTGCATTCTCATTCCTCTTTACTCATACAGGTACTTACAAAATTTTAACGGTAAGTTTCTGGCAATATTATTATCATAAGATGAAAATATATTTCAACATTTTCATGGACTCTGATAATAGTCTTCCTGACAATGTGCTTTTTAGTTTTTTTTTTTTTTTTAAGCATTTATTTTGTGTTATTTGTTGGGTGTTAGACCTAAGTTAACTGAAGAACATTTCGTAACTTTCAAATATTTTTCTTTTGAAAAAATTTGAGACCATCTTATAGAGAAACAATATAGAGTAGTACATACAAGACTTCTGGTATTTTACAATTTGTTAATAATGGCTTACATATTTTTGTTTTGTTTTGCTATTGGAGCTGTAATAACACAAAATAACAGTTGGCATCAAGTTGGATGCCTTGCCTTAAATCCAGGGTCTACTGCTTACTACTTATGGATTTGGGGCATGTTAATTTTCTCCTATCTGTGCCTCTGTTTCTTCTTTCTTACCCTGCAGATTCATTATGAAGATTAAATCAATTAATGCATGTAAAGTGCTTATCATAGAACCTGGCATCTTATAAAGGCTCAGTAAGTCCTAGCTATATTATTGTTATTGTTCTTATTATCACCTCTATACATTCTGTGTGCTTCCAAAAGCAGATTTGATTTAATGTTTAAGTCCTAAATGTTGAATATCTATGATGTCACCCACAGAGAGGAAGAATAATCTGAGTCATGTAATTACAACTAAAAAAGTATCATAATCTACCCACAGGTACTTTCCTCTGAACAGCACCTAAACATTGTCTCATTTTAAATTTCTTGTCACTATACTAACAGTTTATAAATAAATACACAGTAACCTCAGAGGGAGGCCTGGCATGTCCAGTTTAGGCAGTAGCCAGCTGGGCTGAGGGCTGCTGGCTTTGTGTCAAGAGCAAGCGCCCCCATGCCGGTCATTAGTTGCCAGGAAATGCTTTCCTTATTAGTCATTATTGCCTGAGGATTTTCTAGTGATAGAGTGTTAATACTGTAAGAAATGCTGTAATTGCATGACTAGATTAGAAGATATGTTCTGTACTTCATTATTCTACTTTGAAGTCTGCCACTAAAGTGATCACTTTGTCAAATTAAAAAAAGTAATATGTTTCAAAGAATTTTCAATGTAAATATAGATTTAGTTTTACAATTAAGAGCAGAAACAAGTAAGTGGGACTAGTAAGTGAGATTAAAATGTTAGAAACATATTATATCAATAAATGCATTTATTCAGAGCCTACTGTGTGCCTCACATCATCCTAAGAAGAAGACATGGCCTGTGACGACACAGACATTTGATATTTACAATCCTGTTAGAGAATCAAAACTAAGGGGTATAAAACAATAGAAGAAAGAGCACTGTTCATGTCACAACTTTGTATTGAGATAAGCAATACTAATTTGTAAAAATTGCTTGGCAAACAAAGTCATCTGAACTTAGACAAGGTATGTGAATATGGTTAAGCAATCGGCAATGCTATTTGAGAACTTTTAACCTTGACTTCAAATGTTCCACTTGAGAGCTAGGATTGCAGGTGTTTCTTGCTGCCAAAGCCACTTGGTAACCAGATCTCAAAACAATAAAAGGCTAAAAAGAACCTATTGGTGATATGAAACTTTTCTGCTCAGAAAACTTAGGATGGCACAGAAATTACCACACAGATACTCTGTGTGCAAAACGTTTTACTAGGAGTCACCAGAAATAAAGGTGCCTGATAAACATTAGATGAGTGAAGAAGGGAGAAAGAAGGGATGTAGGATGGCTAAAGTCTACTGGCCACCTGGGCCTACTCTCTACCAGCTTCCGGACAGCAAGTTAATCATGTAAACTTAGGAGGAAGAGAGCCTATTCTGCAAGGTTATTCTGGTACCACCTTGATACTTTAGACCTTATCTTCAAAAATCCATGAGAATCTCTAAAATGGGTCTGAACTTGAGCTTTTAAAGCAAATGTTTAAAAATTAAGCTAACTTATATGATATCATCAATGACTGATGGACTGAAACCAAATTTATTGGTTTCTAATGACCATTTTATTTTGTATAGTGCATTTGAGGAAAATGTCTGGACCCCAAACATATTTGGTTCTCTATTGCCAGTAGCTGTGCTTTAGCAGAATATCTGTTTTTGTATAGATACATTTTATGAAGAATGTTCAAAACTAAACTCTTTAGCTAATAAAGATGTTTTCTCTCCTTTATGGAGGATATGAACAGTGTCTTAATAACTTAAAGGGTGTGACTCACAGCATATACTGACTGTGATGGCTTTTAGCAAACTTAAAATTCATTGTGATCATCTCAGTCATCTGTGGTAATGGGGCAAAGGAACAACATAGATAGCTGAACTTCAGAAAATACACAGAGTATTTTGTAGTTTCAACTACTTCTGCAGAGAATTTGAGGAAAAAAAGAGACTCAGATTTCCATTCCTCTCCTTATTCTTCATGATCCAAAGTCCTTGTATCCCAACAACATAGTACAAGCAATAACAGTAAGAGGATGAAGAAGTGCTGTATGGCAGACAGGCCCCAGAATGCCCCCATGCCCGGGCCCTGTATAAATCCTCTTCCTTTGAGTGCAGCAGATATGTATGACTTGCTTCTAATCAGCGGAATCTGGAAAAGGCGAGGGGTTATCATTCCTGCGATTACATTATGTTGAGGATTTTGTCTTCTCAGTCTGGAGTAAGAGATTCTCCTTGCTAGGCTGATGAAGTAAACAGCCATGTAAGCCATTCCTTACTTCCAAGTAAGGAAGCTCACAAAGCCAGAAACTGAGGTTCTGGAGCTGAGGGTAGCTCCTAGAGCCTGGGGTAACCTTGCAGTTGATGGTCAAAGGCTAGTCCCTCAATCATATGGCAGCAAGGAAATGGATTGTGTCAATACCCTGAGTGAGCTTTGGATTGAATTGTTTTCCAGTAGGGTCTCTCGATGAGAATACAGCCTTACAGACACCTTAATTGCAGCCTGTGAAGCTCAGCAGGGCACACAACTAAGCCCTTACCAGACTCCTGATCCATGGACACTGTAAACTAACAACTGTGTTTGTTTCTTAAGCTAATTTTGTTGTAATTTGTTATACATCAATAAAACAAAAATGTAGATTTGGGTTTCTGAATATTGTTAGAAGGTTCACAGCTGACATTCTTAAAACAAATGACAGGTTAGCAAGAGAAAAAGCATGACAAATTCATTTAATGAAAGTTTTACATGACATAGGAAACCAGAAATGAAGACTCAAAGGCCCAAGGAAAACTGTGTTTTTAGGTTTAGGTTCAATGAAGAAGGGGCAGTCATGTAAATATGCGATTGGAATAAAAGGATGTGATCTAATAATTGTTATATGAGGGGAACTCAGCAAGGCCTGATTTTTCGGATTCTTCTTGGCCTCTCTGTGTAGCATACCTCACCCAGATATGCAGCAGGACCCTTCTGGAATGAGGGTCTTAGGGCCTACTTTCAAGGGAGGTAGGTCAGAGAATGACCTTTCTGGGTTTTTTGGCTTGTGCTGGGGGAGAGGAATTCTAGTTTCTAGGACTTGCCCTGGGGAACAGGAATTCTAATTTCTGTGACTCTACCTTGTGGGAGGAATGAGGGAAGAAGAAAGGAGGGTAGGAGAAATGAGGGAAGAAAAAAGGAGGGTGGGAGAAGATCAGAGAAAATTTCTTGCTTCTGAAGCCCTTCCAGTCTCCTTCAGTTCAAAGTACTCAGCATGTCAAAGTGCCCTACTTTGCGGTATTGTGTTTTAAGCCCCAACAAAGCAAAGTACTGCTATAACAAATACCTGTAATGTAACAGCAGCTTTGGAACTGGTCAGTGGGCACAACCTGGAAAAATTTTGAAGAGCATGATAGAAAAATCTAATTTGCCTTGAACATACTGTTCATAGAAATCTGGACTTCAAGTATATTGATAGTGTGGGCTCAGAAGAACATGAGGATATTTCATTGGAAACTGGAGGAAGGGGATCCTTGCTATTATATAGTGTTAGAAAGCTTGTCTCCTGTAGTTTCATGGAAGGCAGAACTTGTAAGTGACAAAGTTGAATATATAGCTAAGGACATTTCCAAACAATGGCCAGTTGGACTGCCATTGGGCTGCTTGGTTTCTTCTTGCTGCTTATAATAAAATGCAAGAGGAGAAAGATAAATTGAGGAAAGAACTGTTAAGTACAAAGAAACCAGGATTTCATAATTTGAAACTTCCCAGCCTTTACAGAGGGTAAAACATTCTAACATGAGGAGATGTTTTCCTGGCAGGAAAGCATGCTTTAGAGAAAGAGTCAAGAATGCGACTGTATAGACTTTTGGTGAAACCTTGGAAAGATAAAGAAGTCAGAGTATTTAGTCACAAGAATTAAGCATATGCTTCTCAGATTTTCTCAATCAAACCAAAGGGCCTTTAGGAAATTGAATGGAGATGTTCCTTAGACAGGTCAGAAGGAGGCCAATGTATGGAAGGATTTATTTTTATTTTATTATTTATTGATTTATTTGAGACAGAGTCTTGTTTTGTTTCCCAGGCTGGAGTGCAGTGGTGCGATCTCAGCTTACTGCAACCTTCGCCTCCCAGGTTCCAGCAATTCTCTTGCCTCAGCCTCCTGAGTAGTTGGGGTTACAGGCGTGCATCACCATGCCCAGCTAATTTTTTCTTCCTTGTACTTTTAGTAGAGATAGGGTTTCACCATGTTGGCCAGGCTGGTCTCAAACTCCTGACCTCAAGTTATTCACCCACTGTGGCCTCCCAGTGCTGGGATTAGAGGTGTGAGCCACCACGCCTGGCAAGGAGAATTTATCTTAAAAAGAAGTGTGGATGGAACTTTTGTCTAAGAGAGTGAACCCCATTAAAAGCCATAGGAAACACCCAAAGTTCTTGAGAAAATTATTTCAGCCGAAACATTGCTAAGCTTGGACTGAGAAAGATAGAGATAGAGATAGAGACAGAGATAGAGATAGATAGATGTAGAGATACAGATAGAGACAGAGATAGACAGAGATAGAGATAGAGGAAGAGAGACAGAAAGAGAGAGAGAGATGGAAAGAGAGAGAGAATAAAGTGAAAGGAAGAAAGGAGGCTACTGGACCTCTACATTTCTACTGGCAGATTCCAGCTGATTACTATTCAGCTGCAAACATGTATCTTTTATGAAAAAGGAAGGACAACAAAAAATGTAGAAGCAAGAACCCAGATGTAGAGCCAGAAGCCATGGAGGATTATTCCAGGCCTTGAAACTTAATCAAGGTACCCAGGCTGAAGTGTAACCAGCTGGGTTTCTGAACTGCTATCCAACAGTGATTGTTTTTCCACTTCTATTTTTTGCCCTTTTTGAACTGGAGTTTCTGAAGCTGTTACCCTATGCCTGCTCCACCATTGTATGTTGGATGTGTTGAGGCAAATAATTTGTCTCTCTGGTTTTACAGGCCCAGAGATGGTGAAGAATTATGCCTAGAAGCTGTTCTGAAGGAATTATAACCAGGGACCTTATCCACATGTGCACTTGATTTAGAGAATGAAATTTTGTACTTTTAGTGGATATATAATGGGATGAGATTCTTGGACCTTGGGAGTGGGGAATGTATTTTGCATGTGGGAGACATATGAATTATTGAGACCAGAAAACGGGCTATGGCAGACTACTCTTAGGGTGGGCCCTATGTTTACAGCCTATAATCCCCTACTCCTAAGTGAATGGAACCTGTGACTTTCTTCCAACAAAATATGGCAAAAGTGATGGAATGTCACTCTGTCATTAGTGTAGTATGTCTTCAGACAAAGATGCTGGGCTATCATTCCTGTGATTATATTATCTTACCCGAGACTCTGCTTTGGCAAGCTGGAATGAGAGACTCTCATTGCTAGCTTGATAAAATAAGCAGCCATGTTGAGAAATTAAAAGGCTGCCCAAAAGTAACTGAGGGTGGTCTCCAGCTAATAGACCGCTCAAAGCTGTAAATGAGTTCTGCCAACAACCTGAATGATCTCGGAAACAGATTTTCTTTTAATAAAGATTCTAGATGAGAATGCAGGATGGCAAGCTACCACAAACATCACAGCTTTAAACACCACAGACCTATTATTTCATAGTTTCTATAGGTCAGAGGTCTGACCCACCATGGCTAAATTCTCTACTCAGGTATTATGAGACCAAAATCCGGGTGTGCACAGGGCTGGTTTCTTAACCAGAGGCTCTAGGGAAGAATCTGCTTCCAGCCTCATTCAGCTGTTAGCCGAGTGCAATTCCCTGCAGTTGTAGTACTGAGGTCTATGTTTGCTGACTGGTTGTAAACTGAGGTCTACTCTCTGCTCTTAAAGACTGTCCATATTCCATGTCATGTGGTCCCTTCCATCTTCGAGTCAGCAATGTTGCATCGAATTCCTTCTATTTTTGGAGGGTGCCATCTGGGGAAGAAAGCTCTCTGTTTTTAAGGATTCATGTGATTGTATCAGGCCCACCTGGACAATCTCCATATTTTAAGGTCAACTGTGCCATATGTTATGGCCTCACTATGGAAGAGCTATCTCATCATATTCATGGCTTCCTGGAACTAGAGTGGGACATCTTTGAGTGGGGGAATTTTAGGAATTCTGCCTACCACAGCATCTTCAGAAAATAGGAAAAATAAATAGTTCTTTTCTTTACAGAAAAAAATGGGGTGAGGTGCTTTGACAATGTTTATATTTCATATATAAGCCATGCATGTCTTATGTGTTATTTTCAAATTGGTACTTTTATTAAGAAAACAGTGTAATTCAGAAATCCTTTCTTTTTTGAATTCAAAATGATTACAGTTTGCATCATTTATTTGTACAGCAAAATTTCTAGTTCATTAGGCTCATCAGTAATAGACATACTGCTCTTACTATCATTTCTTTTTCTCTAACCTTCTGCTCAGATTAAAAGATAACTAAGGAGGTTCAATTAGATGAGAGAGTTGTGTAAAATAATTGCTTTCTCTTTCAAAATTTTAAGATAGAACATTCCAGATTGCAAAGTGTCTGTTTTTTCAGTTCACTACTCCTCCTTTCATGGTAGGTTCAGTTCTACTGAGTCTGTCTGCTTTGCAATTACCCCTAATGGTTGGGACCTCCTATAGGATTTTGTACCCAAAGGAGGGGATGCTCATTCCTTGGCACAAAGGTGCCATTCACTGGCTAAATTGTGTTCCAAGGATTGAACCTACCTACAGTAGACTTTTTTCTTTTTTCACTTTTTTCACAGTGGATCATATACAGAAGGATTCCTATGAATAACAGTGGCAAGAGCTAATATTTAAGGGTACTGTTTCTCTTTCAGGCACTGAAGTAAGTTCACTACTTAACAAGCACAACCCTATAAGTTAGGTAATGTCTTCATCTACATTCTACAGTTGATGGAAATAAGGATGCAGGAGGGTAATTTGGCCAAAGCCACACAACTTGTTCTTGGCAGAGATGGGGTTTAAGCTTGCTGCGTTTGATTCCAAAAATATGTGCTCTTATATACTCTGTTCTACTCTCTCTCTGTTCATTTGCCCATAATGGACATTCTTTAAATCTATACCTATATCTATATCTATATATAGATATGTATGTATCTATGTATATTAAGGCTTAGAAAGGGTTTACATTCAATAGGTGAAGATACCAAAGTCCAGAGATTAAAAGTCAAATTTGGTCACATTTGCATCACAACTTAGTGGAAAGGCCACAAAGAAAACCCAGATTTCTTTGCACTAACCTGAGCACGATCAAAGGAGGAGAATGAGAGAGAAGGAGAAAGATGAAGAAAATTACTAGTACCAGGAAACCCAGAAAGATTATATACTTACCTGCATTGTTTAACATAATAATAAAATGTATGTAAACCAAAGTCCAAAATGTAAAGTATACACGAATTTATAATTAGCATTTAGAACAGCTATCTGATGGAATTACCTCCTGAACTATTTAGGTTTTTAACTGATACTGAAGACAACTTATTTATCAAATGTCCTTAGCTAAACATTTGTTTCTCAAATAACAATGCTGGCCTAGGATAATAGAAGATAGTATAAACTTAAATTCTAGGATCCCAGATATAATTTCCTAAAAGCAAAACTTTATGTCTGCAACTCAGAATTGTTGGAAACACACCTCTCCCTGCTTGTGTACCTGTGAGGCCTCTGAACACTGCAGAGTCCTGGATGGTCACTGTGCTTATGAGGCATTTAAATGAATCACTAGATAGTAGGAAAAGGTGGAATGCTTTACCTAAGTTTTACACTGAAACATTTCTTGCCATTAAGTTCTGAAATCACTAGCTCTGAGGTCACCGAGGCCACTGATGATTTGAGACCAGGAAAATATGCATTTAATAATTTAATAAATAAGACCTATATATACTCTACTATATATCCTATATGCTACTATACACAGTATCTTCAGAATCACCTATGTTTTTAAGTAAAGTGAAAGAAAAAATATGCCGGGGGCATATTTAAAATATTTTGAAAATTTTTTATTTTTTTAATTGAATAGATAATACCTTGTGACTCAGTTATATCAGAGCAGTCAATTACAATTTATCACTTGTGGCTAATAGTTGGCCTAGACATGGAAACTATGGTTAGAACACATTCCACTACATATGTGATAGAAATGACATTCCGAGAGATTAAGTAAATGGTCCACCATTTTTCAGTCAATAAGTGGTAGAACCAGGATTGGAATTCAAAACATCTGAGAATAAAGATTAAATCAATGCAATTTTTGATATACCACGCTGCTTTCTTCTCTCACGAAGATGCTTCCTCTATGTATTCTTTTCACTGTGTTGTCCTTCCTTTAATTTTCTCTCTTCTGTAGAGAATCAGTAAATTTCAATAATTTTATATTCACAACAAAGAGGAAATACAGGAGGGAAGGCAAGTAGGGGTGAGTAAAAATGGTAAGTTCAGTTATTATGTGAGTTTGAGGTTTTTCTAGGACACTTCACAGAAATACCTGAAAATACAGCTCTGAATTCCTTGCTGAGACCTATAAAACCTTACCTGATCTAGTCTTTCCCTGACCTCAGTTTATACCACTTACGCCATATACTGGTTAAGGTGTTGCTGTCTGCTGTAACAAACTTAACATTTTAGTGCTTAACACACAAAAAGGCTAATTTCTTTCTCATTTAGCAGTCTAAGGTAGGACAACAGGATTCTGTTCCACCCAGTCATTCAGAAATCCAGCCTGACTAAGCTCTTCCACCCTCAATAAGAAGCTTCCAGCTTTGACCTGGGGATAGTCAGCTGACAAACTGAAGCTAGTCAGATGGCCCCATCAAGATGCAAGAGCGGAGGGAGGTGGCTGGTTGGACAGTGGCTTTCTAGCTACAGTTGCGCACTATGAAGGGGAAACACAGATCTTTGGTAGGGAGCTGTTGTCTCTACCACACCCATTGCTCACTTCGCTCCAGCCATGGGTGGCCTCGTTTTTGTTCCTTGAACACACTGGGCATTTTGCTACCTCAAGGCCTACATGCTTGCTGTTCTCTTCCCTTGGCCTGATCCCTTTCTCTCCCTATATGGCAGCCTCCTGCTCTTTGTTCTGGTCTTAGCTCAGATGTTACATTCTCAGAGAGTCTCTTCTTGACCACTCAATATAAAACATCCCAATTCCCTGTGATCCATCATATCACCCTCATCCTCTGTAATTATGTAATCAAACATTTTCTTAATATATTTTCACATTGTTTATTTTCTTTCTGCCATTAGTGTAATGCAGATTTCTGAACAAAAGGGAACTGGTCTCACTTATTACTCTCTGTATCCACATTGCTTAAAATAAAAGGCACTCAATAAATATTTACTGAATAATAAATCAACATGCATTTCTCCTCCCCTAACACCTTTGATGGCACCCCCATCGCTAATGAAATAAAATTTGCACTTCTGAGGGAGTCATACAATATTCATTATGCAGTGCATCTATTTCATATCTGCTTTTCAACATAAATTCCTACTGTCTACCCCTTGCACTGAGCTTCCTATGCTCCAAAACCATGGAATTATTTGCTATTGCTTTATACTACATTATTCAAAGTCTGCCTTTGCACACACTGTCTTCTATCCAAATGCATTACATCCTTTCTCCTAAGTCTGCACCTGCCCATTTCCTTTTGTTTGTTTGTTTTTTTTAATACAGAGTCTTGCTCTTCTCCCCATGCTGGAGTGCAGTGGTGCTATAATAGCTTACTGCAGCCTTGAACCCCTGGGCTCAAGTGATCCTCCCACCTCCACCTCCCAAAGTGTTGCAATTACAGGAGAGAGCCAAGGTGCCCAGCCCATTTTCTAGTTATTCCTCGAAACCCTTCTCAAACTTCTTTCAGAAGTCCTTCTCCTCAGGATGACTTAATTGTATCTCCTCTATGTGTAGCCTTTGCTTTAGTCCTTAATAGTGCTAGCAGACACTTTGTAACACACTCTCTATGTGGGAACTAAAGTATAGAGAAGATAAATAAGCCCAAGGTTACACAAAGTAGCAAAGGTGCTGAGATCCAAGCCCAGGCAGTCTGGTTCGAGCTCATGCTTTCAGCCACTACACTGTCCTGCCTGCCACTCATTTTTCTATGAACATACTTCTATTAGTCTACATCTGTGATGGAACTTAAGCTCTGGTTTTGTAATATACAAGAAGAGTTACAATCTCATGTGTTAGGCACAAACATTTCCTTGAAACAGCTGAGCTTGTGGTTAATTCATGCCAATGATGAACTCATTTCAGGTCCCTTTAGCCCAGCACAGTGGCTGACAACATGGGAGATTAGTAAATATTGGATGATAATTTGAATTGATACAGTTCAGTGCTTACTATATACCAGGCAGTGTGTTAATCATTTTATATTATGATCTCATTTAATCATCATAAAACCCATAACAGTAGATACTCTTATTATCCTCAGTTTTCAGGTGGTGACTCAACTCAGGTCACACAAGTAGTAAATTGTCAGTTCCTAGAGTGTAATCCCAGCCAGTGAAGTCCTGCCTCCTCAACCAATACACAGAGCCAGGTGAGTGGCTGCTTTAATTCTGGGGGGAAGTCAGGTGGCAGACTGACTTCCAGTGGTCTGCTGGAATTGCCAGTGGTGGGCCACATACTGGCACTCAGGACTCTGAATATATGGGCAGGCCAGAGAGAGAGAGCTTTGATATATACTAGATTGAGTAAACACACATATTTTATTTTTTAATCTGATTACCACAATCTGATACTTAACAAGTGGCCCTCAGTAGTGATTTTAAAAGACAAACTCAGATTTGGGGAGAATGCCTCCTGTACTAAACACAATCTACAGTCCACAGGATTTCTTCTCCCTGAAACCATCCATAAAGACATAGCAATAAAGTGTTTGTAATAGACATATTTATTTATACTGCTTTATGTAATTTTGAATGAAACCTGTAGATAAGTTTACATTCCATGGAGTAGAGAGGAGTTTAAACACAAAAACTACAACCAATGGAATTTTTTTCTAGAAACTTTCTAGAATACTTCTATTTAAAGATAATTTCTTCAGTATTAGTTTAGTAATCTGGATAATATTAATATGTTCATATTATTATATTGTTTAATGCAATCCATTGCTTTTCCAAACTGTTTTAAATGGGACAAGGCCTTTTAAACATTCATAGCTACATTCATTGGCTCATATAATCTCGAGCATGCTGTGTACAATAGACTGTCACCAGTATAATTTCAATTTTCATATTACTGAGTACTTTTTCCTTTTTTTTATAGAGATTTCTGTAATTATGTCATCAGAGAGTCCTGTTTCAGGAAAAATTTTCCATATTTATTGAAATAGTGATATTATTAGATCTCAGTATGTGAGACAGGAAAATCTGGTCTCTGAAGGAAAAGTGTAGGACTTCAAAGCAGGATTAACTGAAATCATTGGATAGGCCTAGACAAATTTTTTTTTTTTTTAGAAGACGAACTCCAGGCAAATGAAATCTTGATGTTATCAGGCCTAGCGTCTTCAGGGAGACATGGACTTGCAGTGCTGTATTAATTTCTTAGGGCTGCTGTAACAAAATACCACCAACTGGGTAGCTTACGCAATAGAAATATATTGTCTCACAGTTCTGAAGGTTGGAAGGCTGAGATCGAGGTGTTGGCAGGGCTGATTCCTTCTGAGGGCTGAGTCTGGTTCCCCCACCGTCCCCAGAGAGTGAATTTGTCTCATGCCTATCCTCCTAGCTTCTGGTGGTTTACTGGCGATCTTGGGTGTTTTTTGCCTTGTAAATACATCATCTTGATCTCTGCCTTCATGTTCACATGCTGTTCTCTCTGAATGCACGTCTGTCGCTGTGTCCAAATTTCTGTGTTTTAGAAGGACACCAATCACATTAGATTAGGCTCCACACTAATAATCTCATCTTAACTTGATTATCTGCAAAGACAGTAATTCCAAGTAGGTCACATGCATAGGTGCTGGGGGTTAGGACTCTGATCACTTTTTGGAGTGGCACAATTCCCCCCATAACAAGTGGACAGAAGTATGGCACCTTTCCACTGCAGGGATTGCTGAAAATATAAAACATATGAGTCAGATTGAGGTAGGAAGCCCGTGCTCCTCCTACCCCCAGTCTCTCAGGTTCAGCAAGGTGAGGATTATGGCCTTCGGCTATCCAAGGACACACAGATGAGTTAGGACAGCCTCCTGAGGAGTGGTATGGCCCATTTTCTTTAATGATAAGAGTAAAATACTCTGTAATAATGAGGCTCCCCTCATGAGGTGACAGATTTTCAAGTGACAGCTGTGATACCTCCCTAGTTCCTAAGGATTAGCTTAATGTTTTTACAACAGTCCAAATAAATTATTTTTTCTATGTGAAGCCCAGTTTCTACAGTCTCCTTTACATTACTCTTGGTTTAGAGGACTGGTCTAGACACACAGTTGAATGTGGAGTATTTCATCCTGACTTTCCTAGGCTAAGGCTGAGAAGACGAACTCTCAGTACCGAGTTTGTGTCAACCCTAATCCATAGAAAAAAAAAGTATTGTCTTATGAATTTGGTGACCAGAGAAAACTTTGTTCACCATTGGCCTGATCAGCAAAATAATCAACTTCCAGAATAATGCAGATTGGCAGATTTGAGGAGCATTCATAAGAAAGAGTGAGGTGTTTGTGCCAGCAATATCCAGGGGAGAGAATATCAGAGGTTTAATCTATTCTATCCCTGGTAAAATGCAATGTGGAAATAGGTGTTTTAAATTATCTCCATTGCCCTACCTCTGTGAGTACCAAGCAACTTTCAAATCATATTTAGCTTATTACCATGCTTGTCCTGATGCACAGAGCAGCCACAGGTTAGACAGCACACAGGAATATACACAGGGTAGACTTCAGGCCTTCCTATCTTTCACTGGGTGTTGCAACACCATTCTGATTTAGGACCTCAATATTCTGTAAAGTTGTGATTATTACTGTAGTCATTAGTTTTTGTCTGTTTTTTGGTTTGTTTGCTTTGTTTTAAACTGACTTAACAACATATATTATCTCACAGTTTCTGTGGGTCAGGAAACTGGGTATGGCTTAATTGGGTCCTCTGATTTAAAGTCTTTTTGAGGTATTAGTTTCATTCATCAAATATACCTTATGCTGCTCCTTCCAGGTACAAGGTAGAATTACACTTTCCTACACCTTTTGTGAGAATTTGCTTTGAAAAGGACCATGTGAGTAGACATGATTTATGTCATTTCTAGGCAGAAACTTTAAGTCAGGACACTATTTGTCATCTCCCTGTTTTCCTGCTTCAGCAATGGTGAAATCAAAGAGATTGAGGCTTCCTTAGCTTCACTTTCTAAAAGAGAACAACAATGAACTTGTAGAGTGGTAATGAGAAATAAAGCTGTTGCTGTTTAAATCACTGAAATCCTGAGGACTGTTTTTCACTGAGGCAGCCTATCTTGACTGTTACCAAAAAGATTTATTATTTTTGGGCAGCCAAGGACATGTTTCTCATGAACTGAAGACTAAGTCCTATCAACCCCACATGGCATATTCTACAGTTGATGACACTATTTTCTGCCTTGTCTCTGATCCTTGTCTTTGGTTCACAAGTTGTTGTTATTTTGAATGGCAGGTAGTATAGTAGACCACAGCGGTTAAGAGAAAAACTTGAAGCTAAAATGTGTCAGGTCTTTATTGTCGACTTGAATGCTAAATGATGCTGTCGAATGAAGAAGGGATTGTGTTATCCATGGAGCCTTCCTATAAAATTATTTCTTCTCTTTATGTTCAGGATACATCTACCTCTTGAGATGACAATTAAACATTCATAAATTACTTTGCAAATTAGAGAGATGTATCTGAACCTAAAACCTTCTACTTCCTATTGCTCCTTCTAAACAAAGTTCCCAAATTCCACCTCCAGTAAGGTAACAGGAAAAGTTTTATGAGGGCTGCCAAACACAGGAATGATGAACCTTCCATTTTCTAATAATTTGATTGTGTTAAATTTGTTTCAGTCACATTGTGTCCTCTAAGATGCCTTGGATTTAAAGTTGATTTTCCCCCACAAGCAGCACTTGGGCTGAGCATTGGTGTATATATATATATTTTTGAAATTAAGAAAATGGCAAGTGGCTTCATGTATTATTTTACTTTATATTTTGCATATTTTATTAAGTATTATTGTCCAGAATTTAGTAATATGTGTTAAGTACTTTATAACCATTTAATTTTGAACTATAGAAGCAATAGTGAATATGAAGAGAATTGGATAGATTTAAAGTATGCTTAGGGGATAAAATCAACAAAGTTTTGTAATAGATTGAACATGGGAAGGCATAGGGAGAGCGAGTTGTCAAGGAGGCTTCTTAGTTCTGGCTTCAGCAACTGAGTTAGTGAAAGTATCTTTCACTGAGACAGTAGAAGAGAAGAGGCTAAGTTTGATTTTATACATATTGAATTTGAACTGTCATTGAAACTAGGCAGTTTTGTATACACATCTGAAACAGCGACTTCTGGGCTAGAGATTTTAAAGTAATGTGCACTGCATAAAGGTGGTAAAGTTATGTGTGTAGAGGAGATGATATAGGAAGAGGATGCAGAATGGGAAAAACCTAAAGAAGAAACTAGAAGTTAAGAAGGTGAAGATCTAAGCCTTTAGACAATGGATTATAAGGATAACTTTATACAATAAATGGAGAAGGAATGGCCGGTGAGATAGAAGGAAATCAGGACAGTGCTGTGTGACAGAAACCAAGGGAAGAGAGTGTTTTAAAAAGTAAGGTATGGGTTTGGGGGATTAAGATGGTGGATAAGAGGCAGGACTAGCTTACAGCTCTTGCTCAGACAGAGAGAGCAGCATGTGGAGACTCATGTGGTGAACTTTTGCTCCAAGAACGACCACAGCGACACACCAGAAAAGCTGAGAGACTCCACAGATCCTTTGAAAGGACTGGATCACTGCTTTAGGCTCCCTGAGATACCGACAAACTGTGAGTTCGCATGCTTTCTCAGCAGGGAGGCTGGTGGTCTGGGTCAAGTTCTCAGCCCTGGTCACTGGCTGCCTGGAAATAGACTCAGTGCTGTTGGTGGGGCAAGGTGGGAATGACTGGCCTTTAGGCCTGCGGGCTGTGTGGGAGTGGGATGAAGCCTGTGACTACCAACTTCCCCACACTCCCCTGGCCACCTGTATGACTCAGCAGAGGCAGCCCAATCCCCCTGACTTACCCGTAACTCCATTGACCTGGTAACCACATCCCCATCTGCCACAGCAACCCCAGCAAGCCCCACCCAAAGAGTCTGAGCTCAGACACAGCTAACTCTGCCCCCACCTGGTGGTCTTTCTGTACTCACCCTGGTTGCTGAAGACAAAGGACATAATCTCTTGGGAGCTCTATGGCCTTGCACACTGCCTGAGAAACCTGAATACTTAACCAAGTGACCCTAAGGCAAGTTTGCTTCCTTTCTAGAGTACCACAACTGAGGTACTCTTGAAAGCACCACCTCCTGGCTGGAGGCCAACCAACACAAAACCAGTGCACTAAACAAAAAAAAATGACCAAGGATCCTCAGAGTCCACTTCACTTCCCTGCTACCTCCACCAGAGCAGATGCTGGTATCCATGACTGCAAGACCTGAAGATGGATCACATCACAAGACTTTGCAGACACTCTTTAGTACCAGCCAAGAGCCCAGTAGCTCTGCTGGGTGGCTAGATCCAGAAGAGCAAAAACAATCACTGCAGTTTAGCCCTCAGGAAGCCCCATCTCTTAGGGAAGGAGAACACCACATCAAGGGAGCACTCCGTGGGACAAAAGAATCTGAACAGCAGCCCTTGAGTCCCAGATTTTTCCTGTGACATACTCTACCCAAATAAGAAGGAACCAGAAAAACAATTCTGGTAATATGACAAAACAAGGTTCTTTAACACCCCTAAAAGATCACATCAGCTCACCAGCAATAGATCCAAACCAAGATGAAATCTCTGAATTGTGAGAAAAAGAACTCAGGAGATTGATTATTAAGCTAGTCAAGGAGGCACCAGAGAACGGTGAAGTCCAACGTAAATAAAAAACATGATACAGCCTATGAGAGGAAAATTCTTCAGTGAAATAGATAGCATAAATAAAAAACAAAAACAATCACAACTTCTTGAAATCAAGGACAAACTTAGAGAAATGCAAAATGCACTGGAAAGTCATAGCAATAGAATTGAACAAGCAAAAGAAAAAACTTCAGAGCTGGAAGACAAGGTTTTAGAAGTAACCCAACAAAGACAAAGAAATAAAGAGTTTAAGAAATGAACGAAGCCTCAAGAAGTTTGGGATTACGTTAAATGACCAAACCTAAGAATAATTGTCATTCATGAGGAAGAAGAGAAATCTAAAAGTTTGGAAAATATAATTGGGGGAATAATTGAGGAAAACTTTTGTGGCCTTGCTAGGAATCCAGACATCCAAATACAAGAAACTCAAAGAACACCTGGGAAATTCATCATAAAAAGATCATTGCCTAGGCACATAGTCATCAGTTTATCTCAAGTCAATATAAAGAATCTCAAGAGCTGTGAGGCAAAAGCACTGGGTAACCTATAAAAGAAAACCTATCAAATTCACAGCAGATTTCTCAGCAGAAACCCTACAAACTAGAAGGGATTGGGGCTCTATCTTAAGTCTGTTTAAACGAAACAATTATCAGTCAAGAATTTTGTATCCAGCGAAACTAAGCTTCGTAAATGAAGGAAAAATGCAGTGTTTTTCACACAAACAAAAACTGAGAGAATTCACCACAACCAAGTGAGCACTATAAGAACTGCCAAAGGAGTTCTAAATCTTGAAACAAATCTGGAAACACATTAAAACAGAACCTCTTTAAAACATGAATCTCACAGGACCTATAAAACAAAAATACAATAGATAGATAAATAAATAACTCCAAGGTTTTCAGGCAACAAACAATGAATGGAATAATACCTCACATCTCAATCCCACCATTGAATGTAAATGGCCTAAAGGCTCCACTTAAAAGATACAGAATTGCAGAATGGATAAGAATTCACCAACCAAGTATCCCCTGCCTTCAAAAGACTCACCTAACACAGAAGGACTCACATAAACTTAAAGTAAAGGGGTAGAAAAAGACATTCCATGCAAATGGACACCAAAGTGAGCAGGAGTAGCTATTCTTAAATTAGACAAAACAAACTTTAAAGCAGCAGCAGTTAAAAAAGACAAAGAGGGACATTGTATTAGTCCATTTTTATGCTGCTGATAAAGACATACCCAAGACTGTAATTTATACAGGAAAAAGGGTTTAATGGACTTACAGTTCCACGTGGCTGAGGAGGCCTCACACTCATGGCAGAAGGCAAGGAGGAGTGTCACATACTTACATGGATAGCAGCAGACAAAGAGAGAAAACTTGTACAGGGAAACTCCACCTTATGGAACCATCAGATCTCATGAGACTTATTCACTATCATGAGAACAGCACAGGAAAGACCTCCCCCTATGATTCAATTACCCCCCACCAGGTCCCTCCCACAACATGTAGGAATTCAAGATGAGATTTGGGTAAGGACACAGCCAAACCATATCAGACATTGTACAATGATAAAAGGAAAATATCACAATCCTAAATATATATGCACCTAACACTGGAGCTCTCAAATTTAAAAAACCATTACTAGTAGACCTAAGAAATGAGATAGACAGCAATACAGTAATAGTGGGGGACTTCAATACTCCCCTGACAGCACTAGACAGGTCATCAAGACAGAACGTCAACAAAGTAACAATGGATTTAAACTATACCCTAGAAGAAATGGACTTAACAGATATTTATAGAACATTCTACCCAACAATCACAGAATATAAATTCTATTCATCAGTACCTGGAACTTTCTCCAAGATAGACCATGTGATAGGTCACAAAACAAGTCTTGATAAATGTAGGAAAATTGAAATTATATCAAATGCTCTCTCAGACCACAGTGGAGTAAAATTGGAAATCAACTCCAAAATGAACCCTCAAAACTATGCAAATACATGGAAATTAAATAACCTGCTCCTGAATGATCATTGGGTCAACAATGAAATTGAGTTGGAAATTTAAAAATTATTTGAACTGAATGATAATAGTGACATAATATATCAAAACCTCTGGGATACAGCAAAAGTGGTGCCAAGAGGAAAGTTCATAGCATTAAATGCCTACATCAAAAAGTCTGAAAGAGCAAATAGACAATCTAAGGTCACATCTCATGGAACTGGAGAAACAAGAACGAGCCAAACCCAAACTCTGCAGAAGAAAAGAAATAACAAAGATCAGAGCAGAACTAAATGAAATTGAAAAAAGAAAATACAAAAAAGGAAACAAAAAGCTGATTCTTTGAAAAAATAAGTAAAATTGATAGACCATTAGTGAGATTAACCAAGAATGGAAGACAAAAGATCCAAATAAGCTCAATTAGAAACAAAATGGGAGATATTACTAATAATACCACAGAAATACAAAAGAGTACAACCCTCCTAGATTAAACCAGGAAGATATGGAAACTTAGAAGGGACCAATAACAAGCAGAGAGATTGAAATGGCAATTTTAAAGTTGCCAACAAAAAACCATCCAGGACCAGACAGATTCATAGCTGAATTCTATCAGACATTCAAAGACAAACTGATACCAATCCTGTAGACACTATTCCACAGGATAAAGAGGGAATCCTCCCTAAATCATTCTGTGAAGCCAGTATCCCCCTAATAGCAAAATCAGGGAAAGATATAACAATAAGAACAACAAAACTACAGACCAATATCCTTGATGAACATAGATGCAAAAATCCTCAACAAAATACCAGCTAACCAAATCCAACAGCATATCTAAAAGATAATCCACCATGATCAAGTGGGTATTAAACCAGGGATGCAGGGATGGTTTAACATCTGCAAGTCAATAAATATAATACACCACAAAAATGAAATTAAAAACAAAAATCAAATGATCATCACAATAGATGCAGAAAAAACATCTTACAAAATCCAGCTAGATAAAATCCAGCATCCCTTTTTGCTGAAAATCTTCGGCCGGGCACGGTGGCTCACACCTGTAATCCCAGCACTTTGGGAGGTTGAGGCGCATGGATCATGAGGTCAGGAGATTGAGACCATCCTGGCTAACACGGTGAAACCCCATCTCTACTAAAAATACAAAAACAAAACAAAACAAAAACCAGCAAAATTGGCATAGAAGGGACAAACCTTAAAGTAACAAAAGCCATCTGTGACAAACCCACAGCCAACATTATAATGAAAGGGAAAAAGTAGAAAGCATTCCTTCTGAGAACTGGAAGAAGACAAGGAAGACAAGGACATCCACTTTCACCACTTCTATTCAACATAACACCTGAAGTCTTAGCCAGAGGAATCAGCCAAAAGAAATCAAGGGCATCCAAACTAGCAATGAGGAAATCAAACTGTCACTGTTCACTGATATTACTGTCGTATACCTAGAAAACCCTAAGGACTCACCCAAAAAGCTCCTAGAACTGGTAAATGTATCCTAGAAATAGCAAAGTTTCAGGATACAAAATTAGTGTACACAAATCAGTATCTCTGACACCAATCACAACCAAGCTGAGAGTCAAATTAAGAACCCAACCTCTTTTACAATAGCTGTAAAAAAATTAAAATGCTTAGGAATATAACTAACTAAGGAAGTGAAAGACCTCTACAAGGAAAACTGCAAAACACTGCTGAAAGAAATCATAGATGACACAAACAAGTGGAAACACATCCCATGCTCATGGATGGGTAGAATCAATATTGTAAAAATAACCATACTGCCAAATGCAGTCTACAAATTCAATGCAATTTCCATCAAAATACCACCATTTTTCTTCACAGAACAAGAAAAAGCAATCCTAAAATTCAAATGGAACCCCAAAAGAGCCCACATAGCCAAAGCAAGACTAATAAAAAGAACAAACCTGGAGGCATCACATTACCCAACTTCAAGCTATACTGTAAGGCTATAGTCACCAAAACAGCATGGTATTGGTATAAAAATAGGCACATAGACCAGTGGAACAGAACAGTGATCCCAGAAATAAACCCAAATACTTACAGCCAACTGCTCTTCAACAAAGCAAACAAAAATATAAAGTGGGGAAAGAATGCCCTATTCAACAAGAGGTGCTGGGATAATTGGCAAGCCACAAGTAGGAGAATGAAATTGGGTCCTCATCTCTCACCTTATACAAGAATCAACTCAAGATTGATGAAGGACTTAAATCTTAGACCTGAAACCATAAAAATTCTGGAACATAACATTGGAAAAACCTTTCTAGACATTGACTTAGGCAAAGACTTTATGACCAAGAACCCAAAAGCAAATGCAACAAAAACAAAAATAAATAGATGGGACTTATTAAATTAAAACCTTCGGTACAGAAAAATAATCAAAAGAGTTAACAGACAACCCACAGAGTGGGAGAAAATCTTCACAATCTATACATCTGACAAAGATTGAGTCCTTTCTAGATTCTAATAACCAGAATCTATGTAGAACTCAAGTCAGCAAGAAAACAAACAATCCCATGCAACAGTGGGCTAAGTACATGAATAGACAACACTCAAAAGAAGATATACAAATGACCAACAAACATATGAAAAGATGCTCAACATCACTAATTATCAGGGAAATGCAAATTAAAACCACAATGTGATACCTCCTCACTCCTGCAAGAATGACCATAATCAAAAAAACAAAAAATAATAAATGTTGGTGTAGATGTGGTGAAAAGAGAAGACTTTTACATTGTTGTTGGGAATATAAACTAGTACAACCACTATGGAAAACAGTGTGGAGATTCCTTAAAAAACTAAAAGTAGATCTACCATTTGGTTTAGCAATCCCACTACTAGGTATCTACCCAGAGGAAAAGAAGTTATTATATGAAAAGATACCTGCACGTGCTTGTTTATAGCAGCACAATTTGCAATTGGAAAAAACATGGAACCAGTCCAAATGTCCATCAATCAATGAGTGGATAAAGAAAATGTGATACATATATATATACACACACACACACACACACACATATATACATACACGCACACATGCACACACGTGTGTGTGTGTATATGTGTGTGTGTATATATATATGAATACTACTCAGCCATAAAAGGAATAAAATAATGGCATTTGCAGCAACTTGGATGAAATTGGAGACTATTAGTCTAAGTGAAGTAACCGAGGGATGGAAAACCAAAACCAAACATCTTATGTTCTAACTCAGGAGCTAAGCTATGAGTTCATAAAGGCATAAGAATGATACAACGGACTTTGGGGACTCAAGGGAAAAGGTGGTAGAGGTGAGGAATCAAAGACTACACATTGGGTACAGTGTACATTGCTGCTTGGGGTGGGTGATGGGTGCACCAAAATCTCAGAAACTACAACTAAAGAACTTATTAATGTAACCAAACATGACCTGTTCCTCCAAAACCTATTAAAATAAAAAATAACTTTTCTTTAAAGGACGGTGTGGTCAATAGCATTCATGTGACTAAGAAATGGGGAAGGCTGTGAAATGTTCATTTAGTAACATGAAGATGGTTGTTGAGTTGTTTCAAAGTAATATAACTGAAAACTGTTTTAGAGTATAAATGAGACAGAAAGCCAGATTTTTGTGAGTTGAGAAATGTCAAACCTGTAATATTAAATATATTCAACTCATTTAAGAAGTTTGGCTGTGAATGGGAGATGAAGGTTCAGGAGTCCGAGACTACTCTGAGCAATATAGTTCCAGGAGTTCGAGATATGTCTGAGCAGCATAGCAAGAACCTGCATGTAAAAAGAAAGTTAAATATTATTTGGGAATGGTGACAAGCACCTGTCATCCTAGCTACTCAGGAAGCTGTTTTGGGAGGACAGCTTGAGCACAGAAGTTTGAGACTGCAGTGAGCTATACACTCCAGCCTGGGCAACAGAGTGAGATCTTGGATCAAATAGATAGATATATAGATGACAGATAGATAGAGATAGATGATTGATAGATAGATAGATAGATAGATAGATAGATAGATAGATAGATGATAGATAGATAATAGATGCAGATAGACATAGATAGATAGATAGATAGATAGATAGATAGATAGATAGATAGATGATAGATAGATAATAGATGCAGATATAGATAGATAGATAGATAGATAGATAGATAGATAGATAGATAGATAGATAGATGATAGATAAACAGCCGAAGAGTTTGAAAGGTAGACTCTTCTATGGGAAAATCTTGTCCATATTTAAAAGCCCCTGGGAAGCAGCCATTACAAAATGGATTTGAATATATATAGAGGAGACAAGAGATAATCAACAGATTATTTATGAGAATGCCGGGGTGATGTGATCTAAGGTACAGAGGAAAGGATTAGCTTTACATAGTGGCACAGGGACTTTTATTTCTGGTACTGATTTAAATCAGCATACATATCAAAATACATTTTTATTTCAATTTTGATTTCCTCTGTGTCTAAAAAGTAATGTAAGAGAAAGTTCTTTTACAACTTATATGTATGCTGTAATTTTTAAAGTTACCTTTATACAATATAAGTTTCAGATTTACTGAATTGTGATTGGAGTTACTGTATTCTGTACTGTATCTGCTTGGAGAATGTTTTGAGATATTTTTGTGACCTAGTAAACTATGTTCAATATTTGGGACAAATGTGCGTTTGCAAAGAAGGTATTCAGGCAAAAAGTTTGGTATATACCAAACACACCTACATTGTCATTACTTCACTTACCTCTTTCTACATGAGAGGCAGTTGTAGTTAAGAGGTCAAACCATAAAGATATTCTCGTGAAGTTCAAATTTCTAACTTACCTGCTTACTATTTTACCTTGAACAAGATATTTGACCTCTCTGTGTTTTATTTTCCTCATCTTTAAACTGATTGTGATTAGAATTCTTGCCTCATTAGTTTCTTTAAAATATTAAATCCATTAGCACGTATAACGCACTTAAATTAGTGTTTGGTGCATAGTAAGACTTAAAAGTGGTGAGATAGTGTTGCTGTTATCCTTGCTTCTAGTTGTGTCCTTGTTCTTCATGGGTTTGGAAAAGTGAATTAAAGTTTCCTACAGGTACTGTTTCTCTATTTTAGCTTATTATTCCCATAATCTTTGTTTTATTAATCCTAATACTTCAGTGTGTCATGTTTTGGTATTTGTATTCAGTGTACTGGTTAGAAATGTAGGTATGTATTTAAAACTATTATGTCTTCATTGTAAGGTGCTCCTTGTTGAATTACATTTTGAATTCAACCTTGCCTATCATTAGATTCATGACTCCTGCTTTCCCTTGGTGCATTTGGCTATGTGTTTATTCACCCTTGTATTTCCCAACTTTCTCATCACTTGTGTTTTATGTGCAGCATGCATACACAGAATGTAGCTTGGTCCTGGTTTGGAAGCTGATATAAGAACTGTTTACTTTTAATATTATAGTTTAATCAATTCACATTGATATTACACTACTTTAGTCTTTATCCATTCATTATAATTTATATTATTCTTTCTGTTTTTACATATATATATATGAAAAATATGATATATACATATATGTCAGAATCAATATATGGTCTGTTTATTTAATTAGCTAGACTCTTACATATTTTTGTTGCTGATTTAGATAAATTTTAATCTTGTTCTATTGGTTGCCAACATTCCCCGCCAGCATGAGCTATCACTATGAAGATATAAGAAGCCCACTTGATTATTTTTCCCTTATAAGTGACTTAAATCTTTTTGTCTGGATATTACAAGAATTCCTTAATTTTGAAGTCCAATAACTTTATTAGGATATGCCTCAGCTTTGATCTTTTTATGTCAGGTTTTCCTCTGACATGTTAGGCCCTTTTATTTCCAGAGAGTATCTTTGAATTATATTTTTGAATATTTTTATTTTTGATCATTTTGGTTTTCTTCTTTAGGGGTACCAACTATGCATATGTTAGATCTCCTTTATTGGTATTGTATATTTACATTGTCCCTTGAATCTTTTTTCAGTAATGATCCTCTTACCTTGTATTTTGCTTGTTTTCATCACTGCTGTTTATATATTTATTACTGTGTTTTTAGCTAGGTTTATACTCCATTATGTTGTTTTCAACATGGGCTTCGAATCTGTAATGGTTTGATTTGTTTTCTAATCCACTTCTTTCCTAAACTTTTCTAGCTTATGTTATTTTGCCATATCTTCTTTGAGTTCTTGTACTTCTTCTTGCTTTCCAATAAAGTTTATTTCATTAAAATTTTTTCTATTTATTGCATTGAATTTATTATATTTATTATAATTTCTACTTTATGTCTTGATATCTTTCTTCCTTTATTTTTTAGTCATTGTGTATAGTTCCTTAATTCATTCCTTTTATTTTATACTTTTAAAAAAATTTTAAATAAATTTTATAATGCATATTTGAGGATTTACATCATGATGTTATGGGCTACATAGATGGTAAAAGGATAACTGTAGTGAAGCAAATTAACATATCCATCATCTCACATAGTTACTTTTTTGTGGCAATAGCAGCTAAAATCTACTTATTTAACAAAAATTCCAAATACAATTTTATTACTTATAGTCCTCATGTCGTACATTACATATCTAGACCTGTTCTTTCTACTTATCTGATACTTTTTATTCTTTGACCTACATCTCCCCATTTTCTATCCAAACCTTTTACCCCCTGGCAATCACTATTTATTCTCTATCCTTTTAAAGATTCCAAAAATAAGTTAGATTACAAAATATTCATTATGTGTCTAGCTTACTTCACTTAGCATAATGTTCTCCAGGTTCATCCATGTTGTGGCAAATGACAGGATTTTTTTCTTTTTTAAGGCTGAATAATATTCCATTGTGTGTGTGCTTGCTTAGTCCATTCATCCACCAGCAGATACTTAGGTTGTTTCAATATCTGGGCTATTGTGAATAATGCTTCAATGAACATGAGAGTGCAGATGACTTTATGAATCGGTGATTTCATCTCCTTTGGGTATACACTCAGAAGAAGGATGGCTGGGTGATACAGTAGGTCTAGTTTTAGTCTTTTTAGGAATCTCTATACCACTTTCCGTAATGGTTATACCAATCCACATTCCCAATACCAGTGTGCTAGGGTTTCATTTTCTCCACACTCTCATCAACATTTATGTCCTGTCCTTTTGATATCAGCCACCCTAACAATTGTGAGGTGATGTCACATAGTGGTTTTAATTTGCATTTTCCTCATTATTAGGGATGTTGAGCACTAGTTTGTTCCTTTTAGGTTATTAGTTTGTAAGTGGTGTGTTTCTCTTGTAATAGCAAGAAGTCCTCTTAGTCTTCTTAGCCTTTACTTGTCTTGGCTACCAGAGATTGGAGCCACCTTGCAGATTCCCTCACCTCCATCTCTTTGCTTCCTAACTGCTACTGCAAATGGAGCTTCTTGTATTTCTTATTCTCCTCTTCCTACCAGCTTCTTTGTCATGCCAACTGGATTCAGGAAAACTCCAACCATCAGCCAGTGATCACAATTCTCTTGTTTTGAAAAAGCAAAGTATTGGCCCTCAGTAAATGTCACTTGCTTGAGAGATTTGTGTCTTACCAGTTGTATCTGAGATGTGTAATATCTGATATCCGCTAAGGATCCTCTTGCATTGCAGTTTGTCCTTTACTAAGTTGGGAAGGCTTTTGATTCACATATTGTGATTTGAGATTACCACTGTCTCCTAATTTCATCAAAAATGGAGCTTGCTTTCCAAATTGCTTTTGGATATGTTCTAAAAGAAGAATAAGAAACTTCAATCTTGGACTATGTTAAAATCAGATGTTTTCTGAAATTCTGTGGTTCACCTTAGAAGAGAATTGTCCACATCATTAATTCTCTCAGGAAATGTATGGTTTGTTTTCTTATGAAAACTGCTCTGGTTCTTTTAATTTTTATTCATAAACAAATAATCTTCACCATATTACCATGTTCAGTTTTATGGATATTATATAACTAAAAATGTATTCTTTTATTAAAACTTTTTATTTTTAAACATTGCATATTTCCTTAGTGATGGATTTTAATCATGAGTCTATTTCAATCAAGTCTAAATTGTACCTTTACAATGGCATCTAATAGGATTCATTTCCTTTTCTGTATTGTTTACTTTGTTTTCTGACTTGAGTGTATTTGTCTGTAGACCCGTGATAACATTTGTTCCCCATATTTCATCATCTTAATTTTTATGAGAAATTCCTGGATCTCCCCTTCACCAAATGACTTCTTTTTATAGCTATTTCTATTGTCCATATTTGCATTTTTATCTGTTTATTTCTCAGCTCCACACCTAAATTCATTTCAAATACCTTTTGATCAAGCTAGTACATGAAATAATTTGTCAGACACATTTTTGCCAGCTTCTTGATATGCACTCACGCAACTCTTGCCAACAGTCTATGCTTATGGTATTTTTATGGTATGTTTCAAAAATTATATCCAGCTCTGCCACGCTACATATGTAGGCAGTCATTCACTTTAATTTTCTACTAAAATGTAAATATCTTCAGATACACATTTCAGATCTGCCTACTATTTATTCCCCATGAGGAACAGCAGAAATGTATAGTAATTAGTCTGGTAGATGTATCATGGCAGAATAGCCATAACACTTCAGACACTCTAGGAGGAATATCATTCAGTGATGACTGCTTTCATATCTGTCACTAAATTACCGTGACCTCTCTCCATTTGGGGTAAGCAGCAAGATTCTTCTCACTTGTTGCTAGGGCTTGTGACTACAAGTATATTATTTTAAATGACTGGGTTCAACCAGAATGTTATAACACACCAGCGTGTCTGACAGAGCTATGAAAAAGAAGTGCAGTTACAGGTAGCAAATGATAAGTGTGCAGTACATGTTCTCTTTGCTTAAAACAAGGCATGCTTTAGAAGATCCACTTGAGGATGATGGTTTATGGTGTGCTGGAATGAGTAAAGAACTAACTGCCTTAGAAGGCAAGAGGAATCTCTTTCAGAAAGTCCAAAATCATTGTGTTGCAGATCCATTTTTTAATCCCAGTATCTTCTAGTTCTCTGCTGAGTAATGTTATTTCATGTGTTCTTCAATCACTGATATTTTTCTTGATTTTTGGGTTTCCTCTTAAATTATGTTTTCATTTGGTCTCAAATCATTATTGTCTCCTCCTTAATGAACCAAACAAAAGAATATCAATTAGAGTTTTTCCATTACAAATGCATTCTCTTGTGTTTGTGGTGGATATAATTAGTAGTTTAATTCAGGTAGGGATGTAAACAAAGTACATAACTTGTACCACACTGCAAACTTTAAATAGTCGTTTCTTAGCTATATACATACTATACCCTCTGCATAACAGCTCCCATCCTTTACCTCTGCAAAATGCCTAGAGGTATAATTGAAAATGGATTTTGGTAATAGCTATACAGTAATCTGATGTGGTAACCTGATGCCCTACTCATGGAGAGTTCAATTTAAATAATTATCTATC
The DNA here is from genome assembly GCF_003255815.1 of Theropithecus gelada. Classification (NCBI taxonomy): domain Eukaryota; kingdom Metazoa; phylum Chordata; class Mammalia; order Primates; family Cercopithecidae; genus Theropithecus; species Theropithecus gelada. Next base: position 166,503,680 of record NC_037668.1, read on the forward strand.
ACCAACCCTTTGCTCACATCTGGTATTAGATTTAAATGAGCAGGAAGAGATCTTTGCCTTGACATAGGAAAAATCTTACTAAACCAAGAAATACTTAGGTTAAAGAAATTAGAGCATTGAAAGGATACAGTTTCAATCAGAATAGATAAATTTAGGAAGAATATATTGAATTTAGGGGCACAAATTACAGAAAATAGAAATACTAAAAGCAGAAAAGTAAAAGACATTGAAAACAGCAAGGCTTATCAAAGTTTACTTGTTGCAAGTCTTACAATTATTTTATGGGTCTAATTTTATATTATTTTTTATGTCATTTAACAAGGGATTATCATTTTCTTATGAACTATTGGTTATGTTAGAAAACAAGTCAAATTCTTACTATTATCTCCCTCCCACTTTCTATGGAAAATTAAATTTATTTTCCTTTCAAGTTATTCTTTCCCCTTCTGTGCCTTCCCTCTTAGATAATGAAGCACTAGCTTCTTCTACATTACCTGACATTTTTCTAGTGAAAACAAACTTCCCATTGATTAAAATTCCCTTAGAGATGTTTTGTAAAAAAGGAGTAAGTTTGAGTGGGTTTTTCTCCCATTTTTCTCCAGGTGGAGTAACTGCATTGATAGGCTGTGTGGCTTCAAGGTAATGGCATTCCAGCATGTCACGTGTTGCTATGGTGCTGAGAATCATATTCACAGGCTTCCTTTTCATGACATCTTCATCTCTGATCTTAGATACACTACATGCATTGCTAATTTACTCCTGGCTGCACACAAACATCTGCGTGTTCTCAGTTTTTCTTTCCCCCTACCTTTAAGAATGCCCATCATTCCTTGTCTTCAGTTATTAATGTGACTCATTATGTGCTTCTCCAGCTGTCCTCAAAATGTATGCTGAATAAGACATGAGGAGGGAAGCTTAAAAAAATAAGATAGCTTGTCCAATCTAGGCAAGTCATTAGATGAATGAAAGTCAGAAATGAGAGGAAAATTTTCCATACTATATAGTTGGCTTTGCAGTATGAGATGGATAGAAAGATACAACTTTATTCCAATATTATTATCAATGATCACATACATTCAGTTTCAGAAGATGCTTCTACATTTCAAGTGTTTTTTCTAAATGATGGGATTAAGTAAAGAAGATTGCCCCGATCTGCAGAATACTATAGACTTATAGTAAGCATTACAACTGTTACAAAATGTCTAGATATTAAATTTAGCCATTTGCTTTTAATTGTATTTTTACAGATATATCATTGGTACATATACATATATGTATCACCATTAATGATAATGGCATCTAATTTTAGGTGATGATTTGTTTCACAACATTTCACATATGGGTGCTTTACACAAAAATATTAAAGAACTAGAAAACATAGGACTTCTCATTGCATTTTCATTATAATGTAGTTTATAATGTTACTCTTATGTATGACAACCATCATCATTGATGACCATGTATGTGGTATAATTTCACTAGATATTTGAAGACATCAATATCTCCCTGCTGACTTTTCTTACCCAATGGTTAATACCAGAAATTTCAGTGTTAAACTCTTATTTTCCCCGTTAGTTTATCTGTCTTTCTATTCATCTTCCTTGTTTCTTTTTCCTTTATGTCTTCAATTCAATCATTTACTTTTAAATTCTTGTTTGTTCTCTATTTGTTCATTTAATGAAAACCAGGGACTTATGCTAGGAATACAAAGATAGTACCAACAAAAGATGTTATCTGTATTCACCTATAAATTCTACTGGGAAGATGTTCATTAATCTGAGCTGGTATCAGTAACTGACTCCTCAGTATGGCCAAAGCACCTGAAAATGGGCTTAAAAAAAGGGGTTACAGAAGAATATGAAGGTTTCGGATGGTTGAGTAAGGGAAGGCATACCAAATATGGCAACAAATAGAATTCTAGGCACTGAAGGTAACTTCATCAATTTCACCTGTTTGTCCAAAATTGACTCCATATTAGAAAATCTAGATTATTTAACATCATTGCAACCATTTCTTCATTTAATCATTTTTCTAAAAACTTATACATATACATTCCCTCCAGGAAATTTCAGTTATCCAGGTTTAGTGCACAAATATTTAGATTTCTTGGCAAACATTATTTTCTTTTATTCCTTTTTTTGAATGAACATATATTTATTTATGTATTTATTATAGAGACAGGGTTTCTCCATGGCCCAAGCTGGCCTGGAACTCCTGAGCTCTGGCAATCCGCTGGCCTCGGCCTCCCAAAGTTCTGGGATTACAGGCGTGAGCCAACTCGCTCGGCCATAGACATTCTTTTCACACAACGTAACTGTCTATTTATTTCTTAAAGTGACTGCATTGTTCCCAAATAAAAATGCCTAACTTATCATCTAGAAAATATCAATCTAGCCCTTTTGCTTACTTTGCAAAATTAAAACAGTATTTTGCAAAGATTGAGTGGGACACAGATTGGAGGATGACTTAGAGAGAACAGAAGCTGGAAACGCAGAAGCAATGTAAATACTCATTTTTCAGACTTAAATGCCACCTCTTTTCATCCTATCCTTGGCTTCCTTTTGCCAGGCAGATAGGAACACATATTTCTCTAATTTCCTTTAGCACATGGTGAGATATATGTCAAACTGTCTTTATATTTTGTGTCAATATTCTATTCATATTTATTTAACTATATATAGTTGTCCACGATCTACATCAGAGGTAATAAAGTACTAATTTTACACTAGGATAGTGGTAAAGGAAAGGAATTTATAGGCGGAAATGAGTTTGGGAAAGATCGTGAAGGAAGAATTGACAGAATTTGATCCCTGATTATATGCCAGGTGGAGGTGGGGGAGAGCAAAGTTTTATGATAAGTTTTATGCGTAATGTCCTGGGAAAATAGTGGTACCCTATGAGCAGAAGTGGGGACAAGATATTTGTTGGGAAAACCGTAATACCGAGCTGGACAAAGTCAACATTTGGCAGAGAGGATTAATGGACTGTTAGGGCTAAATTCAGAAATGGAAAGTTCAAATAAGATTCCCCATCGTCAGGTGTCCTTTTTTCTCACCTGGAAGCCGGGAGGAGGAGGATGCGTGTTCAAGTCCCTCAGGCTTTCCTCTTTCTTCAGCAGAGGCTGCAGCCGCCTTTTTTCGGCCCCCATGGAATCCTTCACTCTCACCTTGGTGCCCGTCTGCACCATCTGAGCAATGCCCAGATCCTCCTCCAGATGGTGCTGCTGCCTCCTCCACTGCCACTGGTGCCCAGAGCCTGTGCTGCAGCTGTGCCACTCCTGGCGGTGTGGACAGGGCCTGGGCGAGCCCTTAGACCATGAAGAACTCTCCCGGGCCTCTACTCCTCTACCCCTTTGGGCCTTGTAAGGTCCTTAGGGGAGTCCTGGAGAACAGGCTGAGAGGAGGGTGAAGGCCCTGACAGGTGATGACTTCTCTGACCAGATGACTGAGCTCTTGACTTTACAGCTCTCCTCCCTCTAGAGCCCCCCCATGTGACCCCAGCTAGACTCCCTCCATTTTCCCTGCTCCCACATGACCTGGAAGCCATGGCCTCCCTCCTGAAGTAGGAGCTGGAACAGATGGAAAACTTTTCCTTTGATGTCCTAATTCCCCCACCACCTATTCCCATGGCCACCACAGCCACTGGTAATGCCTCTCCCTCTTCCCCTCCCCACCTTTGACCTTCTCTAACCCCCTGCCCTGTATACCCTTGACTTGCAGGCCTCTCCTGCCCCAACAAGTCTGTGCAGGGGAACAGGCTTGATGTCCTTGTCCTCACCACAGTAGCCTCCTCCCCCTCCACCTAGCTCTCTAGCCTGGTCTCCTACCCCAACCCTGACACCACCCAAGGGTACCACATGCAAAAGAACAGAGACCAGAACAAGTCAGAGCCTCTGAGGATACCACTGGAAGAAATGGGCAGAGGGTGAGGCCCTGGGGGAGAACTGCCATGTCCTGGAGTCACAGGGCAGGAGCTGAGGGAGAGGGCTGAGTCAGTCGAGCTGGAGCTTAGGAAGTCAAGGATCTGCTCACCAGGCCACGGACTAGGTTCCAAGCCAGAGGACCACCACAGCTAGGTGGGCAGGGGCTCTGTGTTGTAAGGGGAGCTGGTTTTCAGCCCTCGCTCACTTTTGGTTTTGTGTTGAGGTGGGAGGGGCCCCTCTGTCATCCCTTTGTCTCCAACTTCATTCCTACTATCAAACCCTTGCCTGTTTTGGGGGCAGGGGTAAACAATGTCTGACCGTGTTTTCCAGGCTTGTCTCAAACTCCTGGGTTCAAGGCATCTTACCTCTGCCTCCCAAGGAACTAGGGCTACAAGGTGCACAGGCCCCTACCTCTGATTTTATCCATCTCTCCTCTCCGGTCCCTTTCTGAATGTGGTTCCCCTTCCTTCCTCAGAATGATGGAATGTTTGCCCTCAGTCAACATTTACACTCCCCAAATAACCCAGGAACTAAGGTACACAGGGAATGCAGAGAGCAGGACAGAGCTTAGAAACCTGATCCCTTGAAATTCAAATCAGTGGTTTCTTGCAAGTTGTTTTTGGTGGGTTCTGGACTGTCTGTGGGATACAATAAGGAAGTAGGGTCAGGAAGCTAGGCAGAAATACTATGCAAATGAGAATAGGAAAGCTGCCTGGTTATGTAAGTCAAGGAAGGTTGTAAGAATGGAACCCATATAATAAAAGCAAAAATGCAAGCCAAGTGCCCTTGGGGAACTGCCTTTGGAGAGGGAGCCAAAAGATGGTCAAGTTCACAGAGCAGGTGAATATACAGGCAAATGAGGAGAAATGGGCAGGGTTGAGAATGGCCATAGTTGGAAACTATTCACTTTAACTTTAGGAAATCAGTATTTTTAAGGTGATGGGGGAGGGGTCTGCATCAGGTGCAGGAGAGCAGGGATGGATCCTTTGTGGGATTATGAACAGAAATAAAATGAAGAGTTTCTTTTTGAGAAAAAAAATCAAATTAGAGCAAAAAGGATGTATATCAGAGAGTTTTGGAGTGATAAACTACAAAGTGGTTATGTTCAGCTATTAATTTCAAAGCCAGGTTCTGTGAGTGCCACTGGTGCAATTAAAATATATCTAAGTCACAACTACATAGGAAAATCACCTCTTTTACCATTGCTTTTAGTGGCTTTCTATATTCTAGACTTTGCTAGATTTTAAAATTCATAATATATTTAATATTCATAAAAAGTATTAGAATGACTAATATTAAATTATTACTACTTTCCCTTTAAAGATGAAGAAAATTAAGTTTGAAGATGGTAAATTTTATTTTGCAGACTCACAATATACTAAGTGGTAAACATGGATTTGAAAAAAGATAATTTTGTGTCTGAATGATGACAGTTTTATTGTTTTTAAATTTTTTAAAAATTAGTAAGCTGTGTATATTATGTAGTCTAAGCTCTATAGTCTTTAGTTGCTCACAGTTTATATTATGTAAAAATATTTTTAAAATTATTACTTGATAATATATTATTAATATTATTAAATAAGAATGCTAGTAGTTTAAAGCAATCTCAAATGTTTAGATATTAAACCCTTTATAGATTGTTTGTAACTTCCCATTTAAACAATTAATCCTATAAACTTCAGCCAAAAAGTTTTGTTTTCCATGTAAAGGTTCTTGGTTGCAAATGACAGAAACCAATGCTACTTATTGGAAGTAGTAAAGAAAAAGAAAGTTGAAATAATGTATAGTACCTTGCATAACCAATAGAAAGACAAGAGAACACATTACAGAAAATTGTATTAGAAATAATTGAGGCTGGGCACCCAAGAAGTCAACCATCCAGTGTCAGCACTATACTAACGATGACTTATTGCTCCCAATTTCACCACTGTCACATAAATAATATCTGTCTGTCTCTTCATCTATGCAGCCCTCCCTTGAGATTTAAAGATATGGTCAAAAGCCTAAGCCACATACCTGTCCTTTAATTACCAGGGAATACATAGAGAGAACCACCTCTTTCCATTTGATTTCCAGAGTGGGAGAGAGGGCCATGTCTCCACACCATTTGAAGATCCCATCAAAATAAGAAGTGTTTGAATGTTGATTAGGCACATCCCAACAATTTGGAAATGAAGTTGTATATTAGTTGAGACAAGTGCCTTTTCTAAGAAATCACTGTCATATATTAATTATGAATAGCTTGGAGTAACACAGCCTAATAACAAAGGAAATTCTAGCATCTAGGTCTCTGGACCCTCTTTCCTTTTTATCATGTTACACATGTTTATCCACATCTTTATGGTATATAGTAAATACAATACCAATTACAGTGCCTGGCATGGTACATGTACTCTAAAAGTTTCTCCATTTTTCTCTCTTCTCTGTTTTGACTGCTGACTTAAGAAATGAGTTTTCTCATGCATCTGCATTGAAGATTATATTTTATTATACTTCTAATATAAATCTTTAAGAATGACGTCTTTGAAATTGTCACCTTACATTTAGCATCAGCATAAGCTTATGTGTCAGTGAATGAAACAGGATCACTAGGAGAACTTGGAGTAGTCAGCCGTTTTAGACATTAAAGCAGATAACTGATTTCTTGCTTCACTTGTGAGGGAAAAAAAAAAGCTAGGTTTCTCAATTTGAACACGTGTGTGAATCGGTAATCTAAGAAAGTTGAAAATTCAGGTAAGTTCTGAAATTCTTATTCTATTCAACTCAAAATAACTATATGTTTTATCATAGTTTTGCCCTGTTTTGCACAAAAAGAAGAGACTTTAAAACTTGTGTTTAAATAATTAAAATTTAGTTTGTATGATAAACAGCCTCACCATTAGCATCAACAACAGAGATATTTACCTGTGTTTGTTCTTTGTAGGTGCTGTGCTGGTCTCTTGCATAAGCATGAGACAGGTAATTTCCCTCGAGTGTTTTAGTTATAGAAAAGCTATTCAAAATATAAAGGCAGTGCAAAAAGGGGAAAATCCAGTAGTCCTTTCTTTGTTAGATATGTGCATAAACACATATATACCTACCTACACACATATGTATATGTACCTAAACACATACATACAAGTATTGATACATATCATTCCTGTATTTTACAATACAACCAAGAAAACAAGAAAGGACAATGTGACACTATATCTCCACTACATAACAGCTGTTTAAAAGATTTTTCAATGTTATTTCCATATATCATTCATTGACATAAATAAATGACAAAAGGTTAAAATGTTTCTTTATTTAAAAACTTTTGCTGATTAGAACAAGATGGCAAGAGCGGGTTTTCATGTTCCCTCACATCGCCCCATTAAAACAAATAGAGCAACTGGAGTAGGATAGCAAAATTAAAAATAGCTTTTGGAAAATCTACAACAAATTTACAATAAATCTAAAGCAAAACTAAGATATCTCTGCAGACCTTACAATATAGATACAAGGGCCAAACTGCTGACAGCAACAAGACCCATGTGTCAGCAATTGTGTGCAGGCTGGAGAGGTGAAGCAAAGGGACTACAGATGATTGCCAGAGAATGCCAAATAAGCCAATGAGTACCCAACTGGAATTCTAAGCGAACCAATGTGAGAACAGCAGTTAAAACTGGGAAGGGGTTTTGCAGGCTCAAATTAACAGATGAATGCAAGGGCATTGTGGTAAAATTGTATGGTGCTTGGTGGATCTAGGTGTATGAACACTTAAAATTAACCTAGCAAAATCCCTTCTAGGTTAAACCCCTGCACCAATCAGAAACTACCAGGACTAAGAGCCACATTTAGCAGGATAAGGACAATAGGGGCAAAGGAGAGAGATGGTGGAGATATAAGTGAGAGAGGGGGAGAGGGCCAGCATATCTCAGAAAGTATGCAGTCATATTTCTAACCCTTCCTGGAAACAAAAGCGCTAGAGGGAGGGAGTGCTAGAATGATAGTTAATTAAGCCAACCTTGCCCACCCTCCCCTCGTGATAATAAAGGAAAGCTCATCTTACTTATTCATGAATAATGGAAAAGGTCTGTGGTCAGATATTGTATATAATTATAAAAAAGATATGCCCATATTATGTTTGAAAAGTGTAACTATTTCAAAATTAGCTAAAAATTAGGAAAATTATAGAACTATAAAATAACATCATTAAGGAGAATTAGAAAACCTACATATTAGGTTATGGGGAAAATTATTTTAAAAGGCTAATGACGTGTTGAAAATAGAAACAATAGAAAAAATCTTTTTGAAATGAAAACTAAATGATAAGGAGCATCAGAAAAAATAAACACAATAAATTATGTCTAAAAATATATGGAAGAAGGGTAGGAGAAAATTTTGTTTTAATTTTCAAAAAGAGAAGAAAGAGATATGAAAGATTTGAGAGAATGTAGTAGATGTAAAAAATAAGCCAATCAGATGTGGCAAATGTATGCAAGAGTCACAAAGAACAATACCAACAAAATGGAATAGCATCAATACTAAAATTATTACTCAATACACTGTCAAAAATAAAGACTTAAAACTATATATAAATGGGAATAAATTTAGCCAAGGAGACAAAAGACTTATACACAGAAAACTAAAAAGCATTACTGAGATAAGGACGACACAAATAAATGGAAAGACATTCCATAGACTAAAAGTTTATGGACTGGAAGACTTAATATTTTTATACTCCTCAAAGTAATGCACCAATTTAATACAATCTCTATCAAACTCTCAAGGATATTTTTTGCAGAAATAAAAACTTACCCTAAAATTCACATACAATCTCAAAGGACCTCAAATAACCAAAACAATTTTGAAAAACTACAAAGTTGGAGGGCTCACACTTCCTGATTTCAAAACTTACTACAAAGCTACAGTAATCAAAATAGTGTGGTACTGCCATAAGGATAGAAATGTAGGTAAGTGGAATAAAATACGGAACTCAGGAATAAACCTTGGCATATAATGGTCAATTAATTTTCAATAAGGGTGCCAAGACCATTCAATGGGGAAAACTGTAGTCTTTTCAACAGGTGGTGCTGGGAAAACTAGATATCCACATGCAACAGAATGAAGTTAGATCCTTGCCTTACAGCATATAAAAAAAAATTCAAATAGATCAAAGAGCTAAACATATGAGCTAAAACTATAAACCTCTTAGAATAAAATATAGGGAAAATCTTTATGATATTGGATTTGGTGATGATTTTTTTGGATGTAACACCAAAAGCACAGACAATTAAATAAAAAATAGGTAAGTTGAGCTTCTTCAAAGTTAAAAACTTGAACATGAAAGGACACTATCAAGGGAGTGAAAAGTCAACCCACAGAATGGGGGTATTATTTGCAAATCATATATCTGATAAGGGATTAATATTGAGAATGTATAAAGAATTCCTTAAATTCAACAATTAAAACACAAACAAAAGACCCAATTTAAATATAGACAAAGAACTCAAATAGACATTTCTCCAAAGAAGATATACAAACGACCAATAAGTAGGTAAAACGATGCCAAATATCACTAGTCATTAGGAAAATGCAAATGACAATCACAAGACAGCACCGCACACGCATTAAAGTGACTTTTATCAAAAGAATGGAAACTAGTGCTAGTCGGAATGTAAACTGGCAAACTGGCACAGTTGTTGAGGAAAACTGGCGTTTCTTCGGAAAGTTAAAAATAGAACTAACATATGATCTAGCAATTTCACTTCACTAGATACATACCTAAAACAATTTCTGTAATCCCAGCACTTTGGGAGGCCAAGACAGATAGCAGCACCCTGTCTCTACAAAAATAAAACGAAGGGTGTGAGTGCCTGTAGTCCTAGCTACTTGGGAGGCTGAGTGGGGAGGATCTCTTGAGCCCAGCAGTTCAAGGCTGCAGTGAGTTATGACCATGCCACTGCACTCCAGCCTGGGTGACAGAGCAAAACAGAGCAAAATCTTGTCTCTAAAAAGAAAATTAAAAATTAAAAAATAATAAAATTGAAAGCAAGGACTCAAACAAATAGTTGTATACAAATATTCATAGCAGTGTTATTTACAATAACCAAATGTTGGAAGCAACCCAAATATCTATCAACAGATTGGTGGATAAAGTATAGTAAATGCATGCAAAGGACTATTACTCAGGCTTAAAAAGGAGTGAAATTCTGATACATGCTACAGTGTGAATGAACTTTGATGAGATTATCTAAGTGAAATAAGCCAAATGGAAAAGGACAAATGTTATATAATTCTATTTAGAGGAGGTACCCAGAGTAGGCAAATTCATAGAGACAGAAAGTAGAATACAGGCGAACAAGGTGGATTGCTGAGTAGAAATGGGAAGCTTGAATGGTGGAAAGTTTCCATTGAGGAGGATGATGAATAAGTTCTGGGAATGGGTAGTGGTAATGGTTGCACGACATTGTGAATGTGCTTAATGCCACTGAATTGCATACTTAAAAATTGTTAAAATGCCATGTTGTAATATATGTTTTACTACAATAAAATAAAATATACATCAGGTATCTAATAAAAGATAGAAAAATGGGATTAAAATTATATATAAAAATTCCATGTCATATATCTGGGAAAATCAACTCAGACTGGATCAACATAGAGATATGTTTTGGTAAACTGTTGGACTTTACAAAAAAGAAAAGAAGCCTTTGGCACTGTGACTAAACAAACAACTAATTTATTAATAAAAATAACCTAGATTGTTATCAGATTTTTAACAACAATTCTTTATGCGAGAAGAAAATGGGAGATTTTTTTGAAGAAGGAGAAATAAAGTGTGAGTCAAAGTTTTTATTTCCAGCCAAACTGAGCTTAAATTATAAAGTCTCCTGACAAACTAATATGACAATATGAGAACTCAGAGAATATTGTCCACATAGGCCCCTTCTGAGGAATGTTCTAGAATATAAATTTGAAACAACTAAAAGACTAGAACAATTTAGGCCTAAGGATTGGGAGATAGCAGAAGGATTCATTCAGTCTCCCAGGAGTACAAGAGAAGTTAACTGTCACATGACAGCAGAGAATTGAGATACATACCAACATTAAAGTCTATATGTTCCAGAGTGAAGTATATGTTCCATATAAATCTATATGTTCCAGAGTGAATTATAGGATTTCACACTGGAGAGCTCTTTTTATTTATTTATGATACAGGCTTTTAAGAACCCATTGAATTAGGTTGCATGACATCTAAGGATTCATTTTCCATTTCAAGAATTCCTTGTCATTTTAATTTTAGTAAATATTTCTTCTTTCCCACAAAATAGGGTGAGATGCTATTAGGGACATAGTGTTTTCATAGTTTAATAATGGACCTTTAGATTAAATTCACATCGTTATTTATCATAGCCTTCACTAGAAACTCAAGCTTTAGCATATAATTTTATGAATTCCTTCTGTTCCCCATATCTCTAAGTATCTCCTAAAAGGCCTCAAACCTCCACCCTTTTCTGCCCTCCAGTCACTTTCACTGTGTTCTCTGGAATGCATTACCTTGTATCATCTTCAGTTCCTTAATCTCTTGGTATTCAATAATATATTTTTTCATCCTCAGCAACATACACTCAGCATTGTAACCTTGTCACATATTCCTCAAGTTCTCTATCCCAAGCTTCCCGTTCTAATAGCCACCTCTGATTCTACATCACTGAATCCAGAATTTTTACTTCAGCAATGAAATGTTCAAGTCATTGATCCCACTGCCATGGTAGTCTCCGTCTCCCCTTTATGTCATTATTAGTTTAGATTCTGATTACTTATATATTTATCTGCCTTTCTCTTCTTTTCCTTTTGTCACAGTCATCTGATAAAACCCCAAACCTAGTTAAGCCTACTGTATCTGCCTATCCTGTCAATGCACCAGAGCAAATGAACACTGAATAAAAATTACACAAACTTTTTCTACCTAGTCCTAGATGAACTTCTCACTAGCTGTCTATCTCTCTTGTTTCATCTTATACAATTTTCTTCCATCACTTTCTAGACTACATTGGCATTCCTTCTGTTCCATGAACAGATCATTATAAGCCTCATCTTTGGAACCTCTAGCTCATTCTCACTTTAGGGTTTTTATACTTAGCAATTCTCTCTGCTTTAAATGTTTCTCCTTATCTTGTCATGATTGCCTTTTTCTTGACATCTAGGGATGAGTTCTAAGATCATCTTCCCAGAGAAGCCTGTCCTAGCAACCTCGTCTAAACCTACTCACTATCACATCACCGTGTTTTAATTTTCTGCATAGTTCTTATTGTCATCTGATCATTGTTTCCTTTTAAGCATTGGTTTACTCCTGTTTCCCCGCTCAGAATGCAAGATCCATGTGGATAGGGACTGGTCTTTTTTAATGTGCTGAAATATCCCTAGGTCATGGAACTATGTAGCAGGATAGATAATTCTTGAATTTCTGAATGAAAATATCCAAGCTCATGAGATGTTTGTATAAAGTCAGAATTACAACTCATTCATTTACCATAAGAATATTATCAAAGAGAATAATATTTAAAGCAACATAGTGTTTTCATTTTCATTCATCAGGCTAGCTTCAGAGTCAAGTTAGAATTAGAATGCCAGTTCATTAATTTGAAATGAGAAATAATCATCACAGAGAATGGACTAATGGACTATCATGATACATCTGCTATCAGGATTTTTTTTTTTTTAACCAGTGAATCTAAATGAGAAACAATGAAAATCAAAAATGAGAAACAATGAAAATCTTTGTGAACAAGGAATTAGAATAAAGAGAATTAGGGGAGAATCAAATAATGTAATACCATCGAAATAAGAGATAATATCAATATGTTTACAATAGAAGTGGTCTTGCGAATCTTGAAGTGCTTGAGGATGGTTTGCTAAACTTATAAAACAAAGTGTTTATTTTAAAAATAAGATTTATTAAATACTACATGCTAAACACTGTATTAACACTTTAGATGAATTCCCTCATATAAGCCTCACAACAAAACTAGTTTTGCATATTTATAGTAATTAGAGTTTCAATAGGAAGCAGGTTTTATCCCAGATAATCCATATGGAAAGACCTCAATGAAGCGCCTGCTTCCTGAGATGTGGGCTTGCTTAGGGAAACCAGAAAGAGGCAGGCGTGAGACCCACAAACCAGAGACAACAGACGTTTGTTATCTTCACAGGGGAAGGAACAAGGTGAGGAAGCAGTGTTTCTGGAGATCAATGAGAGCTACTATAGAAGCACAGAGGATTGGAGGAGCATCAGCTGTACAACAGGAACTGTAATCATACTCAAGAAGGGACATAGCTACTGCCAGAGACATAGAGCAAATCAAGGAGAGAGTGGGGAAGAAATGCCCTGATCTTGCTACCCTCTTCTTCTCTTTCTTCCTTCCGGTGCCCTCCATGGGCTGAGCCTAGCTGGCAGCTTGTAGGCAGCCCACAGGAGTCAGTCTCCTGAGCCATAGTGCTGCATAGAGAAGGATAGAGAATGGATAGGGGGGTGGGGCTATCATACGAAGAATAAATACTACGGTAGGAGTAGCCTTATTAAACAGAAAACTATTGATAAGGGAAATTAGTAACTTGCCTAAATTTACACACAATCCATAATTGGAATGCAGCCATCTGCCTTGTGCAAAGGCCTTCCTCTGAAACCTTCTGTGATGTGCTTTTGTGGTCCGTTATATGACACCAGGTATGTCACACACTTTAGTTCTGCTGTCCCTTACTAATATGTTGGTCTTTAGTAGTGTAGTTTGGAGCTTTATCTTTATATTCAGTTATCAATTTTTATATTTTATATTTTTTCATTCACACTAAAAATTCTCCTTTTCAAGCAGATTTAATAATTGCTAGTTCTTTCAGGTTTCACTTGTTTCCGTGCCCCAAATTAGATAATATCTTCAAGTAGTATTTTGAGGATAGTGCATATAATCTGAATCATATTATATCTGAGAATGTGTTTAATTTTCTTTTGTTTTAGCTGTCTTCACATACAACCTGCCCTCCCCCAACACACCCTCCTCCTAGCCCTCCCCCTCCCTAACAAATAACATTGCTTTGTTGTCTTCCACAGCAAAGTATTGGACATTAAAATGATTTTAAAATTGTTTTTTAGGTAAGAAAAATTAACATTATTCATGATGATTATAAACATTTTCATGTTGTTGTAAAAATATGAAGAAGAAAGTGAAAATCATTTGAAATTGTACAGCCCAGAGATACAAAACATTCATATTTTTATGAATATATTTTAGGTATCTCTATGTCTATATTACATACATAGATGTGTGTGTGTGTATACACACACAATTCTCTCTCTATATATATCTACACAATTTCACATAAAAACATTATACTATATATTTTCTTCAATAGTTCGTATGTATATTTTCGAACAACGTAATGGATGTCTTCTGTGTCAATGCATACTATTGTGTTGTTGGGATGTGTTATACTGTATTGACTGGTTCTTTATTAATATCTAGATTGTTTTCATTTTATTTACTACTGCATTAGTCCATTCTCACACTGCTAATAAAGACATACCTGAAACTGGGTAATTTGCAGAGGAAAGAAGTTTAATTGACTCACAGTTCATCGTGGCTGGGGAGGCTTCACAATCATGGCAGAAGGCAAAGAAAGAGCAAAGGCATGCTTTACATGGTGCCAGGCAAGAAAGAATAGCACAGGAAAAACCCTCCCCCATGATTCAATTACCTCCCACCAGATCCCTTCCATGACACATGGGGATTATGGGAGCTACAGTTCGAGATGAGATTTGGATGGGAACATAGCCAAACTATATCAACTACCATTATAAACAATGCTATAATATACATTGTTGTGCCTATTATTGTTTTCATGCTTATATAGTTATCTGATTAAGTTAAATTCCTGGAAGTGGAATTGTTGAGGTTTCATACATTTTACATTCTGTAATATGTTGTAAAATTGCACTTCATGCATATACCCTATCCTCTACCCCCTTGCTAATATCGGGTTAGGTGATACATTGACAGTCAAAACATATATGCTTTATTTAGAAATTTGCTTTGAGTAATTCGGTTGAAGAACTCTTGTTATATTGATATGCAATAGTCAAATTAAATGTGTCTATTTCTAAAATTAGATTGCCTATTTAATTTGTAGAGGTTCTTTATATATGCTGGATAAGATTTCTTTGTAGCTATATGAAATGTTATGGCTTTCCTTTTCATTGTCTTACTGATGTTTATTTTTTATTTACCAGAAGTTATTGATGTTTTTAAAATTAATTTAATCAATTTATTTTTATAGGTAGTTTTTTGTGCCTTATTAAAGAAATATTTACCTGTCCCTAAGTACCTGAAGATATTTTTCCTGTTTTTTCCCAAAAGTTTTATTGTTTTACTTTTGCGATCTGTCTTGTAGTAAGTATTATAGTGCCCTTACCAGATCCTATTTTTTTCAGCTCAGTGCATCCATCTATCTCAAGTTGCTGTGTTAGTTGCTAATGGCTCAGAGACTCACTTGGGAAGTTATACCTCTCCTTCAAACCATGACAACAGCAAATAACTCACTCATACAGCTGTATAAAATGCCAGGTTCCTTGACAAGGGAAAGGTAATGGGGTAATACAGTCTATGCTTCAGAGGCATAAACAGTGGATCAAGTCAAGCCTTGACTTTACCTAAGACCATATCCTTGTCAGTTTTTTACTCTCCCTTATTTTGCTTCAGTCTCTCTCATACTTTTCTTTTTTTTCTGGAGACCACTCTATCAGTAAATCTCATGGAATAAATCATGATGTTAGTCTCTGCTTCTAGAGACCTTACCTAAGACACATGTCAAATTAATTTTTATATACTGTGTAAGGTAGAAATCAGGTAGTTTGTTTTTTCTTTGTTTTTATGTGGATGCTCAACTACTTCAGCATCATTTAGTTAAATAATTGCCGTTTTCCTACTAAACTGTCATTGAACCTCTGTTATAAACTGTGTGTGCGTTTTTTATACTCTGTATTCTATTTCACAGATCTCTGTGTCTATATTTGTACTAACTGCTATCTTAGTTACTGTAGTTTTACAGTAAATCTTGGTATCAGAAAATGTAAGTCTGCCAAGTTTGTTCATCTTCCTGAAGTTTCACTTGGTTATTTGAGGTATGCCCATATAATTTTAGAATCAGTTTATTAATTTCCAAGAAAAAAATCCTGTTAGGTTTGTAGTAGCTTGAGTGGTGGCCTCAAAAATGTGTCTGCATCCCAATTCTCAGAACCTACAAATGTTAACTTATTTGGAAAAAAGGCCTTTGCAGATGTGATTAAGTCAAGGATCTGGAGGGAAGGAGATCATCCTGGATTATCCTGGTGGGCCCTGATTCCAACGAAAAATATCCTTCTAAGAGATAGGCAGATGGAGATTAATATTCAGGTCAAATATTTTCTAATTTTCATTTTGATATTCTGATATGCTGCCTAATTTCCAGTCATGTGGGGATTTTCTAGCTATAGTTCTGTTTGATTTTAATTTTGTTGATTTTTAAATTTCTATTGTCATAACATGCTTTTAATGTTAGTCTTTTAAAATTTGTTCATACTTGTGTTCTAACACTAATTTACTCTATTATTTTAAATGTTCCATGGAGTATTACAAAATAATATCTATTCTTCAACACTTGGATATAGGGTTTTATAAATATTAAGTCCAGTTGGTTAATTATATCCTATATATATTCTATGTTCTTAGTGATATTTTTATCTCTTCTATTAGGTTTATAAATATACTTTATTATAATTTTCTGGTTATGATAAATTTTAAAATATGTATCCTTGACTTATTACAATCTCCCTTCTATTAGAATGCTTACCATTTTTTGAATGATATTAGAAATTTGAAAACATGTAACTCTATTTACTTACCATGCCCATCCATGCTTTTTGATATCATGGACATATAATTTATTTCTCCTTATGTTAGAAAACAACAAGGCATACTCATTACTGTTGCTTTAAAAGTCACAGTCTTTTGTATTTCTCAAGTTTACCATTTCTGGTACTCCTCCTTTCTTCCTGTGGCTTTATGCTTTCATCTGTTATTTCAAGCTGAAAAAACTTCATTAGTAATTCTTGCAGTACAGGTCAACTGGCACACATTTTTTAGATCTTTCTGGTGGTGGTTGGGAGGAGGAACCTGAAAATAAGTTTAAACTGCCTCAATTTTGGAAAGATGTATACTAAGGAGTTCGAATTATAAATTGGCAGGTTCTTTCCTATTTGGACACTTTGCAGATATTACTGCATTGTTTTCTAGGTTCCATTGTTTCACTTCAAAAGTCAGTCATAAGTTTAACGTTGAATTTTCAAAAATCAATCTCTGGCCGCCTTTAAGATTTTCGTCTTTGTCTTTGGTTTTCGGCATTTGAATTTTGATGTGTCTGGGTGTTTTATTTTTTCTAATTATCATTCTTGGTATTGTCTGAGCTTTTCAAATCTTGGATCAATAATGTTTTCATTAGTTTGGGAAAATTCTTAGCCATTATTTCTTCAAATACTTCTTTTGTTCCATTCTCCTGCTCCTCTTATTTATTCTCTTTGCCTTGCATTGTATATTTTTTATTTATCTATCCTCTCATGTTTTGTAAGTTTTTTTTGGAGGGAAGACATTGCTTATAAAAAATCGTAGAGGCTTCAGATTGTAATTTCCCCCCAAAAAAGTGTTCTTTATTTCTTTTGTTACAAATTAATAATTTAGCTGCATTGGTCCAAAGTTGAAATTTTTATAAGAATTAATTCACTTACGGTTTGTCTCTTTCCTCAGACAAAGAATAGAAAACCTCAGGAGACTTATATGAATTATAAGTTCAGAGTAACCAGGTCTCTCTCACTGTTTCTGTTCAGCTATGAAAAAGGGATGTCAGCTAGGTCTGACATAACCAAGGGAAATTTAGTTATGTCCTACAGAAAAGTAAAGTAATGCTTTTTCATTTATAATCTTTAATATCAAATTCCTTATATGCATTTATTATAGGTAATTGTGAGAAGTTAATGAGCTAAGCACAGCTGGTCATATGGTAAACTCTCAAGAAATATGAACTTTTATTACAGTTGATTATGGATATAGTTCTTTCAATCTTCTATGGTTTTAGTGATTATTCCCTCAGAAAGATTTCATGAGCTGAAATTTTCTTGCACTGGTGATAACATGCAGGTATAATTATGCTGACTATATGGATGGATGCGCAAAGGGTGGTAAAGCTAAAGTTGATGTCTAAAGCTAATCCTAGGCTACAGCACATTGTATGTTCCAAAGATGACTGCAACAGTATTTTCCATCTCATATGCTTTTCCTGCAGTGTGACTTTGACTCTCTTTCTATTTAAGAGGCTTTTTGTGACTTATTTAAACCAATACCTTAGGGCAAAAGTACTATACTGTGATTTCTGATGCAAAATTATGAAAGTTTATTCAATTTTGTTTGCTATTAGACCTATTAAACCTTTAAGCACATATAAACAGTCTGGCCTCACTTATGTTACCATGCTTCATGCTAAGAAGTTAAAATTAGTCCACACGAAGAGGTCACTTGAAAAGGTTCTGAGACTACATAAAGAGGGTGAGAAATGCTCTTCTAGTCCCTAGCTGACTGAGCCCTGCATTGTTCTGTTCTGATTCTATATACTGGCTAAGTAACCTAATGGGAGACCTGAAGCCAAAACCACACTTCCAAGTTCTTCCAAATTCCTGATTCGTAGAAACTCTAAGACATACAAAAGTGAGAGTGGTTCTTTTAAGCCACCTTGTTTTGGAGTGATTTGTTGTACAGCAATAGACAATCACAGTGAAGTTTTCTAAGATACTTTCTTTGCCCTTCCCTTCCCTTCCCTTCCCTTCCTTTTCTTTTTTCTTTTCTCTTTTCTTTTCTTCTTCCATTTTCCTTTTGAAATAGTTGTTCTCTTCTAGTAGAGGGATAGTACACTGTCCTTCATGCAATCTTAACCTCTTAAACAATTCTCCTTTTCCCACATCAAGCCTAGACCTCCTCACATGCACTAAGATGGATGTACCTCTCTGGGATTTTCAAGATAATTGGTTAGCTAATCTAATAAACTAATTTACCCTAAAGACTTTGTGGTTATTGATGTTTTAATACATATCTCCTCCTAGTGAAGCATTTAAGTATAACTTTAAATAATCTAAATTGGTACTCAAAATAGATTGACTGGTGTTTGAATTTTAGATAGAGTGAAGATCTTTTGAGGGAAATATTTTTGAGAGTCAAAGGAGGAGGTATGGAATGTTGCAAAATATTCAGTGCCTGAAAAGTCACACTATGTGGACTCTGCCTATGGCCCATTCTTTCTTTTATCTTTGAGTAGTTAAAATAACTAGCACCATGGCATCTCATTTTGTTGTTGGTTCTTCATCTGAAAGTATAGTTAATGGTCTTAATGTTTGTGAAGTATTCCAAATCCCTTGTATTAAAATCAAAATAATTTTAGGATATTATTGCTACCGCATAGGCTTCTATACAGTGAGGTTCAAACCAACTCTGTAAGCTTAGTTATGTTAGGAAATATATATATATTTTTATATACATATGCGTATATATACATATATGTATAATATACATATATACACATATATGTATATATGTATATTTGTTTATATACATATATTTATGTATGCATATATTTATATATGTGTATATATATGTATGTGTATATATACACTGTTAATCTGATTATCAAAATTTACTAAGCTGAAATTCTAAACTGTGAACTTCCACCAAACCATTGAAGCAATAGTTTGTAAGTTGGATTTTTTTTCTCTCCTGATACAGCATAGAACACCCTCACATATTTTTCATGTTACTTATAGTCATCCTGTAAACTATGTCTGCAAAATGTTAATGAGATTTCTTCTTATCTGGGCCAGAGTCTAACATGTATGTGATTTCCCAAAGAGGACTATATAAGCCAAGTAATTTGTGTTACACAAATATTCTCTGTAGTATGTGAAGATAATATTCCAGTAGGCCCAAGGGACAATCCCAAAGGTGATTTTATTACAGAGGATCTTCCAAAAGATGCCAGACATTTTCCTCCCTGTTCCTGAAAACTCTTTTACCCTACAGATAAAAGAGAAATGCTGAACTAGGAACCAACATTTCACCAATCCCCAAACTCTTTCTCTAAATTTGTGTCTTGATTGATGTACTTGTGAACAATCCAAGAGAGGTTTCTCTGGATTTCTAGCTGGTCTCACCGAGTTTCTCCTCTATGCACTGATTTGTTTATTGCTTTTCAGATGTGATTCAGACTGTCTATCTTAAAAATAAATAAATATAAATACACATGTGACATAACATTTTGCTTCTACCACTTACACCTCAGGCTATACTTGTAGGTCTTTTGTTTGCTTTAATGTCAGTCTTCTATTCATGAAATTTTTGGATTCAACTTTGATTTCTCCATTTGATTCTTACAAGTGTTCCCTCCTTCACAGACCTGTCTTTTTGTCCTCCAAATGTTCCTTTAACCTATCATTTTTGTGGGAGGGGGTTCCTTAATGCTGTGCTTAAGAGAATACTATGACCCCCATAAGGTTAAAAAAATAACCAATTAACTCAAGAGAATTCTCAGATGTTACGAGAACTGCCACTAAGCAAGCTCTGGGAAAAAAAAAAAAAAAAGTATTTGTGTGGTTTTTTTTTTCTTTCCTTTTGTATCCTTTTTTTATTCCTACCTTTTGTTTTTAATTGCTATAGCCACTTACACATCCTTGTCTGTGCCCAGGATATAAATGCAAGAATAAGCATGCATTTTACAGAAAAGGGATCATTACTACACTGTTTGCTTTCTAGGTTGTATCAACTATATTTATAAATAATTCTGTACTGTGTGAAAAAAGTCTGGGCCAATGTTAGCTCATTGAATTGTGGGCTCTTTCTGTATTTTTCATTGAACCATGTGAAGAGGAACTATGACAAGTTGACCCTCCATGCCAAAACTTTTGTTGGAGAAGATCACGTAGTGAATAAAGTTTTACATTTTTTTGAGAGGTTTAACAACAACGGTAGCCCAGCTGAGGCAAAAGAAGGAATAAAATAACCAATTTCTTTTCATAATGTACCCAGAACTTAAATATGAAAAGGAATAATAAAACCAGAAAAATAAACTTTTAAATTTCTTCTTGATACTTCTCTAAAATATTGCAGTGACATTGTGTGTAAAGAAGCTTATGTATGGTAGGATGTAAGTTATTCCTTCAATAGTTTCAAATATTTTCTAAAATGTTTATTCTGTCAATATTATTTTATTCGGTGATAATATGACTAATTTCCTTTACTAAAAATTAAAGAGTTAGCATAATAATAATTTCATTGCAATAAGAAAAATGTTTCTTGAAGTCGTATATATTAAAAATGCCTCAGAGGCACAAAAGAAACTCCACAGCATGAAATTCTCAAATTTCAAAATGAGAATACATGCATCATATGTTTTATGCTGGAATTTTCATTAGCTAATCAATTATGCATAATTTCTATTCGTCATGTACACAGAAACATTTTTCCTGCAAATAGTGAGGCAGAGACCAGGATCTCCTGTTTACATAAATCAAATTTTTGCAAGTATAAGGGATTTTGCTTGGTCTGAGACTGGTCTGTCGGGTTTTGCCATAAAGTCTGTTCACAGCTAACAAAGGAATTTTTCGCTTGTAAATAATAGGCCAAATACAAGCCCCCATGAGCCTTTTCCATTATGTTTCTTTCTTGAGGCTGTTCATTCTGCTTTCTTTTTTCTATGGTTGGATTTGTTGGCATATAAAATAGCAGTTTCAAACATTCTTTGTGATGGGTAATCCTATTAGTTTGGAAAAATGATTTTCCTGAAATTTGGAAAACAGGGTAATTTGCCTCATGCCACTTTTCACATAAGCCATTATTTGATCACAATACTCTTTTTAATTGCCATAAAATAAGAAAGGCTGTATGTCTTTTTTTTTTTTTTTTTAAATGTTCTTTTATTCCGACTTGGAAGTCTAATTAGTCCAGATTGTATTAAAATGCTTTGTTTTTGCTGCTTTTGTCAGAGAAGAGTTAGAACATGATGCCTCTCTTGGTAGGTCACAGACTGAAGAGGCCTGACCCAGGGAATCAAATGTCTGACCTGGCCTGACCCTAACCTCTACTTAAAATCAAGTCTTTACTTTTATTTAAAAACAGAGGTATACTTTCCATGTATCTTTTTTTCTCCTTGTCCCAGCTGCTAAGAAGTACTCATGGCTATTCATCTGAGAGCTCAGGGTGGGAAATTACATTTTCCAATCTTCTCAGTTTGGAGAATGGGCTCTGGGCTTGATTTACTCATGTTTACTTAGGGAAAATGCAACTATATTGTGTAGAAATTTTATGTAAGAGAAAAGCAACCAGAAAAATTCAGAATTAGATGAATTGTGGGCTTTCCTTCCACTGCACATGAAACATAAGCAATTGTTTATTTCAAATGAATACTTAACATTGAATTAAAAATTATTCCTGATTGTGCTTTAGCAATTAGATAAGAGAAAACATTTGGTTGACATATTTAAAAATTACAATGGCAAAACATTTAAAACAGTATCAATTTTCCGTTGGGAACATAGGAGGCTGGGTGAGCGCCTCTAATAATAATACCATTAATCACTTTATGGTTTTGTGCTCTCACTTCTTAGGCAAATGATCAATACCCTTAATTTTAGGCTTGCTTTGATTGTACGGCTCTATGATTCTTTTTTTCTCTGTTTGTATGGTGCTTACAGTAAATTTAATTTATGACTGTGTAGGGTGATGTATCCTGTAGGTCATATCCTGTAATCTTTCATGTGGAGAATTCCCATGGAGTTATTCTGTGAGATCTGATGGCAGACTCTTTTGCTTTTTCTTTACTTTTTGGGGGGTTGGGGTGTGGGAGGTTTGCAAATTCAGTGCATTCCAAATTATAATGTACAGAGCTTTTATTCATTCATTTAGTCATGTAATATGACTGTAGACTTGAGTACCCACAGAGACTCCTTCTTATTCTAAATTCAATAATTTGTACCTTTGAAAATAAAAACTCTTTAGGGCCTCACAAGCTCAAATTTTCCCACTGTCGAACTCTCGCTATCATAGCTAGCTTGTTTTAAGAAAAGAGCTGAGTTTTGTTTGTAGTCAAATCTTACTAGTTGTGATACTCAGTGTAATAGCCAAATGTCAGCCTTAATGGTAACACAGCTTTAATTTATTAGAGCAAGGCACAGTGTTGTATTGGCATTTTCAAATTCAAGTGCAGCAAACATAGTCAAGTGTAGTAAACATACCTCTTCAACCTGCGATGCTTTTGCTATGTTGATTTAATCACAAACAGCAAAGAGAAACACACTAAAAATCTCTTTGAAAATAAAAGTGAGTTTCTAGAAATACATCAGAATAATGATTTATCTTTCAGTTGGTCTACATGACGTAAGTGTAAGTTAAAATGCAAGTACAAAATTAAAGCTAGATGCACATGCCTTGATTTAAAATTACCAAAATGTTCAAAATTGAAAGGTTCTTCAATTTGTGAAGTACATGAGGTCAGAGGCATGTATAGGACAATTTAAAATTATACAAGCTCTCCAAACCTCCCAGAGTGCTTCAATTTGGACGTTATCAGGGTTCCAGGAATGTATAATGCATAGAAATTTGAGGCTGCTGAAAATACTCTTTTTTTTTTTTTTTTTTTTTTAAAGAGTTCTTCTCTTGTGTTTAGACATCTGGGCATGTGCAGACACTGAAGAATACATTGATGTAAAATTGTTTGAGTGCTTCAATTTGTAAGTGATTCGAAAAGCCACCCAAATCACTCAGCACATGTTCTAATGTTCAGAACTGCCCCATTCTACAAGCAGAGGGAAAGATGTAACTAAATCTTCACCAAGAGAAAAAAGGCTAATGGCTCAGGAATTCAAACATTTTCAAAAATATGTTATAATATTTTAGGAAAGATGACTTGAAATATGGCAAAGACATTATTAAAGGAGAAAATTCAATTAAACTTTTTGTGAAGGCCTCCCTTATGTTAATTTCACACTGTGCTATTTGTGAACTATATTCAGGCAGTCTAATTGACTTACTGTCCCTTGAATGGCCCGTATTTGACCATGTTGATGTCTTTTTGGTCTGTTTGCTCTTGCTGGTAGCTCAATTATGAAAATAGATTTCATTTTGCATGTCAAGTCACTTCTCTTACTGGTGGTTGCCTGGAGTGCTGTGTTGAGGATTCAGAAGTCACATTAGGCAGTAAAAGAGGGTCATAAATAACGTTGCCACCATGGACAAGGGAATGACATTTAGGATCATAGAGTTTTTGGGTTTTTATTCCCCTATGCATGCCTTGTTTTCCTTTAAGATTCTGTTCGGGTAAGACTGAAGATATCCCTAACATGTCTAATTAAAGTTTTTCAATATTACGGTCTTTGATTTTCATCAATACAGCATTTTTGCCCCTTAAACTTTTAAATATTGAAAGAATGTTTAAATTTTAAAATTCAATTGATGGTTGTTTTATTTTCTGTTTCAGGAATGTCTCATATTGATAATAATAGGGAATTTCTACGTACACTGATATAATGGACCTTTCTGGTCTTATGTTTGCCCCTTCTTAGCTGTATGACCTTAGGAAAGTCACTTTACCTCATTAAATTCCATCAGATTCATTTGTTGAGGAGTTAAATAAGGTCCTTTCCCACTCTGAGCTGTGAACTTCTAGTGATAAAAATGGGATCAATGAGGCACCTATCCTTCGGTACTGAAATGTCAGATTGAAACATAAAAATGGTAATATCCCTGAGTGAAGTGAATCCTCTCAGCATCCTGGAGAAACTTCCCTAGTCAAGTCTGGAATTTCTGAACTGCTGTTCCGAATAGTGGCAGGTGTTGGGCCAAATATTTGGTATAATTTTAGAGGCTGCATGGAAACTTTTAGTTCTTTTTCTAAATGGCCCGTCTATCAACTGGTGCTGATAATTGTTTTGGCTGGAACAAAAATTTTTATTTCCCAAATTAAAAGACAGGAGTGCTGAATAGTAGAAAGAACAGATGTTTGAGGGGCAGAAAGACCTGAATCACATCTCTATTACTCATCATTTTTATAAACTTTCACATGTTTCATAGAGCCTCTGAGCCCCAGTTTCCTCATTTGTGAAATGGTAATAATAATATCTATTTCATAGATTTCTGGGAAGAAATAAATATGAAAATGTGCATAAATTGGTCTAGTACTATCATGAACTGAATGTTTGTGTCCCCCTAATTTATATGTTGAAACCCTATCTGCTGATGTGATGGTTTAGGAGGTGGGGACTTGGGGAGGTAATTAGGTTATGAGGGTAGAGTCCTCATGAATGGGATTAGTGCCCCTACAAAAAGAGAAATGAGTTTTCTTTTGACTATGTGGGTATACAATGAGAAGTCAATCATTGAGAAACCAGGATGCCAGCCCTCACCAGACTCTGGATCTTGGACTACTCAGACTCTAGAACCATGAGAAATTTCTGTTGTTTAAGTCTCTCTGTCCCTGGTAATTTGTTATACAGTAACCCAAATCAATTAAGACAAGCACCTAGTAGACGTTCAATGATTAATTCATTTCCTTTTCCTTCTTCTTTCAATGAAAATAATTTTATTTTTCTCCTATGTGTAGAAATTTTAGTCTGAAGTTTAGAAATATGTGTGTAGAATTGGACTGGGGAAGGCTTTAAATGATGGGCAGTGGAGATTGAATGACATCCAGGCAGTAATGAAAAGTCCTAAAAAACTCTGAACAGGAGAATGTTATGTTTACAGCTGTCTAAAGATTAAAGTTGAAAGAAGGATAGATGAACATGGCTAGTGGTAAATAGGAGAAAGGCACTGCACAGCATAAGGCTGTCATGTGGGCAAAAGTGCCAGTAGGGGTGGGGAGAGTGGAATAGAGCAAGACAGGGAGGCGAGGGAGCTCAATTGAGAGGTCAATTACCAGGACTTATACCTAATTAAAAGAGTGAAGAAAAATAGCCATAGTAACCAGATTTTTAATTTTCTAGTAACTAGATCCCAAACCCCAGACAAATTGTTTAACTCTCTCTGAGTTTTAGCAAAACGTATAGCTACTGGCATCTGTAGCCCAGAGACTATAAAATGGGGTAATTTAATGTGATATCTTATTTTACTTTTAACTTGATAATTTTAATTGTATTCTACTTTCCCCATAATAAATCACAGGGACCATTTTTTAATTTAATTAAGATATTTGATAAATATAATGTCACTGGCTGTAAAAAATGAGCATAAAGCTATAGGAAGTAAATTAGAAAGACAAAAAGACATGCTGACTTCATGAAAACATAGGAGAACGAAAAGGTCTAGTCATGCTTGTGGAATAGACATACTGTGCCAATACTCTGGAATATTGAATATCTACTTTGTTAACTGGATACAGAGGACAACTTACCAGAGTTGATGTAAGCCTTGGGTCTGATCTCAAGGCATAAATCAGTGGTTCCCAGACTTTGAGATTTCATCTTCCACACAATTAAAAAAAAAAAGGCCATTCAAAATGAAGTGTCAACTTTTATTTTGTCAAGTACAAATTTTAAAAACCAAGTCCAAAAATCCTTACCATCTCTTGTTACCATTATTTAAATAAAAAGGAATAAACTTAATGTCCAAAAGAGAAACAAAGGACACAATCTCAGAACCAAAAAAAAAAAAACTTTAAAATTTTAATCTGTTTAGCTTTATTAAAACCTCACTACTTCTGAGAAGTGACATCAGCAAGATGGTCTACTAGAAGCCCCTACTGCTCTTCCTCCCCACAATGAGAGCCAAAGCAATGAATGAACAACTCTATTTTAAGGAAAATAACTAAGGGAGAGCACTGAAGTACATCAAAGGAGTAATAGAAATCCTGGTGAGCACAGAAACTCAGGATAATCACAGAGAAGAGAAGTAAACACCTGGGCTCCCCCATTTCACCCCCAGTAGATACCAGCTGGGAACCAGAAGGAACCTCCCCATGGCGAAAAGGTAAACAATAAGATCCCAGTAGCCACCATCAACATCTGGGACACATACAGCCCTCACCACTGGGGTCCCCTGCAGTCCTCACAGGCACTAAGCCCAGCTGAGGGAGCTAACTGGAGCCCACACAGCTGTGCTCTCTCCACAAAAGGACCTGATACTGTGCCCTGCCCTCCGTGGTCCACGCAGCGACAATATTACACTATCCTGGAACTAGAACTACCACTAGAGTGTGCCTTGCTATAAGAGTGAGGGCTCATGGCATATCTTCATTCCTGAGGCCAAGCCACCACCAAACCATCCCCAGCTGGTGGCCCAACATCCCCAAGCTGAGCTATGACCAGCTGTCACCCCCTTCCCCATAAAGCCAAGAAGGAGTGGAGCTCCTCCACCTGTCTCCCCAGGCTTCAGTTGTAGCTGTACTCTGTCCGCCAAGGCCAGAGCTGGGCCTGCACACACCCTCCTGGGAAATGAGGCCCTGATGTAGCCGCTTTAGCCCTCCTAGTTGTTGCTGTGACTAACCCTCAGGGGACTGAGCTAAAGCTGTGCACTGCCTCTTAAGGAAACATTGCCTTGGCGGAACTGCTCCATATACCTCTCCCAGTCATTGCTGTGTGCTGCACCTGGGGACCAAAGCTAAAGTTGTATAGTCCCCCTGGGGAATTGCTGCTTTGGCAGAATCACTACATTCACCTCTCCTAGTTCTGTCCTG
Organism: Theropithecus gelada; assembly: GCF_003255815.1. NCBI lineage: Eukaryota > Metazoa > Chordata > Mammalia > Primates > Cercopithecidae > Theropithecus > Theropithecus gelada. The sequence goes on from NC_037668.1 coordinate 166,531,359, forward strand.
CTTGGAGGTGCCTGAGCTGAAACTGTACTCTCTTTCCCGGGAAAACAGTGCCTTGGCAGAGTTGCTCCATATGTCCTTTCCAGTGGCTGCTGTAACCTTCCCCTACGGGCTGCACAGTGCCTCCCAAGGAAATGGTGGCTTGGCACAGTTTCTTCAAATAATCCTCCCAGCTCCTATTGCACCCTGCCCCACCTGTGCTGGAGCAGAAGCAATGCCAGAAAATGGAGAGATGGTGTTTGGTTGCCCAGAATAGTCATGCCCCTCTGTGTCTGAGCCAAAGCAGTATCCTGATCCTGGGAAAACAGCACCATGGCATCCTAGAATAGTCATGTCTGACCCTGTGCATAAGTTGAAACAGCACCCTGTCTTCTAGGAAATGGTATCTTGGCTGTCCAAAGTGGTCATACACCCTGGTGTCTATGCTAAAGTGATGCTCTGTGTTCTTAAGAAATGGTGTCTGGACCACCCAGAATAGTTAAGTTTCCCAGGACTGAGCTAAACAGGCACATCATCCCCTGGGGAAATGGTGCTTTGTCTAAGATGCGCACAATTGAGATTTCATCTTCCGCACAATTAAAAAAAAGGCCATTTGAGAGCTGCATTCAAGAGCTGAGCTGAGCTAGTACCCTGTGTCTTAGGGAAACAGAACAGTGGCTGAGTTGATACACCCGTTCTACAGGCCAAACAATTCTAATACCTTGCTTTCTCAGAGCTGGTCTAGTCCCCTAGGGTCTGAGCTGCTGAGACACTCCTGTCTCTGGGGAGTGGGGTAATCAATCACTGTGCTGCTCCTTGCCTTACTCATGCCCACACAACAGCTGTGCTCTGCCATTCTGGGGTACTTGTTGTTCCTGCACCTAGCCCCACAGAACCCCACAATCCCAAGGTCCATAGTCATTAAATGATGCCTCATTCTCAGGTACCCAAGTTGCCATTGAATCCTGTTGGCTGAGGTTTCCAAATTGCAGCCATACCATGCTCCCAAGCCCAAATTTCCAAAGCACCCTTTCTTCTCCAGAGTTAGGCCAGTGCTGTGCCCTGATCCACAGGGTTAAGATCACAGGTATAAACTGGCCCTCTGGGCCCAAGATTCTAGGAGGTACCTCAGAGTTACAGATCTTGGCTCTGTAGACAATCAACATTTAACTCCGCCACAGAAAACAAACTTGTACCACAAGGCACAGGTGCCACAACAGGTTTGCAAGGTCCTAAGCCTGGGATCCTGGCCCCACAACCATTCTGAGCACCATTGTCTAGAATCCACTGCCACTGCAGCTGCTTGTAGGCTGTGTGAAACCTCACACACACCAATAGTGATCCTCTCAGCAAAGTCTCCCCATTGTGAGGAAAATGAGAATAGGAAGACTCCAAAAGGTCTTGCCACTGAGGACTTTAACAACCTACATGGGCATCACCACTGCCACAAACTTCCACAGCATACACCTCTAAGACACCCACAGTTGTTGTTGCTATTGAATGTAGCTCAAGACGCTGCATGGAGACTACACAACTGCATCTACCTGGTAAGAGTCACCACACTTTTCCCAATAGGCACACTAAGACCCAAATGCAGGTGAAAGTCTTTTTCTACATAAACCACTCTAGAAAGTTTGTAAGAGGTGATTATGCCACCAGATGCACAGACATCGAAGTAAAATAGGAAGTAAATTAGAAAGACAAAAAGACGTGCTTACTTCATGAAAACATAGGAGAATGAAAAGGTCTAGTAATGTTTGTGCCAGGACATAACATAAAAATGCAAGGGAATATGACACCACCAAAGAAACATGATAACTCTATAATAGCAGGCCCCAATGAAGTAGAAACCTATGAATTTCTGGAAGATGAGTTCAAAATATTGACCTTAAGAAAACTCAGTGAGATACAAAACTATACAGATAGGCAAGTCAACAAAACCAGAAAGACAATATATGATATTAATGGGAAATTTAACAAAGAGGTAGATATCATAAAAAAAAGAACCAAACAGAAATCTGCAATTGAGGAATTCAATGAATGAAATATAAAATAAGAGTGAAGAAAGTCTATAAGATGTGTGGGATAATAGAAGGCAAACAACTGTTCATATTATGGGAGTTCAAAAAAGAGAAGAGAAGAGATGGCAAAAGGCATAGAAAATCTATTTAATTAAATAATAGGGCTGATGAGATACTGCCAGGTGGAACAGCTGTCGCCAAGGACTGAGATGACTGGTGTACTCCTAACAGATCTTCGGGGGGAAGACACAGGAGCTGGGCTGAAGGGGGAAAATGCTAGGAACCCTACATGGGGCTACTACACACCTGGACTCATTCCTGGCTCCCAGTGGCTCCGGGGGAATGGATGAGTTGGACTGGCGAAGTGCAACCTGCTCTTACCCTGAAACCCCAGCAGGAGAAGACCCCACAACCACCACCAACACTCAAATTGGCAGAGAGAGCTGCTCAGAGAAGTGGTAGGAGCAGCAAGCCAGCTGACATAGAGCCCAGAGGGTTTGGTGCGGGAACATCTATAGTGGAGCATAAAAAAGGTTGGACATTCCCCTAGGTTCAACTGCTTCCACAGGAGACTTTAACCCTAGGGTAACTGTTGGTCCTGAACTCTTCAGGGCAATCATACCCATCAGACAGGGCTCATCCAGCCTGGGCACCCCTTGGTCTCCTGGCCTCTCCTGGGGCCCCAGCCTGGCCATGCCTCTTTGCAGGGCAGCCTGACATGCCCTTGGGAGCCCCCATCACAGCTTCTGTGCTGGCAGACTATGCCTGACAGGCAGAGAGCTCCAGTGGGATGGCCCCCAATGCCACTCACTAGCCCATATGCTCCCTCCCCACACTGCAGTTTCCCACCAGGATCACTAGAACTACCCACGTTACTTTGCTGTCACATGTTCCGCATGGGCAGATTCTGCTTTCCTTGTCCCTCCTGCATGAATATGCATGCACCCCACCCTGCCAGTGCTGCACTGGGAATACAGTCTGCTCCCCTGCCTGTTGGCAACTACCATTGCAGACAGATTCTTGGTGGACACAAAGCTAGCCAGTCCTGCCCCTTCCAGTGCCCTGCTTTGTGCTAACACTGCCATGGTAGTGAAACTAGGGGAAGAGAACAATGGATCCTCCCCTGCCCTGAGTGACCACTCCTGCTTGTGGCACACAGAGAAGGCTCACAGACCTGTGCCCACTAGTGCCTCATCCTGGAGCCAATGCCGCCACCATCGTGACTGCACACACAGTAACCAGCAAGGACCCCCACCCATCCAGCTCTATTGCCTCTGCCACTGTGGTGACTGCCCACAGGGAGGCAGGCAGGCTGGCACCTGCTAGCACTCTGCTGCAGTTGATAAGTATTCACCCCACTGTGGTGTTACTATAACTGCTGCAGGCACATGTGAATGAGGATGAATTCTGCTGTCACCACACAATGAAACACTTTGGCTGACACCACCTATTGGAGACTAGTGACCAGTGGTTCAGGAGCACCTTAGCCCCTCACCCCTGGTGCAGTAGATTCCTAATCTTGAGGAGCCAGATAACAAAGCTGGGGCCCCATACGAGTTCCCCAGAGTCAGAGCATGCAGTCCAGGAGCTGGGAACTGAGTGTTGGCTCCCAAAAATCTCACAGAAACAACCCCAGTTGGCTGAATCCACCTTATAACACAATCAAACCCTCGAGGTCATCAAATAGGATAAATTGGGTTCAATGTATACTACTCCGGTGATGGGTGCACCAAAATCTCACAAATCACCACTAAGAAAACTTATGTAACCAAATACCACTTGTTCCTCCAAAAGCTATTGGAAAAAAATAAATAAAAAAGAAAAATCCAAAGGTCAGCAACCTCAAAGATTAAAGAAGATAAGCCCAAAACATGAGAAAGAAGCAGTGTAAGAATCTTGACAAGTTGAAAATACAGGGTGCCTTATTTCCTCCAGATGACTGCATCACCTCTCCAGCAAGGGTTCTAAACTAGGCTGAGATAGCTGAAATGACAGAAATAGAATTCAGAATATGGATAGGTATAAAGACCATTGAGCTACAGGAGTACATTGAAACTCAATCCAAGGAAGCTAAGAATCATGATAAAACAAGGCAGGAGCTAACAGACAATATAGTCAGTGTAGAAAATAATATAACGGGCCTGATGGAGCTGAAAAACATACTACAAGAATTTCATAATGCAGTTCAAGTATTGATAAAATAAAGCAGAGAAAAAGATTCTCGGAACTTGGAGACTGGCTTTGTGAAATAAGTCAGATAAGAATAGAGAATAAAGATTGAAACAGAGTGAATAAAACCTCCCAAAAATATGGGATTATATAAAGAGACCAAATCTATAAATCATTGTTGTACCTGAAAGAGATGAGAATGGAACCAACTTGGAAAACATATTTCAGGATATCATCCATGAGAATTTTTCCAACCTAGCTAGAGAGGCCAATATTCAAATTCAGGAAATGCAGAGAACCCCAGTAAAATACTTCACAAGATCTTTCCCAAGACACATAATCATCAGATTATCCAAGGTCGAAATGAAAGAAAAAATGTAAAGGTGGCTAGAGAGAAAGGTCAGGCCACCCATAAAGGGAAGCCCATCAGACTAACAGCAGTTCTCTCAGCAGAAGCCCTACAAGCCAGAAGAGATTGGGAGCCAATATTCAACATCGTTAAAGAAAAGAACGTCCAACCCATAATTTCATACTCAGCCAAACTAAGCTTCATAAGCAAAGGAGAAATAAGATTCTTTGAAGACAAGCAATTGCTGAATGAATTTGTTATAACCAGATCTGCCTTATAAGAGCTCCTGAATGAAGCACTAAATATGGAAAGGAAAGACCATTACTAGCCACTACAAAAACACATGGACGTACACAGTCCAGTGACACTATGAGACAATCACACAAACAAGTCTGAAGAAATAGCCAGCCAACATCATGATAACAAGATCAAATCCACACAAGTCAATACTAAACTTGAATGTAAATGGGCTAAATGCCCCAATTAAAAGACACAACTGAGACCCATTGGTGTGCTGTCTTCAAGAGATCCATCACACATGAAATGACACACAGGCTCAAAATAAAGGGATGGAGACAAATCTACCAAGAAAATGGAAGACAGAAAAAAGCAGGAATTACAATCCTAGTTTCAATCAAAACAGACTTTAAACCAACAAAAATCAAAAAAGGAAAAAGAGCATTACATAATAGTAAAGCATTCAACAAGAAGATGTAACCATCATAAATATATGCACCCAGCACAAGAGCACCCAGATTCTTAAAGCAAGTTCTTAAGAGACCTTCAAAGAGACTTAGACTCCCACACAATCATAGTGGGAGACCTCAACACCCCCTAAAAATATTAGATCGTTGAGACATAAAATTAACAAAGATATTCAAGACCTGAACTCAGCACTGGGTCAAATGGATTTGATAGACATCTACAGAACTTGTCACCTCAAAACAATAGAATATACGCTCTTCTTACCACGACATGGCACATACTCTAAAATCAATCATAATTGGAAACAAAACACTCCTCAGCAAATGCAAAGAACTAGAATTATAAACAATCTCTCAAGCCACAGCACAAGAAAATTAGATATTAAGATTGAGAAATTCACTGAAAACCATACAATTACATGGAAATTAAATAACCTGCTTCTGAACAAATATTGGATAAATAATGAAATTAAGGCAGAAATCAAGAAGTTCTTTGAAACCAATGAGAACAAATACAACATATCAGAATCTCTGGGGCACAGCTAAGGCAGTGTTAAGAGGGAAATTTATAGCACTAAGTGCCCATATCAAAAAGTTAAAAAGAGTTCAACGTAACAACCTAACAACAGAACTAAAAGAACTAGAGAACCAAGAGAAAACCAACCTCAAAGCTAGCAGAAGGCAAGAAATAACCAAATCAGAGATGAACTGAAGGAAATAGAGACATTAAAAAAACATTCAAGAGATGAATGAGTCCAGGAGTTGGTTTCTTGAAAAAAATTAATAAAAATAGATATGCCATTAGCTAGACTAATGAAGAAAAGAGAGAAGATCCGAATAAACACAATTGGAAATGACAATGGGGATATTACCATTAACCTCACAGAAATACAAATAATCATCAAAAATACTATGAACACCTCTGTGCACATAAATTAGAAAATCTAGAAGAAACTGATAAATTCCTGGACACATACACCCTCCCAAGACTGAATCAGAAAGAAATAAAGTCTCTGAACAGACCAATAATGACCTCTGAAATTGATTCAGCATTAAATAAGCCCACCAACCAAGAAAAGCCCAGGACCAGGCAGATTCACAGCTGAAATCTACCAGATGTACAGAGAAGAGCTGGTACCATTCCTGATGAAACTATTCCAAAATATTGAGGAGGAGGGACCCCTCCCTAACTCATGCTATGAGGTCAGCATTATCCTGATACAAAAATCCAGCAGAGACAGAACAATAAAAGAAAACTTCAGGCCAATATCCTTAATGAATTTCGATGCAAAAATCCTCGACAAATATTGGCAAACTGAATCCAGCAGCATATCAAAATGGTTATCCATCACAATTGAGCAGGCTTTAGCCCTGGGATGCAAGGTTAGTTCAACAGATGCAAATCAGCAAGTGTGGTTCATCACATAAACAGAACTAGAGACAGAAACCACATGATTATCTCAATAGGTGCAGAAAAGGCTTTCGATAAAATTCAACATTGATTCATGTTAAAAACTCTCAATAAACTAGATATTGAAGGAATATACTCCAAAATAATAAAAACCATCTATGACAAACCCATAGCCAACATTATACTGCATGGGTAAATGCTGGAAGCTTTCCCCTTGAAAACCAACATAAGACAAGGATGCCCCCTCTCACCACTTCTATTCAAAATAGTATTGGAAATCCTGACCAGAGCAATCAGGCAAGAGAAAGAAGTAAAGGGCATCCAAATAGGAAGAGAGGAAGTGAAGCTATCCCTGTTTGCAAAATGATTGTATATCTAGAAAACCCCAAAGTGTTGGTCCCAAAGCTCCTTCAGCTAATAAGCAACTTCAGCAAAGTCTCAGGATACAAAATCAGTATGCAAAAGTCACTATCACTCCTGTACACCAACATCAGTCAAGCGAAGAGTCGAATCAGGAATGCAATTCCATTCACAATTACCACAAAAATTTGCATATCTAGGAATACAGCTTACCAAAGGGTGAAAGATTTCTGCAAAGAGAACTACAAATCACTGCTCAAAGAAATCAGAGATAACACAAACAAATGGAAAAACTATCCATGCTCATGGATAGGAAGAATCAATATTGTTAAAATGGCTATGCTGTCCAAAGCAATTTTTAGATTCAATGCTATTCCTATTAAATTACGAATAACATTCTTCCCAGAGCTAGAAATAACTATTTTAAAACTCACAATGAACCAAAAAGGGCCTGAATAGCTATGGCAATTCTAAGCAAAAAGAAGAAAGCTGGAGGCATCTTGATACCCAACTTCAAACTATACTAAAGGGCTACAGTAACCAAACCAGCATGGTACTGGTACAAGAACAGACACATACATCATGGAACAGAATAGAGAACCCAGAAATAAGACCACACACTTACAACTATCTTTGACAAATCTGACCAAAATAAGCAATGGAGAAAGGATTCCCTATTTAATAAATGGTGCTAGGATAACTGGCTAGCCATATGCAGAAGATTGAAACTGGACACTTTTGATACACCATATACAAAAATTAACTCAAGATGCATTAAAGACTTAAACCCCAAACTATAAAAAATCTGGAAGGCAACCTAGGCAATACCATTCTGGACCTAGGAATGGTCAAAGATTTCATGATAAAGACTTCAAAAGCAATTGCAACAAAACCAAAAAATGACAAATAGGATCTAATTAAGCTAAAGAGCTTCTACACAGCAAAAGAAACTATCAACAGAATAAAAAGACAACATACAGAATGAGAGAACATTTCTGCAAGCTACACTTTGACAAAGGTCTCATATTCAGCATCTATAAGGAACTTAAAAAAATTTACAAGAAAAAACAACCCCTCTAAAATGTGGGCAAAGGACATGAACAAAATATATAACACACATGAACAAAATATGAAACATAAATATAACACACCAGAATGTCCTAGACATTGTCAAATATCTTTGCTTGAAAACAAATAATAGAAGGCATTAGTAATTTGCATTTCAAAATACTGCTATTTAGATAAGCCAATATATCTGTGAGAGTTACAAAACCTGTACCTTTGTCCCTGAACTCACTTCAAAGAGCCAGTCACTCATTTCTAGTATTTCTCAACCTAGTGTTTCCACTCTGCCTTCAGTTTCTTGTCTCTTTCATATTCAGCCCATCCTCCACATTGTCACCAAACTAATCTTCCTATCATATTTGTTTGATAATTTCAACCCCTTCTTGGACATATTTAATGTCTTCTAGGTTTTAGAGGATAAAAGCCAAAGTTCTTAACTCCATGTTGAAATAGCCTCCAAGTACTGGCCTCAGTGCAACTTTATAGCCCTCCTCCTTGCCTATCAAAATTTTACCTGCACCTTTAATTTTTTCTTAAAATTCTTAAAATGATTTATCACTCTTTCATTTTATATTCCTATTTTTCATTTTTACTCTCTCTCTGCCCATCCCTCACACCAACATCACCCATACCTGAACACAGCATATATTTTAGGTTCTTTATTGCTATTTTGAATTATTGTTTAGCTAGTGAACTTTTCACATGTTCACATCTTACCTATACAGTAAGATTTTAATCTTTGAGGTACTAAAAACACAATCAATTGAAGTAACTCCCACATTGTCCATGTAAAACACTGCCTCCTATTTCTGTCACTGGAACGTATGTGACTCTTAAGTTATTATGTAAGACATTTTATTTTTTTAAATGGTCATGGAATAGATCTATCCTTATAAGACTTATTTTTCCAAGTTTACTTATTATTGCTTTTAAAAATATTTGGCTGGTCACAGTGGCTCACACCTGTAATCCCAGCATTTTGGGAAGCCGAGGTAGGTGGATCACTTGAGGTCAGCAGTTTGAGACAGCCTGGCCAACATGGTGAAACCTCGTCCCTACTAAAAATACAAAAATTAGCTAGGCGTGGTGGTGCATGCCTGTAATCCCAGCTACTCAGGAGGCTGAGGGACAAGAATCGCTCAAACCTAGGATGCAGAGGTTGCAGTGAGCCAAGATTGCACCACTGTACTCCAGCCTGGGTGATAGAGCGAGATTCCATCTATATATATATAAAATCATATATATAAAAATCATATATATATGATTATATATATATATATTTGATCTATGTCAGGAAAAGCTATGAGGCTGTGAGCTGAGTACTCAGAGCATTAAAAAACCTGAGCTTCTTTAACAACTATACTTTGAATAATTTGCTACCTGAGGCAAAACTACATATCTAATTCAGACAATCATTCAGATATGAGTGATATTCCCAAAGCATAATCATAGAAAACAAAATGAAAACTTTTAGACCAGACATACCTGGACTTATATCCTGGCTCTGCCACTTATTAGTTTTGTGATCATAAATTATTAAAATCTCAGAGCCTATCCTTCATATGTAACAGAATAATGATTAATATTTGTTAAAACTTTATTAACATATGCTTTATATATTTATATATAAATATGCATTAAATATACAATTACATGTGCATGTGTAATATTGTGCAATTTCATATAGTGAACATTCGATAAATGATAACCATTATTAAGTAGTGCTGATATTTTTGTATGTATTTTAAATATTTGAATAAGTAAAACTAGGATTAATCACATCTTTCTTCTTAGGCTGTTTAATCCAGTTAACCTCTCAGGACATATCGAATCCACACAGAATCATATAGAAAACCTGTACTTTTGCCTCTGAACTCACTTCAAAGGGTAAGCCACTCATTTTTAACACCCAGTCTAATATTTCTACTCTATCTTCACTTCCCTATCTTTTCCATATTTAGTATATCCTCTACATTGTCACTATAATAATCTTCCTACTATACATGGAAGATTGGTGAGTAGCCAACACTATCAGTTCAGTTACTATCACATTTATTCAAGTCACTGTCAAGCAATTCAGCCATGGCAATCTGCAGTAATAGTCAAGATGGTTGAAGGTATGACATAATGCATTTTGAAATATTTGTTTGGAAAAGGTCATAGTAAATGGAGGAAATTGATTAAATAATGCATTTAACTACTATATTATACACACCGAACAAGCCCATTATGTTTAATGTGTGTGTTTAAATGTGTGTGCAAATAATTTAACAGGAATATAAATTATGGCTTGAGTTTAAACTGCGTATGGTAGAAAAATTTTTGGAAGATAACATTGAATGAAGTTAGTTTGATGTCATTTTCAATTTAGGGTATTATATAGTTTGGTAGTGTTTTAGAGTCTGGCAGGAATTAGCTCTGGTAACAATGAATTAAGAGTCAAAATACAAAGACTTCTGGTAATAATTTAGACAATGATTAGATGTAAAACCGTGGATAAATTAGCATGATTTTTAGTTTTGGTATCCATATAACAAGGACACTGACCTCTCAAGAAATTTTTTAGTTTCAGATTTCTCATATGCACTCAAAGTAGGCAAAAGGAAAAATGATTACTTAATGGATGGATGAATGAGTGGTTGCATAAATGGATAGAAATCATATGGAAAGACTGCTTTCTTCACATGTAGCCAATAATCAAGAGAACTATTAGAATGATGTCAGCCTGATGTGCTCCCACAGCAAGTGATTGCATATATATCTAGAAGCTGTGAGTTTTAGGGATGTACAGGGGAGATATCATGGTCCCTTGGATCGTATCACAGAATTGGGTTTATATACTATTCAGCTGGTTCTGCAGGAAAGAAGTCCTTCATAAAGGAGTGTAAATTTGTTCAACCATTGTGGAAGACAGTGTGGTGATTCCTCAAGGATCTAGAACTAGAAATGCCATTTGACCCAACAATCCCATTATTGGGTATGTACAAAGGATTATAAATAATTCTACTATAAAGACACATGCACATGTATGTTTACTGTGGCATTATTCACAATAGCAAAGACTTGGAACCAACCCAAATGTCCATCAATGATAGTCTGGATAAAAAAAAATGTGGCACATATACAACATGAAATACTATACAGCCATAAAACAGGATTAGTTCATGTCCTTTGCAGGGTCATGGATGAAGCTGGAAACTATCATTCTCAGCAAACTATCAAAAGAACAGAAAACCAAACACAGCATGTTCTCACTCATAAGTGGGAGCTGAACAATGAGAACACATGGAGACAGGGAGGGGAACATCACATACCTGGACCTGTCAGGGGGTGGGGAGCTAGGGGAGGGAGAGCATTAGGAGAAATACCTGAAGTAGGTGACGAGTTGATGGGTGCAGCATACCACCATGGCACGTGTATACCTATGTAATAAAACTGCACGTTTTGCACATGTACCCCAGAACTTAAAGTATAATAATAATAATAATAATAATAAAAAGAGAGTGATCAACGGTCCTGTTGTGTTGATGAGCTTGGAGACACATTATTCATTTCACATTATTTATATGTAAGGTCTAGAATTGTACCCAATTTCTCTTTGCTATTGTGGAAGACATGAAGATGTACCTCTCAGATTCCCCTTCAGGGAAGGAATTGCTGCCCAGCTGTGGTCAGCAGACAGCCTCCACATGTCATATGTTTTAGAACCTGCCTCTGCTGCAGAGAACCACCCTCCCACGTCCCCTGCTCCCCCTCCCAACCCCACCAGGCCACATTCTTCCCTGGGATGCCTGAATCTGATGACTGGGCAAGAGGGGAATATGGTGGGCCATTTCAGCTCAACATGGACACACTAAAGCACAATACAGTACACCTTTGAGTAATATGGGACTGCAGCTCCATTTGTATGCAAACTTTTTTCAATAAATATATTAGAACATTTTTTTGAGATTTGCAACAATTTGAAAAACTAACAAACCACATAACCTAGAACTATTGAAAAAAATGAAGAAAAATAGGTATGTCATGAATGTAGACAACAGATGTAGATACTAGTTTATTTTATTATTTACTGTCATAAAATATACAAATATCTATTGCAAAAGTTAAAATTTGTCAAAACTCATACACACACAAGCACTTTTAGATCATACATGGTGACATTTGCAGTACCAAGAAATATAAACAAACGTGAAGATGCAGTATTACATTATAACTGCATAAAATGAATTGTAGCACACACTGTACTGCTGTAACAATTTTGGAGCCACCTCCTCTTGCTATTACAGTGATCCTAAGTGTTGAGAGTATCTGCTTAAAACATGTGATGCTAATCATCACCTCATCAGCAGTTCATCGCTCAAGTAAATTGTGTATCACAGTGAAAAGTGATCTCTCACAGCTCTTGCATATTTTTCAACATGTTTAGTGCAATATTGTACACTTTAAGTAATACCATAGAACCCATACAAATTGCCACTAGTGATGCTGGAAGTGCTCTCAAGAAACAGAGATAAGTCATAACATTACAAGAAAAAGTTGATTGCTTCCTATGCACTGTAGATTGAGATCAGCAGCTGCAGTTTGCCCACCATTTCAAGATAGATGAATCCAGTGTAATGACCACTTTAAAAAAAGAAAAGAAAATTGATGAAGCCAGTGCTATAGCTATGCCAGCAGACAAAATGCCTTGCACTTTCGGTGAAATACCTTTTGTTCTTACATTGAAAATGCAACTTTTATGTAGATGCAGGATTGTTGAGAGAAAAGTATACTTATAGATTCCAGTATAACTTGAGAAGAAAAAGTGACGTCTTTACATGACAACGTAAAATAATCTAAAGCTGGAGAATTTAATGCCAGGTAAGGATGGTTCAATAATTTTAGAAAGAGATTGGGCTTAAAAAATGTCAAGATAACAGGAGAAGCAGCTTCTGCTGACCAAGAGGCAGCAGATGAATTTCCAGATACCATCAAGAAAATAATCCAGGAGAAAGGATATCTGCCTGAACAGATTTTTAATGTAGCTTGAAAGTGCTCTATTCTGAAAAAAAAAAAGCCACAAAGGTCATTTATTAGTAAGGAAAAGAAGTGAGCTCCAGGATTTAAGGCAGGAAGGGATAGGCTAACTCTCCTATTTTGTGCAAATGCAGTTGGGTTTATGATCAGGACTGCCCTTACCTATAAAGCTAGTAACTCCTAAATATTAAAGGGAAAAATTAAATACCAGCTGCCAGTCTTTTGGTTGCATACAAGAAGGCCTGGATGAGAAGAACCCTTTTTCTGGATTTGTTCCATCAATGCTTTCTCCCTGAAGTCAAAAACTTCTTGGCCAGCAAGGGACTGCCGTTTACATTCCTTTTTGGCATTAGACAATGCCCCTGGACCCCCAGAAGCCAGAGAGTTCAATATCAAAGGCATCAAAGTGGTCTGCTTTCCCCCAAACACAATACCTCCAATTCAGCTTCTAGATCAGGGGGCCATAAGGACCTTGAAGACTCATCACACATGATCTTCTATGCCTTCAACACTTTGGAGGGGACCTTGGTAGAGAGAACATCATAAAAATCTGGAAGGATTACACCACTGAATTTATCAAGGTTGTTAGAGAAAAAGCTGTGAAAGCCATCAAGCCCCAAACAATACATTCCTGTTGGAGAAAACTGTGTCCATATGTTGTGCATGAGTTCACAGAATTTACAATTGAGCCAATCATGAAAGAGATTGTGAAAATCACAAAAAAAAAAAAAAAAAAAAAAGTTTGAGAGTGAAAGATTTCAAGATATGGATCTTGGAGAAATTTAAGAACCAATAGATACTACAACAGAGGAATTAACAGAAGATGACTTGATGGAAATGAGTTGCAGACAATGAGAAAGAAGATCTAGAAGAAGCAGTGCCAGAAAACAAACGGACAGGAAACAATCTGGTATAAGGGTTCCAAGTATTCAAGACTCCTTTTTTTTTTTTTTTTTTTGCAACAGAGTCTCGCTCTGTCACCCAGACTGGAATGCAGTGGCGGGATCTCGGCTCACTGCAAGCTCCACCTCCTGGGTTCATGCCATTCTCCTGCCTCAGCCTCCCAAGTGGCTGGGACTACAGGTGCCCGCCACCACAGCTGGCTAATTTTTTTGTATTTTTAGTGAAGACAGGGTTTCACCCTGTTAGGCAAGATGGTCTCAAACTCCTGACCTTGTGATCCACCCACCTCGGCCTCCCAAAGTGCTGGGATTACAGGCATGAGCCACCACGCCTGGCCTCAAGGCTGGTTTTGCCTTCATTTATGACATGAACCCATCTAAGACGCGAGCACTGAAACTATGGGAAATGGTGGAAGAAAAATTGATACTGTGCAGAAACATATTAAAGATATGAAAAAGCAAAAAATGTTAGAAATTACAATGTGTTTCTAGAAGTTTCATAGAGTAACTTGCCTCTCCTGTTTCCCCTTCCACCTTCTCCATCTCTGCCACCTTTGCCACCTTTGCCACCCCAAGACAGCAAGACCAACTCCTCCTCCTTATCCCTCCTCCTCAGCCAACTCCATGTGAATATAACCAGCATGAAGACCATTATGGTAATTTGCTTTCACTTAATAAATAGTAAATATTTTTCTTATGATTTTCATAATAACATCTTCTTTTCTTTAGCTTACCTTATAAAAATACAGTAAGTATATAATACAATGTACAAAATATGTGTTAATTGATTTTAGTACTATCAGTAAGGCTTCCGGTCAATAATAGGTTATTAGTTAAGTTTTGGGGGAATCAAAAGTTGTTAATATACGCAGATATGTGACTGCACAGAGGGTCAGCATCACTATGTCCTGGGTTATTCAAGGGTCAACTGTACTTTACCAGAGCTCTTCATGTATTTGGAAGAGGCTTTGTTGGGCTTGAGTTATGGTTAGTACAGTTCGTTTTTTCTTCCTGCCAGATGCTAGTTTTCCACCTTCCCTTCACAGACATTTATAATAAACATTGCATGCCACAAACGATGTCTCAGCATCTGCTTCCAAAGAACCCAGTCTATGACAGCTGTACCATAGTAAGAATTGATAATGCAGGAATAATCAACATTCAGCACCCCTCCCATCCGTCCTTCCTCTGGCACATCTTCAATCCAAAATTTAGAAACTTCTTTCACAGCTGCCTTTGTTTACTTAGAGACAGGTCTTAGGAAAATTTGCAGTGGCACGGTATTGTCATTAGAGTTAAGTGGCACATTTATAGATCTTCAAAGTCCATCTGTCTTTCCAGACATCTATAGTAGAACGTTTAGTGACTTGCAGAGTGCTAAAAGTTTTCACACACACACATGCGCACACACACAAACATGCACACATACACTTCCTCTCAACTTAATACTTACTGGTTAGTCATTTATGGAAGTTCCCTAGATTCCTCTCACTAATTGTTAGGGAATGTTTTAATTTGACCACAGCAAGTCTAATTATACTTTTTAATAGAAGTGTGATACATTTCCTAGCAAACACAGAGGCAGATAGATCAAAGCCTTGATTTGTCGTGATCAAGTAGTTGGGGTGGGGTAATTGGTTAGGCAGATACTTCTGGGGTTGCTGAAGAGAAACAGGAATGAGATTTTAAGAGAAGGAAAATTATACCCTATGGTGGCCTTGGAGAGGAGGGGAAGACCTTGGAAAAACAGGGAGAGGTTCTAAAAAGAGAAGAAAAAGTGAACACTTCTGATTGATCTGAAGATCTGAAAATATAACTTTAAAGTTTTATCTGACGATATAACTCTATATACCTGAACAGCTTACTTGATGAGTGAATTGAAGAAATCACCGTCAGATGTAGAAACATTAATTTTATTATTTTTCTGTGCAATGAAACTTTCACATATTTTAAAAACAAGAATGTCTGTTTAAACTACTAGTTTTGCGAATGTAAGTGGTTGAGTGGTTCGTTGTGATACGCGGCTGCAGTGGTTCACAGAGGGAGTCTGTGACGTTGTTCTCTATGTTGGAGAAAGTGCGCTTAGGAACGAAGAAGGTATGGCTTGGCTCTGTGTGGAAAGAGAACTGAGATGGAAGACAAAGGATCCTTGTTTTTTCTTCCAGCTCTAAAATTCTGAATCTAATTCTGCAAGTTTTTAAGATCTTCTTTAACACAATTCATATTATGTGATGGCAATGATCAGAGCCAATCCTAAAGGGATTTATTGGAAGAAAAATTTTACTGTATGAATTCCCAATCTCCTGCATATTTTTCTATCTGAGAAATCAGTTAAAGCAAGCATTGGAGATAGTTTTGAGTGAATAAGTGACAAAGAGTTATCTTTTGCTGAAGAAATATTTGGGTGCTTGGAAGACTGGGTACAAACTGTGTCTACCTTAGTGGTCGGAGTTGGGCATATGAGCTTACTGTATATACATATTAACTATAAACTATTGAAAATGAGGTGAAATAATTTTATTTCTCACCTTAAGTTATCACCTTAATCTGCTCAGTTGCATTGAGTTAAGCATTACTATTTTTCTCATTCCAGAGTTGAATTTGTGCAGAGCACATAGAGAAGTGAAGAACTTTACAAGGAGAAAAAATAACGAAAAAGTTATAAAGGGATACTTAAGTGTAGAGAAGAAACAGAAGAAGAAAACACATATTTCACTCAACTAAAAGAGCAGAACGTTAAGTTTCTTTAGGACAGAAACTGTGTCTGGCTCATTGCTTTATCCCCAGTGCCTAAGCAATGCCCAGCACAAAGAAAGCATGCAGTAAATATTTATTGAATGAACCAATCCCAATTTAATCATTTTTGCTTAATAAGTGGTTGAAATATGTTGGTTTCACATGTCCTCCCCTAAAGTTCACCAAACACAATGGAATTATATTATTTTGTTGCAACAATTATTCTCCATGGATACCATTTGCCAGGAAATATAAAGAACAAAGGCCATGATAGCAGACAAACAACTTGGCAGCTTAGCCTCCAGGTGGAGAATTGAAATATCCCAGGGCCAGATACTCTTGTCAACAAGCTCCCTTTGTGTGAAATAGTTCTACTTAGTCTAATCTTTCTAGTTAGAAATTGCATTTAATTTACAGTACACTGAAAAATACAAAATTATTCGATAAAATGGTTTGCTCTTTCTTATTTGAAAGGTATTTGAATTTAGCTTGAAAGTATGAGGAAAACCTACAACGAAACAAGAAGTAATGCAAAACTGGGTCTGGAGAAACACTAAGCATTGCACACTTGCAAATGACCTTTAGCTGACGATTGGATAAGAGGATTTTTCCACCAAGAGAAGTCTGTCTGTAGCAAGGTGATGACTCCTACAAATAGCCCAGATTACAGGGCTTCAAAAATCTGTTTCATGTGATTTTTATATGAAGGTTTTAATTAAATATATTCAGGGAACTTAGAGAGATCTTGAGCCAGAAACCAAAGTCAGAAAATATGTCTATTTTTTTCCAATGACTTTGAAGGAATTAGTTATGGTAGATAATTTAGGGTAAGGAAGCCTTTTTCCCCCCAAGGACATGGTTTGCTCTATATAAGAACTCCCACTAAACCAAAATGAAAGGCTTATTCATTATGGCTGAAAATACCAATTATATCTCAGACAAAATGACACAGACTTGGTCTTTTTCTCTATACCAAAGCAAGCTGTTATTTTTTCATAATGGTTCTAGTCAATAATCATATATCTTTACTTCAAGTTGCACTTCAACAAAATAAAGTACTTCAAAACAATCCTTAAACACCATTAAAGTGATTATTACCTGCTCCAGACATAGGGAAATAGGGATGAAGATAAGCGGTGTGATTTATCAGATACTCCATTGCCCGGAAAAGGCAACAGCAATTTTCCAAGGGAATAAGTTAACCACTGGACAGTGCTATTTCTGTAGAGAAATCCAAACTCCATGATAAATCAGATCGCTTATAGTATACAAAAATAATGGTTTACAAATTTAATTCACACACATTTTTTGAATATCTATTATGTGCTAAGAAGGCAACACTAAAGTATTGTAGAACCGAAGAGGTTTGCCCTAAATGGGATTACATAGTACATAACTGTGAAATCCAGTGTAATATGCTACATAGGATATTAGGTGTAAACTAATATAAATTAGCATACTGAAGATTTCTAAGAAGTCCTGTAGTAAATAAGCCTGTTTAACTTTGTTTGGCAGAATGCTTTTTGAGCATATTTTGAACTTCTTCATGTATAACCTAATGATATGCTATGGAACACTGATGATATGGTGCTTAATTTAGATGACTACAAAGTGAATAATATAATATCCTTGCCCTTTGCATTGTCTGGTGAGAAGGTCAGACAAAAATATAAATAGTTATAGGAAAATGTAACCAATGCTATGTTCAAACATGCACAAAGAACCAAGTGATTAATTTTGCCTGAGATTCAGGGAGTTTCATCATGGTGGTGAAATTTTATCTGGACTGTCAGGAATGCCAGGATGGGGGAACATTCCAGAAAGAGGCCACAGAGTGGGAAAAGAAATCACAAGTGTGTGAATTGACACACTGTGTCCTACCACAGCACAAGCTGAGGAGTGGATGGGTCTAAAGGGGTGCGATGAAAAATAAGACACTATAGTTACATTTCAGCAATAATTGCAAAGTACCTTAAATGCTACACTTATTCAGATAATGGAGGATCTTGAAAGATCCTTTGACTGAATGAATAAACTATTTCCTGGATGCTGATAAGATTCAAGGAGTTAACATATTTACTTTGTGGTCTCATCATATTTAACTTCCTCTTACCTTGCCAGACTTTTTTTTCACCAATATCCTAGCCTTTCTGAGGAACTCCTTGTAGAGGAAGCACCTGGAAGCAACATAGCAGCTTACTTAAGGAAGTTGACTTTGTCACTCAACTTTACTAAAATTGAAAGGATTCTTTGATATTTTTCATTATTTAGATTTAACCATAGGCTCTTGGTCAAATTCTTTTCTAAAAATGTTTTTAAAAAGGAATACGATAATATTAACTTAGAATCTAGAAGCTTTCCAGAAGTAAGTAATGTGTAGGTTCTCCCAAAATGTCAAATGTTCTTAGGAAAAACTGTTCACAGGGGTTCAGAGAAGCAGCAAAGAATCATTTATATATTCAGAGAACTTAAACCTCTCAACCTTTAAAGTTTCCTTATCTTTCATTAAACACACCATGAAGTAGGGACCTGGTCTGTAACAAAGTCTGCACATGTTCAAGTTTTGCATTACATTAGTTCCGAAATCTATTTTATTTTAAATGTCCTCCTCTTTCTCTGAATACAAAGTGGATGTCTTTTGCTGCCTGAAACTTGGCATTTCTGAAACTCATTCAGTATATAAATATATACCTACTCCAGGAACGTGTGCCCATGTTTGACTATTTCCTAGAAATATGCTCTCTACTGAGCAATCTGTTCAAGCTATTGCTCTGCTGTGAAAGATTCCCCTTTTCTGAATGAAAGGCGGAAGGCATCTCAAGTCATGGGGAAGGTCACTGGCATTTGTGCCTAGAGATCCTGGGAGTGTATATATGTTATTAGACTTGAAGCTAATTTAAATAACATCATTATCATAATTAAAATCAAAATTTTCATTAGAGGTTAAATCAGAGGGTTTTCTTTCCTGGCTTGGTTGAAAATACTAAGCCACAAATGCTTCCTCTAAACACCCCATCTACTCCCTCTGCCAGCTAACTTTAATTACTAATGCACGTGAGTTACCCCTTACCCTGAAATTAAGTGCTTCTTGTGTAGGTAATTTCAAAAAAAACTAAAAGGATTTAATTATGCTGAAATTTTAAATCCACCAATTTTTGTTGTGTTCTATACATGTGATGGAGGATTAGCTACCATTGCTGATGTAAATCCAATCTAAAATAAAATTCGTTTTCACTTTACTCTTAATTTTTTTTTTTTTTTTTTTGAGACGGAGTCTCGCTCTGTCACCCAGGCTGGAGTGCAGTGGCGCGATCTCCACTCACTGCAATCTCCGCCTCCCGGGTTCACGCCATTCTCCTGCCTCAGCCTCCCGTGTAGCTGGAGCTACAGGCGCCCGCCACCGCGCTCGGCTAATTTTTTTTGTATTTTTAGTAGAGACGTGGTTTCACCGTGTTTGCCTGGGTGGTCTCGATCTCTTGACCTTGTGATCCGCCCGTCTCGGCCTCCCAAAGTGCTGGGATTACAGGCGTGAGCCACCGTGCCCGGCCTACTCTTAATTTTTATACTAAATGTAACTCATATGTATCTGGGGAATTATACATGTTATCCTTTAAACAGTAATATGACATACCCAATTCTTTAGTGATGTTTTGAAATATATAGTTACTAATTTGTTATTCTTTATATCTCTAATAACTTTAATATCCCCAGAGTCCCCTGCACTTGCTACTCAATGAAATACTGGCCAAATGAATCAAATAGAGATAACTGGCTTAGCACACACATTTCATGAGTAATAGAAAGAATTGGGGATAAAATAAGCATGCATATTATGTTTTCTACACATTGATAAATGACCCAGGAGAGTTAAACCTAATTTTAATCCTATATTTGGTAATATTCTTATTGTAGGTAGAATTCTAGTATTAAAGAGCAGCATTTTAAAAACTCAAGATGATTGGAAGCTCTGAATTTGAAGGGTTTTGCATATCCAGGAATAAGATACAGGCAACCTACAGAATGGGAGAAAATATTTGTAAACTATGCGTCTGACAAAAGTCTAATATCCACAATCTATAAAGAACTTAAACAATTGAAAAAGCAAAATACCAAATAACCCTATTTTTAAAATGGGCAAAGGTATGAATAAACATTTCTCCAAAGAAGGCAAAAATGCAGCCAACAAATATATTTTTAAAAGTTCAATATCATTAATTATTAGAGAAATGCAAATCAAAAACACAATGAGGTATCATCTCACACTAGTCAGAATGGCTATTACTAAAAGACAAAAAAAAAAAAAAAAAAAAAAAATGTTGGCCAGGTCATGGAGAAAAGGGAACAGTTATACATTGTTGGTGGGAATGTAAATTAGTTCAGTTCATGTGGAAAGCAGTTTGGAGATTTCTCAAATAACTTAAAACAGAACTACCATTCAACCCAGCAATCCCCTTACTGGGGATTATTTACCCAAAGGAAAATAAATCATTCTACCAAAAAGACACATGTACTCACATGTGCATTGCAACACTATTCACAATAACAAAGACATGTAATCAGCCTAGAAGCCTATCAACAGTGGACTGGACAAAGAAAATGTGGTAAATATACATCATAGAATACTACACAGCCATAAACATATAATGATATTGTGTCCTTTGCAGCAACATAGATGCAGCTGGGGGCCGTTAGCTTAAGTGAATTGACACAGGAACAGAAAACCAAATACCACATGTTGTCACTTATAAGTGGCAACTAAACACTGAGTACACATGGATGTAAAGATGGGAGCAATAAGGCCAGGCGCGGTGACTCACGCCTGTAATCCCAGCACTTTGGGAGGCCAAGGCGGGCGGATCCCGAGGTCAGGAGTTCGAGATCAGGTTGACCAACATGGTGAAACCTGTCTCTACTACAAATAAACAAACAAACAAACAAAATAGCAGGGCATGGTGGTGCATGTCTGTAATCCCAACTACTCAGGAGGCTGAGGCAGGAAAATCGCTTGAACCCTGGGAAGTGGAGGTTGCAGTGAGCCGAGATCGTGTCATTGCACTCCAGCCAGCATGACAGAGTGAGACTTCCATCCAAAAAAAAAAAAAAAGGTGGAAGCAATAGACACTGGGCACTGGGGACTATTAGAATGAGGAGAATTGGAGGGGGGCAAGGGTTGAAAAATTACCTATTGGGTACTATGCTCACTACTTGGGTGGCGGGATCATTCGTACACCAAGCCTCAGTTACATGCAATTTACTCATGCAACAAAACTGTACATGTAAACCACGATTGTAAAAAAAGTTGGAAAAAAAAGAGTGTTTCATGCATCCACTGAGGGAAGAGGGTTTTAATTATGATGAGGATGTGTTCATAAGAATCAAGGTCTGCATGTTGAGAACCTTTAGGGAACGGTGTTTTCATTCTCCATGTGCAGCCAGCCTAAATGGCTCCATGGAGTCTCCTTGTCTGTGATTTGTGATACTGTCTTGCTGAAGCTAAATTGCTCTTTCAACTGGAATCGATATTGACTGCTTTGGTGCTGACTGTGTTGACTGTGACTGTACTAATGTGTATATTCAATTTGCCCAAATCTCTTGTCTCTTAAGTTCTCCCACCACTTATTTCTATTTAAACTGTGACAAAGCCTTCCTGGATATTATGTAGTTAGTCCATAGAGCTAACAAATTATTTACGTCAGATTTACCTCTTATTTTTCCACTATCCTGCTACAATTAAATTAGTGCCACTTAGCACCTATGTGATCCTAAATTCAAGAGAACTTACCTGTAAAGTGGCCATGTAGATAATCTAAAACATGCTTACATTAAAATGTTCAGCTCATTACCAAAATGAAAGCATACTATGAAAGGGAAATATTGTGGAGTACTTCCTGACTCTGGAATGTACAGAATCCGGGGGACCTCAGTTTGAAAGCATCATGTTAATTGGTTTGCCAGATTTTGTATTTGAAGGGAAATGAGTGTTTCTGATGTAATACCACCGGGAAACTGCCATTAGTGCCTCGTTAGTGCCTTGTCATTCTCCCCATTAATTCCAAGGGTGTTAACTGGAAATATTAAATGACAAGGTGTTGGGTGGCAATTAGAAAGGTCTATTTGTCTTTTAAATGTATCCATTCCTTTTGGGGACGCTTTGATTGAATGTGATGAAGACAAGAAAGTTAAATAGGAAACATAATCCTCATCCCCTTGGACTACAACATATTGGTAAGATGACTATACACCTTGGTTTGTCTGGAACAGTCCCAGTTATACCTGTTATTTGGGTGTCCCACTTGGTTCAGCATTTCTAACGGACTTTTCATTTTTCATGAAGTATTTTTATGAATAGCTACAGGAGGGGAGTTGGCAGAGCTTTACTTTGTGCATCAAATTGGTGTCACAGTCTTTCCTGTGATCATGTGAGACCTGTGCAGTTACGTCAAAAAGGTCTCAATCTCAACTTGAAGTGTGTGTGTGTGTTGGAGAGAGAGTAGTTCTCCCAAGACCTTAGTCCTTTCATTGTCTATTCTCATTCTGCCTAGTGGTAGTAGCTGCCCCTTTACACATGCTACTTATGCTTCCCTTTCCCTAATTAACAATTCTTTATATTAATTCTCTGTTCAAATAACTGATGTAGCTTTATCTCCAAAGTGGAGGCCTACTTTTGGAGCAAGTTCCCGAAACTGCCCTTTTTGGTGCTCGTGCCTGGGGGAGCACATCCTTCTTCACATGGTGGCAGCAAAGAGAAGTGCTGAGCAAAAGGTGGGAAAGCCCCTTATAAAACCATCAGATCTCATGAGAACTCATTCACTATCACAAGAACAGCAGCATGGGTGTAAATGCCCCCATGATTCAATTACCTCCTACCAGGTCCCTCCCATGACACATGGGGATTGTGGGAACTAAAAATTAAGATGAGATTTGGGTGGAGACACAGCCAATCCATATCAGCATCCAAGGGGTAGTAAATTTGGTGAAAATCTTGACAATCATCCGTTGTTTTGCTGCACTTCACAAACTCAGTAGTTTGGTGTATATTTTTACAGACTATTTTTCCTCTTAATTATCACACATATATGCATCTCCTAATTTGGTGTTTTACTATAAGTAAAATCATAGCATATGAATTTTCTGTGACTTGCTTTTAATTTATTTATGTATTTATGTATGTATGTATGTATTTATTTATTTATTTATTTATTTTGAGTTGGCGTCTCACTATGTCACCAGGCTGGAGTCATGTGGCACGATCTTGGCTCATTGCAACCTCCACCTCCAGGGTTCAAGCAATTCTCCTGCCTCAGCCTCCTGAGTAGCTGGGATTACAGGCACGCACCACCATGCCCAGCTAGTTTTTGTATTTTTTTTTTTTAGTGGAGATGGGATTTCACCATGTTTGCCAGGACGGTCTGGATCTCCTGACCTCATGATCCACCTGCCTCAGCCTCCCAAAGTGCTGGGATTACAGGTGTGAGCCACCGTGCCTGACTGCTTTTTCTTAAATATCTTAAAGACTCTATGTAAGACCATATAAACCTATATATTTAAGTATGCCATTTTAAAATAATAATTTTGTCAATTATAATATAGTTTTAGATTTATGGAAAAGTAGCAAGGTTAGTACAGAAGGGGTTTTCTATACTCTTCATCCAGCTTCCCCTATTGTTAATGCCCTACATTACTACGTGGTATATTTGTCACAACTGATAAACCAGTATCAATATTATTATTAAACTGAAGTCCATACATTACATTGTCTTAATTATCTTATTTTTTAACTAATGCCCTTTTTCTGCTCCAGAATCCCAACCAAAATACAACAGGACATTTAGTTGTCATGTCTCCTTATTAGTGTCTAGATTGTGACCCTTTCTTATTTTTTCTTTCTTCGCTGATGACTTTGACAGTGTGAGGAGCGCTGGTTAGGTATTTTGTAGAATACCCTTCAGTTTTTTTGTTGGTTTGTTCTGATGTTTTTCTCATAGTTAGGTACAGGTTATGGGTGTTTTGGAAGAATACCACCGAAGTGAAGTTTCGTTCTCATTATACTATGCAAGGGCACATGCCATTAACATGACTTGTTACTAATGATGTTCACCTTGATCATCTGATTTGTCATGTTTTTCTACTGTAAAGTTACTTTTTTGGCACCCTTTTTCATACTGTAAGAAGGGAGTCATAATGTACATCCCACACTTAAGTGGTGGGGAGTTATGCTACTTCTCCCAAAGAAGATATATCTTTAAACGTCTATAGGGATTCCATGGTATGAACGAGTCATAATTTATTCAACTATTCCCACATTTAGTTAAGTTTTCAATGTTAAAAACAATGCTGAAGTGAATACCCTGGCATGTAGCATCTTTGTGTGTGTGAGTACTTCTGTAAGATGGCTTTGTATTAGGTTGGTGCAAAAGTGATTGTGGTTTTTGCCATTGAAAATAGTGCCATTATTTTCAATGGCAAAAACAGCAATCACTTTTGTGTCAGCCTAATAGATTCATAAAAGTAGAATTGCTGAGAAAAGTGATGTGCCCATTTTCTACCTGATAAGATGACGTCAAGTAACAGATCTTCAAAAAAAGTTAACAATTTGCATTTAAGAGTTCATAAGTATACTTTTTATGCCTCTGCAAAAACAGGACCTTTTATTTACCTACAAAATAAAACCAAACATTCTCTTAGAGTTCATCTAATAATTTAAATTTTAATATTTTCATCTATTTTTGATAAATCAAATTATTTGTGTGTGTGTAATGCGAGGTAGAAACCTAACTTTATTATTTTTAGTAAAGATAGCCACTGTTTCAACACTATTTAATAAATATTTTATCTTTTTCCACACATTCAAAATACCACCTTTAGCATAAAATTGCTTCACATTTTTCAACATTTATACAAATGATCTACATCTGTATATCTATATCTATGCTAGTACTGTGTTGTTTTAATTACTAGACTTCATAGTATATTTTGATAGACATCTGGTAAAGGAATTTCTTCCATATTATTTTAAATTATTATTATTCTTATTTAAGTATGTTACTCCTGCCAGCTAACCAGAATCAGGTTGTAAAGTTCTATAAATAGTTGAAAGTTTGAGTGAAAACTCATTTAATTCAGACATTAATTTAGGGAAAATTAACTATTTAATAATATCAAGTCATCCAATTCAGAAGCATAAATTCCTCCATTCATTCAGATTTTCATTTATCTACTTTGATAAAGATTAATAAACTTATGTCAATCTCCTGCATGTTTCTGCCAGTTTTACTCTAATGTCCTACATAGATTTTATGATGTTCATCTGGTTAACTTACTGAGCACTCTTGGTAACTCCATTTTTAAAGTTTATTCTCTTGAATTTTTCAAGCTTATTATATCTTCTGAAAATAATGTGAGTTTTGTCTCATTGTTTCAAATAGTCATTTTGTTAGGCTATTCTCACATTGCTATAAAGAAATACCTGACACTGGGTAATGTATAAAGGAAAGACGTTTAATTGGCTCTGCTTCTGCAGGCTGTATAGGAAGCATAGCAGCATCTGCTCAGCTTCTGAGGAGTCCTCAGGGAACTTACAGTCATGGCAGAAGGTTAAGAGAGGGCAGGCACATCACATGGCACAAGCAGGAGCATGAGAGAGGAGGGAGGTTGTGATGGTTAATATTAAGTGTCAATGTGATTGAATTGAAGGGTGCAAAGTATTGTTTCTGGGTGTGTCTGTAATGGTGTTGCCAGAGGAAATTAACATTTGAGTCATCGGACTGGGAGAGGAAGACCCATCCTCAGTGTAAGTGGGCACTATCCAATGGGCTGCCAGTGTGGCTAGAAAAAGCAGGCAGAAGAAGGTGGAATAAGCTGGCTTGCTGAGTCTTCTGGCTTTCATGTTTCTCCTGTGCTGGATGCTTCCTGCCCTCAAACATCAGACTCCAGGTTCTTGAACTTTTGGAATCTTGGACTTACACCAGCGGTCTACCTGGGACTTTTGGGTCTCTGGCCATAGACTGAAAGCTGCACTGTCGGCTTCCCTACTTTTGAGGCTTTTAGACTTGGACTGAGCCACTATTGTCTCCCTTGCTTCTCAGTTTGCAGACGGCCTATCGTGGGACTTCACCTTGTGATAGTGTGAGTCAATTCTCCTTAATAAACTCTCTTTCATTTTCTTTATCCAATCTATTATGAGTGGGCATTTGGGTTGATTCCATGTCTTTGTTACTGTGAATAGTGCTGCAATAAACATACACGTGCATGCATCTTTGTAACAGAATGATTTATATTCCTTTGAGTATATTCCCAATATACCCAATAATGGAATTGCTGGGCCAAATGGTACTTCTGCTTCTAGATCTTTGAATCTAGAAGATCCGTTGTCTTCCACGATAGTTGAATCAATTTACACTCCCGCCAACAGTTTTCTCTGCATTCTCCCCAGCCATCTGTTGTTTCCTGATTTTTAAATAATCACTGGAATACCATGCAGCCATAGAAAGGAATAAGATCATGTCCTCTGCAGGGACATGGATGGAACTGGAAGCCATTATCTTCTGCAGACTAATGCAGGAACAGAAAACCAGACACTCTGTATTCCCACTTGTAAGTGGAAGCTGAGTGGTTAAAACACATGGACATGTGAGGGAACAACACACACTGGGGCCTATCAGGGATGTAGGGGAGAGCATCAGAAAGAATAGCTAATGGATCCTGGGCTTAATAGCTAGAGGATGGATTGATCTGTGCAGCAAACCACCATAGCACGTATTTACCTATGTAACAGACCTGCACATCCTGCATATATAATCCAGAACTTAAAAGTTGAAAAAAAAAACTCCATATATATAAAATATACTATTAGGATATATATATATAAATCCTATTAGTTCTGTCCCTCTGGAGAACCCTGACTGATACAGAGGTGCCACACATTTTTTAAATGACCAGATCTCACAAGAACTCACTCATTATTGCAATGACAGCACCAAGAGTATGGTACTAAACCATTCCTGAGAAATCCCCCCTGATGATTCAATCATTTCAACATGAGATTTGGGTGAGGACACACATCCAAAGTATATCAGTCCTTTTATTCTTTCATTTATTTTGTTATTAAATCTTGTTGGACAAGATTTAATGTTGGACAACAGTAGATCTATCTTTTGCTTTATTTTAACCGTGAGATTTTACTATTATGTTGGGTGTTTTTCAAATTCTCTTTATCAATCTAAGGATGTTTTCTTCTTATCTTTCCTTTACATTAATTTGGAATCTGGGATAGCTATCAATTTATCAAATATTTTCACTTGTTTTCCAGTTTTTATTTTTTCAAATATCTTAATCTAATGATTATTATCTACTGTTGAACCATTTTTTTTAATTTACCTTATCTGGATGAGATATATTATACTCATCATATACTGCTAAATTCCCTTTAATAATGTTTTATTTAAGATTTTAGTGTTGATATAAATAATTAGAATGAATGTATCAATCATGAATGGTTTTGCTAGACCCTTAGAAGATTTTCTGTTTTTTTTTTTTTAAAATATATATATTGATTTAGCTTATACAGGTATCACCTGTGTTTAATGTTTTGTAAGAAATTTTCTGAAAGGCACCTGTGACTGGGCTATCCTTTTTATTTCTTTTATAGATACTAGTCTCTTCATCCCTTTTCTTAACTAAATTTTAAGAATATATAGTTTTTAAAAATGTATCTATTCCCTCCAATTTTTAAACATATTTATATAAACGTTAAAAATAGTATTTTCTTATTTTAAAATATCCTCCATACCCATAGTTATAGTGCCTTTTGTCACTTCCAGTGTGATGTGTGTGTATCTTATTTTCTTGATTAAGCATGTGATATTTGTGTCTGATTTACTTCAAAGTACGTTTCTCCACTTGCGTTTGTTTTCTATGGCTGCAGTAACAAACTACCACAAACATTATGGCTTAAAACAACAGGAATCTATTTGCTAACAGTTCTGGAGTCTCCTGAAATCACGGTGTCAGCAGAGCTGCACTCTCTCTAAAGGACCCACTGGAGAATCCATTTCTTTTGTCTTCCAGCTTCTGGTGGCTCCAGATATTCCTTGGTTGTGGCTGCATCAATTCAGTCTCTGTGGTCACACTGGCTCCACTTCTTCCTTAATCTCCTGTATTTCCCTTTTAAAAGGATACATGTGATTGCATTTCGGGTTCACCCAGATAACCCAGGTAAACTCCTTTTCTCAAAACCCTTAATTTAATCACACATTTTGCCACATACGATAGTATTCACATGTTCTGGGGATTCGCATATGAACATGTCATTTTGGAGGCCGTCATTCAGGCTACATTCCACTTCCCATTTTCAGGCAGCTACCAAATTTTCCACATTTTTAAGAAAGTTAAAATTTTTATTCTGTTCAGAAACCACACTAAATGAAGGTTTCCCTCTTCTGGCTATGTGCTACTTCTAGAAGGTAAATGCTGAAAATGAAGATAGCATTTACATTATTATATCTAGGTTTATATTGCCTGGACATAATATTATGTCTAGATAGGTGCTGTCGCCTGCAGAGTATGCTAAGAATACACCTTCTCTGTCTAATGTCACCACCCCTCTCCCAGTAATTTTCCTAGTGTCCAGTGCAAAGAAATTCCCTTGTCTTCTTTCGTTCAATTCCATATTTTGGTTTCTTATATGAGCTTTTACATTTTCTTTTTCTCTAGGGTTTTTAATTGCTTTCTTCTTCTCATTTGATATAAGACACTATGCTTTCCTCACCTTGCTGCTAAGGTTATCTGGAACCTTGATTATTTTCTCTTTTTCTCTAAAATCCATTCTTTTTTCTTGAAATCTTCTTGTGATTCATTAATCTCTTGCCCAATTGCTGTCTCCTATTCCTATAAAAATATTTTTTGTTTGCAAATTTTACCTTTATTTTTCTGAATATATCTTTAAGTAATTTCCTAGGAAATAATGTGTGGGAGGGAGGTAATTTTTTTGTTTTTTTTTTTTGTGACAGTGTCTCACTCTGTCACCTAGGCTAGAGTGCAGTGGCACAATCTCAGCTCACTGCAGCCTCGACCCCCCCAGGCTTGATGCAATCTTCCCACCTTAGCCTCCTAAGTAGCTGGGACTGTGGGTGCCCGCCATCATACTTGGCTAATTTTTTAAAAATTTGTTTTTAGAGACAGGGTCTCACTCTGTTGTCCAGGCTGGTCTTGAACTCCTGGGCTCAAGCAATCCTTCCTTCTTGGCTTCCCAAACTGCAGGGATTACAGAACTGAACCACTGGGCCTGACTGGGAGGTAAATTTATAGAGTCCTTGATTGTTTTAAAATGTCTTCATATGGCCCTCACAATTGATGGATACTCTACCCAGGTATAGAATTCTACATTTATAATCGTTTACTCTGAGTCACTTGAAGACTATTTTGTTGTTTTTTGTTTGTTTTTGTTTTTGCTCTCTAATAGTGCTTCTCATAGTGCAGATTAGAAAACTGATGCCATTCTGATCCTTATCCCTTTAAAGGTGACTTTTCTGTAGTCTCTGTCTTCCTCTAGAAAGTTTAAGACTTTCTATTTTGTATTCATATGATAAAATTTTATGATAAAATTCTACTCAGCACCAAGAAAGTCTTTTCCATCTAAAAATTTGTTTCTTTATGATTACATTGATTTGATGTTTTCTGCTGGCTTCAGCTTCTTATTATTGTTATTAACCAGGAAAATGAATTTATCAAAAGGATATTAGGTAGATACTACAGTCCTAATTTCTGCAACTGATCAAAGGCTGTAGTTGATATTCATGCTTCTCCACTAATTATTTCACAATCCATTTGCCTTCAGAAAATTCCTCGTGTCGTCAGTGTTTTTTATCTTGAGAGACAAGTAAATTCTTTACTTTTTAAGCTCTGAGCCCATAGTGCTTGTGTGGATTTTTTAAATATATATTTTTATTAACTTTTACCACTGGTCACAAATTAATTTGAATTCATTCATTTTAATCTCTTCTGCAAAGGTACATTTGGATTGTTTTAGAGTCCATCTAAATAAAACCTCTGAAATAAACATTGTAGGTATTGCTTTCAGCTTTTATCCAGGCTTTATGCAACAATAAACCTCTATCCTTCTTTCTTCCTGTCAAATTATAAAGAAAGAAATATCTGAACACACATGTTCTTTGTATTTCTTGCTTTCTTTAAAGCATCTACATAGTGATAGTTCCTCCTTTATCAGGTTTGAACCCATTCTTTTGTCTTTGGCTTCATTTTTTATTTCATTTCCTTCGATTCTATCTTGTTCCTTCTGTTTTTTTGTCGTATGTGTCAACTCCTAGGCTGGTCTTTAAGCTCCTTGAAAATAAACATCGTATTCCTACAGAATCTCACAATAGGACCAAGTTCTGATTGCATGTAGGAGGAGTTACATAAATATTATTCACATTTTATGACAATTTATTTATTTATTTATCTAGTGAATTTATTTCTTTTGAGACAAGCTCTCTCTGTGTCAGCCAGGCTGGAGTGCAGTGGCACAATCATGGCTCACTGCAGCCTCAAACTTCTGGGCTTAAGTGATCCTCCTACCTCAGCTTCCCAAGTAGCTGGGACCACAGGTGTGTGCCACCATGTGCAGCTAATTTTTTTAAAATTTTTTAAAAATTTTTTGTAGAAGCAGGGTCTTGCCGTGTTGCCCAGGCTGATCTCGAACTGGTGAGCTCAAGAAATCCTCCCATCCTGGCCTTCCAAAGTGCTAGGATTACAGGCATGAGCCACCACTCCCGGCCCCATATTTAATGACATTGATCCAACAAATACTTACAGAATATCTCATATAGGCCGGGCATGTCTTTGAGAACTGAGGATACAGAAGTGAATAAGGCACAGAAGAGTCCTGCATGTCTTCATAGAGCATTCTATTCAAATGCTTCTATGTGTGGCATTCTTTCTGTCTAAATTTAGGTTAAATTTATATAATGTGATCACACTAAAACTTGTATGCCTACTCTATGCATGTTAGTGTCTTGCACTTTCTGTGGGAAGGAAATGATGACACGAAGACATAGGCCCAGGCTCTAAAGGTATTGAAAATTTAATGAAGCATATACACTACATAGGCATACCAGCAAATTGAAGAAAGATCTTATAGGTCAGAAGCTAATACTTTATAGGGAAAATAATGAAGTTTTGCCCTGGAGGTAGAAAGAATTTGAGTGAGTATATTCGAGGCACTGAATCAAGAGAACAAGGAAAGTCATAGCACTGCACTCCACTCATGGGATCCTCTTCTTCATCTTAGAGCAACTACAAAATCCCTTTGTATTCGTTCATTACACAGAACAATGCATTGGTCTCAAGGAATGGTCAGTTCTAGCAATTGTCAAGGCCAAGAACTTAACTATCCCTGTCCGAATTCTGAACCACCAGATCTATACATAGCTTCAGGTGTAGCTATGGTTGTACAAAGGCTCTCTGGGGGGTTTATTTTTAATTCACTGTCTTAATTTTTTTTTCTTTTTTCAGGATATGTTGTTAATGTACTATTTTAGTTACCATCTATATTGTTGCTGAATTATCTTCCAAGTTTGCTGCCTTTCTAGGGCTGCTTTCAAAACTGAGTTTCTCTTACTCTCACTTTTGTTTTAAAATATGTTCACAAAACCATTTGAGTCATAACCTAGCAAGGAATTTCTCTTTTTTATAAAAGGCTGCCTGAGCCCTTTACAAGCCTAATGAGCAAATAAAATTCTGGATCTGAGTTGTTTTAAGAGAGCTTACAGGCTTTTTTTTTTTTGACTAATATTCAAGGTTCTCTTAAATATTTTACCATAAAGTCTCCTGACTGCTTTTCTTCATGGAACTGAAATAGCATGTTGGTAAAATGTGTATTTTCATTTAAAAAAAAATGAGCACACAGTGAAAACATTTTGTCCCAAGAAGCTTGAATTACAAGCTTCCAGCTTAAACTTCTTTTGAAGTTTTAATTCCTTTTCTTGTAAAGAACACAGCATCAAGGTATATAAAGATCCATAATGCAGAAATTTGGCTGATTCAAGCATCAATAGCTTTTACTTTGGAACATTTTAGAAAACAATAAGTATTATCTGAATATATCCTATCATTTTTGCTGAGGCTAGGTCTTTATGATTTTTAAAGTGTTTAAATATAAAATCAAAATAAACAGCAGTAAAATAAAACAATAAAGATCATACATTTTACATTATTTGAGGGCTGATCGCTCAGTTTTAGAAATATTTGAGCACTGGTATTTTGATCATTTACTTGATTCTTGCCTTGATTCTTAGCATGCTCACATAAAAAGAATGAAATGAAACAAATTTAAATTTAAGCTCATTCTTAACTTGTGTGCAAGTCTGATAAGGGGCTTGGTGAGCAAGAGATTGAAAATAATTCAGCAACTTAATATTACCTGCAGATGTGAAATAATTCATGCTTTTCTCCTCATTACCTTAGAAAAGCTGCATAAATTGATCTGAGAGGGAGAACACTGGCCTGCTGGTTATACAGAATCCTACATATTTTCTTCCACCTCACGTAAGGCATAATCACATGAGGAGGCAAACACATGAGGAATATGTCTACACATTCAAATTAATTTAATTCCAACCACTGAATAGTTGTTTAAGTGTAACTTTAAAAATATTTTGAGAAATAAGATAACTACAACTTCGAATTTACCTGGAGCCTTTTCTCACATGCCTCTCTAGAGTCGCTTTCTATTTCATCAATTTCTATTCCCTCGGTTTAATTTCAGGTGACCTAAATTTCCATGCAGTGGACATTGAATATGAGATAATAGCTGACATTTTTACTTCATTAGAAATGTTTAAGTTAATTTCATTTTTCATCTAATTTGATTCTCTCAATGACTTTAGTTTGTACAAAATCTTTATATTTTACAAGATTAAAAACTAAAAAAAAAAAAAGACAAAAGGTAATAGATTTGCTATGGTGCCCAGCTTGACAAGCAACTATAATGTATTCAATAAAGGATACTTATTCTTCTCTTCTGCTTTCAATAGTAATAAAACCAACACTTGCTGATAACTTATTATATGTCAGGCACTATACTCAACACATATTGGTCATTATCTCATTTAATTCTTAAAAGAATCTGTGCAGTAGGATTATTAATATATCCATTTAGCAGAAAAGAACATTGAGCACTGAGAAGTTGGATAGCTTCTCCAAGGTATTAAATTGGTTGAGCTGGAACTCATATTGGTGGGATACAAATTCTGTTCTCATACCTTCTTGGTTATACTCTCTCTGGCACTTTATTTTGCGTAACAAGAAACCCCTTAAACATTAAATTATGTGTTGTTCTCTCAAGAAAATGTATCCTCTTTCAGAAAGTTTTGGTAACCATTTTTATTTCACTAAGCCCTCAATACAATAAATACATCTTAGTTTTTATTTTAAAGTGCATATTCTAGAGTGGAGAAGAGGTGCTGACAGATAGCTTACAGAGAGACTTAGAAGCAGATGAGTTTAATTATAAACGAATTCTTCTCATGTCTCACTTTACCAAGCTTTGGTTGTTTTGAACTTCTACCCTTTTTTTTCCAGTCTGTATGGATAGCTGTGATGTGGCAAATACAAATTAATTTATATCCTTCCATGTTGGTTTTATTATTCTCTGCAAAGTTTCATTATTTTGAAAAAAAAAAAAAAATCTCACACAGAGGGAATAAGCTCTATGTTGAGTTGGAAACCTGTTGCTCATGAGTCTGTCTTGGGACATGGCTGAGACAGTTTACTCCTGCTAAGAATTCTTTAGTTCTGGCCTACTCCCACAATGGGTTCATGCTTTCTTTTAAATTAAATATTTCATACCTATCCCCATTAACATATGCCTTAGCACTCGGAGTTTTCTGTGATTTTTATTCACCGTTGGAATCCTATCAAAAAAATTCTAAGATTCTGATCCCATTATGAGGTCCCAGTGGAAGAGCTGCAGTGTTGATATGTTAGAATCATTTAAAAATTGTGGGATGTTGTAATGTCTTAACATAATCTGTTGATGGCAAGTTATACAGTCTTATGCCCAGCCTAAACTACTATAGTGATCAGAATTTTACTATGTGTGTGGAACTGATGAATTTTATTTAACATTCTGACTACTTAAAAAGAATATTCTCTTCTCATCCACTTAGTTATTCTCATCCTGGTACCAAAGACCCCACTCTGAATTCTTAAAATTAAATAAGCTTAAAAATTAACCAAGTTTAAAATTAAAAGTATTTATGTCATTTTTACTCTATATAGCCAAACAATTTGTGTCACTGAGTACTTTGAATACTTTCTAGTATAAGCAATTCTTTGTTTTTCAGGTGGTCATATAAACATAAATTTATATGAAACCTTTCAGATACATATTTTGCTTATAGTACTGATGAAATCTAGATTTGCAACTATTGAAAATATTGATAAAACAGTTAAATTAACTTTGTTTATACTTTAATACACAATTAGGGAGACAAAGTTAGTCACTGAATACTTTTTAGAAAAGTATATATATTCAATGTTAATTTTTTCACTCATTCAATCCCAAGGCATTTCATGAGAATGTACTGGTGCCAGGAACAATGGTAGGTGCTGCAGTAATAGTGAACACACTCATTCTCAAGATAATACAGAAGAGATTGAATTCATCTTGAAATACTCATGGACATGTTTAGTCAGGCCACATTGCAATTTATAATGTCATTCCCTAAATTCAAGTAAAGTTTTGTTTTGTTTTGCTTTGTTTTGCTTTTGCTTAAGAGGATATTTTCTTTTTAATTTTTGTACTTAATTTGGAGCTAGATCACACTGATGTGGTTTACAGTGACAGTACAGAACTATTATGAAGGTTTATCTCAGATACATACATGGAAACCTGGAGCATGATTATGCTAATAAAACTAGGAATCTATTCTGAAACTCTGAACTCATTTCCACCAAAATAGATTTACATTCTCCAAAATCTGTGATTCAGTGACATCTGTTTAATCTACCACATCATTTGAATATGAATATACATACTTTCTTATACAGGTGAACAATGCCCTTTTCTTGTTTTTCTAGGAGGTTTAAGTCTCCTGTGTTTGGTGAGTTATGTCAGATCACTAAGAATGCTCTATCTTGAAAGCTGCTAAATGGCTGACATTTTGTGTCTCTCAGCAAAATTCATTGGTAAAGTCCTTGATCAGGAATTAACTCAGTAAATTTTTTCAAGAAGTTTTTTTTTGTTGTTTTTTGACTTGAGTATTTGTAGCACTAAAGTGAAAAAAACAAAACAAACAAACAAACACACAAAAATCCTTTATACTTCATCTTGACTTATTTCAAATAGTTCTTTAACCAGTAATGGATAAGAGACAGGACAAAGAAAATATGCTTTCTGGTCCGCTTACTCTTAACTATCACATTGCCAATCAAATATGCAAAGTTTACAACATGAATTCACCTCATAAATGTTGCAATGGAACATGAGGCTCACTAACCTTCTCTTTTAACTTAAAGAAACTCTTAAAACTTATACTTTCCTTTTTCTCCATTCCAGGAAATATGGCTAGAGTTTCTATAGCCATTGAAATCGTTCCATCTTTTACTCACCCTCAAAAATACTTTACAGCTGTAGGCAAAGAGTAAGGCTCTGTAGGTTGAATATCATTTATTTGCAAATAATATAAAATTTTGTTGTCATAAAAGCACTAGGTAAATCTACATCGTTGGTGTAGTGATATATACCATATTTTGATCTTTAACAGTAATTGTATTATTTATTTTGTGTCTCACAGTCTTCTTTTTCTTTATTATAAGCTGAATTCAGTTCCTCTACTTGGAGAACTGTATTTATTAAGCTTTTTTTACATTATAGTTTGTACTTTTTATTTTTACTAAGTATTATACTTTCATATGACATTATGTGTGTCCTAGAACAGCACTTTCTAAACCTGATTGTACATTAGATGCACAGTAGAATCACTTGAATGCAAAATATAGATTCCCAGGTCCTTTGAATTAGTTTTGCAAAAATGTCAGTGAGTTTTTAAGTTTATTCCTGTGTGATGGAAGAATAGGAAACAAATGGCTAAAATGATTTGTTAAAGTGACTATGATTTTTAGGGCTCATGTGGCATAAACATAAATGTTAATGACTGACTCTAGTAAAGTAACAGAATTTTTAGAATTAAATATACAACAAAAAGTCATTTTTTTAATGGAGGGAGAATATCCTTAAGATTTCACTCTACTACGAACTTAGGAAACATAAGCAAATGCAATCTGTAGTCATCGGAGACTGATTTGAATAGCTACCCATAAAATTCACGTTTGGGGATAACTGGTATATTTCAATATGAGTTACATATTAAATAATACTAGGAATTACTATTAGCTTGGTTAAATTTGAAAATGGTGATGTCCTTATATAAGACAATGTCTTCATTTCTTGGAGATGCATACATGAGATTCTAAAACTCAGTCTAAGTTTATCATATTTCCCTGTCACTTGAAATGTATAAAATTAGAATAAAATAACAAATGTGCAAATATTTATATTGACAAATCAAATAATTAAAAAGAGAAAAAGAGAAAGTGATGACATATGCTAAAAGTGAAGGAAACGAAACTCCAGTTCAATGCTGAGAGCATTGATTTCAGTCAGCTGTGACTCACTCAAGTATATTTGGTGTGAAAATGTCACACAATTTGCTTTAAGTAATGCATTACGTATACACACACAATAAAAGTATCTGGTAAATTGTAATCAAATGTTTAATATAGGTGGTGAATATATGAGTGTTTGACTTTTCTTTCTACTTTACTCATGTTAGAAAAGTTTCATAATAAAAAGTTTATAATGAAGAACCCAATCCAAAGCTGATAATCTTGTTTCTTATCTGGATTCTGGAAAAACCGAAACAAAAAGCAAAACAAATCTGATAATCTAGAAAACATTTTTTTGTTAGTTACAAAAGAATTTTTAAAAATTTATTGGTTTATACATGCATTTATTTGTCAAACATTTATTGACTATTAACTATGTTTCAGAAGTTATAGGTGGTGAGGGTGTAATTAGTTAGCTATATTCTTACCCTTGAAAATCAGTTGTCCAGCGAGTCAACCTTTTTTTCATATTATGCCATACAGAAAATGGTATCATTTCTACAACACACTGAGAATAAATTAATGAATGAATTTGAGGCTTGGAAACATTATTACATATTCTTTAAATAATAATTTTGAAAAGAAAAAAACATTACGGGATATGTTGAATATTGAGTTTGTGTAACAAATCCAAATAAAGCCTATAAACAAGAAACTTGAATGTGTTGCACTATTAACTCAACATTGTCGTCTATTTCTTTTTATTTTATTAGTCGCTAAATATAGTGTTGACAGTTTCTATGTAGGCTTGTAAAATAAGCAATTCTGCAATTGAATGAGGCATTTTGACTTCAGATACTAATTGAATGACCTTGTGTCTAACTTCTTGAGTTTTTACTAATACTGTTATAAATAACTAAACTAAAAAAGTAGCTTTGTTCTTATTTTGCACTTATCAACTTTCAAAAAATCTTGTCATCATTTTCTTTGTAATATGTATACAGTTTTGCTTGGCTTGATTGTTTGGTAAATTTGCTATGCAAATAAGAAAATAAAGCATTTGCTCTGAGAAGAGAATGCTTATCAGATATGGCACATGAATTTAAGTTTTATCTAATCTACTTTATGATGCTTATTTAATTTTTTAATCAAACTCATTTTTTAAAAAATTAGGTTGCCATGTTTGTTTTGTGACTTTCTATCTTTAATTAAAAGATACTATTATTAGAAAATAAGTACCTTTGTGAAATACATATATTTAACTATAAAGTATTTATGAAAGATTTAGGTCACTATAGCAGGAAAAAGTTGATTTAAAAATAGCTATTTTAAATTCTTAAGGCTATTATAAAAATCACATGAAAATTTGAAGATTTAACCACAGAATAAAAACAATAGTACTAGAATGTTATTTTTGTCAAATTAATAATTAAATTCTAAAAACTTCACAAAACAAATAGTTGTAATCATATATAAAATATTTTGAATGTCTATAATCAGGCAATGTAAAGGTTTATAGTTCACTTTAATGAATTGTTTCATTTACACTGTATGTATTTATTATATATTTTTAGGAATAAATTTATTTCGGCATTATAAAATATTAGTAAGCTTAATACTTTATTAACACATCTGTATGCTGCCACACATTGGATAGGTCATAGTCCAGTGAGGAAGGCAGACCAAAAGGAAAACAATGCACTGTATTAAGGACTAAAACAGACCAACGACTGATGTGGAAACACTAACTGGGAGGGCCTAAGCATGTCTGAGTAGGTTGCAGACAGTTGAAATGAACACTCAGAGTCAAAACCAAAGAGTTTTATTTTCTGCACTTTACCTTGCTTCTTATCTTTCTCTTTTTAACTATTTGACTTTTTGTCAATGCAAACATCTGTATTTTGTTTTATTCTACTTTTAGACATTTCAAATAATGGGAGAGTATGGGAAACAAAGCAAATGTCAGAACGAACATCACAGCCCAGCTTTATGAAGAAAGGAGTTTAGATACCAGTGGTCAGAACCCTGTGTGTATGTCACAAACCTCAGAGAAAGAATGCTCACTACTGCTTGGCTTCCTCTTGCTCCCTCTCTTCACTCTAGTGCCTAGTTCTTAGTAACATGTCTCAGGTTATATTTTTCAAAGTACATTACTTTATCCTACCCAATTTCTAGGAGAGACACCTTCAGTTATGTCACTAAAAGTTTTGTAAGTGCTTTTGGTTTCTCACCGTTGTTTTAACTGACAACCATTCTCATTTCACAATGATCATTTCAGAATGATACTGTAATTTTGTTGTTTCTTACAATCATCCCCTACTAAGGCAATCATTAAACTCAAGATGCAGGAGTGGTGTGTCAACAAAACAGCATGTCCTTTGAACTTTCCCAGTTGTTACTCTTCTTGTGAGTCATTTTATAGTAAACCTTGCATAGTAAAATCTTAACCATATCCAAAGAAATGTGGTGTTGATTTTTGAAGGCACAAGGTAAATACAATTCGTTGTTAATAAGCTAAAGTACAGAAAAAGCCTTAAAAGGAAGCTTTGTTTTAATTTAAACTGATATATTCATATACCCCAATATTCATGATTCTTTTCTTATAACATTGTCAATTCTTTTTCATTAGTAATGTTTTTGTGCTTCCAAAGAATCAGCAGGTGTAACCAAGCCTCCATTAAATTTTTACCATTCTGAGGAAGTTACAATAATCCCCCCTCTCCAAAAATAGTTCAGAGAATGCTGCTTCAAGTCTTTATCCCTTTTTTCTGTTTAGAGAGACA
Source organism: Theropithecus gelada (assembly GCF_003255815.1). Classification (NCBI taxonomy): domain Eukaryota; kingdom Metazoa; phylum Chordata; class Mammalia; order Primates; family Cercopithecidae; genus Theropithecus; species Theropithecus gelada. Next base: position 166,571,458 of record NC_037668.1, read on the forward strand.
AACAATGATATACATTCACTGCTGAAATCCTAGAGGCCACAGGATTCTCAATGAGCCAGAGTTCTATTTCCCCACTTGAAGGGTACTGTGTGTGAGAGGTTCTGAGTGATTCTGGCAGTTTTTTCATGAAGTTTCTGTCTCTTCCATGTTCAGAAAGCATCCAACACCTGAACAGCACCAGCCTGTCTCTCACCTTCTCTCCTCCTCTCAGCTCCCCAACTCTGGAGAAGCTAGTGGCAGCCTTGTGAGTGGCAAGGAGGAGAAACATTAGGAAGGGCTAAGAGGAAGCTACTGTGTCACCTGTTTCACCACAGGCAGCCAGATTAAAAGCCAGCCAGAGCTGAGGAAAGGGAGAAGACTTGCTTCAAATGAGGTTAAACATTTTCACTATTACATCAGATGGAGTTTTATAGTTACTGAACCAAAAGTGACAAGAAAAGTCATGAACTTGTTCTAGATGTCTTTAAAGAGGCAAGAAAGGTTCTAGCCCCTCAGAAGAGGTTTTGTGGGACAGAAGCTGATAATTTTTTTTTTTTTTTTTTTTTTTTTTTTTTATGATTGTACTCCGTATGTCCTTCCTGGTCAACATAACAGTTACATAACATGTCTATCATCACACAACAGTCAAGGGTGATGCTCTAAGTGGAGTTCATGACTGTCTGACATCTGAGTCTTTGCTGATCCAATACAACCAACTAGGATAAACTTGAGTTAAAATGGGACTAATAGAAAATTTGATTTTTTTTTTTTTAATTTTTATTTTGAGACAGAGTCTTGCTCTGTTGCCCAGGCTGGAGTGCAGTGGCACAATCTCGGCTCACTGCAAGCTCTGCCTCCCAGGTTCACGCCATTCTTCTGCCTCAGCTTCCCAAGTAGCTGGGACTACAGGTGCCCGCTACCGTGCCTGGCTAATGTTTTTGTATTTTTAGTAGAGGTGGGGTTTCACTGTGTTAGCCAGGATGGTCTCGATCTCCTGACCTCATGATCCTCCTGTCCTGGCCTCCCAAAGTGCTGGGATTACAGGCGTGAGCCACTGTGCCTGATCAAAAAATTGATTTTTTCTAAAATTGAAAATTAAGTTATTAAATATAATTGAGTACTTGCATTTTGCTAGGTCTTCCATAAATATAATAATGCTATTTATGAGACCATTTCTTTTCTTATATATGACATCTAATTTATAGTTCATAACACATAGTTCAGATATCTGCTGCTTTTGGGTGCAATATCATCAGTAATTAAATGGTGATATGTTAGAAAACATGGAAGTTTGTATGAATTTGAGTCCTACTCCTGCCATTGATACGTCTTCCATCTAACTTCTCTGAGCTTAGGTTTTCTCATGTGGAAAAAATATGGCTAATACTTACCATGAAATAAGTATTAATACTTGCTCTGCCAATTTTAAATGATTGCATTATAATGTAAATTATTAAATGTTTATAAATGAATATAATTATATATATCTTGTGAGTATATGTGTATATATATGTGTGCATCTTTGTATGCTTGGGCTACCATAACAAAATACAATAGACTGGGTTGCTTAAATAACAGAGATTTGTTTTTCACAGGTCTGGAGGCTAGGATGTCCCAAATCAAGGTGCTGGCCAATTTGATTCTTGGCAAGAGCTCTCTTCCTGGCATGCAGATCCCATGTCCTCACATGACCTTTCCTCAGTGAGTGTGAGCTGAATGGGGAAAGGGTAAGACAAGAGAGAGGGAATAAAAGAAGAAGAGATGGAGCAATAGAGAAAGGTGGGGGAGACAGAGAGAGAGAGAATGAATCTGTTCTTATAAAGTCACTAATTCCATCATGAGGGCTATACCCTCAGGACTTAATCTAACCCAATTACCTCTCACAGGAAGGCCCTGTCTCCAAATATTGTCACGCAGGGGATTAGGGCTTTAACATTTCAATTTTCAATTTAGGGATGACACAAATATTCCATCTATAACAGTGAGTGTGTGTGTGTGTGTGTGTGTGTGTGTGTGTGTGTGTGTGTGTGAATACAATTCCATAAACTTTTGAGTGCCTCTTACTTCAATGATCTTTGGGAGATCTAAAAAAATGCTGATGATGGAATTGTTCCAAGATGGCCAAACAGGAAGAGCTCCAGTCTACAGCTCCCAACGTGAGCGACACAGAAGACGGGTGATTTCTGCATTTCCAACTGAGGTACCCGGTTCATCTCACTGGGACTTGTTGAACAGTGGGTGCAGCCCACAGAGTGTGAGCTGAAGCAGAGCGGGGCATCACCTCACCCAGAAAGCACAAGGGGTTGGGGAATTCCCTTTCCTAGCCAAGGGAAGCCGTGACAGACAGTACCTGAAAACTCAGAACACTCCCGCCCTAATACCTCACTTTTCCAACTGTCTTAGCAAACAGCACACCAGGAGATTATATCCTGCTCCTGGCTCAGTGGGTCCCGGTCCCACATCCATGGAGTCTTGCTCACTGCTAGCACAGCAGTCGGTGATGGAACTGCAAGGCTGCAGCGAGGCTGGGGGAGGGGCATCCGCCATTGCTGAGGCTTGACTAGGTAAACAAAGCAGTCAGGAAGCTTGACCTGGATGGATCCCACTGCAGCTCAGTGAAACCTGCCTGCCTCTGTAGACTCCATCTCTGGGGGCAGGGCATAGCTGAACAAAAAGCAGCAGAAACTTATGCAGACTTAAACATCCCTGTTTGACAGCTTTGAAGAGAGCAGTGGTTCTCCCAGCATGGAGTTTGAGATCTGAGAATGGACAGACCGCCTCCTCAAGTGGATCCCTGACCCCCGAGTAGCCTAACTGGGAGATACCTCCAAGTAGGGGCCGACTGACACCTCATATAGCCAGGTGCCCCTCTGAGACGAAGCTTCTAGGGGAAGGATCAGGCAGCAACATTTGCTGTTCTGCCATATTTGCTGTTCTGCAGCCTCTGCTGGTGATATCCAGGCAAATGGGGTCTGGAGTGGACCTCCAGCAAACTCCAACAGGCCTGCAGCTAAGGATCCTGACTGTTAGAAGGAAAACTAACAAACAGAAAGGAATAGCATCAACACCAACAAAAAGGGCAGCCACACCAAAACCACATCTGTAGGTCACCATCATCAAAGACCAAAGGTAGATAAAACCACAAAAAAGGGGAGAAACCAGAGCAGAAAAGCTGAAAATTCTAAAAATCAGAGTGCCTCTTCTCCTCCAAAGGATCGCAGCTCCTCGCCAGCAATAGAACAAAGTTGGATGGAGAATGACTTTGACGAGTTGACAGAAGTAGGCTTCAGAAGATCGGTAATAACAAAATTCTCCGAGCTAAAGTAGCATGTTTGAACCCATCACAAAGAAGCTAAAAACCTTGAAAAAAGATTAGACAAATGGCTAACTAGAATAAACAGTGTAGAGAAGACCTTAAATGACCTGATGGACCTGAAAACCATGGCATGAGAACTACGTGATGCATGCACAAGCTTCAGTATCTGATTTGATCAAGTGGAAGGAAGGGTATCAGTAATTGAAGATCAAATTAATGAAATGAAGTGAGAAGAGAAGTTTAGAGAAAAAAGAGTAAAAAGAAACAAACAAAGCCTCCAAGAAATATGGGACAATGTTGAAAGACCAAATCTACGTCTGATTGGTGTACCTGAAAGTGATGGGGAGAATGGAACCAAGTTGGAAAATACTCTTCAAGATATTATCCAGGAGAACTTTCCCAACCTAGCAAGGCAGGCCAACATTCAAATTCAGGAAATACAGAGAATGCCACATAGATACTCGTCAAGAAGAGCAACCCCAAGGCACATAATTGTCAGATTCACCAAGATTGAAATGAAGGAAAAAATGTTAAGGGCAGCCAGAGAGAAAGGTCGGGTTACCCACAAAAGGAAGCCCATCAGACTAACAGTGGATCTCTCAGCAGAAACTCTACAAGCCAGAAGAGAGTGGGAGCCAATATTCAACATTCTTAAAGAAAAGAATTTTCAACCCAGAATTTCATATCCAACCAAATTAAACTTCATACATGAAGAAGAAATAAAATCCTTTACAGAGAAGCAAATGCTGAGAGATTTTGTCACCACCAGGCCTGCCTTATAAGAGCTCCTGAAGGAAGCACTAAACATGGAAAGGAACAACTTGTACCAGCCCCTGTAAAAACATGCCAAATTGTAAAGACCATTGATGCTAGGAAGAAACTGCATCAACTAATGAGCAAAATAACCAGCTAACATCATAATGACAGGATCAAATTCACATAACAATATTAACCTTAAATGTAAATGGGCTAAATGCCCCAATTAAAAGACACAGACTAGTCAATTGGATAAAGAGTCAAGCCCCATCAGTGTGCTGTATTCAGGAGACCCATCTGATGTGCAGAGACACACATAGGCTCAAAATAAAGGGATGGAGGAAGATCTACCAAGCAAATGGAAAACAAAAAAAAGCAGGGGTTGCAATCCTGGTCTCTGATAAAACAGACTTTAAACCAACAAAGATCAAAAGAGACAAGATCATTATATAATGGTAAAGAGATCAATTCGACAAGAAGAGTTAACTATCCTAAATATATATGCACCAATACGGAAGCACCCAGATTCATAAAGCAAGTCCTTAGAAACCTACAAAGAGACTTAGACTCCCACACAATAATAGTGGGAGACTTTAACACCCCGCTGTCCACGTTAGACAGATCAACGAGACAGAAAGTTAACAAAGATATCTAGGACTTGAATCCAGCTCTGCACCAAGCTGCACCAAGCTGACCTAATAGACATCTGCAGAACTCTCCACCCCAAATCAACAGAATATACATACTTCTCAACACCACATCGCACTTATTCCAAAATTGACCACATAGTTGGAAGTAAAGCACTCCTCAGCAAATGTAAAAGAACAGAAATGATAACAAACTGTCTCTCAGACCATAGTGCAATCAAATTAGAACTCAGGATTAGGAAACTCACTAAAAACTGCACAACTACATGGACACTGAACAACCTGCTCCTGAATGACTACTGGGTACATAACGAAATGAAGGCAGAAATAAAGATGTTCTATGAAGCCAATGAGAACAAAGACACAGCATATCAGAATCTCTGGGACACATTTAAAGCAGTGTGTAGAGGGAAATTTATAGCACTAAATGCCCACAAGAGAATGCAGGAAAGATCTAAAATTGACATGCTAACATCACAATTAAAATCTCTTGCTAGACAAGCAAGAGCAAGCACATTCAAAAGCTAGCAGAAGGCGAGAAATAACTAAGATCAGAGATAAGAGACACTAAAACCCTTCAAAAATAAATTAATCCAGGAGCTGGTTTTCTGTAAAGATCAACAAAATTGATAGACAATAAAAAATGAGAGAAAAATCAAATAGATGCAATAAAAAAATGATAAAGGGGGTATCACTACCGATTCCATGGAAATACAAACTACCATCAGAGAATACTATGCAAAAGTCCTCAGTAAAATACTGGCAAACTGAATCCAGCAGCACATCAAAAAGCTTATCCACCATGATCAAGTGGGCTTCATCCCTGGGATGCAAGGCTGGTTCAGTTCAACATATCCAAATCAATAAATGTAATCCATCATACAGACAGAACCAAAGACAAAAACCACATGATTATCTTAATAGATGCAGAAAAGGCCTTCAACAAAATTCAACAGCCCTTCATGCTAAAAACTCTCAATAAACTAAGCACTGATGGGACGTATCTCAAAATAGTAAGAGCTATTTATGACAAACCCACAGCCAATACCATACCAAATGGGCAAAAACTGGAAGCATTCCCTTTGATAACTGGCACAAGACATGGATGCCCTCTCTCACCACTCCTATGCAACATAGTGTTGGAAATTCTGGCCAGCGCAGTGAGGCAGGAGAAAAAAATAAAGGGTATTCAATTAGGAAATGAGGAAGTCAAATTGTCCCTGTTTGCAGATGACTTGATTGTATATTTAGAAAACCCCATCGTCTCAGCCCAAAATCTCCTTAAGCTGATAAGCAACTTCAGCAAAGTCTCAGGATACAAAATCAATGTGCAAAAATCACAAGCATTCCTACACACCAATAACAGACGGAGAGCCAAATCATGAGTGAACTCCCATTCACAATTGCTTCAAAGAGAATAAAGAGAATAAAATACCTAGGAATCCAACTTACAAGGGATGTGAAGGACCTCTTCAAGGAGAACTACAAACCATTGCTCAATGAAATCAACGAGGACACAAACAAATGGAAGAACATTCCATGCTTATGGATAGGAAGAATCAATATAGTGAAAATGGCCACACTGCCCAAGGTAATTTATAGATTCAATGCCATCCCCATCAAGCTACCAATGACTTTCTTCACAGAATTGGAAAAAACTGCTTTAAAGTTCATATGGAACCAAAAAAGAGCCCTCATTGCTGAGACAATCCTAAGCCAAAAGAACAAAGCTGGAGGCATCACGCCACCTGACTTCAAACTATACTACAAGGCTACAGTAACCAAGAGAGCATGGTACTGGTACCAAAACAGAGATATAGACCAATGGAACAGTACAGAGCCCTCAGAAATAATACCACACATCTACAACCATCTGGTCTTTGACAAACCTCACAAAAACAAGAAATGGGGAAAGGACTCCCTATTTAATAAATAGTGTTGGGAAAACTGCCTAGCCATATGTAGAAAACCGAAACTGGATTCCTTCCTTACACTTTATACAAAAATTAATTCAAGATGGGTTAAAGACTTATATGTAGACCTAAAACCATAAAAACCCTAGAAGAAAACCTAGGCAATACCATTCAGGATATAGGCATGGGCAAGGACTTCATGACTAAAACACCAAAAGCAATGGCAACAAAAGCCAAAATAGACAAATGGGATCTAATTAAACTAAAGAGCTTCTGAACAGCAAAAGAAACTACCAACAGAGTGAACACGCAACCTACAGAATGGGAGAAAATTTTTGAAATCTACTCATCTAACAAATGGCTGATATCCAGAAACTATGAAGAGCAAATTTACAAGAAAAAAACAACCCCAACAAAAAGTGGGCAAAGGATATGAATAGACTTCTTTTGAGAAGTCTCAAAAGAAGACATTTATGCAGCCAACAGACACATGAAAAAATGCTCATTATCACTAGCCATCAGAGAAAAGCAAAGCAAAACCATAATGAGATACCATCTCACACCAGTTAGAATGGTGATCATTAAAAAGTCAGGAAACAACAGGTGCTAGAGAGGATGTGGAGAAATAGGAACACTTTTACACTGTTGGTGGGACTGTAAACCAGTTCAACCGTTGTGGAAGACAGTGTGGCGATTCCTCAAGGATTTAGAACTAGAAATACCATTTGACCCAGCCCTCCCATTACTGGGCATATACCCAAATGATTATAAATCATGCTACTATAAAGACACATGCACACGTATGTTTACTGTGGCACTCTTCACAATAGCAAAGACTTGGAACCAACCCAAATGTCCATCAATGATAGACTGGATTAAGAAAATGTGGCACATATACACCGTGGAATACTATGCAGCCATAAAAAGGATGAGTTCACGTCCTTTGTAGGGACATGGATGAAGCTGGAAAGCATCATACTGAGCAAACTATCGCAAGGACAGAAAACCAAACACTGCATGTTCTCACTCATAGGTGGGAATTGAACAGTGAGAACACTTGGCCACAGGGTGGGGAACATTACACACTGGGACCTGTCGTGGGGTGGGGGTAGGGGGAGGGATAGCATTAGGAGGAATACCTAATGTAAATGACGAGGTAATGGATGCAGTATGCCAACATAGCACATGTATACATATGTGACAAACCTGCACGTTGTGCACATGTACCCTGGAACTTAAAGTATAATAATAAAAAATAAAAATAAATAATAAAAATAAAAAAATGCTAAAGACACTCTGCCTTATCAGAGGTAGCTTATTATCCAGTTGGGGTAGGGATGGAAGTGTACCTGTGGAAAACTAACTGTAATAGAGAACAACATAAAGTAAACATGATAGTGGTCACAAATCAAAGCTATAACAGAGCAGCATGGATACAATTAATTCCACCCATGGAGGATGGATAATAAATATAACTGGAGGAGAGAAGGAATGACTTACTAAGATTTATTATTTCAGTTGGGTGCTGTGGTAGAAATTACCAATGGTCATTGTTTATTAATAAGATGCTGATTGTTTTCAGTGTTAAGTTTGCAATGCTTAATGAACATTATCATTTGCCAAGGAATGAATGCAGATTAATTAATCTGGGTGTTTACTAATCCTTCTTTTTTTATCTTTCCCTTCAAGAGCCTTTCTAGATTTTTTTTTTCCTAATCACCTTCCCATGTGAAATCCTAATATCACAGACATAATATACATCTATTTATGTACTGTATGTATATCTACCTACTCTTTGTACATAAAAGAGTAATAATTTTTCATCCCCTACTACCAATTATTGCTCTCCTGGGGATAATAATGCATCTGTTGGTTAAAGCCAATCATGGTATAATTCCTTTTCTGTAGGCAGAGCATGTGATATAACCACGGTCAGTGAGCAACAAGGAGAACCCTGAGAAGGCACATAAACCTGCAAATGTGACACTTCCTGCCTTTATATATGGTCACATTAGGATGTGATGGTGAGAACTTTAATTGCTTTCTTACTATGCAGGAAAACTTAGAAGGATTCAAGGAAGCTATTGTAACTTTCAACATTTTGAGCTACTGAATAAACCAACCCTGGATTTACTCTTCTTCCAGTTTTCTTGATGTGTGAGATAATAGATGTCTTTGTTTGTAAAGGCATATTTAATTAATATTCTCTTACTTGAAGCTAAAGAATCTTATCCAGTATGGGCGTCCAAATATGATAGCCTTTTGATAAGTAAGGAGAACTATTGATGGGCTCAGAGAATATCATGGCAAATGCACAGAAACATGAAAGATCAAGGTAGGCTCAATGTAGACTGAATTTTTGGATAAGAATGCAACAGTAGAGACTATTATGGGATTTCAAGAAATATGAGGCTAGAATGATACAGTGAGTCCAGATGGTGAAGGCATTCTTAAATAATTTGTTTGATTTTTTTAAAGCAGGACCCTTTTGACTTATATTTGGAAAGAAAACAGATGTAAGTGAGATGGCTGAAGAAATTGGAAATAGTCTAAGCAATACATAATTGTGGCAGTGGAAATGTATAGATGGATATGAATATGAAACATACGCAGAAATAGAACATATAGAACTTGGTGAGTGATGGATAAGTAAAGTGAGTGAGTGAGAAGTACTAATGACTCAAAGTTTCTGGACTTGATGCTTTGGAACAATTTGTAGCATTAATAGAGATAAAGACTAGAATGGAAAGATTAGGGATTGGGAATGAGAAGTACATAAAGTATAGCAAGTTAATTTTGGGATATTTTGAATTTCAGATGCAAGTAGCATATAGAGATGAAAATACTCAGAAGAACTTGGAAATGGCCTGTGGTAATAACATATTATATAATTCTTCTTGAATCTTCTGTATTTTCCCCTTAATTATGATCAATCAACAAACAGGTTTTATAGAATGATTCTGAACCAAATCATTAACAGGATATTTTATAGGAATAAGTAAAAATGTGATTTCTTCAAACACTTCCACAAAAGAAAAGCTTTAATGCTATGTGCATTTAAAGATTTAGTGCATGTACATTAAAAATTCCCAATTGGTTCCTTTCACCCAACTCAGACTACTGTTTACATATTGGCAGACCCTGTGTAGGTTAATTTTAGCAGCTACTACTTTCATTCTCTTTTAATTTTCTAGAATATTTGCAGTTATAGTGCATCAAATAATGTGTAAATCAAATATGGAATCTATTTATGTGAGTAAAAACTTAAATACTTCCTGAAATTGTCTGTGTTTGGAATGAAAAAGCTTTATAACAAGAACATACACAGCATAAATCTGAAATTGCTTATGTCTAAACTGGAGCTAAATGTAATCACTACTATGGTCCTAGTAAAGAAGGAATGCAATTCAGAGTGTAATTCCCTCCCTTCCCTCTAAATCCAAACAAAACAACCAAACAACACTAACATTTTCAATGCGAGCATCTTACAGCCTTCCGACCCATTATTTTAAAGAGGGATTTTCTACCGTTTTTAAGGAGAGTATTTTAAATGTTTTGGGTTATATCCCATATGTTTTGACACTGTTTCGGACTGACTTCAAAGGGATTCTCTTGCTGGAAAATTTAGGCACTTTAACCTCAAAGAAAAATTCCACAATAGTACTGCCGAAGAACTGAACAGGAAGTCTTTCATATATTCTTTGGGAAAGAAAAATAATTTGCTTGTATGTTTTTTATGGAATTTGAGACATCATAATGTTTGGTACCATTAGCCTCTTTCTTTATCTCTCGTAAAGACTCCTTTGGTTTTCCCATTTCTCTCTGTGGTGCGTGTGACTATGCTCAGCCTCCCTCTCCCACGAGACGGTAACTCTAACATGTTGTATAGATGGCATTTAGCCACAAGGGCATGGCAAGTGCTGCTTTCTCTGTGATTGTCATTAAATTGTGCCTATGTTTAAAATCGCACAAGGCAACGGGATTGTCTTTGACTTTTAAAAAGAATAATTTCTCTCAATTAATACTTACTCTTACCAAGAAAATTCACCTAACATTAGCCAAAATAGTTTTAAAGTTGCGGGGACCGATTAAAAACTTCAAGAATGCAAATATGCTTGAATTTAGATAAATTAAACTAACTGATATACTGAAATAAAATTACATTGCATCACAATTTGTTTTTTTTAAATGTGGAAATATGGCAGAAGATTCTCTGGTTTCCAGATTCCCATTATAAGCATAAAACTACAGAGCTGCTGCAAAAGTATGGCATTCCACAGTCATTATCTTGAGGCAAAAATAAAGTCAGAAAGGCAGGAAAAGGAGAGCCAAGACAAAAACTCTCACACGTAGGTGTCTATGAATCTGAGAAGGCTGATGTGTAGAAGCCAGTTGACTTACAAGCTAGTAGTTAGGTCATATCCAAAAGACAAGTGCAAAGAAAAGTTTAAATTCTTGATTCCAAAGTTTAAACTAAACAAAATAACTTTTATGAACATCAATTTTACTTGAAAAATACTAGTCATTTTTGTCACATTAAATATATTTATTAAAATAAGTTGTTTTCACCACTGATTCTAAATGAGTGCTTACTTTCAGGCCCTTTAGATAATTTCTTTTTAATGTAATATTTAAAATATGAACTACACAAAACTTTTCATTTGAATATTATTCACAATTCATTTTGCTTTGTGGTATTTAACTTTAAATAATAACAATCTTTAACTATAGTTCATGATTTTTAAAAACATTCAGCGGTGTTTAGTATTTTCAGAGTTGTGTGACCATCACCCAACTTTAGAATACTTTTATCATTCCCCCAAAAGACAGTGGTATAACTACAGATCAATTTTAGAACACTTTTATAATTCCAGATAGAAGCTCCTGAATTCATCAACAATCCCTCTCCATTACCCAGACCCCTTCTCTAGCCCTTAGGCAACCACTAATATACTGTCTTTATATATATATATATATATTTAGCTTTTCTGGACATTTCACATAAATTGAATCATACAGTTTGTAGTCTTTTGTGACTGGCTTTCACGTCATATGATTATTTTTAAGGCCTGTTCATGTTTTAGCATGCACAGCATTTGATTGTTATTTCTTTTTATCGACTGCAAATTTTCAATTTTCTGCATATAAACATCAGTTATATATCCATTCCTCAGCTGATAAGACATGTGGATGGTTTCCACTTTTTGACTATCATTAATAATGTTCATATGAATATTTATGTTTATGTTTTACATGGGCATAGTTTTTATTTATCTTGGGTACATACTTGTAAGAGGAATTTTGGGGTCATGTGACAACTCTATGGCTAACATTTCAATGAAATGTCAGACTGTTTTCCAAAATGTCTGTACTGTTTTACATTCCCACTGCTACGTACGAGGGTTCTGATTTCTGCATATCCTTGCCGACACTGTTATTGTCCGCCCTTTTTATTGCAGTCATTCTATTGAGTGTGAAATGTTCTCTTACCGAGATTTTGATTTGTACTTCCATCCTAATGATATTGAGCAACTTTTTATGAGCACATTGGTCACTTGTATACCTTCTCTGGAAAATTGTGTATCCAAATATTTTGCTCGTTTGCACTTGACTTAGTTGTCTTTTTTATTACTGGGGGGCGGGGTAAGTGTTCTTTGTATGTTCTGAATGCAAGTTCCTTATCAGATATGTGATTTGCAAATATTTTTTCCCATTCTATGGATTGTTTTTTTCACTTTCTTGATGGTATGGTTTGTAGCAAAAAAGTTTTTCGTTTTGATGAAGCCCAATATATCTACTTTTTCTGTTTTTCACTTGTATTTTTGGTGTCATATTTAAGAAACTATTGCTGAACCCACAGTCATGAAAATTTACTTCTATGATTTCTTCTAAGAGTCATAATCTCTTGACTTTAACCTTAATATAAAAGATGCAATGAAGAAGGATTTTTCTGAAGGGAAAGAAGGAACGAAAAAGTAAAGACAAGAGATAGGAAAAGGAAGTAAGGAAAGATGTTATAGGTCTTTTGAAAGCAGGGAATTTGTTTATGTAGTGTGGTTTTGAAACTCTTTAACTGGTTGGACTTTCCAGAGAACAACTAACTTGCTTTTAAAGCTCCAGGGAACTTTAGAGATGAGGGGCTGGGCCTGGAGCTTTTCTCTCACTGCTGTTCCTGCCAACCATCTGAATCAGGGAGGAGCACGAGATATAAAGCTGGCCCTTGGGACCGGGGCTGAGGCTGGGGTGGAGCTGGAAATAGAGATGGAGCTGGAGGAAGAGCTAGAAATGAAGCGTAGGCTGGGGCTGGATCTGAGGCTGGGCTAGAGCCAGAGCAGAGGCTGGGGCTGAGTTTAGTACTAGGGTGAGGCAGGGTGGCCACACTTGCCCAAACTGAGTCTCTTCCTCTCCTCTTGTATCAGTTTTCTAGGGCTGCTGAAACAAGTTACCATAAACTGGGTGGCTTAAAACAATAGAAATGTAATTCTCTCAGTCCTGGAGTCTAGAAGTCTCCAGTTAGGGTGTTATCAGTGTTGGTTCCCTTTTGAGGCTCTGAGGGAGAACCTGCCCCATGTCTCTCTCTGAGCTTTTGGTAGTTGATGGCAATCCTTGGCAGTTTTTGGATTATAGATGTATCACCGCAGTCTCTGGCTCCTTCCCTCTGTATCTGTGTCTCTGCGTCAGCATTTTTGTATTGTTGTAAGGACATTATTCGTATTATATTTAGGGCCCACCCTAATCCAGCGTTCCCTCATGTTTACTTGGTCACATCTACCAAGAGTCTATTTCCATAAAGGGAAAATTCACACAGGTTCTAGTAAATTCTGGGGAGACACCATTCAACCCAATATACCTCTTTGGTAGGTTTTTTGGAGACTGAGCTCATGTCACAGCACTTGCAAATACAAAAGGAGCAGGAAAGGAGCTAACCAACAAGAGGACAATGCTAAGACTTTTTGTCATGACAAGACCCAGTGTCGATCCCAAGCTTTACAGAAATAACATTCAAATTTATTATCATATTTTACTGTATTAAAGGAACTAGATTGTATCTTGTTTCATTTGAGAACCACTTGAACACATTTTATGTTTTTCTTCCCAGTGCTGGCTTTCACTTTGAATGCTTTAAAAGTGTCTGACTTCACACTCTGAACAGAGCTACTGGGAGTGTTTTAGATGCTACAGAGTGACCTACTTTAGATTATCTAAACTTGAGGTGTGAGAAAAAAATTAAAATCAATTTTGGTAACTAAAAGGAGGAAGTAGAGGTATAGAAGATCACAGAAAGCTGTTAGTTGCACTTTCATGCTGACAGTCTGTGGGAAGATCCAAAGAACCATCTGTTTGTAAAGTCTCTAGGCATGTTTTAACAGTCATGCATACAGGCAGCCTTAGATAATCACCACAAAAAAAGATTCTATCACACTGACATCATTTAGGAGTACTAATGGTATTTGAAATCATGTAAGAATAGCCTTAAAAATGAAAGGTACACATAGTCATGTCTAAAGTACTATACCAAATTGTTTTTTGAAGTCTCTTAGGAGCATACTATTTGAATACATTTTTGATGTTTTATTATGCCCTATCATCTTCATCTACTTTTATGGTTTGCTTTTTATGGTTCAATTCCATTCTGTCTCCTACTAGAGCTTTTATTAGTCATAAGAGATGAGGCTATACTGAAAGAACAACCTCAAAAATCTCTATAGCATAAAACAAAAGATTTTATTTGTACTCCTGCAAAGTTGCCTGTTAGTGGGTATTCTCCTTCATTTGGTGTGGTGGGGTAACCTTAAGGATGGCCCCACAGTGATCCCTGCCTCCTTGTATTCATCCCCTCTATATCTCCTTGAGCCATCTTGTATTCTTGGATATGGACTGGACTTATTGACTCACTGCTAATAATTAAACACTCAGAAATAATAGGTTGTCACTTCCAATGGTAGGTTATAAAATGACTGTGGTTTTCATTTGACAAAACTTTCACACTTTCTCCTGAATCATTCACTCAAGGAAAGTCACCTGCTGTGTTATAAGGGAATCCTGTAGAGAGGTACAGGTGGCAAGGGACCAAGGCCTGCCAGCAAACCTAAGTGAGCTTGGAGGTAGGTACTCCCTCACCACAGCTGAGTCTTCAGAGGAGACTAGAGTCCCAGAAAACAGCTTTGCAGTAACTTTATGCGAGAATTTGAGCCACAGGCACCTAGGTAAATTGTGCTTTGGTTCTTAACCCACAAAATCTGTAAAATGATAAATATCTATTTGGGAGTAATTTGTTATACAGCAATAGATAGGTAGTATGTCTGGTAGCTTGGGAATCCAGGGACTCTCCACTCTGTGATTCAACCATAGCAGCATGAGACTTCAAACTTGCCCTTGTGTAGAAAAGAGATCTTGAAAAATCCACTCTTGAATTGGCACACATCATTTGCACTTACAGTCCATGGGCTAGAACTAGTCATGTGACTCAAACCTAACCTCAGGGAGGCTAGGAGAAAGAGAGGAGGGCATGTAACTCTCCATGGATATCACTCTGATTATCACATTTGTTCCATCTCTTGTCAGACATTAAATCAACAAACACTTTGAAAATTGCAATATTAAAAAAAAGAAAGAAAAAATATTTCTCAATCCTATCACCTCATTAAGTTAAAATCCCTAGTTATTCCCTTTATTGCAGTGCCTCTCCTCATAAGAGACAAGTCCAGAGAATCTTTCTCTCCTTCCTCTATCTCTATATGCTGCTGAATCCTATGGTTATCTGACTTCTAACTTCAAATCTAAAGAATATGATTTTTGAAGATTTACAAGACTTTTTATATTTAAAAAATGAAAAGTCTTGTCTGAAGCCCTCATCCTTGACCTCTGAGGCTCTTAACGCAAAATTTATACCAAACTTGTTAGAATTTGTATTCCCTTTCATTTTTTGTGATGTATTTTATTATTTCAGTCATTGGAGGAGTCATGCTGGTGACCATTCTATGAATAAATGCAGCATCACCTCCCATTCTTCTCCAATTATATTAGTTTTACTTATTTGGCACAAATATAAGCAGGAAAGGGGAAAAGTTACTTTTCCTATCAGATTCTAGGATTACTTGGAGTAGTAGTAAATTATCATTCAATTATTAATATATTATATCACAAACTATTAAATAGTAAGATAGATTTTTTTCTTTTTTGCCTACTTTCCCAAGTTTTCCAGTGGTGATGATGAAATAAGCTGGCATCATATTCCAAGAAACAGTGAAAGGGAATTAATGATCTAAGAAAACCACTGGGGAAAGCCCCTACTTTTGTCATAAAGATATGTGTTAGATTTACATAAAATATTTTATTATTTAATAATTACAGAATGTTTCATTGGCATATATCATGTGTTTAACGTATCTGTTAAAATTGGCTTATTGAATCCAATTTAGTTTGTGTAAGTCTGAGGGAAAGAGTTCTGAAGGGGTATGCTAAGATATCTCCCACAAAAATGTTTCTGATATGACATTTATATTTTTTCTTTTTCACTTTTTGTTATTCCTCTTGTCCCCTTTAGTATAGGGGCTCCCACATGTTCTCACTTTGGCCTTATCTTTCAATTCTCTCTTCCCTTGGTGATCACATCTGCTCCCACAGCTTCAAATGACACTGCTCTGGGTATAAGTGCCAAGTGTGAATTGTTAGTCTCGACCTCATTCCCAAGCTCAGAGCCTAATTTCCAAGGCCTGCTGGCTGCCCTTCTCACATCTTCTACTCCACTTTCAGAACAGAATTCAAACCTTCTTGTCCTCCTGGTTTTATGTTTATGCCAATGGCATGATCCTTTTCCCAGTTACTAATATGAGAACCTCTGAGTCATCTAATTCTTTTCACCTCCATCTCCAGTAGCTACTCAGATCCCGCTAGTCCTGCTTCAGCTATAGCCTTCTCAGCTATGCCCTCCTTTCTTTGTCAGCACCTTAGTTTGTCTGGCACCTAATATATTGCCTCTCATGGAAAAGACACTTAATAAATATTTGCTTATTCCAAATCACTTTGTTTATGATCTACCTTTGTTCAATACATGGTGTGTGTGTGTGTGTGTATATATATATATATATATACATTTATACATGTATTATTATTTTTTTTTTTCTGAGACAGAGTCTTGCTCTCTCACCTGGGCTGGAGTGTAGTGTCATGATCTTGGCTTATTGCAACCTCCACCTCCTAAATTCAAATGATTCTTGTGCCTCAGCCTCCCGAGTAGCTGGGATTACAGGCACATGCCACCACACCCAGCTAATTTTTGTATTTATAATAGAGATGGGGTTTCACCATGTTGCCTAGGCTGGTCTTAAACTCCTAGGCTCAAGTGATCCTCCCACCTTAGCCTTCCAAAGTGCTGGGACTAGAGGCATGAGGCACCGCACCCAGCACCATAGTATGTACTGAACAGTTTTAATCTTTGCGCTTCAAGATTCACAGGTTTTTTTTTCTAGTGAAACATGTTATGACCTATTTGGAAGTAGCCTCAAAGAATGTTCACAAAAGAGAGAGAGAGAGAGAAAGACAGAGAGAGAGGAAAAGAGACAGAGATTATCTTCATTTCCCTCAGTTCCAATGAGGTGTGAAAAAGACCAAAATATCTCAATTGTCCTAATGAAGGACATAAATGGAAGCTGAAACAAGGATAATAAAGATGCTGTGGTGAAGAGCTGCAGAGCAGACCATACGGCTCAGTCCCTGAATGGGAGTCACACCATATCTTAGGAATCACATCAGCTTCCACAGCCAAGGTGGCTTCCATTGATTGGGCTTTCTCTGCTTGTTCTTAGATTACTGATGGAATATAAGGAGGCTGCAAAGATGCCCCTGAAGTGGTTAATGCACCCTTCCAATACTGAGGGAGAATTTCATTAATTATTTAGGCAGCTGATGCAGCAGGGGTGGGAATCAACAATTCAAGAGTCAGTGTGGTTAGACACCTCAGTGGAGACTAGCAAGAGCTAGAGGACGGCTTCAACCCAGAAACCTTGATTTTATGTAAGTCTATGTTCAATCTAAATACTACCTGGAATTAAGGTGTAACCTGGTATGTCGAATCAAGTAGAACTTGTGGTACATGAAAATATTCAACTTTATATTTTCCTTCCTTTATCTTCCTTTTCCTGATGAGACAGCTGGCTGGCCCATCTCTGCTGTGTAGTTTTGTTTTTCCAGGCTGAAATCAGGCAGTGCCTACTGTTTTTCTCCAACTTCAGGGTAATCTCTCCAAGTAGTTCCAGTGAAGCTGAGACATTGAGTAAATAGCTTGGGTCAGAAAGGTTAAGACATGAAGAGTTCATGGATGAATTCAGTTATAGAGAGAGAATGAAACAATGTGTGCATGGCTATGTTGTGAGTACAAATTTTAAACTACACTATATTTTGGGAATCTTTATTTTGCTCACTTAAGTATCTCAAGGCATTGTAAGAGTGCTGACTGAACAGTAAATGTTTTATAAATAATTTGTTGAATGAATGAATTGGTTAAGGTAAAGGATACCCACTACCTCTATTCTGGGAATGAATCCTGGAATTGAATAAGCCTGTCCTGAGCCAATAATCTTTGCTAGGAGCCAACTTCTAGCAAAGGGTGAGAAGACAGCATTTTGCATACTTTGGCTCTAGGTTGGAGGCTGCGTTTAGCCTATGAGGAGGTGTTCTCTATCTAGGTCAGCCTAGCTCACAAAGGCATTATATAAGTGTTTGAAGCCACAGCCTCAGAGAAGTGAAGATTATTCTTTGATTGGTCATTGCCTCTGGGCATACATTTCTTCTGATGACTTTGTGGGGACTGAGAATTGTCTAGCAAAGAACAAAATTCTGTGCTCCTGGGTTACCTCATAACAAGGCATCCTAATTTCACCTTTTTCATTTCCCCTAAATAAGCTTAATTTCCTCCCTCTATACCCAGGCTCTTACTTCCTGTTTGGTATATCCTTTCCGGATTGGTTTCAGAAACATCTCTGCCATCACTTCTACTTTTCATCTAAATGCCCTTGGAATTTTCCTTTTTCTACTTCAATTGGAAGTAGATTTCTCCCTTCCCTGAATCCTATAAGACTTTTATTGCAATTCACACATTATGGCTTCTGTGATACTTACTACTGTATCATTTTTCCTTTACCATACGGCTTATTAGCTTAATTACCTTTATATTCTCCACAGTGCATTATATAGAGCCTACTACATAATCAATTTTTAAAAAAATGTTTACTTAATGCATAAATTCAGATTGGAAAATATTACAGCCTATAGTATATTTCTGTTAAAGACTCTGTCACATTAGGTGACATATATTTTACATGCATCCAAACAGTTATTGCAGCCCAGATTCTTGCCTTTATATTCCATTTATGGTCAATGCCTTCAGGGCTAACACTAATTGTATATACTTTAGTATAGCTCTGAAATAATTTCAGGTTCATAAATAATATTTCCCCATTCCGTTATAAACTCAGAAGGGCAGAAACGTTTACATTTTTTATAGTCCTCATGGTATTTAGCATGATGTTGGGCCCATTACAGTTGTTACTGTATACACATAGGTTAGTTGATTGAACATTTTTTGTAAGATTCCTAGAAAGTTGGTCTTGCTATAATCTTGAACATATTTTTTACTAGACTGTGTAGAGATTTAAAACTCTGTCAGATATAACGTATTGAATTTTACTTATCCAGTCTTACATGTTCACTTTAAGTGTTGTCTCCTTGGAACGAAGACATCCAAGTAAAAATTGAAGAGTTTACTTATTTAAATAAAGTAATCCATTTAAAAAGCTTTAAGTGGTGACTTCAACTGTCCTTCCACTACTCAACACATAGATATTAAAGATCATGATATATTAATTTCAAAATTTCTAAATATCTGGCTTTTATTTAACTAGCACAAAATTAGAGACCTTAAAATAACCACAGAGGAACATTTTTAATTCAGAATTTTGATGTAGTACAAGTATAATAATGCATTAACTAAAACTATTGGAATCTCATTTTCACTGTAAACAAGTTGTACATTTTTCAACAAGGAAAAATGTATTTGATGATGTAAATTAGTCAATCAAACCGGACTCGATGAAAAAAGTTATACTTCTTGTTGCCTAAATTATGGAAAATCATTTGCAGATGTCGCAATAGTCCATTACGTATTTGAATAAACTTTTAGCTTAAAAGAAATTGAAAATCACTTAACTAATACATCTTGGCATATATATTGACTGAACCATTATTTGTTTTCTCAAGTACGGTAAGCTCAGTTGATTATTGAAGTAGTGTGGAGCTAGATCAGTAGAAATATATCTATATATCTATCTATATATATATATATCCTGGAATAAAACCCACAAGTAAAACTTAGTATCTTGTTACCTGAAACAGTAGCTCCATTTAGCTAGAGATTATTTTGTATGAAGCCTGGGTGTTACTATGTGAATGACTGAAAATATGTCAGCCATACCCAAATGTAAAATTCTTCATACAGAAGAGAGAGTAGGGGGGAAAATCCTGTAAACATCAGTTTCCTTGTCTGTTAATGAGAATCATACAGAATCTGCCTCTTGTGGTTGTCCTGAGGAATAGTAAGTTATCAGATACAAAGTCCTTAATACTTTATATCTGAGTTCAATAACTCTCAACCATCATTTTTGTGAATGATATTTCCCATTTCTGTTCTATCAGTCTTAAGTGTTAGAAATCAATTTAGATATATAATCCATTATCTATAAAGTATAAATATATAGAGAGAGTGTATATAAGTCCACACATCATTTACAGATAATGAATCCAGCACCTCATGAAAATCTAGTGAGACTTTCATGGAAATTATAACTATACTCATGGATTTTTTTTTTTGTTATTTTTTGTGTGTTTGGTTTTTTAAATGAAAATGTAATCTTTTTGTTAGGCCATGAGTTAACAATGGCAAATCTAGGATTAAAATCTTGATCTTTTTTGTTATTCATCATTATTTCCACTGTGTTAAGTGGTTACTTTTGATGACTGTTACCCTAAATCATTCAACTTTTATATTTTGTCAAGAGAATTTCTTGAAAATAAATGTGTGATAAACAAGCATCTTTACTTAAATGATAAAAGAACAGTTTAATTGTTTCTAAATTTTCCCATTATAGAATAATAATATTGACTAAATATTTATTCACATACCAAAGAAACACATGGCCATCCTAGCTGTCATATCACTGACTTACATTTTGATTTTGAAAAAGTCATTTCAGTTTTCACCTGACAAAAATTGAAAATAGCAGTTCTATTTTGCCTCCTCTTTACCTCACTGGCTTACGGTAATATTGAACAAGTTAATATTTTACATTGCTAGATAGACTTTTTGGAGAATAAGAGTGTTTTTAATGAAGCTTTTTCTTTTATTTCTTTTCTGGGTTTTTTTTTTTTTTTTTTTTTGAGAGTCTTACTCTGTCACCCAGGCTGGAGTGTAATGGCATGATCTCAGCTCACTGCAACCTCTGCCTCCTAGGTTTAAGCGATTCTGGTGCCTCAAACTCCTGAGTAGCTGGGATTACAGGTTCACACCAACATACCCGGCTAATTTTTGTATTTTTAGTAGAGACAGGGTTTCACCATGTTGGCCATGCTGGTCTCAAATTCCTAACCTCAAACAATCCACCCACCCGGCCTCCCAAATTGCTGGAATTACAGGCATGAACCACCACACCCATCCCATGAAGCTTTTTCTATATAAATACTATATTAATTACTTTACAAGAAATTTTTTCTATTTTTGGCAAGACATTTTAGCAGAAGTCATCATCAAACTAAAAGAACAGAGAAACGATTGACAGAAAGTAATGCAGTAGTTAAATGTGGTCATGTTTGCAAGAATCAGATAGAGCCTTCCATCCATCTGGATTCCATCTATTCTTCCTTCCAAAATATCACTAATATTTCAGTCTTTTGATCTCTTCTGTTTAGGCTGAGAAACTTGGGGTGGAGGTAGGATGACAGGTGAATGGGAGGATGAAGGAAAGTGATGAATAAGGGGTTTATTTAATTTTAGTGTTTAAGCATCCAGTACAGTGTTTGTATGTAAGCCAGGCTTGCAAACTTACACTACAAAGCCAGTGTACAGCTCTAGAGTCAGTGCCAGTAGGAAATTTTTAAAATATGAATTGTGCAAGAGAAATATACCCAAAGGGTAGAAAGTATTTCACATTTGCTCCAGAAGACTATACTTCCATTAAACTTTTATATTTATCCATTGGGAATTTTTTTTAATCTTCAAAAGCTATTTTTATTTGAATTTCCTGGAACCAAAAATGTATGTTGTCAAAATTTTTGATTCCATTTTGGGAAACACAAAACTTTAAAACATTAGAATTCCATTCACTTTCCTATTCTCTTTTAAAAAATTTACGAAGAAAGATTTGCCTGAAAGAGTACCAGTGAAGGAGGAAACACATAATAGTTGATGGTTATTCTAGTTTATTGACTTTCACCTCAAAAGGAGTACCAGCAAAAGAGGAAAAATATAATAGGTGATGTGACAGCAAAGAAGGAAAAATATAATAGGTGACAGTTAATTTGCTTTACTGACTTTTACCTAAAGAAGCCATATTTAATTTTGTGGTCAACTCTAAGAGATCACAGAGTCTATTAAGTGATCATCATTTCTTTTGTTATCTCACATTGAGTCATCTGACTTAGAAATGGGTGGGTGAAAAGAACCTTCACTCACTATGTTTTAATGTTAGAACATAGAAACTCAAATCGGGCAGGAAGAAACAAACCTCTCTCATATAAGAGACACTCAGTCCCCTGAAAAAAAACAAATTTTTCATTCAGAGTGAACAGCTTGTGAGACAAAGCTTACTACCTTGCTCATAGGCAAGGGAGGTGATTGTCAAATATAGCTGGAAGGATGTCTTGCCCCGCCTTTTGCAGATGCTTGAAGTTTCTGTAATACAGAGAGAAACTTTTAATTCCACAAACTCAGATGAAGTTACAAGGCTCATGTTTCTAAGAGAAGGAGTATACTGTAGTGATTTGCATTTAGCAGGGTTGAAATAACTTGTACCAGATTGTGCCTTAATCAACCAGCAAATATTTGTTGACCATCTACTATGTGCGATTTATTGAGTATCTGCTAGTTTTATGGTAAAACTGAAGCTCAAAGGTTGTATGCATCTTCTCTGATGTCTCCCTAGAATCCTCCAAGCTAAATGAATTATTCATTTTTGGGGGCTATCACTGGGCTACCACATACTTCTGTAACCCACAGGAATGTTGCTTTCATTGTCAGCTATCTTCCCCCACTGGATTGCGTACTCCACACGAGAGCTGAGGCTAGCTTGGTCTCACTCATCTTGGTAACATCCGAGTGTATCAGAATCTTGGCATGCAATTGACATTTAATTCATGCTTATTAAATGAATTAATAAGACTAAATAAGACATTAATGCTACTCTATGACACTAGACAGGTAGGACAGGAAGTAAGACATGAGTGCAGAACAGTTATTGAGAGATTAGTTGCTTTAAGTTTATCATGTATGATGGTGAGTTAGGGAGAAGAAACAGAAAAATAAATGAGATCAAGAAGTCCCCAAAAGACGCTGCCTAGTTTCTCCCAATTTTGTTGTGCCAATCCTATGCTCAGGTTGAAGACAATTAGTTATCCATTACATTACCTTTAGATGTTCGATAGCAATTATAGTTACTCATTTATTTACTAGAGGTTGGCTTACATTTAATTGATTTGTTTCAAGAACCCAAAGTAATGACATGTAGCAGAAATCATGCCTCTCTTTCTCTTTCTCTGTAGGCACATACTGCATCTAGGTTCGAAATGAGAAGAAGTGAGTTTAAATGGGCAATTCCTAATTCCTCTGGAAAAGATGATCATTGACATGAATTTAAACAGACAGCATGAATCAAAGATTAACAAGTGAGTTCAATCCTGGCTCTGCAGTTTAATAAGCTTGAGGTCTTAGACCACATGCTTACTCTCTCTAAACCTCAGTTATCTCATCTCTGAAGTGGAGGTAACAATGCCTACCCTGTTTATCTTTTAGAGCTGTTATGTGTAATAAAATGCTTTACACACTATGAGCTACCATATAAATGCAAGGGACTCTTGCTATTATTATGGTCATGATTGCTCTGGTAATCATGATGATAGCACTGAATACAAATCTAAAGGGCACATCCACATAATTAAAGTGTCTTACCTCAGGAACAGCTCCAGACATTCACATCTGTGAAACAGCATCTGATCAAGTCTTTAAACTCATCAGACAACGTATACATTGGTGGTCCCTGAAGAATTACTGGCACATTAATTTGCTTGCCTGGAAACATCTGGATTCTCTAAAATTAGATTCCTGATGAAAGATCCCTGACGTGTTGCCAGATTTCTGTTTAGATAATTTTATTCAGTTCAACAAACAAGAATCGAATGCCTATTATAGGCCAGAAATTGTTGTAGGTAATAGAGACTTAAAGATTGGTGATCATGGCTCCTGCCTTCAAAGAGCTCACAGTTTATGGGCAGAGACAGATACATAATTAGATGTCCACAGAATATAAAATGGCGTTATGTGTAATTATTACGTAAATTACAGCGGTACTACAGGAAGTAGACTAAAGCAAGATCAGAGACTTTCTTGATGGAAAGGATGCCTGAATCGAACATTAAATCATAAGTAGAAGTTACAAAGGCAAAGTGAGTGCAAAGTGAAGGTAATTCCAAGCAGAGGGAACAACATGAGCAAAGGAATTGAAACTGGGAAAAAAATATGTGGCTATGTTGCTGGATCAGAAACCAAACTGAAAGATGTAGAGGGAGCTAAGGCTGAAGACTGGAGAAGAAGAGAAAAACCAGTTTCTGGAAGGGCTTGTGGGTCATGTTTTTCACTCTGTGATAGATAGATACCACCAAAGGGTATGAAACAGATAAGAGACATTGTGAGATACAGATTTTAAATAAAATGCACTGGGTATTGTGTTAATTGAAAGATAATAAAACTGGAAGCAGGGACATTTGGTTAGTGTAGCAATTTGGGGAGATGAACCAAGGAAACAGTAATTAAGATAGGTAGCAATAGTTTTGAGAAATACACACACACACTCACACACCCACAGAGTGTGCGGGGAGAGACAAGACTTGACAGCTGCTTTAATGTGGCATTGAAAAATACAAAAGTGTCAAGACAGAGCCAGGCACAGTGGCTCACACTGATAATTCTGTTTACTCTGGAGACTGAGGTGGGAGGACCGCTGGAGGCCGGAAGTTTGAGACGGCAGTGAGAAATAATGATATCACTGCACTCCAGCCTGGGTAGCAGAGTGAAACACCATCTGAAACACAAACATTAAAAAATTCAAAATTCAAAAAAGAAATATACCAAGATAGATTACCCAAGCACCGTATTGGTGTAATAGATATCTCGGTCTATGAAATTAAAAATTATGATATATTACTGAATTTTTGTAAGCTATCTAATTTCTGACTCCAGAACAAATTCTGCTAGACTGCCAGGGGAAAAAATACCTGAACTCCCAGCCCCAATCCTTACTGACATTTCTCTAGTTAGGATTTCACTATGATTTTAAGGTCTTAATGCCAAGGAGTTGGGGATGGCCCATTTGGTTGTTGGCTGTGAGTCCATGCCTGTAGCTGCTGAGACAGCTGTCATCCTGGCCTACGTGGCCTTTACAAGTCCCTCAGTTCTCTCTGATGCCTCAGTGCCAAGCATGGTTCGTGGGCAAATCTTGGGAGAGAGGGCATATGTTCTCTTCACCCAGAGGCAGTGAGAAGCCATTTTCTCCTTTTGCTGTACTTTCCTAGGAAGTGGAGAGGAGGTACCTTCAGCCCCCAGGAAGCCACAGGTCTCTCATCATTGCCTTCTTCTCTTAATCTGAGGGGAAATAATTCTCTGAGGAAAATCCTTTTCCTTTCAGGTCTCTCTGTTTTTGTGTGTTTACATCGCAATGTTTCTTCTCCTCTCTGGAGTTCAGTTGGGGCATAGAAAATACATCAAGGCAATTCCTTGCTTTTTAAAATTATCTGCCCTCTACTTCCACATGAAATGGGTCTTTGTCTTCTCACCACTTTACCTTTGGCACCTGGCATCCAGAAGACTCTGATACATTCTAAGAGCATACACACAAATATTTGTTTATTAAATAAATGAATATGAGGGTAAGTTATGAGCTGACATGACATATTTTAGGAGGAAAAAAGCTACCATTTTGGAATGCTCTCAGCAGTGCTGTATACTGAAAGAGTGAGTGAGTGAATTAATTAGAAAATGAATACAGCCATGGCTGCTTACTTTTGTTTTCTGTTCTCTGCCACATTCCTTCCCTGAGGCATTCAACACAGAGCTGATTTCATGCTAAAAGAGAAGCAAGAGAAAGGAAAGAAAAATATTCAGGGAGGAAAAAAATTAAAATATTAATATAATCCAGTCAGATTACTTATTTCAAGTCATCATCTAATACCAATCAAAATGCTTCTAACTACCTATCTAAATTGAGTATTTTTATTGAAATGTTACGTTTATTTCAATGATAATCAAAAGATGACTTAGAGAATTGAGAATGAAGAGAGATTCTTATAGAGAGTTTCAAATTTACTCATACTTAATCAGACTAAGAAAAGTATTTTTAAAATTTTGTCTATGACTAATAAGATCTTACTCTCAGACCTCGGGTCCCCTACTGCTTGCTGTGATAATTTTTTCTTCCTTCCTTCCTTCCTTCCTTCCTTCCTTCCTTCCTTCCTTCTTCCCCCCTCCGCCTCCCTTCCTCCCTCCCTCCCTCCCTTCCTTCCTTCCTTCCTTTCTTCCTTCCTTCCTTCCTTGTTTCCTTCTTTGGAAGGAACTACCAACCCTGTGCAAAGTAATTTAAACATGGTGGCAAAGTTTGTGCAAGTGGAGAACATCAGATACAAAACAAAGCAAAAGAGAAACAAAACACCAAAAAATGTAAATTAAGATTGTTAACTTTTAGGGCCTAGGGATAGTGATAGTGAAAGAAGAATCAAAAGAGCACAAGTGTTCAAAATCTGGATTGTAATTCCCTCTGTCTAGGCTGGGACTGGGAGAAGAGGTACTAGAGAACTACCTCTGCCCTTGGTGTTTCCCCACTTACGTGACATACCATCTCTTCTCTGGGTTCTCTTACTATCTCATTGTTGGGTAGTGGTTGGCTGCTGTAATAGGCATGGAGACATAGAAGGATATACTCCATCCATGTTAGTGGTAGTTTAATCCTTATTATGTGAAAGAGAAAGAGGGTAGGGAGGAAGGAGACATTTGGATAATTTTATCTCAAGACATTAGCCTATCTTTAATGCTATTACATTCCTCCACCTCCTTTCTGCATTTTAGAAACTAATCTTCTTTTTCTTTTTATTACCTTTGCTTTTAAATCACCTCCTTATCCTGTAGGCCCCTGGACCCCAAGTTGGCTCAATAGACTCAGGCAAATAGGTATTTTCAAAATATTTTCATATTATACCATTATTAGAAAAATTTTGAGAAAAATTAATTGTCTATTATACAATTGAGTATCAACAATTGCCAAATATCATGCTATGGATTTTCTGTGCATTTTTTCACAATATCAAATACATGCTATAGGTTTTATTTCCATTTTAAACTATGAAGTGTATATTGTTGCTTTATAGAAGTAGAAATGAATGCTTAGATTAAATAATTTGCCCCAAATTATACCCCTCATAAATGGCTTTGCTGAGCTTTAGACTCACGGGATTCTTACTCAGAAGCCCATGAATTTTTCAGTACATTTTTTGTTCACTGCCAATTCTTAACTCCATGAGAAGCATCTAGGCATTTATAGGAATGTGTGAATCATAATTAAAAGAACACACATTCAGGGGCAGGAGACTCAGTTTCAAATTCTGCCATTTTGCAATTTTCTGTCAACAGTGTGGTAATAACAACAGCAAGTGCTCTCATATCTCAACTTTGTCTTTTATTAACTGTGTAAACTTGGGCAAACTCTTCTCATTTCTAAGCCTCCAACTTTTCATTTGTCCAAAAGAGAGGTTAGCATTAGGACAGCTGTGAAGAATGAGCGTGATAATACATTGCAAGCAACGTAGTACAAACCTTGGCATACAAAAAGTAAAAATAGAAATAAAACACTCAATAAATGTAGATACCTCATCGATCCAAGAGAATTTTGATAATTTATGAAGCAAGCATTATGTTCTATATGGACCATTAGGTTATTTGATAAATGTATGAGTTTTAACACAAGTGCTACAATGTAACTATAATAAAAAGCCCAAGAAATAAATGTTCATACAATGAAGTCTTTTTCTTTTTCATTTTTCTAAGAAATTGGCTCCCCATTTCTATGTTGTAGAAATGAAACAATAATTTATTATTTAAATCACTTGTTGGGCAACATCTGATCTAGAATTCTGTACTTTTTTTTTTTTTTTTGAGAACAAGTCTCGCTCTGTCGCCTAGGCTGGAGTGTAGTGGCGCGATCCTGGCTGGTTGCAATCTCCGCCTCCTAGGTTCAAGTGATTCTTCTGCCTCAGCCTCCTGAGTAGCTGGGACTACAGGCACGCACCACAATGCCTGACTGATTTTTGTATTTTTAGTACATATGGGATTTCACTATGCTGGCCAGGCCGATTTCAAACTCCTGACCTCAGATGATCCACCTGCCTTCGCCTCCCAAAGTGCTGGGATTACAGGCATGAGCCACTGTGCCTGGCTGTACCTATATTTTTATTATTTTAATTGTCACATAAGAAATGTACTATTTGGGGGTTATAGTGTGATATTTTGATATATGTATACATTGTCTAATGATCAAATCAGGGTAATTAGCAAATCCTTTGCCTAAAAAATTTATGATTTATTTGTTTTGGAAGCACTCACAATTCTCCCATCTAGACATTTGAAAATATACAGTAAATTGTTGTTAACTTTAGTCACCTCACAGTGCTGTGGAACACTATAACTTATTCCTCCTGTTTATGCTATAATTTTGTATCTGTTAACCAACCTCTCCCTATCTCCATTCTCTCCTACCCTTTCCAGCCTCTAGTAAATGCAATGCAGTATTCCACTTTTATTAGATCAACTTTTTTAGCTTCTATATATGAGCGAAAACATGCAATATTGATCTTTCTGTACTTGACTTACTTCACTTAACATAATATCCTTTAGATTCATTAATATTGCCTCGAATGTTTTGATTTCATTTTTTATGGCTAAATGGTGTTCCACTGTATATACATTGTATACTACATATAATATAATGTATATGTAGTATATATATACAATGTGTATATATGTTCATTGTGTGTGTATGTATACACATATATGTATATATAAAATAGTATTTCATTGTGTATTTTCTTTATTCATTCATCTGTTGAGGACACTTAGATTGATTCAAATTCTTGGCTATAGTGAATAGTGTGTAATAAGCATGACAGCGTACACATCTCTTTTACATACTGATATCCTTTCCTTTGGATACATACGCAGTAGTAGATTGTTGGATCACAGGGTAGTTCGATTTTTAGGTTTTTGAAGAAACCTCCTCATTGTTTTCCATACCAAATGTACCAATTTACATTCCCACCAACAGTGTATAAGGGTTCCCTTTTATAGGCATCCTTGCCAGGATTTGTTATTTTTGTCTGTTTGATAATAACCATTCTAACTGGAGTGAGATGAGATCTCAATGTGGTTTTGATTTGTATTTCCCTGATGATTAGTGATAGCGAAATTTTTTAATACACTGTTGGTCATTTGTATGTCTTCTTTTGAAAAATATCTATTTAGATCATTTGCCTTTTTTATTAATAATTGAATGACTTGGGTTTTTATGCCATTGAGGTATTTTACTTTCTTGTATAAAATTTTAACAACAGTAATTCATAGCTTTCTCAAGTAGCTGAGAGCCCTAGAAAGATGGCGGGGGGAATCTGAAGCCACCTTCTGAGTTAAGCAACTGTCCTCACAGTCCAGGGCACCCAGCCAGAAGCCCTGAGCCAAGCATGCAACATTCCATCTGCTGTACTAACCAAAGGTAAATGACCCTCAAACCCCAAGGGAGTGATTCAGCTTCAAGAAGGAGACCTCACCTTTTACAGGACAGTCAGACTTGAGAGTTGCTTTGCTTAAGTGATTGAAGAAGAAAAAAAAATCTGAGATCTAGTTAACGAAATGTATTGAGGTCATTTCCACCATTCGCTGATGGAGCTCAGAAACAGAAAGTGTCAGGAGGGCTATAATTAGGAGAGAGAGTTAAAAATTTAACAGCATTCCAGATTTCAGCTACACCTGTCATCGTTTTTAACCACCCTTTCTTCCCATTTGCACTTTATTGGGCCTACTGTCTTCCCTTCTCCTTTTCAGGACTTGAGAGAAATATGCAAAGAAAAATATTAAAAGAAAGGTGATATTTTGAAAAGATACTTGGGAGACGCCAGTTTCTGGGATAGGTTCAGTTCTGTGTGCCTGTCTTTCTTTTGACTATAATTCATGTTAACCCTCTCTGACTGAGGAGTGTGAAGTCATTTGGCCTGTGCACGTGTGTTCCTCAGTGAATGCACCTGGGGTGTCCCCTTGTTCCTTGAGAGCACTTGTACAGAGAAAGCAGACTTGATAGAACCTTCTAGAAAGTCTAGTATACAATGAAGCACAGTAATTATCTTTAGAGATTTCATGTGTAGATTATTCCCCCTACTTTTGTTTTAAATAGGCTTTAGTTTCTAGGTTCACAGCAAAATTGAGTAGAAAGTAGTTTCCATATACCCCTCTCCCTACATGTGCACAGCCTCTTCCACTATCAATAGCCCACAACAGAGCGATACATTTGTTACACTGTATGAACTTACACTGGTACATCAGAGTCACACAATCGATGAACTTACACTGGTACATCGAAGTTACACAAAATCCATTGCCCATAAAATAAAACCAAGTATGTTTTATTATTCCATCTCCTCTCAGAGCCATGAATACACTGTATGTCACTGGCTTGGTGAAGGACAGAGAATACACTATAGTAAACAATATTTCCAAATACACATGTTTGATAACACTGGAGTTATCAGATACACATTTCTATGTATACTCTTCTAGAAGAATCAGGCCTGCTGTGCCTATTTATAAGTTATTATCTCCAACATTTTCTTTCTTAACCCATGAAAACTGAAGTTAATATATATTATATTTTAATATTCCCTAGTGTCAGTAATTTGCAAATAATCTAAATTTTTTTCCATAGGGAAAAGATGTCACAAAAGCAACATTTGCTTAGTAAAGATAGATTATCAAAAACGGCCTTGCTAAAAGCAGGTTAATGCTTTAAATGATGCAATTGAACAAGACATAATTAGGGCTATTTCCTTCTTCTTGTTTTAGAAACACCACGAGCCATTGGCACAGAGGTGAAATGGGGTGATTTTATCACTTTAATGTTGAGTTGTTTTTCCCAGTGTAGCTGTTAAGTTGTCCTTCCATAAAATGACACTATGAAATAATTCCACTCTGCAAAGCTGTTGTTTCATGACCAAAAAATTGTTTGCAATAATTAAATTGTAGTTGCTGAAGTTCTTATTTCCTCTTTGAAGACAGTGTTTGTTTATAGGTCCATAAAGAATGGGAAGAGAACTTTCATTTTAAAATGGGCCTTTGAATAAGATTAAGAGTTGTAAATTTTGTATGCCCAAATGAATGGCTGATAATTATATTATTCTGGGTTCTCCAGAGAAAAAGAGCCAATATAATATATCTACATATTTCCAGTCTGAGTCCAAAGGCCTGAGAACCAGGCAAGCCAATGACATAAGTTCCAGTTCAAGTTCAAGTCCCAATCTGAAGGCAAGAGAAGACCAATGTCCCAGTTTGAAGACTACTGGTCAGAGAGAACAAATTCTCTTTAACTCAGTCTTTTTGTTCTATATAGCCTTCAATAGATTAGAGAAGTCCACCACAAAGGGAAGGGCAGTCTGCTTTACTAGGTCATCAATTCAAATGTTAATTTCACGTAGAATCCCTCTCACAGACACCCAGAGTAATATTTAACCAAACATCTGGACACCCTCTGGACCAGTCAAGTTGACACATAAAATTAACATCACAATAATGAT
Source organism: Theropithecus gelada (assembly GCF_003255815.1). Classification (NCBI taxonomy): domain Eukaryota; kingdom Metazoa; phylum Chordata; class Mammalia; order Primates; family Cercopithecidae; genus Theropithecus; species Theropithecus gelada. Next base: position 166,603,209 of record NC_037668.1, read on the forward strand.
ACGTTTTCAATTCTATTCTATTTGGTATACATTTGTGAGCACTGTAATACAGTGTACTAGGTTCTAGAAAGAACACAGAAGACTAACACCTGGTCCTTTTCTTTGAGAAGCTAACAAATTAATGTTAAGAGACATACACAGTTCTTATGGTATTAGCATAAAGAAAGTAAGTATGATCAGAAGAGTGAGTGATTGGTTTGGATTATGGGGACTGGAAAAGGATTACAGAGAATAGAAATTAGAAAAGACTTTTGAGCAATGGAAACATGAGGAAATAACATGAACAAAGGCATGTGGGTGTGAAAAACCCCATGGAATGCCTATGTTTCTGGAATGCAAAGAACATGGCCAATGTCTTACCCTGAAAAGACAGGTCAGGATCATGTCATGAAGCCTCCTCAGTGTCATACTAAGGAATGTGTTTACTTCAGAATTTTGGCTACTTTGTAGGAATAATTATTTTCTTATTTTCTTACGTTTGCAACATTGTCATCATGATCACAGTTGCCATTTAAGAAGAGAGATGGTCACCTAGCAAAAAGTTGAGTTACCATTCATATGGCTGATTAAAAACAAAGGTTAAAGCTTTAACTTCTGGTTTCATCTTTCCTTTCTACTTATTTTGTACTATTTCTTCAATAACTTATTGAGAACTGGATTCAAAGTTTAAACTACTCCTTTGTACTTAGTTTTTGGCTTTTTGTTGTTTATAGATTTGAAATCATGCACACATAATTTACTCTTGTTAAAAATAATAGTAATAAGTACAAAGCAGGTAGCCTTTATTCTCTGGACACTGTTTCTCTTTCCTCGTAAACTTAAATGGATTTAAATAATGATCTGTGTAATCTTTGAAACATAGACACTTTGGGCACAGTGACCACCTTTGTCTTTCTCTCTAATAAAGAACCTAATGCAATACTCAGTATACAAAAATTAAGTGCATAGCAAATGGAGAAAACCTATGACTTGAAAATAGCATATCACAAAAAGCATCTTGCTTCCCAATTGGTGATTAATCATAGAAAAATGTCATTATAATTTAAAGCAAAACAAATTAGGGCTCTCTATATTTCAGTGGGCGCAGATCTTGCAAGCTCACTGTTTCTGTCATATTTAAATTCTGCACAGCCTCAGTCTTAGCAACAGTCAGCATTGCAGAATCAGACTTTCTACTCAAAAAGCATAAGATTCTCTGTGGCTCCTACTGCTTTTTTTAATGAAACATTTTTGTAACTACCCACCTGCTTTCTTTTTTTGATTTATTTCAATTTAGTAAAATAGCAGGATAGAGAGGGAGGTACATACCACCAGTCTATAATTAATTCTTAGTAATTTAGTAAACCACAAGTGTTTTATTCTTATAAAAATATATTTCCTCTAATTAATAATGTATGTTTTACAGATCAGTTTGAAAATAATCTCAACTTAATAATTTGAAGACTGTATTTATGAATAGGTGGGAATGCTTATGTTGATATGTATGTCAATTTGGAAAACTTTGATGTTCTTTTCTTCTGGAAAAGCTAAGCACTGTTGGAATATGCATTGTGTGAAATAAACCAATAGACATAAGGTTAGTAACTTACTCTGGGCCCATAAACCATAGGCAAACATCTCATCACTTTATCACATACATTAAATGTAACCACCGTAAGAGATGAGATTGGGATCAAGAGGGATGCTTCTCTTTTGTATTGGTGACACATATTGGTCTCTACCAAATAAAAACAGGCATAAAGTGTTTAAAACCATCACAAATCACTGACATAAAATGTCTGAGAAACAGTCTGTTCTAGTTTGAATTTTTGTTTTATCATCAGCGATTGAAAGGCTGGATGCACTAGCTCATGCCTGTAATCCCAGCACTTTGGGAGGCTGAAACAGGGGGATTGTTTGGGCCCAGGAGTTTGAGACCAGCCTGGGCAAAAAAGCCAGTCCCTGTCTATACAAAAAAAAAAAAAAGAAAATGTACGCTAAATTATAAAGAACTGCAAAGGGTTTAGAATAGAGAGATACTTTGAATAATTCCTTAAAGCAATAAACAATAGTTACAGAGAAAGTAAATGTGCATAGTGATAAGTTCATTTTCTCCAATGATAATTTTAAAATTATAGAGTACATAAATACATAAATTTCCTCCTTATATACTCTGGTCCTTTCTTTCACATCATTCACTTTTGCTCACATTTAATATGTTTTGCCATATTATCGCTGTATTTTAACGTCACCAGAAATTAAAGTTCTGACATTTTCAATAAAGGAAAACATTGAGTACAAATTTTATAGGAAAGCTCCTCCAAAAAATTATTTGAATGAAAATTTAATTATTATTTGTTACAAATCAAGTGACTTTGGACATAAGTCATTTGCAAGAAAACAATCTTTAAGTAACCCACTTTTATTTTTGGTAATGTTGTTTCTAATATTTTCAAACTTGAATAAATTATCAAGAAAAATAAGCCCTGATCTCCAAGAAGATGATTGCAAAAGGTTTTATCACCACATTAACTTTATACTAGTATCATAAAAATGGTTCATAAGAAATTTAAACTAGCTTCTTCAAAATTTGTTTGTGGTCTGGAATTGTGGTTTAAAGGCTGAACATTACATTTGCTATATGATTTAAGTACAATGTGGAATTCTAACTTTAAAAATACAGTCTATTGAAAAGGAAGGAGTCACCTTCTTTGACCTGCTTCAGTGAGAGCACCAAGCATGAACCGACTTTGGAAAAGGCCATAGTACAACTATTACTCCTCCTCTGCCTTTCCTTCTCCCCGCCCCCCTCCTCCTCCTTCTCCTTTCTTCTTTCTTCTTTCTTCTTCTTTTTTTCCTCTTCAGTTTTTCCAGGGGCAACGAAAGGAGCAGACAAAATACAGACGGTCATGCATAACAAGCAACTGCAAACCATTGTGAAAGGGAATCTTTGGTATCTGAGATGATGGAATTAGATAAAGACAAAAGGATGCAGGGGGCAGTGGGAGAGCTTCTTTCAGTGAGCCAGACCCTCCTATTCTTGTCCGAAGCAATGTTCTTATAAAGATAAGGAGCAAATCAATATTTGTATGTTTAATATTCAGCTCAGGGTCAGCAAAAATGATCTTATTTCTAGAGTTTTAGTCATAGCTGTTAGAAATACTTTTCTTAGACAAAGTTTTATGGAAGAATGTTGTTCATATAGGTTTTATAATTTTGTTGCTACCATATTTAACTAATGGAAATTGTAAAATTTATACAACCAGTTTACTTTCAACTTGCTTATTTGCAATAGTTTGCTGTGATTTTCTGGTAAAACAGTAAGCCAATAACAAAATATGCACCATCTAATACAATTGGAACCTTGAGAGGTGAATACATTTTGAATCTTTACAACTTTAGGAAAGTGAAAACAATGACAGTAGTAATTAAAAACCTTATAACGCAACTAAAAACAATTCAAGTGATACATAACCTTCATTAAAAAAAAATGAATCACTTTTATATGTCATGAAGAAAGGTCCTGGAGCTGGTTTCTCTGAGGAGCAAGTACCTTGTAGGAAGATGTAGCTGGATAAGTAAGCATATGGCTAGGAAATTTTGAAAATTTCAGCCTAAAACTTACCATTCTCAGGATTTCAAGGATTCATAAAATAAAATGAATGTAGCCAAGTGGAAAAAGGACAAATAAATAATTCATGAAGCAGCCCTTTCTGACATACCCTGCTGCTTTTGGCTCCTAAAAATAGATCAGTTAAGAGTAACATGTAGTAATTTCCTTTAAAAAAGTGGTGAAGATATATCTTATTTGAAAGTGTTCTAAATTTTTGCAGTATAGGCAATGAGGAGTCTTCAACCTACTTTAGAGAAAGACATGGGGATGCTATGCAGATTTATTTGAAATGCTCTTTTTTTTTTTTTTTTTTCCTGTGGCCTTATTAGCATCTAGCTGGAAGGCATCTCATGTTTCTTTGCTTCACTGTGTTCTATGCAAATTATCAGGGTGGAAAGTGCCTTTACTAATAATTTTAAAACACACTTTAGAATGATGCATTTTCTTGCAGACAGCATATTTGACATGGAACCTTCAGTTGGTGGCCAAGACATTTACCATCAATTTAAAACCCAGAGAATATTTAGTCTAGTGACACATCAAGTAGCATAAGAAGCCATCTCAGAATAATACAAAAGTTTAAAATGTGGCCTGAATAAGTAAATCCATTATCACTCTTTTCCAAATTCTAGACTTTTATTAATGTGTTAAATTTGTAAAGTATAAACATACAGAATTTTTAAACCTACCCAGAACTATTTTAAAAAGTGAAAACATTATGTTTGTACTTGCTTACCTTTATTTTCTATACATCATTTAGATGATTCTTACTGCATGAACTTAAAAATACAGTGTGGTATTGGAAATTTTACCATCATTTTGAAGTTAAGCATAAAATATTCATCCTAGTTATATTTGCATGTACAAATAATTGCATCGATGTAACTGAGTTTTGGATGATTTCTGATTTTGAAAAAGATAAAACGAACATACAATTAGAATTATTACATTTACTTTTCAGTGCTCAGTAAAGTCTTCGATGGTATTAGTGCTATAAAACAGTTTAATTTATGCTATAAATTAGCATAATCTTATTAATTTTCATCTGTCTCCTAAGAAATGCCAGATTTACAAAAACATTCAAATGAAAAATCTGTAGCCTATAGACTTCTAGTAGTCTACCTGTCAGTTCTGATTAATTTCAGTAATCCAGTTATTTCACTGACCTACTTTTTCAATGACTACTGACTTTTCTAAGCAAAAATCAAAGGTTTATTTTTTCTTGATGATTTTTTTTTGCCTAGGATTATTAATAATTCAGTCAACAGATTTGTAAAGCTAACTTTTATTTCTGGAATGTTTTATATTCATCATAAAATAATGAATTGTCCATATTTCTCTATTATTGAGACACATTGTTCAGATCATATATATATATATATTCATTCCATATTATTTCCATTTAATTTATACCTCTGGAAAGAATAAAAAATAATGAAAGTATCAATCAAGATATCTTTAAAGTAATAAAAAAAACCCTGCCCTAATTTAAGATATTTTTGGCACTTTTCAAAAAAAAGATAATTAAATTAAAATTGGCTCCTATGAATACAATTTTACATTTTGAGGATAAGGGGCTCACTTCTAATCTTTTTTGATATTATCTGTTGACTTCACTGAACTTAACTGTACAAAGTACATTTAATACAACTTGTCACACACACACATTTGCACTTGTCTTATTTGAAATGGCAAAGATGTGACACGGAATTGATATGGTTTCCTTACCACTCATGTTGCTAAACTAGAACCTGCTAGGGGCAAATGACTCTTTTAACATTGTTCCAACATATTTATGATATTTTTGGAGTCCTAGTCAGTTAACCATGGAAAAATTTTTTTTAAAAAGACTCTCATTTTATAACAGCAACATAAGGATATAATATTAATAACCCTATTAATATACATTGAATGCATGCTGAAATGCTAATTAGCCTATCAAGTCCACCACAGCATCATTGAAATAGTTATGAATTAACTCAGACTTTCAGTCTTATATGCTTGTGTCTGTATTCTTAATGCTTGCCTTTTAGTAAATTTTATAGGAAATAGTACAACTTCCATTTCATACTAATATGGACTCTACTTTCATAGGAGTTATCTACTGTCCTTGATGAATATCCATAATGCACAATGTTAAAATGAGAAAGCTATAATTGGTAAATAGGTCAATAAGTGCACAGTTCAGAAGACAGCCATATCATGCTGTCATTTGTTCTCATCTCTCCCATAATGAGGATGTTCGCATTGCATGTTAAAAGTTGCTCTGTGAAAAGCAATATTTGAATCATATACAAAGCTGTTGGACCAGTATGACAGGGTTCTTAACAAGAAAGGATAGAGCAAGTACTAGTCAACCCCAATGTGTCTATTGTAATAAATTCAAAAGAAAGAGCTAATCTGAGCAATGGATATGAAATAGGAAGCGTATACATCTGAGAGGAAAATTTGTGAGGGATGATCACAAAATGATTCATGACCTTAAAACTATTATGGTGCCATGATAGACAGAAATTAACTCTCCGTTTCACAGGAAAACGAAATAATTAACTCTCTCCTAATGAATGCCTTTTGGGGTCCTCTCTAGAAGATCTCATCGGAAAGTCTTCTGTAAATAACTGACATATCCAGCAATAGAGGAGCCAGCAAATACTGTGTTTTTAGAGAGAAAAAAATTTTTAAAGCAATTGCTAGATATTACAAAACTGATTTACTGTCATCTAGTGGGTTCTTAGATTTTATTATGTTTAACTAGATTTAGTTAGATGAATTAGATGCATCTAAACTCAGTTTACCTGATCTTGACTTAAAAGCAACATTTTGCAACTTCATTTGTATAGGCAAGAAGAAAATCTGATATAAGCCAACATTCAAACTCACCACCATAATGAGCCTCAATATTTGGACCTAAATGGCTAGCACTTTTACACTTCATAATCACGGAAATGTGTTATGTTAAAGCAGTAGGAAGGAATCCCGTTTTGTGTGAAATTCACCATCGTAAAACAAACAAACAGAAATGGTGGATTTGTTTGTTTTATAAAGCAAGTTTGGTTCATTCTGCTGTTAAATATTGAGGGCAGAGCCTTTTTGCTGCTAAAGGAAAAGAATCTAAGCATTATTGTTTACCCTGTAGAAGGTGTTACATGCTGTCAGAAAAGATCAAGTACTTCCTCCAATATCTTTCTCTTTTCTACAAGTCTTCCCCTGTATGGCCCTGAACTGCTACAATGTTAACAGAATTAGAAGTTTATGCCTGCTCTAGTATGCAAAATAAAATGCACAAATCAAACCAAGCTTACCTTCCATTAACATTTTCAATTTTGAATATGTTTTCATTTATTCTAATCTCTTGAAATTAAATCATTTCCTTTATATCTAAGAAATTTCCTAAACATTCATGGGTATTGTTTTCTCTAGGTTGTTTGTTTCCTATATATCAATTAGGACCCAGCCCAATTCCAAGTTTATATAGCCAGAAAGATCATGCCATATCTACAATAAAATCCTAGTTAAGTATTTGATTTATAAAAATGCATACTTATTTCGCACATTTATTTTTTAAAATTAAAAAATCTGTTTCTAAATTAATTATTATCAAAAAGTGTAGCATATAAAATATTAAGTTTAAATTAAACATAACTTTTAAAATTTATTCATTAAAGATAAAGGTGGTCTTATTCTAATTTATGAAAGAATTCTACATCTAAGACTAGTTATGTTATCTTTCATTCTGATAACAAATGTTTTTCAGAATTACAGAATTATTTAAAGTTTGTAAAGTAGAATAATATAGTGTGAAATAAATGTACCAAATGTGATTTTTTTTTAACTTCTGCGTTGTCTGACAGCCTATAGAGTTACACGAAATGTTTTATGTCATTATTATAGCTTTGTTCTAATTAAATCCATATAATCTTCACTTTTTTAGTTTAATCAAAGTAATATATGCATTTTATTTATGCCAAAAATACCCATAATGAAAAAGTAGTTACCCCTACTCTCTGAGTCCCAATCATTCCAATCCCCAGGTACAACCACTTTCTTTGGGATCTTTATTCTACTCTACCTCCATGTTTATAAAATATATGATTGTTACTTTTTGATATATTAATTTTTGACACCATGCATGCACTTCCTATAACTGTAAGATTACATTATGTTCTTATCAGTATTCTATACTGCCATTATTTTTACTATATACTATATTCTCTCTCTTTTTATTTTATTTTTTTAATTAGAAACAGAGTTTCACTGTGTTGCCCAGGTTGGTCTAGAACTCCTGGACTCAAGTGATTCCCCTCCCCTCAGCCTCCTAAAGTGTTGGGATTAAGTTGTAAGCCACTGCACCCAGTGGCTAGTAGAGAATAGCAGTACCATTCTCTTCTAACACCAATAATATACCACAATTCCCTTTTGTGTACTTTTTAGTTTGTTGTTGTATTTAGTAATTATCAATTTTTTTCAGTTTCATTGTTTTCTCTTGAAGTGGTACTAAGTTGTTGCCTATCTTTAATAACCTTGCAAAGAGTTAGTGGAGCAGATTTTGTTCGAAAACTGTCATTCAGGAGTACTTAATGCATCTGCTCCAATCTGGACTGAGTACAAATACTTCTCTCATTGCTTTGAGGATATTAACTTAGCAGCACATCAAGGGCTGGTTGGTAAGAGCAATCTCTTTTGGGTACAGATAACAAAGGGTTTATTGTAGAGTGTTTTAGAATAATACAAGAGTTGACCAAAAATCAGTTTTCATTTTTTATCATCACCATGCATCAGTAAATTCTAAACAAAGTCAGCTATAAAATACTCTTCACTGCCAGGGCCAATTGCTCCAACCACCCTGTGTCTGCCTATTATATGTTACTTTATTAATTACAGTTCTTTCACACTTTTCTTGAATGTTTATATGTTCTCTTAAATCTTCTTCATCTTCTTTTGCTTTTATTCTTTTTTCTTTTTATATTTGCTTATTTATGTTGGGGGCATGCTTCAAAAGCCTAGTGATTTGCAGATTCATCTTATAATGAAGTTATTTTAAAAACTAGAAAATCTGTGTTCCTCGGCTATGTTTGTTGAGTGGTGAGCTGGTTTTTTGAGGGTGGCTCCTAAATGTCAAGATCTCTGGCTCCTTTTTTGAGGGACTATTCTTGTGCTCCAAAGATTTGTCCAGTCTTCTCTTTTTGGCCTACCAGTCTGGCTGCTAATATTCTGGGAGGTGAACTGGGACAGGTACTAATGGTCTAATTGTTCTTGAGACTTCCAGAGACACAATGCTTGCTTTTCGTTAATGTTCCTCTCTGCGGTAGTTTATGGATCATCTTCTTCCATTCTGTCCATTTCATCTTCCTAGATCATGGCTTTAAGGTTGGAAATGTTTTCTGATTTATTATGTATGCTATTTCTTTTTTCTCCATTCTAACTATTTTAGGGTAAAATTGACAGTGACATAAATGTAATTTTTCACGTCTAATTCTGAATTGTGAAGTGGTGTTACAACTTGAACTATTACAAGCAGGTTACCCTTAAAACTCTTCCAGTCTTTTGAAAGCATATACATATAAACAAAGGTTAATTATTTAAACTCATATTCAAATCCATTAAAATAAGTTTTAGTAATATAATGGATTCTAATAAAACACTCTCCCCATAAGTCAACTAAAAAAATACAACTAAGTAAATTGTTCTCTCCATGATCAAAATGTAGCATTTACTTTCCAGTCAAATGTTGATTGCTACATGGGCTCTAAGATTTTTTTCGTTTGATTGTTTTTTATTTTGTTGATAAGTTGTATCTTATAGTACTGTTGGCTGTAATTGCTAACCAAAATTACACAGCGTCAAGAAAATAATGAGTCAGAGAAATTCTATGATGAACAAGAATGTGCAAACAGTGGCAAGACCCATGGTTGTTAGAGTTTCTGTAATAAACTAAGACATGGGATGATACTATTGAATCATTATCAATCAAGCATGGTCTTGAATTATTTTCTCAGGAATTATTGCATTTACATCTTGCTTTGTAAGGTTTAGATCTGAGAGATCAAAATCACAGAGATTTCTTAGAATTTAGCTGACACTTGTCTCTTTCCAGGTTTCCCACAGAAATCATGAAAAGGGTCACATAATTGAGAACATTAGTATGTACAGCTTTGCACTTTACTTGCAATTGCCTTGGTTCTCCAAAGGAAGTTTAAAGGCTTTAAGTCAAGCTTTGTAATTTTCCCCGGGAACAAATGGAACATAATTTCAGAAACTATTTATTTTCCTGATGCTTCTTCTCCAGTTCTGGTTTATATGGGGGAAAAAATGGAGACTTCATAACACAAACCTAAACTGAGTTTAGAAGCTGAAGAAAGTTGGATATAAAGTAAACCTGTATAAAGGAAACCTCAGAAATGTTATGTTTGAAGCAATCTGATGAAACCAAGAAATATACATTTTCAGTTAATACTACTGAGTGAAGAAAATAGACTATTGGTGAGAAATTTTAGAAACATTTTGTTAAACTTCATAAGTATTTTTCTTATATATATCTTAAAATGTAAGTTTATATGCAATTCTAGTTTGTCCAGACTGAGCCAAATAAATAATCTCCCTTAAGAGTGACCTGCTTAATTGCCTAAAAAGAGTGAGAATTAAGGTGAAAACTACGCTCAGTGACATCCTCTTTTTGTCAACTTCAAAGACCCTCCAGGTGCGCCTGCAAGAGCAACCTCTTTGACATGTAGTGGACACAGGTTGCTCCGGGGCTTACACTCTTTCAAAAGCTCCCCATCACCTACTTCTATGTGTATAATGTTTGCTGGGGAATAAATGTAGGGGCCTTCAAGTCCTGCATTTATTTGGACTTTGTCTCTCTCTAAGCCAGTATTTGTTTTAGCCCTTAGTGAGTGACATCAACAAATAGGACACAACAGCATTCTTGAAAATATGAAATAGAGAAAAAGAGAAATTGCAGTGTGAATCATTCACTGTAAAGCCAAGTACATTTATGAATGCACCGATTAGGATAAACATGCATTCAAGTTTGCCCAGGACAAGCTTTATTTATACCTGTTTTTCCCCAATTGTCTCTAGCTGTTCTTTTCACATTTAGCAATATCCCAGCTTGGATGATAAAATACATGTTTACCCTAGTAATGGATTGCAAAGCATAATGTATTTCTTAACATGGGTCACAGTAAAAACGTGTAAATTTTATTTCCCGGAGCCCTTATTGGATCTTTATTCCTTAAATATGTTAATAAAACTGACATTCTCCAAATACACCTTTTTCATTCTTTTCTTTGTGTCCTTGTGTAAGCAGATTCTTCTGCACAGAATAACTTTGTCTCCTGTCCACCTCATTCTTTGACACCTAGGAAAATTCTTACTTATTTGTGAAGTCTTTTACTTATTCTGCAAATAATAAAATGCAATAATAATAATATAAGCCTTTGTGTACAGTTAAATATTGTGAAACAGGTAGTGCTGAATAGAATGAAAACACGGAGTTAAAAATATTTTGGAGCATAACAAGTTTTAGATTTGAGAAAGGAGAGTAATGCAAAAAGTTTGAATTTCATAAACTGCTTGTATTTGTGGAAAATAGCCAGTGGAGTTGGGTAGGTAAATAGGACCAAAATATAGAGGGTCTTCAATGCCAGCATAAACAAATGCAAATGTTTTAAAGCAAACATCGGTATACACACACATACATGGAGGCAAACATGTATTGTCAGTGTTTGGTCTGCGGGTGACATAAAGAAAATGGTCTTTTTGAACTAGACAAAAGTATATTGTATAAATGCAGAGAACAGCTTGATTCAGAGGCTCTAAAATAAGAAGACAGATAAAAAATACCTTTATTAGGTATTTGAGCCTGGGTCTCCCAAACAAGTAGAGCCTTAGCAAAGAACTTATGTGTAGGTTACTTATTTTGAGAAGTTATCAGAAGCACGTGGATGAAGGGCTAGGAACTGGGGAAGGGTAAGAATCAATGGAAGAATATATTCAAAGTTATCGTGCTAGTTGTTCACTATTAGAGACATCTGAAGTCCAATTCTCACTGGAGACCCTCAGAGAAGCTGAGTAGAGATGCCTAGGAATTGGCTATCCAAAGGGATACGAGCGATACCAGGTCTTGTCCTTGGTAAAGTGCTGACCCACGAGATATTTACTCCCTCTCATTTGCAGATTTACTCAATGTTCAGAATGACCGAGGTGCTGTTCAGATGCCCATATGCACAACTGATTGTCACAGTATCTGTTGGAATAAAAATATTTGCCAAAAGGATATGAGTTAGGGGCAAAGACCTGTCTAATATACTAAGTTTGTAGATAGAATAAAGTAAGAACAAGTATTTTAAAAGCATTTTCTAGTTAACAATTGTTTCATACTTTAAAAATGTTAGTCTCCAAACCTAAGTTTTTATGCCCTCTGTCAAGCCCGCATTCATTTGCATAATCAGCTTCTGAACATGAATTCTGTTGGATAAATAAAGAGGTCAAGTGTGAGATGATATATTCACATGTGAGCCATAGTAGACACAGCATGTAAAGAAATTGTGACACATCTCCTTAGGGAAGACAAAAAGAACAGCTATTTTCTTTAAATTAGAAATTATCTTCCATTTCCTATAAGCAATAACTGTGTTTTATTTATCCTAGTATACTCTTCTCTTGGCATAAAATTACACACAAGAGTAGATACCGTATGTGCGCATGTGTCTGTGTTTGTATAAAATAAGTGTTACAATGCAGAAAACGAAAAAGTAATGCCTCAATAATTTAACCACTTAAAGTAGGAGATTAGGTTTTTTTTTTTTCAAAAGTTAAATAACTTGCCTTAGCATATTGGCCTGTCATAGTGATTAACACCCATATTATAGTCATTGTTCTCTTGATTCATTAGTTTTAGTACAAATAATTAGCAACTAAAATAATACAATTTTAATTTTAAAGATATTCAAGTTCAGAATACGTCTCTTTTATGAACTAAAATTTTCAATTGAAAGCAAAAATATTACACCTCACAATTCACAATCTGTTTCACTGTTTTAAATTTTAATCACAAATTAAATCCCAAATGTTCATATGGAATGACAAAATTGAATTTATCTCAGGTTATTTGTGGTCTTATAATCACTTTGTTATTTTTTTTAATTTCAGAACTAGTGTATAGACATAAGAATATGTATCACTAGAGGGGTTCGTGGTGTTATCTGAGCCCAGTGCAAACTTGAACAATTCTGAAGCAAAACAAACTTGCTCCTGAAATGAGCATGTGTGGCACACTGAGAATGTTAGGGGCTGACTGGATAATTGGGAGTTGCATGAATTAATTTCCACATAGAATACAATGTTCATTAAAGAATGCATAATGAGAATTGCTAATATAAGGCTTAAATGTCTATTATTACAACTCAAAGTAATCGTAGTGATTGTTTGACCATAAAATTTTATTTTCCAGGAGGAGTATTTCATCACAGACATTTATTAGAATCTTGACTATATGATGATAATAAAAAGTGACTAAATTGAGTCAGTTTTATTATTGTTTTCAAATTCTCTACAAATAATGTACCCCCTTGATTCAGGGGCAATCATTTTCAGAATCCTACCTTTGACATTTGATATATCACTGATAATTAGTGCTGCCTTTAATTTTAATTTTTACATCTAAGAAATAGTTTTCTAACCTCAAAATAAAGATTTTTCTCCTATGTTTTCTTCTAGAAGTCTTATAGTGTTTGCTTTTAAAGTTAAGCCTGATTCATTTCAAATTAATTTCTCATATTTGTAAGATAAGTGTCAAAGTTCATTTTCTTCCATATGAAAATGCAGTTGTTCCAGCATCATTGTTGAAAAAGACAAGATTTTAGTATTGAACACATTGGAAGTTTTGTTAAAAATCAGTTGACCATATACATGTAGGTCTATTTATGAACTTTATTGATCAATATTATTCTTCTCTTTGATTTATATAATTTTTCCTTTATTCTGTTACTGTGATGAATTGTATTGTTTCAAATGTTGAACCAATCTGACATTCCTGGATAAAGCCTAGTAGGTTATTGTTCACTACCATTTTTATGTGGCTGGATTTATTTTGTTAATACTTGATTGAGGATTGTGGCAAAACCTATGTTCTTGAAGGATATTAGCTTTCAATTTGCTTTTCTTATAATGCCCCTCATATTTTGTTATCATGATTATGCTCCTTCCTAAGTTAGCTGGGAAACTATTCCTCTTTCCCTAGCTTCTGAAAAAAATGTCGTAAGTCTGGTACTATTTCCTTTTTATATGTTGATAGAATTTGCCAGTTAAACCATCTAGGCCGGGAGTTATTCTGTGGGCACGTTGGGACAATGAATTTTATTTCCTTATAGATATTCAGATTTTTAAATATATATATTCAGATTTTTAAATTTTATTGAGTGAATGCTGATAAATGGTATTTTTCAAATAATTTCCATATAGACTTATTTTCTCTACACAGCTCCCTTTCCTCCTTTTTCTTATTTCACAAATTTCATCCACATCAACAGGTCTGTTCTTGCATTTCTGCCTCTGATCCCTTGGCTATCAAATTCTATACAAATAATGCATCCCCTAAATTCAGGGGCAATCAATGGATAGTGGTACCTGTCCAACCACTGTACTCTGCTTGGACATCAGCTTGCTATGTCATAATTGATGAAATATTTGCAGGCAAGAAGCCATGGTATCCTGGGGCATGAGTTTCCCTTCTCACGGGAGCTCTGTCTTGTTCTTTCTGTTTTCTAACACCTGAAATTGTAGCTTCCCATATTTCCTCTAGTTTTATCATTCTAAAAATTGTATTAATTTCAAAACTACTGTTTAGATCTGTTTAGATATAAGAATATGTATCACTAAAGGGATTGGTAGTGAGAGGGCTAGTATCATACAAATTGTCACATCATAGCCAAAAGAGAAAGTGTCCTAAGTTTTTATTCTTTTTTAAAGTTTTCATTCTTAATGTCACCACCTTAGTGTAGACGCTTACTGCTCAGTATTGCAATTATTTCAGGTTTCTTTTTTTTTTGAAACAGAGCCTCACTCTGTCACCCAAGCTGGAGTGCAGTGGCACTCTGCTCACTGCAACCTCTGCCTGCCAAGTTCAAGCAATTCTCCTGTCTCAGCCTTCTGAGTAGCTAGGACTACAGGTGTGTGCCACTCCACCTGGCTGATTTTTGTATTTTTAGTAGAGATGGGGTTTCACCATGTTGACCAGTCTGGTTTTGAACTCCTGACCTCAAGTGATCTACCCACCTCAGCCTCCCAAAGTGCTGGGATTATGGTCGTAAGCCACCGTGCTCAGTCCTTATTTCAGTATTTTTAATTGATATTACTAGACGTGTTTTTCTATGCCTCCTCTTTTCTAGAATGTTACCTTCACAATTTCAATCATATGTCAAAATGGTTCATTAATGCATATAGGATAAATTACAAATTATGAATTACCTAGGTTGTATTGAGCCATCTCTGAACACTGTTCTCAATATATCTTTATATACATAACAATCTCTAATGTCTTAAAAACACTGTAAGCTCTGGTCTTATACATAACAATCTCTAATGTCTTAAAAACACTATAAGCTCTGGTCTTATGGTGTTTTTAAGACATTAGAGATTGTTATGTATATAAATACATATACATACAATACACCTAGTCCAGTCTATTGGTGATCTTTTGAACCACACATCTCTTCTTATCATGTCCCTTTGTCATAAAATCTTCTTTCTTTATTCCTTTTTTATTAAAAAACTCTATCATTTTTTAAAAGCTTGGTTAATATCTAATCTTCCCAAGAAATTGCTAAACATACAGTAATATTTTTAAACAGAACTCATATGGGGCTAATTTTGTACATATTTATACCACTTAGCTGTTAGTTAATTAGCAAGATAATAATAATTATCCTCCCAGAATATATTAAAAACTCATTGAGGAAAGAATTTATGTATTTAGCTTTCCTAACCCAAGAACACCTCCTTTATTAGTTAAGGATATGGGAGCTGATAAAAGAGATACACCCTAAAATTTCTGAGGCTTCCATACAAGCTTATATCTCACTTATAAATATCTCAAGCAGGGATTGTGATCATTAGGCATCTCTTCTCCAAATCACAACCCAGGAGTCCAGTCACTTTCCATTTGTGACTCTGCCATCTTCAACCCCTACTTTCCAAGATTACTGTGTCAGATAAAGTCAAGCTGGAAGGAGCTTTACCAGAAATCACTATTGATATTCTGTCAGCTAATCTGAGTCACGTGGGTACACCTAACTGCAAGGAAGACTGAGAATTGGAGTCTAGCTGTGTGTTCTGTGAAAGAGAAATGATCATCAGTTTGCCATTTCTGCCATATCTCCCATAGTATGGTTGCTCCTTTTCCTTAAGTCTCACACTTTCCATCTAAAATTCACTTAAGTGTTTCAAGTTTTGGAGCTTAAGGAAAAAGCTCAGGCCTCTCTATATTAATTATTGTAATCTCTGATCTCGGTCCAAGTCAACAGTGGAATAGAGGAACGCAACACATAGGTAAAGGGACGTCTACTCCTAGGCACATCAAGACAGCGAGAGGTCAGAAAGTAATTTGTCAAATTCCTGCTCTACATAGATTTGGCTCCTTCCATAAAAAGCAGATTCAAATTTTCCAGGTTAAGTTAGTTTGGAAGGAGAATGACAAGAAAAAGGCAAGAACTCTGATCTTTTATGAAGTAACTCCCTACCTGCTTTCTTGGAGGAACTACAGCCCTGCAAACTAAAACCATGGTCTTGCTGACTTTCCAAGGCAGAAAGAAGTAATTCTAATAATACAGAAAGGGCCATTTCTCCTAACAATTTAGATTTAGAGTTTAGTGTCTGGATGTCCTATGTAGACCCCCTTCTCATTTTCTCTAAGCCAGCACCCATATACCAAATAATTCAGTTCTTTTTCAGTTTCATAAACATTTTTCAAAAGCCAAGACTAGCTGAGCACTAGGGATGTGAATATGAACCTAAAAGTGTTTGTGAAGTTCAAAGTTTAGTAAACTTCAGATCTACACACACATCACAAACACACACACACACACACAAACACAAAATGCCAGTCCACACATTTCCCAATTTTAATTCAATCTTCGTAACAAAGTCTCATCTAGCTCCAATTTTGCCATAATCTTTGCAAGGACTTTAGCATTTTTGTTTATCCAGCCTGCAGATTTGGTATTCCAACCCTGACCAACCTTACTTAAGGAGATGGACTAACTTTCCTGTGTTTCAGGCTAAATTGAGGAATCTTACACATGTTTAGTGCCTAACAGTGTCTGCTACAGAGACCAAATTCAATAAACATTAACTGGCTTTCTTCCTAGATTCTCCACTGTAGTTATTCTCTCCTTAGAAGTCTGATTTGAGTATCCAGCATACATGCAGGTAAGACAATTTAGAAGAAAAAATTTCCAGAAAAGGATGTGATTGAAATAAAAGCGGGAGTCCATACATATGAACTGAGACTCAAGATAAGGGTCAAGGAGGCAGGCTCAACAATTTATAACTCGGGAATGAAACAATACGAGCTAGATGCTAAGATTGCAAGTCTAAGTGCCTCCTGCAGTAAGTTAGGCTTCATCTGTGAACAAGCATAGGTATGAGGCCTACAGGTGGAAGGAAAAGTAGGGTGAGCTCTGGGGAATGAGGGCTACAGATGCTAATATGAGAGACATTGCCTCATACCACCATCATTTCTGTGTCTCTCATTACTTCTCAAAAGTCGCTATGTGCAGTCAAATTGTACTGTCATTGATTCCCGGTTATGAACAATAACTTTCCCTACTGTGTTCTGTAGTACTGTGCTCTCTTGTGCACTCTGTCTCCTTTGCTCTGTATTTCTAAAATGCTGTCTCTCTCTTTTGCATTATACCCACACGTGGTGGTTTTAAACATGTCTCCAAATTCTTTGACATGTCTGCCACTGGAAGTGGAGTCTGACTTTCTTTCTTGTGAATATGGCCTAGCCTCAATGACTTACTTCTTTTGAGACAGAGTCTCCTTCTGTTGCCCAGGCTGGAGTGCAGTGACACAATCTTGGCTCACTGCAATCTCCACCTCCTGGGAGGTGGCCTCTCAAGTAGCTGGGACCACAGGCACCCTCCACCATGCCCAGCTGATTTTTTTATTTTTAGTAGAGACAGGGTTTTTTGTAATTTTTGTATTTGTATTTTTGTAATTTCAGTAGAGACGGGGTTTTACTATGTTGGCCAGGCTGTTCTCAAACTCCTGGTCTCAAGTGATCCACCTGCCTTGGACTCCCGAAGTGTTTGGATTACAGGCGTGACCCAGCCTGACTGACTTCTAATAAGCTGAATATAACAAGAGTGATGCTGTGTTACCTCAGAGTCTAGGTTAGCAAAAGTGATACTTGTTTGCCTGGCTCTTGAGACACATGCGTTAGGATCTGTGAGCCAACATACAAGTAATCTGGCTACCTTGAAGCCAAAGTGCTAGAGAATTCACATGGAGAGGGCACAGAGAGATAAAGAGAAATGCCTAAAGAGCCTAGCTATTCTAGCTCTCAGCTGACTCTGAGTAGAGCAGATTCACAGGAAAAGGCTCATTCAGAGCCTCTGACTCTCTGAAATCCTGACCCAGAGAAACCATGACTAAAATACAGGGTTGTTTTATGCCACTAAGTTTTGTGGTAATTTGTTAATTTGTTATGCAGTTATAGTAACTGGAACCGGGTTTTTGTTGTTGTTGTTGTTGTTTGTTGTTGTTGTTTTTTAACTTAAAGTAGTATGCTGCCATAACAAACTCTAAAATGTAGCTTTGGAACCAGGAGGCAGCTAAAGTAAAGCTCGAAGCACATTGAAAAAAGTGTTAGAGAAAGGTTAAAGGACTATGGAGAGACTATTAGTAAACGTGAAGGCCATCAAAGAAGCACTAGAGAGGGCTTAACAGAAAATAAGGAAAATATTGGTGAAAGCTAAATGAAAGAGAATATTTGATATGCAGTGGTAGAAAGTTTAGCAACATTGTTGAATAAAGTAAAATAAAAATAAACCTAATGAACTGTATGATCTAGCTAAGGAGATTTCTAGGCAGAGTATTGAAGTTGCCACCTGGCTTCTTATTGTTGCTTAGAGTAGAATGTGGAAGAAGAAAGATAAGCTAAGCTAAGAAAGGACTTTTAGATATAAAAGATCCAGGGCTTGCTGGGTTCTAGTCTCTCAGAGATTTCTTTTTTTTTTTTTTTTTTTTAAAGTCTTCAGAACAAGATCAAATTCATGAGGAGGTTATAAGATATTTTCTTAAGACCTCAGATGTGTTTAAGGTTGTGTCTCTGTATAATATTAACATGCAAAACATCTTTAAATTTGTTTGGCTTACTAGTAGAGATTTTTTTAAAAATCTCTGCAGTGCTCAATACAGTGTCTCAGATATAATAGGTACAAAATTGTTCCTTATCAAATTGTGTTATCCAGTGTACCTTTTGTCAATCAAAGAATGTCGATATGTTAACTTGTGTCCATATGTTAACTATGAAGGAAAAGGGAAAGAAATAAAAAGTACATAAATCAGCTATCAACCACTGTAAACTACCCTCTATTTTCCATTTTCTTTATTTTTTTTTCTTGAGATGGAGTCTTCCTCTGTCACCCAGGCTGGAGTGCAGTGGCACGATCTCGGCTTGCTGCAGCCACTGCCTCCCGGGTTCCAGCCATTCTCCTGCCTCAGCCTCCTGGGTAGCTGGGATTACAGGCACACACCACCATACCCGGTTAATTTTTGTATTTTTAGTAGAGATGGGGTTTCACTATGTTGGCCAGACTGGTCTCGAACTCCTGACTTCAGATGATCCATCTGCCCTGACCTCCCAAAGTGCTGGGATTACAGGCATAAGCCACAGCGCCTGGCCTACTTTCTATTTTTACTCACCAAGTACAAACTAATGTGAAGCCACTGGGCAAGTGGCCAAACACCCACTTAATAAGCCCTTGCACTGGTTCCTGAGAATCAATATCAATTTAGTATTTAAAAGAAACCACACAACCCTAAGATGAAATAGTAAAGAAACATGTAAATAATTCCATAAATAATTATAATAATCATGATTTTATTTGGAAAATACAAAATAATAGCATCATATATTTTAATAGAGAAATGTCCAATGGGCATCTTTTTCTTTGTCATTATGCTTATATTGATTAAAGTGTTAATATTGATTAAAGTGGCCCAGGAAGTGGGAGCAGTTAATAAAGATAAGTGGCATGTAACTTTACTAGTAAGCCACAGAATATTTGGAATGAGGACTTAAAAGTTAGTTTAGTCAGAAGACAATATTAAATTATGTAGAATTTAGCAAAAAGTTTATTTAGTTTCTTACATAAACCAGGCATGATATTACCATTTAGGCCGACCAAACCCATCTCCACCCCACAAAAAAACCCACCACCACCACCACCACCACCACCACCACCAGACATGTAAACCTTGCTTTCAGAGAACACATGGAAAAGCAGGAACCCAGATGTATTTGGGGAGCAAACTTGTGTTTACCAAGTGCCTCATTTTTTGCTTAATTTTGTCACCTTTGAGACTAGATCTATTCTTTTCAAGGTAGAGACCAAATGTTGTAATTTTTGTCTTCCAAGTGTCTTAGAAACCATATTATGTGCACTCAGTTACAATGAAAATGAGTAAATTAATTAATTAAATGATGAATGCATAAGTGAATAACAAACTAAGGAGAAACATATGTGGAAAACATTAAATACTTAAAGCATAGTACTGCAATTAATTGAAAGAAATATATACAGATTAGTTCAAGATATTAGAGATGATGCAGGTGCGAATAATCAAAAAGACAAAAATTTGAGATAGAGAGGGCAGGAGAGCCCCACATGCAATGAATCACTAAGATACGTCAGTTTATTACTTAGATTATTATGACAATACGCTAACTTGCCTTCCTATCATTAGAGATTGGCCCCACTAGGTAAATCTCTCCTGCTTTGAGGAAGTCCTTCTTTCCCTTTTGTATCTCTTCACCATTCAAGTTTCCCTTATTCTGCTGTGAATGCAGAATACTAGGTTCTGGATACTTTTCTGGGCGAGTGGGATGTGTGAGTGTGTGTGTGTGTGCAAAGGTGAGAGAGGCAGAATACAGAGCCAATTATAGGGTTGATGCTAACAAAAAAACCCAGAAACCCTCTCAAGTTCTTGGGAGTACCAGAAACCCGGAGACTTCACAGCATTGGTCTTGGTTTTACACTACACAGTTTTCAGCACAAAAGGTTTATTAGGGTCGCAGTTATATGCCACTGTATTCAGGAAGTAAGAATATTTAAAATAATGTGAACCAACTAATAAACATTGTTGCTTCACAAGCTAACAAAATAAATATTCAATGATATAAAGCTTGTTGGAAAAAAATCAAGTTATTAATATATACCACCACTCTTTTTTTGTGTATAGTAAAAATATGTTATTAATGTTGAAGATGAAGGCTAAAGATAAAGCATGTCTAAAGATGAAGTGTTCATTTCTTTAATTTTCCTGATTTTTGAATAGAAGAGAAAATGGCTTTACTCAATATTTCCCCAGAGTGTTCTAATAAATATGACAAATTCTATGTGTTAAAGTAATTGGAAAAAGCTTTTGTTTACCAGTGAATATTAAATTATTACTGGATAATTTACCTGTTTTAAATGTCTGTTATATTCAGGAATGTCTTGTGATTTAAGGTATGTACATGTTTACAGGAGATTTGTAATTTGCTGTTTAGTTTCCATTATTACTTTTCAACCACAGCTATATTACAAATGATAAATCACTGGAATATAGCATTCAGAAAAATGTTGTGTATATTTATACTTTCCTATGCCTGAGAAGAGATAAACAGAGAGTGTAAATAGCAGAAACTAAAAAAATACTTGTGATATATAACAACTAAAGTGATTTAATCTGGGAAGAATACCAATCAGAATGATTTGTCCCAAGGCGAGGAAGAAGTAGGTGAGAAGGGCCACAGGTAAACTTAATGAGTGCTGTAACTTGGATCCATTTCTTAAAATATTGCATATCAATGTTATAGATAATTAAATAAAAATATAGCATCTGCTGATAAGAAACAAATCTAAGTTAATATATAATTAAATCAGTATTATGTGCTTCCAATTCAGTTACCCTTGGGTAAGTCTGATGCACATTTACCAGAAACTGTTACAGTATTTTTAGAACTTGAAACCACCCATTGCTCTGCATTGATTAAGGCAATGGTGTATTCTGTATAAGAAAAAATAAGGTAGATATTTTATATAGTTTTAAAGCATGAACTTCCTTTCCTTATCCTGCCCCAAATATTAACATGGATCTAAAAATAATGGTTAAAGTAAATTAAATTTTAATGATGGAGTTTTACACATCATTTGGATGGAGGTTACAATTGTTTTTTATTTGTATGCATAGTTTACAAATGTTCTTGAATAACCGTTTTAAAGATATTCACATATGCTTTGCAGATCAGTTATCCCAACCTTCTTATCACAATCATAAAAGAGTTATTTGTAATCACATCATTTCCCCACTTCTGAAATTTGCCTTATTCTGGTATGTGTTTTCACCAGTGGCTTATTTAAGTTTAGTCAAGTGACCAGCGTCCTTGGACCACTCAAGAGTAATTTGTTTGCTAAAATGATCAAAACTTAAGATTTCTGGGTGACAAGTTACTAACATAAACAAATTTTTTTATCTATCACAATTAACCAGACTGAGGCAGATTTTTCTCTAGTTGGCTAGACCTGGTGAGCATGGGAGACTGGGTATGTGGTTGACAGAAAAATGAATACAGATGAGTAGACATGGAATTGGTGTTTGACAATTCAGAATCATAAAGTCTTGTGCATTTATTCCTTAGAAATATTTATTAAGACATGTTTATGTGCTCTAAGGGCTAGGAACTTAAAATGGCAATCAAGACAGGCAAGATCAGGGCCATGATGAAACAAAAGGGATGAGATACAATGCTTGACTCACACTACAATACTTGGAACAAGCAGATTTGTAGTGATACTGTTGTTTCTGGTGTCTAATAATTCCTCTGATTACTAAAAAATATTCCTGCCCTATTTTTATCTGAAGCTTTCAAGCTTTCACTTCTTGTTCTCATTTCAAAGTCTGTAGCCAAAATGTCATCTCTTTCATATAGAGCAACCTTGTCAAATTTAAAAAGATAGCTATCACATACTTCCTGACTTCTCTTTTTCAGGTTAAACATTCCCTTTGTCTTCACCCATTCCTCACATGATGTAGTATTGCATTCCTCACCTTTTGGGATAATCTTAATATACAATGCAATTTGTCAATGTCATTATTCAATTGCAATATCAGAACTATCTACCAAACTCCAGAAGCAGTACAACTAGCACAAAATGAAAGAAAAAGATGTCATTTCTTATTTTGTTAAGTCTATCAATAAAGCCTAAGATTTATATTATATTATATTATATTATATTATATTTTTATTTCTGAGGATTTTGTTTTCTCTGTTGCTGAGGGAAGGAATGACGAAAGCACACCACGCTATAGATCTTTAAGACTCCTTTTTTTCTACATGGCTTTTGGTTAAGCCCCCATCTTCTTTCTACTGATCATTTGTGGTCAGCTTTTAAGTCCTTAATATGGATTTGTGTCCCCACCCAAATTTCAGGTCAAATTGGAGGAGGGGCCTAGTGGGAGGTGATTGGGTTTTGGGGACAGATCTCCCCCTTGTTGGTCTCATGATTGTGAGTTCTCATGAGATCTGATGATTTGAAAGTATGTACACTTCCCTTTTCACTCTCTCTTTCTCTCCCGCTCTGCCATGGTAAGACATGCTTGCTTCCCCTTCACCTTCTGCCATGATTGTCAGTTTTCTGAGGCCCCCCAGCCATGCTTCCTGTACAGCTTGTGGAAATGTGAGTCAATTAAACTTATTTTCTTTATAAATTATGCAGTCACAGGTAGTTCTTTATAGCAGTGTGAGAATGGACTAATACAACCCTCATTACTGAGGTACAATTTGTAACCCCTACATTTTTTAATACTTGATTTAACTCAATGTTCTTTCTGTCAAAACCAATGTAATTCTGTAACTGACTCTCATCTAACACATTGAGTACCTCTCCCAGCTTAGGATCAGCAATTGGCTTGATCAACATACTATCTCTTCATTTAATCACTGATGAAATGTTTAACTGTCTCTATCAGAAAATTCTTGGTTTCCAGCAATAAGAGTTTTTAAAATCTTAATCAAAAGGAGTGAAAAAAATCCCAGAAACATTTGGTCATTTGATTATCTACTGTGATGCGTTTGTATTAGGGCTTGAGGAAGGGGACGCACAATGACTGAGAGGTAGTCACATGCGTCGATGATGTGTAAGCATCCATGGGGTGATTATTTCAGATGGAATTTTCTGAGACCCATGTTCAGAAACTGATTCAGCCACTTTGGGATGGAGCATTGGAATTTATCATCTAAGAAGTTTCTCTAGCAATTCTGATGCAGATGGGAGGTATCCCCTATGTTGAGAAACACTGATATATTAAAAATATCATCAGCTGTGAGACAAATGAGCTAATCTCATATCGTAGCCCCACTACCTATAAACAAGACTTAGAATAAGGAAATTTGCCTCACTAAACATGTTTCTTCATTTGAAAACTTAGAGTTTTAAAACCCATCTCATAATTTTATATTGACTTAATAAAATGAATATGAATCACTAGGCACATAATATGTACTAATTAAAGATTATTTTTTTCTCTTACCATTCAAACTCAAGATGGAGTACTGTGGTTAGATTAATAGTCAAACCGTGTCTGAAAAACATTTGAGTTATTGAGCATAAATTATATGGTTATATCAATAAGGCTGAGTACAGAAACAGCTAAAGATGTGATCTCAGCTCAGAGTAAAAGGTACCTTATCATTGTAATTATCTCATGAGATTTTTAATCTTGGAAATAATAAGCTTAAGGACCACTGAAGCTTACAATACAGACATTAAACTGGGAAGATTTACCAATTAGTGTGGTGTTCATATCCCATCTGTAATAACATATAGAATGCAGGAATTACTAGGTTCTACCATCATTGTTTTCTGTAGATAAAGTAAAAATAGCAATTAAAAAAAAATCCATTACTATATCTACTACATACTTCAAAAGAGAGCTGAACACTTACGCATTGTAAAACTGCTCATGTCTCAGTAATTCTCATCTTCTCAAAAGTAATAAAAATATTTTTAAATAAATTATCTGGCCTTAATGCTGAACCTTCCAAGAAAGTTATAAATTGAGCACAGGGTAAAAGCATATCAAAGCACACCTTCCAAATGATTCCTCAGTGTATTTTCTGTGCCTAGAATTTAATGACTTCTCACAAACCTTTCCAATTTTTTTTTTTATAATTCAAAATGCTACAAAACATAAAAAGGGAAAATTATAAAAATCTGTATTAAAAGAGATACGCCATCATAGAATAAACTACTCAGTAAGATAAAGTGAAAGTTATTATAATGCTCATATCAATGTTTGGGGAGAAATAAACACTGACTACTTCAGTTTTAGCCTGAGTCCTCTTCCAGTTCAAAGTGCCACTCTGGATAAATAGTTAATATGGCTGTGGCTAGACAAATTAAATGAGATTTACCTTATTTATTTCCCAGGGAGATTGCAAAGGAAAACATCAAGCAATTCTGAAAAAGAATGCAAGTTAATGTTATAAAGATTTTTTTTTTGGAAATTATCATTCATCTAATTCTTGTTTTATTAATAATTCAATAGTTTCTTTTTCTGATTATGTTTTATTTTCATTGTTAAAAAACCCAAAAATACAAAAACATAGAAGCAATACATAAAGAACTTGCATAACCTTTCCCCTTCCCAGAAATAAACTTACAAACTTTAAAAAATATTTTGGTGCATATCTATCCAGAGATCTTCTTTTCCCCCATCATAGCATAGAGAAAGAATTTTTTTCATGTTGGCTAGAATTTTAATTGACTATTTCAGGTTGGAAGAATAATATTCGTAAGGAAAGATTATTATTATTATTATTTTTTAGAAAAGCGCTTTAATGGACTTGTATTGCCCTTATGCTTTTTATAATTTCCCATGCCCCAAGAATATTTGGTATGTAATATTTTTCCCGATAATACAAATACAATTTTAAGCTAAGTAAGTAGAAACATAAAATTTATTTTTCTTTATTTCTTCATCAGTTATAGTCAAATGTACTTAGCATTTAATAAAACAGGTGAATAAATGGTTTATAAGAGGACATCTAATCTGCTATGAACTAAATATAGGTTTAGACACATGCAATTTTTCAGTTTTGGAATTAATTTTGAATTTCCATGCCAAACTAGAAAAATGTAAATTTCTATCCCTGGAGTTTTCATCCAAATTCTTTTATACATGTCTAAATGTAAAAAAAAAAAAAAAAAGCCCACTTCCAGTTGTACTTTCAACCTTGACTGTCAAAATAAATGACTACAACTTTTGTTTTTTTTAGAGTTATTTATGCACTAGTACATTGTGAAGCAGGGCACAGATGACTAAATGTACATTTGAGTTATATTCTTAAGAGCCTGACACTAGGTTTATGTGATTTCCTGGATATGTCATTTACAAATCAATACTAAAACAATTGATTACCTTATAAATGGTCCAATTGAACTGGTCAAAAAGACATTTTAGTCATTAAGACAAAACTGTCAGATGAACTATTCAACCCTATATTGATGGCTAAGTACTTAGCAATGGTATTGTTCAAAATTACTGCTTTAGCTACAAATTGATCAAATCCATGTAACACAGATCAATGAAGACCCAGTCTAGTTATTATAGTTATCTGCTTGAAAATAAGCATAAGAAAAAATACAAATATGTGCTTAACAGACATTTTCTGATAATAAATGATGATTTCTCATTTTAATGACTAGGATTTTTTAGGTTTCTGCTTAATCTGTGCTATCAAAATGTGTGGCTGTGTTCACATTCCCAAAGTAACAAAAGTTTTGAAAAATTATTGATCAATAGAGGTATAACTATTAATGAACTAGGTGCTGTAAATAGTCAAAGTTGATAAATCAATTACTTGATAATAAGGAATAATAAACAAAAAATGTCATAGAACTCAAATTTGTCATAATTTAGCTATTTAAAGAAGAAAACAAAAATCCAAACAGTTTTTGCTGTAATTCTTATCTTCACGTGGATGTTATGCCATGGACTTGTGTCAATTCAAAAGGAACATGATTTTTGCTATTTCAAGAAGAAGAATGGTTTATTGTTTGCAGAATCAGCTCACTACAGTCAATACTTATTCCACTCTAAAAGCCAGGTAGATGCTTGTTTACCATGGCAAACAGCAATGCAGATAGTCCCCATCTGGTAATGAGTAAGAAATTTTGCACATAACAATATAAAGTGGCATCCAGAGTGATGTGACTGTAGTAGGTGGTCCTAGATGAAGTTTTGCAGAACCTGACAAGAAGTGGGCCCTTAGCAACAGTGTGCAATCCAGTGTATCTTGTCAGTGCTTTGAAAGTCCTCCTGGTCTTCCAAGGCATAAGCTCAGCTAGTAGGATCAGCCACATGAAGGGTTTTCCTGTTGTTTCTGTGCCCAAGAATGTTAAGAGGTTAGAATTCCCCCAGAATATCAAATATAAATTTGGGCTCATTAATACCACATATATTTTAATTGTATTTTTTATTATTAAATTCTAAACAATTAAAAATTGAATATATATTTTTTATGTTTGTTTTTTCAAAACAGAATAAATTCCTCTATTTCTAGATGTTCTTCAATTGTCTCATTGCAAAGCAATCAAAATTAAATGGGGAAAGATAAAGCAAAATGTAATTCTAATTCTTGTCTTTCTAAATGTGATTCTTGGGTGCAATGTACTCTGTCAACTCAATGAGAATAAAAGAGGAGGTAGGGAGAGACAGAGAGACAAAGAGAGAGAGAAGGGAGGAGAGAGAGAGAGAAGGGAGAGAGAGTGATAGGGAGGCAATAAAAGTCTCCCGCCCCCAAATGTGTCAGAATGTTGGTATTCTTCAGAGTTTAAGAAAAGAATTATTGTAAAAGAGCCTACAGAAGAAAGAATATGGAAATAGGAGTTGTTGAGTTCCATCCTCAGTCTTCTTGCTTTTATTTCTCACTTGGCATACTTTGGGGGAGTATATAATTCCTAAGCGCATTAAGGATTTCCAAATATTTAACTTTAACACAATTTTTTTTTTCTGAGTCTCAAACTCATCTATGTAACTACATATCAAATATCTTCACTCGGATGGTCCATTGGTATTTCAAATCTCCATAACAAAGTTTAGTTTGTATGCTTTCCTGATCACTTCATCTTTCTTTGTTTCTTATATCAGCACCTTCATCCACCCCTCGGCTTGGTTTATAAACATCGGAATTACCTTAGTGTCAGAACTTACTCTTGTCATTATTTTTAAATTTGACAGTTCTTTCTCTGAAATCTCCCTCTCCACTCAAACTACCTGCTCTTCTCTCTCCTCCTTAAATTCTAGCCATGCCATCCTATTTCCTTCTCCCTGGACTAAGTAGACTAACTTACACATACAGTACGTGTCTTTGAACACACTGCCTGCCCTTCTCCTATCTATTATCTATCTATCTATCTATCTATCTATCTATCTATCTATCTATCTATCTCTCTCTCTCTCTCTCTCTCTCTCTCTCTCTCTCTCTCTAATCTATCTATCTCTGAATATTTCTGTCATTGCTTCAGGTATTTTTTTGAACTCACTTACAATTTTTTATCAAAATATAACAAAAACAATTATGCTGTTGTCTAGGCATTTCGCTTTTAAAAATCAAACATTTTACTACGTGGAATATTTAAGGCAAAAGCACCCCAGTTTGAAATACATAGATGATCATTTTAATTCTTCATCAAATATTTTGAAAGGAAATTAAAATCATATATCATTTATTTAAATGGAAATAAATCTAAGTAGAAGCCAATAAAAATGTGCTCAGAGTTTTAATGTGGTCAACAATATGTTATATCATACTTAGCAATTTAGTGTGTTGTGTTCAAATAGCCATTAGCCTTTGTTTCAGCACACCATTTATTTGTATCTCAATGGAATCACTGAATTGAGGAAAAGCTTAGGCATGAGCTTGATAACAACTTCCCAATTTCTGAATCTCACCTCTGGTGGGAACACTTGCTTTTTAGAAAATTTGGTGGTCAAGAATGGGCTATAAGGATTTTGTGGGGAGAGTGTGGTAGGGCAATGCAAGCGTAAAATAGAGAATATACACAGGAACCTTTTCCAAACCCAAGAATCTGTGACTACATTATTTATTTTCCTTTCTTCCTTTCAATATTACAAAAAAGGTTGCTGTAATTTAAAATTTGTATATATCTTTATTATTTATTACGTTAGAAATACTGTTTGTTGTAAAAATATTTAAAACTGAAGTGTGTAAAGTAAAACAAAAAAGAGCTTTACTGTTAAACGTTTGCTCTCTTTTAAAAGTACATTTTATGTAAGTAGAAAAATAATACGTAATATTTTAGATGCTATATATGTATGGGTACACATGTGTTCATTTTTATACAAATTATGTTATTAATTGGCATTTTTTGTTTGTTGTTTGTTTGTTTGTTTGTTTTTGAGACGGAGTCTCGTTCTGTCACCCAGGCTGGAGTGCAGTGGCATGATCTCGGATCACTGCAGGTTCTGTGTCCTGGGTTCACGCCATTGTCCTGCCTCAGCCTCCCAAGTAGCTGAGATTACAGGCGCCCGCCGCCACGCCTGGCTAAATTTTTTTTGTATTTTTGTTAGAAACGGGGTTTCACCATGTTAGCCGGGATAGTCTTGATCTCCTGACCTTGAATTCCACCTTCCTCGGCCTCCCAAAGTGCTGGGATTACAGGCGGGAGCCATGTGGCCAGCCTGTTTGTTTTTGTTTAACCTATCTTTCCCTCTCAGAACACAAAACTATAATACTTTATTTTTTTACAGGTTATGTAGTATTCCATTGTGTGAATGTCATGCTTTATTTAACCAATCTCCTATTTATATACATTGATTAAATCTTCTGAATGCTTTATTTGTATCATCTCATTTAATGCACATTCAATCCTATTTGATAGATGTTATTATTCCTAGAAATGTAAACTGAGGTTTAAAAAAGTACATTCTCAAGAGTTGTGAAGCTAGTAAGAGTTAGAACTCAGAGTTTAATTCAAATTTATAGAATCCCATGCCTTTAGTCTTATTTAGATTTTTTTTCCCTAGTGTTGACTATGGTAAGTTTTGGCTATGATGATTTATAAATTATCCTGAGGTAATTACTTATATACATTTTTCTCATTTCTTACTTGTGTAATTTAATTTTGTTAGAATATGATATAACATATCTTCTTTAATTATTAGTTTATAGATTAAATTATTTCTCCAAGTCCAAAATATATGTGAGCAAAGAAAGGAAAATAAGTCACAATACTTTATTTTATAAAGGTTCTTTGTATTCATCCAAGTAGGGAGGCTTCTTTGTCCAGAAAGAATGGAATGAAAAGAAAACATGTAGGGATAGAACAAACCTCTTTCTTCATGAATCGTTCTCTACTTTCTGTCATGTTTTTATGTGCATGATTTAAAATTTCTGAAATTCATGCCATAACCGTAATGAAGTAGGTTTACCAATAAGCATTTTGAAGATACATAAATAATTTAGAATTCTCTTTGCTCTAATATTTAAGTTGAATTTTATATTAGGAATAAACCTGATACTATTAATTATTCTTAGAAATGTTCAGGTTGTGAAAGTACATTTTTTGTCTTTTCATAATATTAATTTTGTGACAATTCCTCTGAAATCAGGGATCCATGCAATAGAGATCTTTTTCAAGGATTCCACATGGTGAAATGTTTGTCATCTCTAACTTAATTCATTCTGAAGTAAATAATAACTAAGAAGCAGCTGAACTTTAGCAGTGTTTTGCAGCTGCTGCTTCTTCTGGAGTGCAGTGGCATGTGGTTTTGTGTTGCTTTTTTTTTTTTTTTTTTGAGGCGGAATTTCACTTATGTTGCCCAGGCTGGAGTGCAATGGCACAATCTCGGCTCACTGCAACCTCTGCCTCCTGGATTCAAGTGATTCTCCTGCCTCAGCCTCCCAAGTAGTTGGGATTACAGGCATGCGTGAACATGCCCAGCTAATTTTGTATTTTTAGTAGAGATGGGGTTTCCCCATGTTGGTCAGGCTGGTCTCGAATTCCCGACCTCAGATTATTTGCCCACCTCGGTCTCCCAAAGTGCTAGGATTACATGCATGAGCCACCGTGCCCGGCCTTTGTGGCTTATTCTTAATCTTTAACTTTGATTTATTGCGTTCGTCATGGTGATAAATATATTCTAAGAGTATTGGTTCTACGTACAAATAACTAATGTCAAATTCTTAACACCACTCGACCACTGAATAGGGAAATAATAATGCATAATACTTATGTATTTCACTGACTTGACAGAAATCAGAAAAGTTTATTCACAGGACTTTTCTATAATAGAGAAAAAATTAAGTATTCCTAATATATAATGTAACTATTATAACTTATGTATTGCAATGAAGACATGACCTGAGCATAACAGCTTAGGGAGAAGTACTTAAGCACTTTTAGGTCATGGAAGATTAAAAACTTTTTTTAAGAAAACAAAGAAGTTAATGCCTTTATAAGTATTTCTGTCTGGAAGTGAGTGACATACATATATTCCAAATCGGGAACTAGGTTATGTGGTTCATTTGACAATAGTTTGAGGCAGTTCTGTGTTGAAAGACATATTGGAGGATTCAGTTTCCAATGAAACATTTAAGGTGTAGAGCATTTTTAATTTTTCTGTAAATAAAAAGACCATTTATTTAAAAGAAGATTTTTCCAGAAAACTTCATGATTATAATTTTTTTTTTAGTTGGAATTTCTCTCTGTTGTCTAGGCTGGAGTGCAGTGGCATGATTTCATCTCACTGCATCCTCTGCCTCCTGGGTTTAAGCGATTCTTTAGCCTCAGCCTCCTGAGTAGCTGGGATTACAGGCACCTGCCACCATACCTGGCTAATTTTTATATTTTTTAGTAGAGATGGGGTTTTACCATGTTGGCCAGGATGGTTTTGAACTCCTGATCTCAGGTGATCCACTCGCCTCGGCCTTCCGAAGTGCTGGGATTACAGGCACCAGCCACCGTACCCAGCCCAATTATAATTTTTTATTTTAAAATTCCAAAGTTTCGGCCGGGCATGGTGGCTCATGCCTGTAATCCCAGAACTTTGGGAGGCCGAGGTGGGTGGATCACGAGGTCAGGAGTTTGAGACCAGCCAGTTTGAGACCAACCTGGCCAACATGGTGAAACCCTGCTCTACTAAAGATACAAAAATTAGCTGGGCATGGTGGTGTACTTCTGTAATCCAAGCTACTTGAGACGCTGAAGCAGGAGAATTGCTTGAACCTGGGAGGCAGAGGTTGCAGTAAGCCGAGATCTCACCACTGCACTCCAGCCTGGGTGACAGGGCAAGACTCCATCTCAGAAAAAAAAAAAAAAAAAAAAAAAAAAATCCCAAAGTTGCAAGGAACCAATATACTATGTCTTGCAAAAAGTAAACCAAATATATTGCACATACATATTTCTGACACAATTTAAGGGTTTTACCTTACAAAAGTATTACAAAATTCAGTGTTTTTTAAAGTAAAAATAATTTATAATTTCACATATATTATAATAGCTTGATTGTCAACACATAATTGTATACAGGCTCATAAGCACTATATCTTGAATATTTGAGAGGCATACATGGCTCTATAATTTGCAAATTTCTCATGAGGATGTTTGAAATATTATTTTCATTTTGTCACTGGGCATCCAAGCAATGATGTCTTGGAGCCATGTTTCCTCAATCCCACACTTGGCTATTTCATGGGAAGAGTCCCTGGGTATATGTTAATGAAATGTACACAGGATAAAATGAGCTTTACTTTACTAAATGCTCTTTCCATTTTATTTTTATTTTTATTTATTTTTCTGAGACAGGGTATCACTCTGTCGCCCAGGCTGGAGTGCAGTGATACGATCATGACACACTGCAGCCTCTGCCTCCTGGGCTCAAATGATCCTCCTGCCTTGGCCTCGCATATCACTGAGACCACAGGCACACACCACCACACCCAGCTAATTTTTAATTTTTTTTAGAGACAGGGTCCCACTATGTTGCCCAGCCTGGTCTCAAATGCCTGGGCTCAAATTATCCTCCTGCCTCAGCCTCCCAAAGTGCTGAGATTATGGGCATTAGCCACCATGCCTAAATGCTCTTTTTAAATTCATTGAATAGAACCAAGCAAATGAGACACTGTACTTTGAATTCATCAGTACTGAACACCTATGTTCTTCAAGGTTTTTCAAAATGGCTGCTTTATATACCTTCCAACAAGTCTACTGCAGTTCTTTATTGTATCAGTTATTCTAATGTCACCCTAAAGCTTACTCTGTAGAAAATCAGAAATCATAAAATCTCAGATATGAAGAGTGTACTTACGATCAACTAGTCAAAAATCCCATAATTTTGTTCTACAAAATGGCCACAAAGTGTTGATTTAATGGATTTTTAAACTCTTCCAAAGAGGAGAACTCAATACTTCCCTCTGCCATTAAAACATATTTTTCTTATATTAAGCTGAAATCCATCTCCTAAAATCTTTTAGTTGATGCTGAATTCAGATCTTCTCTTCAGAACTGAGGGTCTCTTTCTTGAGTTGCGTGCAGTGTTGGCTGCTAATGGCTCACTGCTGAGTCTTTTCCCAGAAATTACTCAAAGATAAACCTAATCTTACCCTTACCCAGTGACTCATTGGAGCGTGCGTTTGTGTTGTGGGGGATATAAACTACCAGCCCTTTACCTTATTTCTGGCCAACTCTGAAAGGCCATCTCAACTCTGAGATCCCTGTGGAATGAACCAGGCTTAACTTCAACCTCTTTGCAGTTCAATTTCCCTTTTCACCTATTCTTGCTTTCCTCACTTTCTTACAGGTATTTCCAATAGTTACTCGTCAATGAAACTTCTGCATGGAAATCTGCATCATAGACTCTGTTTGAAGAGAGTCTTGCCACAAAAACTCTACCATTTCTTTTCATGAATACTTCTGAATCTTGCCGAATAGGTATAATCTTTTAAGCATGACTGAGGTATTCAGAGAAATCAAAGGTTGTTTCTTCATTTTCCATGCATGTATTATTTTAATATTAATATATATCTAGATATTGCAGTTCATGTAAGCTAGTTAACCCGTTCACTTAATGAACTAAATCTAGGATTTGGAAAAGCAGATTTTAAGAGCTCTGTGGTAGATAACAAAAATGGCCACATTCTTTCCATATCTCTATGTGTGTTCCACATGCCCCTTTGCAATGTGCTATTGCTGTTTCTTCCATTGAGAGGTAGGTTTGATCTTTTAACTTGCTTTAGCAATTGAGATGTTAAACAAAAATGATGAAAGTAGAGGTTTTGAAAGTGTTTGCACTCTGGTTCTTGCCCTCATTTATTGGTGTTTGGAAACAGGAAACAGCCATATTAAGAAGCTCCAGCTTGCCTACTTAGGCAAGAGAGACCACATGAAGAAGACATAAGCCACCGCAGACTAATCAGTCTGTCAAATACCAGGCAAGAGGATGAGTACATCCTAGACCATCTACCACCAGCTGATTTGACTCAGTCCAGAAGAACTCCCTAGTCAACCCACAAAATCTTAACAGATAATAAATATTTGTGGTTTAAAATCTCTAATTTTTGTTTAAATTTGCAAAAGCTAATGAATACAACCTCCATATGAATTATGCAGATCTTCAAACTAGTGATTCTGCTTTCCATCACATATTTTAATATTGTACAGGAACATTCTGGAAAGTTTTAATGAATTTTATCATTAAGAATATTCTGTGTTTAATGAGCTTTCCTTTTCCTTTTGAGACAGAGTCTTGCTCTGTTGTTCAGGCTGTAGTACAGTGGTACAATCCTAGCTCACTACAGCCTTAACCTCCTGGGTTCAAGTGATCCTTCTGCATCAGCCTCCTCAGTTGTGGGAGCTACAGGTGTGCGCCATCAAGCCCAGTTAATTTTTAAATTTTTTTGTAGAGACAAGGTCTCATTATGTTGCCTGGATTGGCTTGAATTCCTGAGCTCAAGTGATCTTCCCTTCTTGGCCTCTCAAAGTGCTGGGTTTACAAGCATGAGCCACTATGCCCTGCCTGAGTTTTATTCTTAATACTGATTAATATAAGGAAAATTTGTGTGAGTCAGAGTAGCTAAGACAATGACATAAAAAAAAAAAACCCAAAAAACAGAACAAAGCATTTTGTTGTATGTCTTCTATATTAGATTAGTTTCTTAAAGTAAGAATCTGAGTCTTCTGTGACATTCCTTAAAATATATTCTACAGAATAATAATTCAAATGAATGTTAATACATTTTGCTTAAATAATTTGTTCCATGGTCAAACAAATTTGAGAAAACAATGAACTAAAATAACTTATTTATTTCAGAATTTGTTGGAGGTTTTAATATGCTCTTATGCATCAGTAACTTCTGAGACAGAAATGTATTATGAATTATCTCTAAAGTAAGCTTAACTATCTGTCTTGGCCATCTGTGAACAGCCATCAACCAATTTTAGTAACCACATCCTGGTATTTATCTGGGAAAACACTACCATTTGCACTCTTCATTTACGTGATTTTGATGACAGCCATTCTACTGGGAATCCCAACTTAATGCCAGTCTGCTTATGAAATGATTCCGGCCACAGTGATTGATTTGGACATGAACATGTAAACCAATCAGAGATAATATGACACAAATATATTTCACATATATGTGATATATATATCACATAATATGACACAAACATATTTTTATTGAGACTTATGAAAGAGTTTGTGACTGTTGTGAGCAAAGCTGAGAGGATATGAGGACTCAATTGCTGCCTCCATCCTTTACTGCTTGGAGCCCAGGGTAAATCATGATATAATCTGAGTCAATATTCCTAAAACCAGTCACCCCCCCCAACCTGCACCAACATTTTGGCTTCTTCAGCTAATACATTTTATTTTTGTTTAATTAATTTAAATAATTTTACTTTATTTAAAATTTAATTATTTTAATTAATTCTAAATTAATTTTAAAACTACTTTAAATAATTTTTGGTCATTTAACATTGAAAAAGTCATAACCAATAGGCCATAAGCCCTGTTTTTTTTTTCATAATTTTGGAGAACTAATATTTCACAAAACACTTCTTTGGAGAAATCTACACATAGTTAGTGGAGTAGTCAAATGCATAGACTTTACTACCTCGATAAAAATCCTAATTTTATCACAAATTAGTTGTCTGTGCTTCAGATTGTTTATAAAGTAGGCATATAATATAGCTTGCCTGATAATGATTTTGTGAGGATGTAATGAGTTAGTACTTGTAAAACATTCAGAAAAGTGTTTAACACATGATAAGTACTCAAGAAGTTTAGCCAGAGAATAGATTGAATATCGACTTTCAGAATCATGGACTTTAGTTACCAAAACTGTACCAATATTCCTTCATCAGCTGTAGAACAAATGTACTAGACTAACATAAGATGTTACTAAGAGGGACTGGGAAGGAGGGGTAAAGGGAGTTTATGGGAACTCTCTGTACATTCTACTCGATTTTTCTGTAAAGCTGACACTGCTCTGAATATAATCTATTTTTTTAAAAGTTATTTGAAACACCCGAATTAGTCCTGAATTGGGAAAAAGGAAGTAACCATGAAATAGCTAAGTTCTATCTTTTGTTAAGAATATTATACATAACCAATATCTATTTATAATAAATGATGTGTCCTCAGCCTTTTAAATATCTGAGAAAATCTTGTTGCTGTAATGATCAGAGTCTGAATGAAAATAAATTAAACTTTAAGCCATAAAAAAAAGTTTAGGTAGAGGGTAAATTGAATAGCAAATTTTAGAATCATAGATTTATAGAATTTTCAAGAGGTGAAAAGACCTTGGTGATTTTCTAATTCAACATTCCTCATATTACAGTTGAAGAAACTGAGAACCATGAAGGCAAGCAATTGCTCAAGGTCAAGTAGCTAGTAAGTGGATTAGGAAATAATTCTCTTTGTTATCATCCATAGTGCTGTAACAGAGTTCACGGGTTTCAAAAGTAAGGAATAATTATTGTTGAGGATCCTTGAGGGTTTAGTTTTCAGTTTCCATCTGAATAAGAACACCTACCTTGTGAAAAATGGCCACCTCTACTTGAGAATAAGAATGTGCCATGGTCAAATAGCCAAGAATTTTGTCCACAATATTTGTGCTCGGATAGCCAATATTTTTATATTAATGATATAAATGGGTACTTAAGACTTTGGAATATTCCTAATGAATACATTATATTGAAAAATAGACTTTTACTTTCAATTCCAGGTTTTAATTTTTTTGTTTGTTTCTTTTTAGTGATTTGCATTTTTAACTTAGCATTAGGTCAATTTATATAAAGAATACAATGTTTTGTTTACTTTTCCAATAAATTGAAAATAATAGAATATATTTGTTTCAATGTATCTGAAGCGTGGTCTCAAAGTATCAACCCAACAGTCATAATGAAGAATTTTCATCCACTGGAAAGTATTGATTTATGAGAAATCTGTCAATGAATTAAAAGAGAAGTGAGCAGGTGTCTGTCAACTTAGTAGAGATAAAGGAAAGCAAATCATTTTTTATGTATCATATAAAATACTATCTTTCTCACTCTTCTTGCTTTTCAGATAGAGTTTTTACTTAATATTTTTCTATGGCCACCGAGTCAAAAATACTTTCTGTCATTCCAGATTGCTTGAAAGGTACCCACAGAGAATAAAGACTCCCTTGGCCATTTGGGAGTATATTATGTCAAGTGGTTAGCTCATTTCCAAATACAGCATTACCTTTAC
Organism: Theropithecus gelada; assembly: GCF_003255815.1. Taxonomy (NCBI): domain Eukaryota; kingdom Metazoa; phylum Chordata; class Mammalia; order Primates; family Cercopithecidae; genus Theropithecus; species Theropithecus gelada. The sequence goes on from NC_037668.1 coordinate 166,640,833, forward strand.
TCACTCAAAACCACTTGGGTCATGACACGGATAAAAAATCCGAAGTTGAGAAGTAAAAGTAAAAGCAACTTAGAATTCTTATAATAGCAGAGTGCAGATCAAGAACAATTATTTATCGAATATACTTTAAAAAATTTTGGAAGACTCTGGCTCCAGACTGTTAACATGTTAATGGGCAAGATGATCTTCTTATGAAAGATCTTAGGTGTTACACAAATTAATAAATCTTGAAGAAAATCAGAAGAATATGCTCTAATTAGTCTGATGTTTAATCAAATTTAAAAAAATAAAATTAAAAGAGTTAGTTATAGCTGTTCTGACCTAAGGGTGGATTTCACTCCGATATACTGCTTGCATATGTTTTACTGTTTCTTAGGGACATTTTGGAATTGGTAATCTGCCATGATTAATCTGATTAATGGCAATTTAAATACAAAATGCATGTGGAAGTATAGTAATAATATTTTTAAACTTTAAAATAAGATCTATCAACATGGTTTATGAATTCCAATTTTTAGTTACTACTCTATGACTTTACTTGTATAGGTTTAATATAAGAATCCAGATTTCTGTTAATTGCCAGAAAGTAACTTAATAGATTAAAATTGTAGCAGTTTGGGCAATTTTGTGGAATTTTGAAGAACAACCCTTTAACTACATTTCATCGTAGTTATTGCTTTCAGACTTTACATTTGAAATATGAAAATGCTTAAAAATTAACATTCATACCATATGAATGTTGATTGAAATGGCTGTTTTTATTCTGGTATACATTTGAGTAGGTCCAGGCCTAGAACAAAGAGAAAAGAAAAAAAAAGAGTGTAAGTATCCCGCTAGGATGCCCTTTGCTTTTACCAGCTTCTGTACTGAGAGGCAGAACAGGCAGTTTAGAGAGGAAATAACACAGTTTCATTCAATTTTCTTAAATCTGAAACCCTTCTTGCCAAATTTTAGCAGTATTACCATCAAAAACAAAAGTCCTCAGATTTTAGGTACCAATTAGCCTGCAAAGCCATACCTCCGCTTTTAATTTCATCTCTTTAACCCATCATTCAGTCCCTTTTTGTGTCAGTATTAGCAACATATTGTCTTTGATCCTCTACTGTAATAAAAATAGTTTATTTTTAAAAAGCAAAAACTTTTATATTTTGTTTTTCATACAACTATGTAAAAATTTCATAGGTTTTATTTCAATAGAAATGAGATTTTTAGGTGGAAAGAGAAGCATACAGTTCTTTTTTTGTGAATATTTGCGTAATCTTATTTAGACTATAAAGAATGGTTCCTGTGAATGACGTCTTGATTTAGTAACATACAGGACAGATATATGGCTTGATGAGAGGCATTAGGCACTCATACTAGGAACAGGATAAAGACCCGTTTTTTACAAAGTAAGCTGTAAGTTCATGCCTAAATTGTGTTTTTTCAAAAAAAGAAAAAAAATTATATTTATTTTACCCTTATATGTGTGAGAAACTTTCAAATACCTTCTTCAAGGAAGCAACTTAATGAGAAAACTATTAGTTTGTACAGTCAGACACACGTGAATTGGAATTCTGCCTCTGTCCCTTAGCTACCTTGGGCTGATTACTTTATCTCCTTCTGTTTCTATGCATGAATTTGAATATTTGACAAATGTAGTTAACTGGTTGGTCAAATGAAACTTGATTATAATCTTAAAGAAAGGAATGGTAAATAATGAATATTATCATTAAACTGGTAATATAAAAGTCATTATCATTTTACTCTAACAGCTAAATAACGTGCACCCTTGAGAATAACAGAAGTCAGCCTTGGTCTCCTGTGTTTTATCTTGTGATCTGTGAAATAATCAGCTTTGTGAAATGGTAATGGACACTTAAGAAAAATAATGGACTTTACTTGGCTAAACACTCCACACTCAGGGAAGGTATTACTCACCCAGGCTCCAGAAATAATTGTCTTGTTATAACTTGAGTTATCTTTGTGTCCACCATAGGTGTAAACTACAAATGTTATTATAGTTACTAATACTACTACATGAAAAGCATTGGTCAAGTAATAGTACAACCATTGCCAAACTCTTTAATTGTATACTGAAAGGTCTCTGCTGATACCTATTCTACGTGTGGTATCTGTGAATAGAGAAATAACTCTACATCTTGTTTTGGGCTCATCACTATCTTTGAAAATTTTTACAAGTTGTTTAGTTAATTCCTTATATCATTACAAAACTCTTAGTGATTGTGCAACAAGCTGTGGAGATAAGAGACTTTAACTTTATAGTAGCCATTTTAGAATGCCAAGTTTAGAATAAAACTGTAGAACAATGGAGCCCACTTTCTATAAACAACAAAAATCTTGTGTCTACTTTGGTCTACTCTTGGATATTAGCTCTGGCATCTCATATCATGAACGGTGTTGCCACTCACTTTGCAATTAAAAAAGAAAGAAAGAAAAAACCTATGGGTGAAGCTCTTGGTTCTAAGAAAAGAAGTCTTGAGATATCATACATTTTGAAAGTATTATCATTCATTCAAGAATGATAAAATATTGTTTAAAATTATTTCAAAACCCAAAACACACATACAAAATAACCAACAAAATAAACCTTTGCTAAAAAATAAGTACATATGTCTGTTTCATAAATCAACACATAGATGCATTAGAAGGTTAAGTAATTTTTCCACAATTATTTACTCAGTAACTCTGCAGAAAAGTATTTGGCAGCAAAAATGGAAAATCCTAACATTGAAAGTCTTGCTCTGATTACTAAACAACAGTTTCCTTAAGGTAACACATGATATTGAGACTAAAACAAAATAAACCCAAACATTTTGTGTAAGATAGAGATTGAATTTATAACACAAATGACTTTGCACACAGTAGGTACTCAATAAAAAACTGTTTAATAAACTACACCAGTGATTCTTAGTCTGGCTGCACATTCAGATCACCTGAGGAGCTTTTTAAACATACCAAATGCTGGCGGTCCTCCCACATCAATTGAAATGTGATCTTTGGTGGGAGTAAATACTTCTGCTCAAAATGTCCCCAAATAGTCTATTCATTTCTTCCTGCTGCTTCTCCTTTTCCTCAGGTTCTTCCAACAGAGGAGGAGACAATTGCATTACACCACATCACACCGCAAGGGTAGAGGAGCACACAGGGAAGCACTGTAGTTGGTAAGGAGGGAGAAGGAGAAGGAGAAACTGTTGGCAAGAAACCTTACTGTGGTTCTCATGAGAAGGAATGGACAAGGCTGGGTAAGCAGGCCGCAAATTGGCTATTTTGAATAATTCCAATGGTCTCTAGGCCATAAGGGCTGTTTCAAGTTGTCTGGTACCTGGCCCTAGAGTGATTAGAGAATGTGAATAATAGCCTAAAGTGTGAGAGCCCAATAAAGAAGGTGGTTGAGGATATGAGGTCTAGATTGCTTGGTTTCAAACCAACCAATGAAAAGCATGCTCACTGAGTGAGTTGTTTACTGTCTCTAGGAATTGAGATAGTAGTACATCTCTCCATTTACGCTAACCCTGGCTAGGATGGAGAAGTTAGTTTCTCCAGGGTTACCAAGACCCCAAATGTCACAGTATCATAATATAGAAAATAAAAGACAAGGTTAATACAACTGGCCTCATCATGCTGTTTCATCATATTAAGACAACTTTGGGATAATAACAGGGGAAACATTTAGATAATAGGGAATAAATTGCCTTAAACAGTATAGAAAATATTTTACTATGAGAGTGGAAAAGAATAACTTGAGTAGAAGTATAAGGAGTCCTTATAGACCAGCCTATAACCAACTTTCCCATTTATGTGGCATTAGTCAAGAAAATAGATCTGACATTTCCGGGATCTCTAACAATATCTTGGTAGAGTTGCAAACTGTCAAGTGGCAGTTCTGGCAGTTCTATTGTTGGAGAGTATGTGGTTGGTTGTTTAGTAAATTATATATAAAGATTAGTGATATTTGTGAATTACCAATGAAAATGGGTAATTATAGTGATCATGATTGGAGACCCAGGGCAGGAGGTTGTGGTGGAAAACTGGAGGTAGGTAATAGAAGAAAGTCCTGGAGTGGATAGTTCTCTCCTCAAGGGGCCTAGGATTGATTGAAATGATGCAGTTGCCTCCTGGGGAAAGTAATAATTTCCATTAATTTTTGGAATGTCACAGATAGTAGTAACCTCTATCAGATTTTTCTTTAGAGAGGAGTGTGTGTATTTGGTCATAAAGCAAGGAGTATACCAGGATCATAGGCTAAGTAGACAATGAGACTAAACAACAGAATCCTCAACGTCAGTGGAAGAAAAGCAACAAATGTCTCATGTCCACTTTGTCAGGGCCTTAGGAGAAGTCCATGTGTGTCACTGAGATGGAGGCTTTGACTTCATGGGTAAGGTCATCTCTGGTGCTGGGGAAGAATTTGTTTCCATTGATGAAGACTTTGGTTGGGGCAATATCATCCAGGATGTGGGACTGATGATCCTTTACAAGTGAATGCCCACTCACATTAATGTGGATCTTACTTTTGTGACTGTATGATGTTAATGTGACACTGAGCCATTTGTGTCATTTGGAGGCAATGTTAGGCCTGGGAGCCTGGCTTGCAAATATCTTTCAAGTCAAAGGGATTTTGGGTTCACAGCTAGCAAAGGTGATATTGGCATCATGATGCTGTTGCAATGGACAAATGTGCCAGACCCAACTGACACCACTTAAGCCCCCATCAAGGATGGCCATATCTAAAACTTTCCAATAGTCCAAGGTTTCTATTAGATGGGTAATGAGAGAAGTTTGGTTGGAATTTGGTTTTGATTCAGATTTTCTAATTTGGTTGTTATTAATATGATGCCAGGTTATATGTCAAATAAAATATCTGTGCTTGAGTTTGGAGTGCCAGCATTAGCCTGTAGGCATGTCTTGTATTTTTTTGTTGTCTTTTTCTTTTATTTATTTATTTATTTATTTATTTAGAAATGGAGTCTTGCTCTGTCCCCTAGGCTGGAGTGCAGTGGTGCAATCTCAGCTCACTGCAACCTCCACCTCCCGGGTTCCAGTGATTCTCCTGCTTCAGACTCCTGAGTAGCTGGGATTACAAGTGCCTGCCACCGCGCCCAGCTATTTTTTGTATTTTTTAGAAGAGACGGCATTTTGCCATGTTGGCCAGGTTGGTCTTGAACTCCTGACCTCTGGTGATCCACCCTCCTCGGCATCCCAAAGTGCTGAGATTACAGGCATGAGCCACCATGTCTGGCCTTCTTTTTTTTTTTTTTTTTTTTTTTTTTTTTTTTGAGACGGAGTTTCATTCTTGTTACCCAGGCTGGAGTGCAATGGCATAATCTCAGCTCATTGCAACCTCCGCCTCCAGGATTCAAGCGATTCTCCTGCCTCAGTCTCTCAAGCAGCTGGGATTATAGGCATGCACCATCACACCCGGCTAATTTTGTATTTTTTTTTTTAGAAGAGATGGGGTTTCACCATGTTGGCCAGGCTGATCTCGAACTTCTGACCTCAGATGATCTGTGCAACACAGCCTCCCAAAGTGTTGTGCTTTGTATTTTTGTCCAGTTGTTGTAGGCCGTTTGCTTCAGTTGTTAGTTTGGTCGGTGATCGGCAAGCTGGTAGAGACTTTGGGTTATAGGGCTTGTATTAGCCAAATTAAATGGCATATGGGCTTCACCATTTTCCATGGTTAGTTGAAATAATGGCTTACTTAGATGATTTGAGCTTGTGGATTGCAGACCAATGACATCAGAGTAATACTGATGAGATCAACAGTCAACAGGATAGTTTACAGCTGCATTTGACAGGTGTTTTGGGATTTGGTGTTTGTTTGTTTGTTTTTGCCCTTTGATTGTTTACCTGATAAACTCCTGGTGGTCCCAGATGATCGTGTTCATACATGATTGCCTCCTTCTCTAGAGTGTACCAACTGGCCTCTGAAGGATTTGGATTTACTTCCAAGAGAGTAATAATAGCCTTATAAGTATTTTTGAAGTTCTGGATTTTGAACATAAGGCCCTTTGCATGCTGGTAAGCAGCAGGTCCCGATAAGACATGTGTGCACTATCTGAGTGTTTTACATTATTGAATCAATTGCACGACCTTCTCAGGGGTATTAGGTGGGCCAGGGATAAAGTGTTCCTTCCTTCATTCCTTTTAATGTAAGCATCATGCCATTGATTTACATGGGTGTGACCCCTTAAACCCCGCTATATCAGGAGACAAATTGTGACAGCTGCAAGGCAGTCAACAACACAAGAGTTTACATTGGCTCCATGCGTGCCTCACAACACATGAGCATCTCTAAACAGCATCCTCCCTCTACTCAATGGAGCAAATTGAAATGTACAAGGAAAATAGTAACTTAGTTACCCCACCACTTGTCAGCAATGCGTTGTTGATTGATAAAGCCCATTTCATATCACTTGGAGGGAAGTCATACCACATTCTTTTTGGAGGAGACATTGTAAGTCTTAGCTGGTCAGTATAGATGGGTACTCCTGGGAACATTGTTCAGAATCTAGGCAATTGACTCAGCTTACACTAGGACTGCAGGAAAACTCAGCTTTCAAGTTCTCAATCTAGGGTGTGGATTTATAGTAATGCCTGCCAAATCCAAGCAGCAGTTGCAGCCATAGTGCAAGTGCATGCCAGTAGGTGGCGATACCTTTCCAGGCTGCCACTGCCATCTGGTAGAACTACTTAGTAAGCTGTTATGGACTTGAAGTTTATGCCCCACTCCCCAGTTTAATAGGTTGAAATCCTAACCCCCAATGTGATGGTATCAGGAGGTGGGTGGGGTCTTTGGGAGGTAATTGGGTCATGAGGGTGAGACTCATGAAGCCTTAGTTCCCCTCCATCACATAAAGTTACAAGGAAAAGGCATGTGCAAAACAGGATGGAGGCCCTCACCAGACAACAGACCATCTGGCACATTGACCTTTGACTTCCTAGGTTCCATAACTGTGAGGAATGTTGTTGAAGACACCCAGTCTATGATATGCTGCTATAATAACCCAAAGTGACTAGACAAAAGCCAAGTGCAGTTTAGTGGCACATTATTCCAGTCTGAGGCCAAACCTCAGAAAACTCCAAGTTCAAGTATTTCCTAAAATCACCCTCAGGTTTGCTAATTCACTCAAAAGACTCACAGGACTTATTGAAAGCTATTGCACTCACATTCATGTTTACTATAGGGAAAGGATAGAATTAGCTAATGAAAGAGACATGCAGGGTAGAATCCAAGGGATTCCAAATGTGAAGCTTTTATTGTCCTAATCACAAGGCATACCTCCTGGTATTGACATGTGACAGTATAGAGTATTGTCATCCCAGGAGGTCACTTGAACTCCCATGTTCAGAGTTTTTATTGGGGCTTCATTAGGCAGGCATCATTGATGGATTAATTGCCCATATGGTTGAACCCAATATCCAGTTCCTCCCTCACCATGAGTAACATTATTAGCATAGTTTATTAGGTGTGGCCTGAGAGGCCCACTGTGTTTCTGTACTATACGCGTGGGAGTTTAGAAAAGTCCTGTAATGTCTTTAGGCTTGAGTTCCCTGTGTGTAAAAATTAGAATAATGATTTCTACCTCATAGGTTTATAATGGTAAAAAATGAATTAATTCATATTCCTCACACATAGTAATTATGCAATAAATGGTGAAGTAATTAGGTCATGAGGGTGGATCCCTCTTGAATGCAATTAGTGCCATATAAAAAGAGACTTGAGAACTTCTTTCCTCTCTGCCATGTAAAGTACAATGAGAAGACAGCCATCTGCAAACCAGGATGGAGGCCTGGTTATTATTTCATTAATTATTAATTTATTATTAATGTATTATAAAATATTATTAATATTCTTCTCTTTCACAAAGTTATTCTTAATTCATTATCTATGCTTTCAGTAAATAGTGAGAAAGGAATCTATGTAACCAGCTCATTTACACAACTGTTGGGACTAAACAAGAAGACATGAAGCATAGAAAAGTTATTTTAATCCCTAATATGACCAGTTTTGAGTATTAGATAAGTGTAAAGACATCTTCAAGTCCTGATAATCCATAATTCTGTGGACTCTGTGGCTTTTTTGGTGTAGGAAAAGAAGTGCCTCTTGAAACAAGGACTAGAGTTAAAGTTCCAGCACTATATTTGTTAAGTGTGTGACCTTAGGCAAGTTGTCTGTCATCTCTCTATCTAAGATTCTTTTCTGTAAAACAGGAGAAAATAATAGCTACCTCAAAGTATTGTTAAATTTGGAAAAGATAGCTTACTTAAAAATACACAGCACTGTGAATTGCACATAATAGGTGCCTAATAAATATTAATTTAAAAATTTATGCAACAATTAATTTCTTACTTAGTGCCAGTCACTAGAAGGTCTGAATGGTATAGTGATGAATAAAGTTTGATCATTGTCCTAAAAATGTATTTTATCCAATAGGAGAGATAGACGAGCCCACCAGGAGTGACCACACAGTTGATTGATCTAATTTTTTCTCTTTTGCCTTTCAATGTAAATGGCAGTCAACCCCTGAATTTATAGCTCTTTCTCTTCTACTTTCATCAATTCTTGCATCTGAATAGATCTTTGAAGCATTTACTCCTGTAAATCAAATAAATAATTATTTAATTAGTAAAATTTCAGCAAGTATAAAATGTAGGCAGGTGTTTTTTTGGTAAGGAGTATTTGATGACTCCTTACTTGCCAACAAATAGACTCAAGTGACAATAAGTAACTTTTTAACCAACTTTCTTTTTCATTATGCAAGACTGATAGACAAATTGGGAGGTCAAAAGTACTAGTTTAATTGAATGCCAACATTTATCTTTTAGACTGTGGCTGTGAATAAATCATTAAAAAATGAAGACAGCATACATTAGAAAAGTTTATGGCCCTAGATTTGCTTCTGATTTCCAGTCTGATCTTTGTAGGTCTCAGCGAGTTTATTTCCCAGTTTTCTTTTCTGCAAATTGAGACTATGAGACATGATATCTAAGGTCCCCACCAGTGCTATTTTATGACGCATTAATAATTAATTAACAATTAATATATTAATATAATGAAGCATTAACAATATATGCACAAAATATAGATTAGAAGAATGAATAATACACATAAATATATATGCATAATTATCATTTTACTAGAAAAAATGCATAAACTGATTAGATTTCTTAGCTATACAAGTTTTTAATGATCATTTCATATATTGCTCATTTTTCAGAAATATCACTGATTTTATGCTAATATATGTAATTATTAGTAATTATAATTATTATAATAGTAATTGCTATTTAAAAAGTAGTGCTTTCTGCATGACAGGAAGTTTCAGCCCTCATTCCTGAAACAATGGTTTAACAATGATATACAGACCAAAATACTTTTATGAGGTTTCCAGAATCCAGTTAAGAAGTTGCAATACCTCAGGTGAGCACAAAGTTTAGAAGAGCTGAATTGAAATGTGTAAGAAGAACAATTTCACCATACCTGTGATAGCCCTTCCCCTAAGCCCACACAGCTCAGTATATGGAGAGAAAGCCCTGGCGTGTGAGTCTGGCTTGGGGGAAAGAAAGAGAATCCAACATTCTGACTTTATGGAGCCCTTCATAAAAGACTCGTTTCTGTTTCACCTAACTTCTCACTCAGAATACAGATAGAACTGACATGACACAGATTGGAGGACTGAAGGCAACTGAGAATAGCAGAAAGTCGCTGGCAGCCTGCAGCCTTTAGTACTGCTTTGCATGATTGGGAGAAGGCTCTTAACCTGAGACTTCTCCCCCAGGAAGTAGAAAGAGAAATGGAGTTTGACTCCAATGTCTGAGCTTTTTGGAGAACGCCCTAAGGGACTTTTCTCCCTTAACTACTTCCTCAGCTGGAGTGCTGTAGGAACTAGAACAGGTTGTAGGCCTGGGGGCAGCAGAGAACAACAGAAAGCAGAGGGTTGCCTACAGCTGGCATGGATTTGCATGATTGAGAGAAGGTGCTCAATCTGAGTCTTCTTCTCAAGGAGAAAGGAGAAAAATGGAGTGTGCCTCCAATGCCATGGCTTTTTTGAGAACAGCTTGAGGGATTGGCTTTGTCTCACCTCATACCTTACACAGAATGGGAGAAAGGGAGAGGAGCAGTGTGTGTATGCTACAATTCAGCTTTCTGGAGGACTGCTTGAGGAACTGATAGCGGTCTAGGATGACTAAGGGTGTGGACAGGAGCTACTTGATGGCCACTGGGAACGAGAGAGCATGGGACAGCTTCCTCTTCTAGAACTAAGAACTTGTAAAGCCATATACACCAGAGAGCGCAAGAGATCATGAGTTCCTGAATAAAAGTAACCAGCAAATCCCTCTAATTTGGGCTTTAGATGCACAAATCCAGAGAAAACACATTCACAGGAAAGGTTTGAGAGGTCTCCAGATTCTCTAGCTGGGCTGACCAATAAAAGTCTTTCTCTATGTACTGTTAGTCTACAAAGACTAACACTTCAGTCTTTGTAGAAGTCTTCATTAGTCTTTGGGAAACGTGGCTGGTTTTTCAAATGCATAGATATAAACACAAAGCTTCAAAGAACATGAAGAAACAAACAAACATGGCCAAAGGAAAGGAACAATGTACATCTTCAGAAACCAACCCTGAAGAAAAAGAAGCATGTAATAGATTTGAAAAATAATTGAAAATAATTGTCATCAAGATGCTTAATGAGCTCAGGAGAATGATCCATGAACAAAAATCGTCCAACAAAATATAGAAAATATGTGTAAAAGGAAACAAACAAAAATTTTGGAACTGAAGGATATGATAACCTGAAGAAATTCACTAGAGTGGTTAAACTGCAGACTTGATCAAGCAGAAAAAATAATCTGTGAATGCTGAGATATGTCATTTGAAATTATCCAATCAAAGGAGCAAAAATTAAAATAGAATGAAAGAGTGAAGAAACCCTATGGGACTTATGGGCACTATTTATAAGCCAATATATTCATTATGAAAGTTTTAGAGGAAGAAAATGAGAAAGAGGCAAAGCAATTATTTTAAAAAATAATAACCCAAAAATTCTAAATGCTGAGGAGGAAAATAAATATCTATATTTACAAGGCTCAACAGATTGAATGTAGGATGAGTACAAAGAAATCCACACTGAGATATTAAAACCAAATTGTCAAATGTCAAAGACAAAAGAGAATTTTGAAAGCACCAGGAGAAAAGCAACTCATCATATACAAAAGAGTCTTCACAAGACTATCAGCAGATTTCTCAGGAGAAACTTATAGACCAGAAGGGAGTGGGTTAATACATTCAAAGAGCTGTAATTAAAACAAAAAACACTGCCAACTTAGAATACTATAATATCCAGCAAAATGTCCTTCAAAAGTGAAGGACAGATAAAACCTTTCCCAGGTAAACATAACCTGAAAGAGTTCATCATCATTAGACCTACCCTAAAAGAAATGTCAGAGTCTTTCAAGTTGCAATAAAAGAATGCTAAACAACATCATGAAAACATATGAAAGTATAAAGCTTACTGGTAAATCTATCTACATAGAAATGCACAGAATATTGTAATACTGTAATGGTGGTACATTAATCATTTTAAATTCTAAAATAGTATAAAACAAAAGAATAAAAAGTAACTATACCTACAATAATATGTTAATGGATACATGATATAAAAAGGTGTACTTTCTGATATCAATGATATAAAATGGTGGGAAGGTAAAAGTTTGGAGTTTTTGTTTGCAATTACATTAAACTGTTACCAGTTTAAAATAGATTTTTATAGCTGTAAGATGTTTTATGTATGCCCTGTGGTAACCACAAAGAAAATACCTGTAGAAAATACACAACAGGAAATGAAAGGAATCAAAGCATGTTACTAGCCTTTCATATTATTGAAATATGAAGGAAGACAGCAAGAGTAGAAAAGAGGAACAACAGAGCTACAAGATAGGCTTAAAATACTTAAGAAAATGCCAATAGTAAGACATTCCTTAGCAATAATTATTTTAAATGTAAATGGATTAAACTCACCAATGAAAGGACATAAAGTGACTGAATGGATAAAACCACAACAACAACAAGATCTAACTATATACTGCCTATAAGAGATTTACTTTAGACTTTTTTTTTTTTAATAATTAGATTTTATTTTATTTTATTTATTTATTTTTTTAATTAATTTATTATTATTATTATACTTTAAGTTCTATGGTACATGTGCATAACGTGCAGGTTTGTTACATATGTATACTTGTGCCATGTTGCTGTGCTGCACCCATCAACTCGTCATTTACATCAGGTATAACTCCCAATGCAATCCCTCCCCCCTCCCCCCTCCCCATGATAGGCCCCGAGGTGTGATGTTCCCCTTCCTGAGTCCAAGTGATCTTATTGTTCAGTTCCCACCTATAAGTGAGAACATGCGGTGTTTGGTTTTCTGTTCTCGTGATGGTTTGCTAAGAATGATGGTTTCCAGCTGCATCCATGTCCCTACAAAGGACACAAACTCATCCTTTTTTATGGCTGCATAGTATTCCATGGTGTATATGTGCCACATTTTCTTAATCCAATCTGTCACTGATGGACATTTGGGTTGATTCCAAGTCTTTGCTATTGTGAATAGTGCCGCAATAAACATACGTGTGCATGTGTCTTTATAGCAGCATGATTTATAATCTTTTGGGTATATACCCAGTAATGGGATGGCTGGGTCATATGGTACATCTAGTTCTAGATCCTTGAGGAATCACCATACTGTTTTCCATAATGGTTGAACTAGTTTACAATCCCACCAACAGTGTAAAAGTGTTCCTATTTCTCCACATCCTCTCCAGCACCTGTTGTTTCCTGACTTTTGAATGATCGCCATTCTAACTGGTGTGAGATGGTATCTCATTGTGGTTTTGATTTGCATTTCTCTGATGGCCAGTGATGATGAGCATTTTTTCATGTGTCTGTTGGCTGTATGAATGTCTTCTTTTGAGAAATGTCTATTCATATCCTTTGCCCACTTTTTGATGGGGCTGTTTGTTTTTTTCTTGTAAATTTGTTTGAGTTCTTTGTAGGTTCTGGATATTAGCCCTTTGTCAGATGAGTAGATTGCAAAAATTTTCTCCCATTCTGTAGGTTGCCTGTTCACTCTGATGGTAGTTTCTTTTGCTGTGCAGAAGCTCTTTAGTTTAATGAGATCCCATTTGTCAATTTTGGCTTTTGCTGCCATTGCTTTTGGTGTTTTAGACATGAAGTCTTTGCCCATGCCTATGTCCTGAATGGTACTACCTAGGTTTTCCTCTAGGGTTTTTATGGTATTAGGTCTAACATTTAAGTCTCTAATCCATTTTGAATTAATTTTCATATAAGGAGTAAGGAAAGGATGCAGTTTCAGCTTTCTACTTATGGCTAGCCAATTTTCCCAGCACCATTTATTAAATAGGGAATCCTTTCCCCATTTCTTGTTTCTCTCAGGTTTGTCAAAGATCAGATGGCTGTAGATGTGTGGTATTATTTCTGAGGACTCTGTTCTGTTCCATTGGTCTATATCTCTGTTTTGGTACCAGTACCATGCTGTTTTGGTTACTGTAGCCTTGTAGTATAGTTTGAAGTCAGGTAGCGTGATGCCTCCAGCTTTGTTCTTTTGACTTAGGATTGTCTTGGAGATGCGGGCTCTTTTTTGGTTCCATATGAACTTTAAAGCAGTTTTTTCCAATTCTGTGAAGAAAGTCATTGGTAGCTTGATGGGGATGGCATTGAATCTATAAATTACCTTGGGCAGTATGGCCATTTTCACGATATTGATTCTTCCTATCCATGAGCATGGTATGTTCTTCCATTTGTTTGTGTCCTCTTTTATTTCACTGAGCAGTGGTTTGTAGTTCTCCTTGAAGAGGTCCTTTACATCCCTTGTAAGTTGGATTCCTAGGTATTTTATTCTCTTTGAAGCAATTGTGAATGGAAGTTCATTCCTCATTTGGCTCTCTGTTTGTCTGTTACTGGTGTATACGAATGCTTGTGATTTTTGCACATTAATTTTGTATCCTGAGACTTTGCTGAAGTTGCTTATCAGCTTAAGGAGATTTTGGGCTGAGACAATGGGATTTTCTAAATATACAATCATGTCATCTGCAAACAGGGAGAATTTGACTTCTTCTTTTCCTAACTGAATACCCTTGATTTCTTTCTCTTGCCTGATTGCCCTAGCCAGAACTTCCAACACTATGTTGAATAGGAGTGGTGAGAGAGGGCATCCCTATCTTGTGCCAGTTTTCAAAGGGAATTTTTCCAGTTTTTGCCCATTCAGTATGATATTGGCTGTGGGTTTGTCATAAATAGCTCTTATTATTTTGAGGTACGCTCCATCAATACCGAATTTATTGAGCGTTTTTAGCATGAAGGGCTGTTGAATTTTGTCAAAAGCCTTTTCTGCATCTATTGAGATAATCATGTGGTTCTTGTCTTTGGTTCTGTTTATATGCTGGATTATGTTTATTGATTTGCGAATGTTGAACCAGCCTTGCATCCCAGGGATGAAGCCCACTTGATCATGGTGGATAAGCTTTTTGATGTGCTGCTGAATCTGGTTTGCCAGTATTTTATTGAGGATATTTGCATCAATGTTCATCAGGGATATTGGTCTAAAATTCTCTTTTTTTGTTGTATCTCTGCCAGGCTTTGGTATCAGGATGATGTTGGCCTCATAAAATGAGTTAGGGAGGATTCCCTCTTTTTCTATTGATTGGAATAGTTTCAGAAGGAATGGTACCAGCTCCTCCTTGTACCTCTGGTAGAATTCAGCTGTGAATCCATCTGGTCCTGGACTTTTTTTGGTTGGTAGGCTATTAATTATTGCCTCAATTTCAGAGCCTGCTATTGGTCTATTCAGGGATTCAACTTCTTCCTGATTTAGTCTTGGAAGAGTGTAAGTGTCCAGGAAATTATCCATTTCTTCTAGATTTTCCAGTTTATTTGCGTAGAGGTGTTTATAGTATTCTCTGATGGTAGTTTGTATTTCTGTGGGATCGGTGGTGATATCCCCTTTATCATTTTTTATTGCGTCTATTTGATTCTTCTCTCTTTTCTTCTTTATTAGTCTTGCTAGCGGTCTGTCAATTTTGTTGATCATTTCAAAAAACCAACTCCTGGATTCATTGATTTTTTGGAGGGTTTTTTGTGTCTCTATCTCCTTCAGTTCTGCTCTGATCTTAGTTATTTCTTGCCTTCTGCTAGCTTTTGAATGTGCTTGCTCTTGCTTCTCTAGTTCTTTTAATTGTGATGTTAGAGTGTCAATTTTAGATCTTTCCTGCTTTCTCTTGTGGGCATTTAGTGCTATAAATTTCCCTCTACACACTGCTTTAAATGTGTCCCAGAGATTCTGGTATGTTGTATCTTTGTTCTCATTGGTTTCAAAGAACATCTTTATTTCTGCCTTCATTTTGTTATGTACCCAGTAGTCATTCAGGAGCAGGTTGTTCAGTTTCCATGTAGTTGAGCGGTTTTGATTGAGTTTCTTAGTCCTGAGTTCTAATTTGATTGCACTGTGGTCTGAGAGACAGTTTGTTATAATTTCTGTTCTTGTACATTTGCTGAGGAGTGCTTTACTTCCAATTATGTGGTCAATTTTGGAGTAAGTGCGATGTGGTGCTGAGAAGAATGTATATTCTGTTGATTTGGGGTGGAGAGTTCTATAGATGTCTATTAGGTCTGCTTGCTGCAGAGATGAGTTCAATTCCTGGATATCCTTGTTAACTTTCTGTCTCGTTGATCTGTCTAATGTTGACAGTGGAGTGTTGAAGTCTCCCATTATTATTGTATGGGAGTCTAAGTCTCTTTGTAAGTCTTTAAGGACTTGCTTTATGAATCTGGGTGCTCCTGTATTGGGTGCATATATATTTAGGATAGTTAGCTCTTCCTGTTGAATTGATCCCTTTACCATTATGTAATGGCCTTCTTTGTCTCTTTTGATCTTTGATGGTTTAAAGTCTGTTTTATCAGAGACTAGTATTGCAACCCCTGCTTTTTTTTGTTCTCCATTTGCTTGGTAAATCTTCCTCCATCCCTTTATTTTGAGCCTATGTATGTCTCTGCGTGTGAGATGGGTCTCCTGAATACAGCAGACTGATGGGTCTTGACTCTTTATCCAGTTTGCCAGTCTGTGTCTTTTCATTGGAGCATTTAGTCCATTTACATTTAAGGTTAATATTGTTATGTGTGAACTTGATCCTGCCATGCTGATATTAACTGGTTATTTTGCTCGTTAGTTGATGCAGTTTCTTCCTAGCCTAAATGGTCTTTACATTTTGGCATGTTTTTGCAATGGCTGGTACTGGTTGTTCCTTTCCATGTTGAGTGCTTCCTTCAGGGTCTCTTGTAAGGCAGGCCTAGTGGTGACAAAATCTCTAAGCATTTGCTTATCTGTAAAGGATTTTATTTCTCCTTCACTTATGAAACTTAGTTTGGCTGGATATGAAATTCTGGGTTTAAAATTCTTTTCTTTAAGAATGTTGAATATTGGCCCCCACTCTCTTCTGGCTTGTAGAGTTTCTGCCGAGAGATCAGCTGTTAGTCTGATGGGCTTCCCTTTGTGGGTAACCCGACCTTTCTCTCTGGCTGCCCTTAAGATTTTTTCCTTCATTTCAACTTTGGTGAATCTGGCAATTATGTGTCTTGGAGTTGCTCTTCTCAAGGAGTATCTTTGTGGCGTTCTTTGTATTTCCTGGATTTGAATGTTGGCCTTCCCTACTAGGTTGTGGAAGTTCTCCTGGATGATATCCTGAAGAGTGTTTTCCAACTTGGTTCCATTTTCCTCCTCACTTTCAGGCACCCCAATCAGACGTAGATTTGGTCTTTTTACATAATCCCATACTTCTTGCAGGCTTTGTTCATTTCTTTTTCTTCTTTTTTCTTTTGGTTTCTCTTCTCGCTTCATTTCGTTCATTTGATCCTCAATCTCTGATACTCTTTCTTCCAGTTGATCGAGTCGGTTACTGAAGCTTGTGCATTTGTCACGTATTTCTTGTGTCATGGTTTTCATCTCTTTCATTTCGTTTATGACCTTCTCTGCATTAATTACTCTAGCCATCAATTCTTCCACTTTTTTTTTAAGATTTTTAGTTTCTTTGCGCTGGGTACGTAATTCCTCCTTTAGCTCTGAGAAGTTTGATAGACTGAAGCCTTCTCTCATTTCGTCAAAGTCATTCTCCATCAAACTTTGATCCGTTGCTGGTGATGAGCTGCGCTCCTTTGCCGGGGGAGATGTGCTCTTATTTTTTGAATTTCCAGCTTTTCTGCCCTGCTTTTTCCCCATCTTTGTGGTTTTATCTGCCACTGGTCTTGGTCAGCTGCTGCAGCCCGACCAGCGAGAGCTGAAGCAGGGCGAGGCATCGCCTCACCTGGGAAGCGCAAGGGGGAAGGGAATCCCTTTTCCTAGCCAGGGGAACTGAGACACACAACACCTGGAAAATCGGTAACTCCCACCCCAGTACTGCGCTTTAAGCAAACAGGCACACCAGGAGATTATATCCCACACCTGGCCGGGAGGGTCCCACACCCACGGAGCCTCCCTTATTGCTAGCACAGCAGTCTGCGATCTCGCGGCAAGGCAGCAGCGAGGCTGGGGGAGGGCTGCCTGCCATTGCTGAGGCTTAAGTATGTAAACAAAGCTGCTGGGAAGCTCGAACTGGGTGGAGCTCACAGCAGCTCAAGGAAACCTGCCTGTCTCTGTAGACTCCACCTCTGCGGACAGGGCACAGTAAACAACAAAAGCAGCAGAAACCTCTGCAGACGCAAACGACTCTGTCTGACAGCTTTAAAGAGTGCAGTGGATCTCCCAACACGGAGGTTGAGATCTGAGAAGGGACAGACTGCCTGTTCAAGTGGGTCCCTGACCCCTGAGTAGCCTAACTGGGAGACATCCCCCACTAGGGGCAGTCTGACACCCCACACCTCACAGGGTGGAGTACACCCCTGAGAGGAAGCCTCCAAAGCAAGAATCAGACAGGTACACTCGCTGTTCAGCAATATTCTATCTTCTGCAGCCTCTGCTGCTGACACCCAGGCAAACAGGGTCTGGAGTGGACCTCAAGCAATCTCCAACAGACCTACAGCTGAGGGTCCTGAGTGTTAGAAGGAAAACTATCAAACAGGAAGGACACCTACACCAAAACCCCATCAGTACATCACCATCATCATCAAAGAGATTTACTTTAGACTTAAAGCCACATAGAAGTTGAAAATGAAAAGATGTCCTATTTGTCAATTTTTGTTTTGTTGCAATTGCTTTTGGTGCCTGCATCATGAAATCTTTGTCAGTGCCTATGTCCAGAATTTCCTAGATTTTTATTGTCCAGGATTTTTTATGGTTTTAGACTTTACATTTAAGTCTTTAAACCATCTTGAACTGATTTTTGTACATGGTGTAAGGAAGGGATCTAGTTTCAATCTTCTTTATATGGCTAACCAGTTATCCTAGCACCTTTCATGGAATACAGAATCCTTTCTTCATTGCTTGTTTTTGTCAACTTTGTTGGAGATCACATTGTTGTAGGTATGTGACATTATTACTGGGCTTTCTATTCTGTTCCATTGGTCTATGTGTCTGCTTTTGTACTAGTACCATGCTGTTCTGCTTGATGTAGATTTGTAGTATAGTTTGAAGTTGGATAATGTGATGCCTCCAGCTTTGTTCTTCTTGCTTGGGATTGCATTGGCTATCTGGGCTCTTTTTGATTCCATATGAATTTTAAAATGGTTTTTTTTTTTCTAATTTTGTGAAGAGTATCATGGGTAGTGTGATTGGAATAGCATTGAACCTATAAATTGCTTTGGGCAGTATGGCCATTTTAACAATATTGATTCTTCCTCTCCATTAGCATGTAATATTTCCCATTTGTTTGTGTCACTTTTATTTCCTTGAGCAACATTCTGTAATTCTTGTTATAGAGGTCTTTCACCTGCCTGGTTAGCAGTATTTCTAGGTATTTTATTCTTTTTGTGGCTATTGTGAATAAGGTTGTGTTCTTGCTTGGGCTTTCAGCTTGGATCTTGTTGGTGTATAAAAATGCTACTAATTTTTGTTGCACATTGATTTCATATCCTGAAAATTTACTCTATTTGTTTATCAGATCTAGGAACTTTGAGGCAGAAACTATGGGTTTTTCTAGGTATAGAATCATATCATCTGCAAACAGAGGTAGTTTGACTTATACTGTCTTTCTAGTTGAATGCTTTTATTTCTTTTTCTTGCCTTACTGCTCTGGATAGGAATTCCAGTACAATGTTGAATAAGAATGGTGAGAGTGGGCATCCTTGTCTTGTTCTGGTTCTCAAGGGGAATACTTCTAGCTTTTGCCCATTCAGGATGATGTTGGCTATACGTTTATCATAGATGGCTCTTATTATTTTGAGGTGTATTCCTTCAATGCCTACTTTGTTGAGGGTTTTTTACTTGAAAGGAGGCTGAATTTTATTGAAAGTCTTTTCTGAATCTTTTGAGAGATTCTGCACAGCAAAAGAAACTATCAACACAGTAAATTGACAAGTTGCAGCAAGGGAGAAAATATATGCAGACTATGTATCTGACAAAGGTCTAATATCCCAAATCTATAAGGAACTTAAACAAATTTACAAGCAAAACACAAATCATCCCATGAAAAAGTGGGCAAAGGATGTGAATACTTTTCAAAAGAAGACACACATGTCTCCAACAAGCATATGATAAGACACTCAACATCACTAATCATTTCATTATAGAAATGCAAATCAAAACCATAATGAGATAACATCTCACACAGTCAAAATAGCTGTTATTAAAAAGCAAAAACAAACAAACAAACAAAAACACAGATTCTGGTGAGGTTGGAGAGAAAAGAGAATACTTACATACTTCTGGTTGGAATGTAAATTAGTCAGTCATTGTGGAAAGCAGTGTGGCAATTTCTCAAAGAACTTAAAAGAGAACTACCATTCAACTCAGCAATCCCATTATTGAGTATATATATGAAGGAATACAAATCGTTCTACCATAAAAACACATGCATGTGTATGTTCTTTGCAACACTGTTCACAATAGCAATAACAATAGCAAAGACATGAAATCAACCTAAATGCCCATCAATGGTACACTGTATAAAGAAACTGTGGTACATATACACAATGGAATACTATGCAGTCATAAAAAAGAATGAGATCATATCTTTTGCAGCAACATGAATGGAGCTAGAGGCCATTATCCTAAGTGAATGAATGCAGGAAAAGAAAATAAATACTGCATATTCTCACTTGTAAGTAGGAGTTAACCATTGAAAACACATGGACAAAAGGAAGAGGACAATAGGGGCCTACTTGAGGGTGGAGGGTGAGAGGTGGGAGGGGATCAAAAAACTGTCTATCAGGTACTATGTTTGTTATCTGAGTGATGAAATAATATGTATACTAAACCCCTGTGACATGCAATTTACCTGTATAGCAAACCTGCACATTTACCCCCTAAGCTAAAATAAAAAATTTAAAAAAAAGAAAGATGAAAGATGGCAAAGATATTCCACATAAATGGTAACCAAAGAGAGTAGGGGTATCCATATTTATATCACAAAAAAAAATGTTAACTGAAGAACTGTAATAAGAGACAAAGAAAGACATTATATAATCATGAAAGGGGCAGTTCAACAGGAATATATGGTTATGAATATATATGCAGCCAGCATCAGAACAGCTAAATATAAGAATCAAACACTGATAGAACTGAAGAGAAAAAAATAGATGACAACACAATAATAGTAGGATATTTTAATAAACCATTTTCTATAATGGATAGACATCGAGAATTAAGGTCAATAGAGGGCTTGAAAATACTAAAAAACAAATATCTACAGAATATTCTACCCAAGAGTAGCGGAATACATGCAAGCATGTTACACTCTCCCGGAAATGTCATGTTAGGTCACAAGTCTTATCAAATTTAAGAAGTTTGAAATCATACCATGAAGCCTTTTCTGACCGCAGTGGAATGAAATTTGAATTTAATAGCAGAAGGAATACTGGCAAATTCACAAATACATGGGAGTTAAACAACACAATCTTGAAGACAGAATGCATCATGGAAGAAACCAAAAGAAAATTTAGAAGATATCTTGAGACAAATGAAAAAGGAAATGCAACATAACAGCAAGTGCAGCAAAAGCAATACTGAGAGAGCAGCTTATAGCAATTAACATCTATTTTAAAATTACAGATTCAAAGTAAACAGCCTAAGTTTACACCCCAACAAACTAGAAAAAGAGCAAGCTAAACCCTTCATTATCAGAAAGAAGGAAGTAATAAAAATTACAGCAGAAATAGCCAAAATAGAGAATAGAATAAAAATAGAAAAAATCTCAACGAAGTAAGGTATTTTAAGAATCAATACATTGACAGAACTTTAGCTATGCTAGGAAATAAAGAAGACTCAAATAAAATTAGAAATGAAAGTGCAAAACAAAGTTGATTATTAGAGGATATTCTGAACATACAACCTACCAATACTGAATCACGAAAAAATAGTGAATCTGAGCAGTATAACTAGAAAGGAGGTTGAATGCATAATCAAAGCTGCCCAACTAAGAAAAATCAGTACCAGATGGCTTCAATGGTGAATTCTACCAGATACTTAAAAAGGAGTTAACACCAAACCTTTTCAAACTCTTTCAAAAATCTTAAGAGAAAAGAACACTTACAAACTCTTTTTATGAAGCCAGCATAACCCTGATACCAAAGCCACAAAGACACTTCATCAAAAGAAAATTACAAGTTAATATCCCTAATGGATACAATTCAAAGTCCTTAATAAAACACTAGCAAACCTAATTCAACAGCACATTAAAATGATCATACACCATGACAAAGTGGAATTTATCCCTGGAATGCAAGGATGTTTCACCATAAGAAAATCAGTTAATGTGATACATCACATTAACAGATCAAAGGAAAAAAAATCACATGATAGTTTCAATAGGTGCAGAAAAAGCATTTGACAAAATTTAACACCCTTTTATAATTAAAAACATTCAGCAAACTAGGAATAGGATGAAAATCTCAACATAATAAAGGTCACATATAAAAAGCCCACAGCTAAAACCATACTCAATGGTACAAAACTAAAAGTTTTTCTTCTAAGATCAGGAACAAGACAAGAAGGTCCACATTTGTCATTTCTATTTAATGTAATACTGGAAGTCCTAGCCAGATCAAATCAGCAAAGAAAAAGAAGTAAAAGGTATTCAAATCAGAAAGAGTAAAATTATCTCTATTCATGGATGACATGATCTTACATGTACAAAACCTTAGACTTCACAAAAACACTGCTAGAATTAATAAATTTGGTAAAGTTGCAGGACAAAAAATTAATGTGCAAATTCAGTTGTATTTCTATACAATAACAATGAACAATTTGAAAATGAATTTAAGAAAACTATTCCATTTATAATAGCATCAAAATTATAAAATGCTTAGGAATAAACTTAACTAAGGAAGTGAAAGTCTTATACACTGAAAATTACAAAATCTTGACCCCAAAAATTAAAGACAAAAATACATGGAAAGATATTTGTATTCATTGATTGGAAAACTTCAGCGTATTAAAATGCAACCCTATCAATAAAAAAATTCCAATGGCAATTTTTACAGAAATAGAAAAAAATCTAAAATTTGCATGAACCCACAAAGGACTAAAATAGCCAAAGCAAACTTGAAAAGAAGGACAAAACTAGAGGCCTCACACTGCCTGGTTTTAAAACATATCACTAAGCTATGGTAATCAAAACATTATGGTACTAACATAAAGATAGACATATAGACAATAGAACAGAGAGCCCAGAAATAAACCCAAGCATATATATATGTATGTATGTATATATGTATGTATGTATATATGTATATATCACACATATATACATATATCACACATATATACACACATATATACATATATGTACACTCATATATACACATATATATACATATGTATGATGTGCAAACAATGTAAATGTCCATCCATGTATGAATGGATAAAGAAAATTTGGTATACACATAAAATTATAGAGCCTTCAAAATAAAGGAAATCCTGTTACATGTGATAACATGGATGAACCGTGAGGACATTGTGCTAAATGAAAGAATCCAGTCACAAAAGGACAAATACTGCATGATTTCATTTATTTGTGTTTATATGTGTATATCTAAAGCAGTCAATGTCATAGAAGCAGAAAGTAGAAGGGTGGTTTCCAGGGGCTGAGGGGAGGAGGAAATGGGGACGTGCTGTTTAATGCATTTCAAGTTTCAGTTACACAAGATGAAACAGTTCTAGAAGGGATCTTTTGTACCACATTGTTCATACTGTTAGCAATAATGTACTGTACACTTAAAAATTTGGTCAGAGAGTCCAGGCATGATGACTCTTGCCTGTAATCCTAACACTCTGGGAGGCCGAGGTAGGCATATTACTTGAGGCCAAGAGTTCGAGACCTGCCTGGCCAACACTGAAACCCCATCTGTACTAAAAACAGAAAAAATTAGCTGGGTAGGGTGGTACACACCTGTAGTCCCAGCTACGTGGGAGGCTGAGACATGAGAATTTCTTGAACCCAGGAGGTGGATGTTGTAGTGAGCCAAGATCGCACCACTGTACTCCAGCCTGGGCAACAGAGCAAGACTCTGTCTCAAAAAAATAAATAAATGAAATAAATGGTCAGAGGGTCTCATGTTGTGCCTTTTTCTTATTACAACAAAAAAAATGTGCATCATTACCTGTAAGGCTTATTCCTTGCAATTTATTCTAAACTTGCCTGTTCTTTGTGAAGTTCAGCTTAACCTGCGGCCTAAGATTAGAAAGCTGGTAAAGGAATGTTATTGTCATTATTAACAAAATGAGGAAACTGTTCTGGTGTGATTGGGTAATAATCTCAGGAGGGCTTGGTTATATAGAATTTTGTGTGGTTGTTAATTATGATGTTGAAATGTACAAATATCCTCTGTCCTTTTTAAATTTGACCCTTAGGTCCTCTGAATTTTCTCTAGTTTACTCTCATTGCTGTGACTAATATCTGGGGCCCCTTATTGGATTTTGGCTCTGGATGCATCCTCTGCACTCTGGGCAGAGTTGAGAATTGCTGGAAACTGTTATTTCTGAGACATCTCTGTCAACTAGTTCACCTTTAATTTTTTGCCCATGGAAGCCAGAGGGCGACTGGAAGTCAGAGGAAAGGAACAAGCGACACCCTCTCTGCATTTTAGCTTCTGACAGTGTCCCTCATAGGAGTGGCGGGGCCTCTGTGGAAAAAGCATAGAGAGCATTCAGAGCAGCCACCTCCAGGTGCAATCTCCAGACTATTTCTGGTCTCCTGCTACCAGCTACAGGGAAACCTCTCAGGGGGACTAGCAGTAGCTTGACCTTGGCAGTTGGAGTTACAGTTGTGGTTTCACCCTCCTCAGAGATCTGAATGTCAAATACATGATACCCGCTCCACAGAGTGTCTCTCCATAGGTCCAAGCACAGGCCTGCCAGATCCATCCTCTAAGCTCCTAAATTCTGATAATCCCACTCTTCTCTCAGGTTTTTCCAGTCTTAGGAGTGACATTTTCTTCCTTAAGTTATTCATCTCTGGGTAGTCTCAATGTCTCTTTTACGCTTTTTTGACTTTCCACTACCTGTGTAAACAATTTTCTGTATTAAGTCACTTTCTTTCTTTTCTTTTTTTCTTTCTTTTTTTTTAAATAGTGCAGATGCAGAGAAGAGGTCAACATTGACTGAGCCTCCCATGAAAGGAATTTGTTACACCCTTCCAAACAAACGCCTACACCAACAAGGATCCAGATCCTTGGAAGGTGCACACAGAATCCTCCTCATTTGCATCAATGCATTGATCTCTAAGGGCAGTATATATCTAGAAATGATCCCAACAATTTTGTGAAGCTGGACATTAATGCTCTCACTTACATTTTAAGACAAATGTGGGAGTGTATTGCAGCAGTATTAAAACCTCTGTCAGAGTATCACAAGTATCACTGATAAGATTTTAAATTGATTTTCCTTTTTGAAATAAATTGGTTGTTTTCTTTTTCAAATGAAACCAGGTAAAAGTTGACATTACCTTGATTTGGTAGAGTCTCAACATAAATTCTTCCCCAACCCAGTCTTTCCCAAGTCCTCATAATTTCCTCCTATTCTGAATCTAATCAAGTTCATCCATTGACAAATGATATCCATGCTCTACTGAAAGTTCAAAGTTGGCTTATAATTTTTACAAACTTCAAAGCAGAAAGTACATATTCTTTGGAACTCAATAGATGTAGGGTTAAATCCCTGCTCTGTTACAGTCAGTAGTTGCTTAATTTCTTTAAGGCTGTTTCTTCATCTGAAGACTGCAGATAAACTGACTACCTAGTAGGGTCAAGTGAGGATTAAATGAGATAATGTACATAATGCATGAGCACCCTGCTTAACAAAGAACAGAATAGCTTAAGAAAGCTTATATAGCTCTTACTACTTTTTCCTTTCTTGTATAACTTCAACTGAGTTCTTTGACTTTGCTAACTTTTTACCTTTTTAAACTCAGAGTTGTGCAAATGAAATGAGATACATGAATAACTTTTTTTTGGAATGGATTAAACTGTGTGCATGTAATCATAAACAAACCTTATTCATTCTCACCATTGCCTCTTTCAATAAATTCTATCAAAGTTTTCGTCCCCTTCCAAGATGAAATCCTGGGCAAATTGCATGGACATAAGACTTTCAGATGTTTAGAAAGAGCAATGCTGAAGGTCCAGTCTCTTAACCAATTTAAAGCACTTTTCCCTCTCTGGATGCCTGGTGGCCTCAAGCTGGTGAACTGTAGAAAGGTGAACTGGGAGGGATGGAGCTCTGCATCTTCACCTTCTTCTGTCATACACTTTGTATTAGGGTTCTCTAGAGGGACAGAACTAATGAAATATATATATATATATATGAATATATATAATGGAATATGTATATGGGATGGAACATATATATTCCATATGTATAATATAGAATATATACATTCCATTATATATTATATATGAGATAATGTAGATAATGCATGACCACCCTGCTTAACAAAGAACAGAATAGCTTAAGAAAGCTTATGATAGGTCTTACGTCTTACTATTTTTTCTTTCTTGTATGACTTCAAGTGAGTTCCATTATGTATTATATATTATATATATATGTGTGTGTGTGTGTGTATATATATATATGTATGTAGAGAGAGAGGTTTAAGGATTAACTCACATGATCACAGGGTCCCACAGTAGGCCATCTGCAAGCTGAGGAGCAAGGAGAGCCAGTCTGAATTCCAAAACTGAACAACTTAGAGTCCAATATTTGAGGGCAGGAAGCATCCAGCATGGAAGAAAGATATAGGTTGGGAGGCTAGGCCAGTCTCTCTTTTCACATTTTTCTGCCTGCTTATATTCTAGCTGCACTGGCAACTGATTAGATTGTACCCACCCAGATTAAGGGTGGGTCTGCCTTTCCCAGCCCACTGACTCAAATGTTAATCTCCTTTGGCAACACCCTCACAGACACACCCAGGATCAATACTTTGTATCCTTCAATCCAATCAAATTGACACTCAGTTTTAACCATCACAGACTTCTACTCTGCCTCTTTCCTAGCTTGCAGTCAGGGATAAAAGGATATCACTGAATGGTGTAGTTGTCATCTGGCTTTTGTATTTTGTTGTTGTTGTTGTATGCTCAATTGCAGTGCCTTTACAACTGCATTTCCTGAGTAGTTCTGAGGGAAATTAAGAAATAAAGCAAATTCTATTCAGGGACTAAAATTAGGTTTTAAACAGCATATGCATCAAGACGTAGATGAGTTCTTTAGTACCCTTGTAATCTACAAAAGTTCTCATCAAGTCACTCCCTCGTCCTTAAACCTACAATTCAGGTGAAAACAGGTGTACATGCTATGAAACACAACTTAAGCAAAATCTCTAGGGTGGCTTAACATAGTGCATATTTATTATCTTAAAGTTCTGAAATCCAGAAGTTTAAAATTATTTTCATCAGCTGAAACAAACGCTGGCAGTGCCTCCTTTGGGAAGCTCTAGGGGAGAATTCATTTCTTGCCTCTTCAGTTTCTCGTGCCTGTGTCATTCCTTGGCTTGTGACTACATCACTTCAACCTCTGCCTCTGTGGTCACATGGCCTTCTCCTTTGTGTGATACTTCCCTCTGCCTTGTTCTTTTTTTTTGAGATGGAGTCTCACTCTGTTGCCCAGGCTGGAGTGCAGTGGTGCGATCTTGGCTCACAGCAACCTTTGGCCTCTGAGTTCAAGCAATTCTCCTGACTCAGCCTCCCAAGTAGCAGGGATTACAAGTGCTTGCCACCATGCCCGGCTAATTTTTTTTATTTTCAGTACAGACGGGTTTTCACCATTTTGGCCAGGCTGGTCTTGAACTCCTGACCTCGTGATCCACCTGCTTCAGCCTCCCAAAGTCTTGGGATTACAGGCGTAAGCCACCGCACTGTGCCCCCTCTGCCTCCTTCTTATAAAGACATGTGTGATCGCATTTAGGATCTACTCAGATTATTTAGATAATATCTCCATCTTAAGATCTCTTACTTAATCACATCTGCAAAGATCCTTTTTCCATATAAAGGTGGATTCCAGGGATTAAGACCTGGATATCTTTGGGGAAAATTTTTCATCTTGCCATAAATCTCAAAGATAATGTGAATACAGTTTATATCAAACTTGATAATATGTCCAGAGTTTGTTCTTTCTGGTGGGTTTGTGGTCTCTCTGACATCAAGAATGAAGCCACGGACCTTCGCAGTGAGTGTCACAGCTCTTATAGGTGGTGCAGACCCATAGAGTGCACAGCTGCAAGAGTTACTGTGAAGAGCGAATGAACAAATCTTCCATAGCATGGAAAGTGACCAGAGCAGGTTGCTGCTGCTGGCTGGGGGTGGCCAGCTTTTATTTCCTTATTTGTCTCCACCCATGTCCTGCTGATTGGTCCATTTTACAGAGTGCTGATTGGTCCATTTTACAGGGTGCTGATTGGTCCATTTTAGAGGGTACCGATTGGTCCATTTTGCAAACCTCTAGCTATCTACAGAGTGCTGATTGGCGCATTTTTACAGAGCACTGATTGGTGCATTTTACAAACCTCTAGCTAGCTACAGAAATGTTCCCCAAGTTCCCAGTCAACCCAGGAAGTCCAGCTGGCTTCACCTTTCAATCCCCCCTCTAAACAGGACACCCCAACTGCTGATAGAGGTTGGGCAATGACCGCTCTGGCTACTTCCTGCTGGATAGGAGCGAAGAAAGAGCCCTGAGGTGGTAGTGTCCTCCAGAGGGGAACTCTGTAGGCCAGCCAAGGGGTCAGTGGGTCCATCCAGGGGTCCTTGGTAGAAGTTGTTAGTTGAGCTCATTTGGGGTTCCATTTGTAAGACCATCTGTAGCTTGATGGCGTCGATCCTAGAGGAAACAAATTTGACAAGGAGGTTAAAAATACAGGGCCCAAAGGCGAGTAACAGCAAGATGTCTGTCACGGGACCTAGATAGCTCCCCTTTCTATGTCGCCCAGAGGTTGGTATAAGAGTTTGAAAGGCATTGTCTGATTTCAGAAGCCTTTTCCTGTAAATGCTGGGTGGCATCTCGTACTATCCTTGACTTGTTAGTGTAAAAGCAACACTCTTCCCTAAGAAGATGCAGAGTCCTCCTTTCTTAGCAGTGAGGAGGTCTAGACCTCGGCGGTTTTGGAGAGTCACTGCTGCCAAAGAGTCTATTTGGAATTCTGGAGTAGGGATAGATTTTGTTATTTCTTGTAAACTATCTGAGAAATCTTTTGAGAGTGTGTGGTAGTAGGAGAATGAAGTAGATAAACTGGCTATTGTGGTTCCTAACCCTGTAAGTAGGGATATTAGTTGTATGGCCCTGCACTGATGGACTTGAGCTTTGAGGGGCATGGATAGGGTCTGATTTCCACAAGATTGGAAGTTAGGATAATACATGTTACACTGTTAACTTTTAGCAAACTTTTGTTGAAAACCTTGTAAGTTTGGGATTTCAATCATTCCTTGCTATTAATAAGACCTCGTTCAGTTCATATTAACGTAGAATTGGTAAAGATGACTCCTTCCTGATACTATAAGTACTTTAAGGTTTGGCTGAGTGCAAACAACTCCCATGTTTGAGTAGACCAATTATTAGGCAATTTTCCTAACTCTGCTTCTACAACAGTTTCCTTATCACTTATTGAATACCCATTGTGTCTTTTTCCCTTAATCTTCAGGGAGGAACCATCTATCATTCTGTCCTGAAGAGAGTTCCTCCTAGATCTGGTTGGACCTTTGCATGGTAATTAATTAAAATTTAGATCCCCTGTTAGGAAACTGCTGAGTTAAGGATTTTTGATAGGAAGGCTGTGGGTTGTCAGTGGCCTCAGTGCTTTTGGGCTACGCCCTTGTTTACACTAACAACAAGGTGGTATTGGAGTGCTATAGGGTCACAGAAAAGACCTTCAATGATCAATTATAGGTTTTAAATTTCCCTGGCTTTTAAAGGAATAGGGTACACTGTTTTTTCTTTACTACTTTGTCTCTCTCTCTCTTTCTCTCTCTTTGACTCCTTTATCTATCTCTTTCTCTCTGACTCCCTCTTTGTCTCTGTCTCTTTCTCTCTCTCCCTTTCTGATTCCCTCTTTGTCTGTCTCTTCCTCTCTCTCTTTTCTTTCTGTCTTTTCCCCCCTCTCTTTCCTCCTCTGACTTTGTCTTTCCCACTCTATTTCTCTGACTTTCTGTCTCTCTGTCTCTTCCTCTCTCTCTCTTTCTCTTTCCTCTCTGTTCTCTTTCCCTGCCTCTGCCAGCCGCTTGTGCTGCTGTTCTCCCCTCTCCTTCCCCTTTTTGATGGCTTCAGTGGTATAAGACTGCCACCTCCTTGGGTTTTTGCACTGCGTGCAATAACTCCATGATTTCCTTGTGGTATTTAAGGGAGGTTCCCCCAGAAGTTAGGAACTTCATTTCTTTCCATATTGCAGCATGGGCATATAGGATTAGATAAGCATGCTTGCTATCTGTAGACACATTTACTCTTTTTCCCTTTCCCAGTTCTAAGGATCAGGTAAGTGCCACTAGTTCTGCTAACTGGGTGCTGGTCCCTGGGGGAAGAGGCTTACTTTCAAGTACTGTTACATCACTAACTATGGCATAACCTGCCTTTCATGTCCCATTTTTTTCACAAATGAATTTCCATCAGTATATGGGTTAAGATCAGGATTAGCTAAGGGGACTTCTAAGAGATCCTCTCGGGCAGCATAAGTCTGGACTATAATTTGTTGGCAGTCATGCTCTATTGGTTCCCCATCCTCTGGGAGAAAGGTGGCAGGGTTGAGGGTCACACACGTGTGTATTTGAAGCACCAGTCCCTCAAGGAGTAGTGCCTGGTATCTAAGCAGGCAGTTGTCTGATAGACATAAACTTTCTTTGGCACCTATTATGCCATTTACATCATGAGTAGTCCAGACAGTGAGATCCTTTTCTTGTGTTATTTTGATAGCCTCTGATACTAAGACATCACCACTGCAACTACCCATAAACAGTGAGGCCAGCCTTTTGCTACTATATTAATTTTCTTACTTACGTATGCCACTGGTTGTGGGATTGTCCCATGAGTCTGAGTAAGGATGCCAAGAGCTATTCCTACTCTCTCTGTGATGTATAAAGAGAAGTTTTGTCCTGTGGGAAGGCTTAAGGCTGGAGCTTGTACTAGGGCCTGCTTTAAGGTTCTGAAGGCTGTTTCTGCCTCTCATTCCCAATCTACTAGATGAGTATTTGCCCTCTGGGTCTCCTTGATTAGAGTATAGAGGGTCCTGACTATCTCGCTGTATCCAGGGATCCATAGTCGGCAAAAAAACAGTGATTTGAAGGAACCCCTGCAACTGTTTTAATGTCTTAGGGTGAAGATAAGCCAGTATAGGCCGTATTCATTCCTTGCTGAGGGCTTTGGTTCCTCTGGCCAAGATTAGGCCTAGCTATTTGACTTGTTGTAGGCAGAGTTGGGCCTTTGATTTAGATGTCTTGTACCCTTGATTAGCTAGAAAGTTCAAGATATCTAGAGCAGCCTGCTGGCATGAGGCTTCCGAACTGGTAGTCAAAAGTAAATCATCCACATACTGAAGGACTAGAGTGCCTGAACTTGAGAAGTGGCCTAGATCTTGGGCCAGTGCCTGACCAAACAGATGAGGGCTATCCCTAAGCTCTTGAGGCAAGACCGTCCACATAAGTTGGGATGTGTGGTCTGTGGGATCCTCAAAGGCAAAGAGAAACTGGGAATCAGAGTGCAGGGGAATACAGAAGAAGGCATGCTTGTGGTCCAGAACCATGAACCATTCTGCTTCCTCTGGTATTTGACAGAGTAAGGTATAGGGATTGGGTACAACTGGGTATAGAGGAATTACTGCCTCATTGATGACTCTAAGATCTTGAACTAGTCTCCACTGACCATTCAGTTTCTGTACTCCTAGAATTGGGGTGTTGCAGGGACTGCTGCATTTTCTACTAAGTCTTGAGCTTTTAAATGTCTAACAATATCCTGTAATGCTTTATGAACTTTAGGCCTTAAGGGATATTGCTTTTGATAAGGAAAAGTGGTGGGCCTTTTAGCCTGATTTGGACTGGGTAGGCATTATTTGCCCTTCCAAATTGTCCTTCCAATGCCCAGACTTCAGGGCTGACTCCCTCCTCAGGCAGGGGACAACAAATGGATAACTTGTTCCCCATATTCATGTAGATAATAGCTCCAGCTTTGGCTAATACGTCCCTCCCTAATAAGGGTGTGGGACTCTCAGGCATAACAAGAAAGGCATGTGAAAAGAACAAAGTCTCCCAATTACAACTGAGGAGGTGGGAGAAACACCTGGTTACAGGCTGTCCCAGGATTCCTCAGATGGTAACAAACCTTGAGGACAGCTGTCCGGGACAGGAGATTAACACTGAGAAAGCTGCGCCAATGTCCAGGAGAAAGTCCATTTCCTGGCCCGCAATGGTTAAACATACCCAGGGCTCAGTGAGGGTGATGACATCAGCTGGCGCTTGCCCTGGGCACCCTCAGTCCTTTTGTTGGATCATCTGATTGGGGGCTTCTGACCCAGAGAACCTTTGTCCTCTGGGGCAGTGTGCCTTCCAGTGATTGCCTCGGCATAGTGGACATGGGTTGGGGGGCAGCTTGTTTCTCACTGGACAATCTTTTTTAAAGTGCCTTTGCAAACCACACTGATAACAAGCCCTACTGGGTGATTGGCCTGCTCCATTTTCTGTGCTCTCTGAACCAACAAGATTTGTTTGTCTGAGGGTCATGACTAAGACTGCAGCCTTTCTCTGATCTTGCTTTTCCTTTTCCACCTGTTCCTTATTATAGAACACCAAGGCTGCTAGGTTTAATAATGCCTCCAGATTTTGTTCAGGGCCCAGGGCTCACTTTTGGAGCTTTCTCCTGATATCTGCAGCTGATTGGATAATAAACTTATCTTTTAGGATCAATTGACCCTTGAGTGAGTCAGGTGACAGGGGAGTATATTTTCTTAAGGCCTCCCATAGCTGCTCCAGGAAAGCAGAAGTACTTTCTTCCTTTCCCTGAGTTATGGTGGACATCATTGAATAATTCATGGGTTTTTTCCTAGTTCTCCTTAGTCCTTCTAGAACACAAGTCAGCAGATGTTTATAACTCCAGTCCCCATGATCTGAGGCGAGGTCCCAGTGGGGATCCATACTGAGGACAGCTTGCTGACTGGTAGGGAATTTGTCCCTTTCTTCAGCTGTCATTTTATCATTTACTTGATTAAGATATCAGGTATCTCCAAACTTGGGCTGCAGCTAAAGCTGCATTCTTTTCACTAAAGGCCAGGGTTTGATCAAACAATAGCATGACATCTCTCCAAGTGAGGTCAAAGGTTGGCCCTAGACCCTATAGGGCATCTATATACCTATCAGGATCATCTGAAAGCTTCCCCAGGTCTACTTTGATCTGCTTTAAATCAGAGAGGGAGAAGGGGTCTTGTACCTGGGTTGGGCCAAATTCCCATCCCCCCACAGCTTGAAGGGGACATAACAGATAGCCCAGGGGTTTTTGCGGTCCCTTGGAGATTTCTTTACTTGTTTCCTTCCGGGTGGGGAAGATTAGAGGAGACTTATCATTAATAGGAGGGGGAGCTACTTGGACATAAGGTATTTCACTCCATTTGCCTTCTCTTACAGAAAAGGTCAAGCTGCAGCATAATATTGTAATTTATACTTCCCTCAGGTGGTGATTTTTCCCCATCAGAGAGAGAATATTGGGGCCAGGCCATAGTGCAGAAAAAAATGAGCCATCTCTTTTTCAGGGTTTGTGGGTCAAATTGGTCCCAATGGTTTAGGATGCATTTTAGGGGTGAGCCTGTTGATGCCTGAATGTTTCCCATCTGAAAGAAAAAAACACCCGCAGTTTTGGTTTGTTTGTTTTGCACCACCCCCCCCCCCCGGCCCCCACCCAAGAACCTGCAATGGTCCCTGGACCCTGCCCATTGGAATAGTTGCACTCACTGACGCAGCAGCAGATCCTCCTCTTGCCCAAAAACCCGCAACAGTCCCTGCACCCTGCTGATCAGAATAGTCACACTCACTGACGCAGCAGCAGAAACACTAGTTTTCCTCCTAGACCACAGAGGACCGAGAAAGGTCAGATTTAGTGGCCCTTACTGTCATATTCTTGAAAACCTGCACTCTTGCCTTTCCTCTTAGACCACAGAGAGGACCAAGAAAGGTCAGATTTAGTGGCCCTTACCGACATATTCTCTAAAACCTGTTAGAGTCCTAAGCATTTTCTCCTGTTAGCATTGGGACCTTACCCCTGTCCTATAAAGGTGATATGCCTCAAAATGGAATGGAGGGCTATATCTTCATGATGAGTGTTACAGCTCTTAAAGGTGGTGTGAACCCAAAGAGTGATCAGCAGCAAGATTTACTGTGAAAAGCAAAGGAACAAAGCTTCCACAGCATGGAAGATTGCTGCTGCTGGCTGAGGTGAGGAGCTTTTATTCCCTTATTTGTCGCTGCCCATGTCCTGCTGATTGGTCCATTTTACAGAGTACTGATTGGTCCATTTTACAGGGTGCTGATTGGTCCATTTTAGAGGGTGTTGATTGGTCCATTTTACAAACCTCTAGCTAGCTACAGAGTGCCAATTGGTGCATTTTTAGAGCACTGATGGGTGCATTTTACAAACCTCTAGCTAACTACAGAAAAGTTCTCCAAGTCCCCACTTGACCCAGGAAGTCCAGCTGGCTTCACCCCTCAATAACTCCTACTTCTGTTTGGAGCTCATCTCTAGAATCATCTGGCTTCAGAGTCCAACCAGAATCAATAGTTATGAATATACCCTTGGTTGTTCTGGTCCACACTCATCCTACTGTCTTGCATGATCCAGGCCTGGATTTAAATTCCAATCATGTAGTATCTTCCCAAACTTAGACTACTTATTGAACTTTATCATCTGTAAAATAGGGCAATGTTATCAGCCTCACTGGATTATTTTATGGATTAAAAGAGAACAAATATAGGAAGTTAAGAACTAACTCTCGAACATGATAAGTGCTCAGTGTATTTTGATCTTTTTTCTTATATTAATCAAATAATGCCTCTCACTGCAGGCTTCATGAGAGTCAGTTTGTTTCTACAAATTACTTTTTATATCTTTTTAATATGTACTTCTTTGTTTTCCTACCAGGATAGCACACTGATGATGCTAAAAGTCTCATTGAGAAACAACTGATAAATATCAGAGCATTACCTCCCCTAAAAAGGGTAATTCAGTTTGTAAGCAATGACATTAATGGAAAATGCCACTTCAATTACAATTTTTTCTTTTCTGCTTTTTTTTGGAGGGACTTGTAAAGACAAATTATTCTAAGTTTTAATATTTCAAATTACATAGGATATTACATAGTTTAATCAAATTACATCTTTGCACATCTTGATTGATTCATTCATTTTGAAATATTACTTTAAAATCATGAAAATACAATAATAATTCTCATTTCAGTTGCTTTGATATTTTATCAAAACCAATATCCATCATCAGTTTGTGGCAATATTTGATTTTTTTAAATCATGATTTAGTTCTTCTATTTTTAAGGATACATTTATTCTATCATCACATCACATTTTCAGAAGCATCATAAGAAACATTGTTGAGAACTCTGTGACCAAGTACTTCTTTTAGGATGTAGTTCTTTCATAGCAAGCTCTAGATTTTAACATAGTTGAGTTAGTAGTACTTTTTGGCAATTTAATATAGAGGTATAAAATATTTGCACGAACTTACGTATTTCTTAGAGGCACCCTTCAATGAATGTTTTGAAACCAAATACGTGTGTAACATCACCTAAACCAAGAAAGAGGATGTGGCCAGTATGTCAGAACACCCCACTTACGCCAACTCCAGTTATTATTCTCCACCCCATGGTTGACACTTACCCACTTCTAAAACCAGAGATGTTGTGTATCTCTCACCTTTATCAAAATAAAATTCTTCATTGACTGATTTTGTTAATTTTAATTGATTTCATTAAACAAAATGATATTATATCTATTTTGTTGTGTGTCACTTCCTGTTCAACATCATGCTTGGTAAATTTAGAACTGTTTTTGCACACAGTTGTAATCAGTTCCTTCTTACTGACATATAATATTTCACTAGAATTATGAACATACTAGTACAGGAATTTTGGTAAACATGTGTATGCATTTCTGTGGGGTATATCCTTAGAATTTGAATTGCTAGGCTGTAAGGTATGCATATATTTAGCTCTAGAGGACACTGCCAAAGAGCTTTCTATGAGGTTGTCCTAAACTATACTAAACTATGTCTCATGCCAATAGTATATGAAACTTACTATTGCTACAGATGCTCACCAACACCTGGTATTGTCTGTCTGTCTTCTCATGTTAACAATTCTGGTAAGGAAGTAGAGGTATCACATTGTGGTTTTAACTTGCATTTTGTCAATGAGTAATAAATATGCGTAACTTTTTCTATATTTATTGACCATTTTAATGTATTTTATGTGAATTGTTTAAGCATTTTGTGCATTTTATCATTCGATTTTCTATCCTTTCCTTATTAGTTAGGAGGTGTTCTTTACAGAGTCCGGATATGATTTTTTTTTGGGTGGGGTAAATTTTTTGTAGATATATTCCTTTTTTATTTATTTAGTGTTATAATTTGATGAACAGAGCTATTGGTTTATCTTTTTGTTTTAGTTTAAAGATATTTGTGTTCTGTTTCTGAAATATTGGACTACTCTAAAATCATGAAGATGATTGCCCATGTTTTCATCTAAAGCCATTATTGTTTTACCTTAACTACATAGACCATAGTCAATTTTAATTGATTTTTGTGATTTGGGTGAGCAGAGATTAAGATACTGATTTTTCTCAAATAAGTAATCCATTGATGCAGCACCTTTATTGGAAAAACTACATGTTGCCCACTGCACAGCAGTGTTACTTTTGTGATAAATTAGGTTGGCATATACATGGGTAAAAGTGCTTTTAAAAAATTATTTCTTAGTGAATATATCAAACACATATAGAAAATTAAAGAGAATAGTATAATAATCTCATACTATCCATCACACAGCTTCAATAATTATCAGTTCATGGACACTTTTCACATACAAGCACTCACTCCTTTCCACAATCCCAAAGATTATATTATTTATCCATTAGTATTTCAGTATATCTTTCTGAAAGATAAGATCTTTTTTATAACATTCTGTAATATTATATTATCACATCTAAAAACTAACAATCCCTTAATATTACCAAATGTCCACTTACTGTTTTATTGTTCAATTTCTGATTGTCTCATATATTTTTAAGGAGATGTTCATCCAAATTGCATTTTTAAGGAGGTGTTCATCCAAATTAGAACTAAAAAAATGTTTATGAACCTGAGCAACATAGTGAGAGACCTCATCTCTTAAAAAAAAAAAAAAAATCGGCTGGGCATGGTGGCATGCGCCTGTGGTCCCTGCTACTCCAGGGGCTGAGGCAAGAGGATCTCTGGAGCCCAGGATTTTGAGGCTGCAGTGAGGTATGATTGAGTCACTGCACTCTAGCCTGGGTCGTTGACAGAGTGAGATCCCAGCTCTTAAAAAGAAAATGTTTATACGTTGTAATTGGTTGATTGGTCACTTCAGTCTCTTCTAAAAACTACATTTTTTGCTCCCTTTCTTGTGTGTGTATGTGTGTGTGTATTCTTTGTGATGAATTTTTAAGAAGCTGGTTCAATGGTTCAGTAGGGTGGTCCACATTTTGGATTTTGTTATATTAGTCAATGATTACTTCCTATTGGAACAAGACTTTTTAAAAAATGTATTGATTTCTAGGTACTGAAACAAAGCAACAGTTACTTCAATATCACCAAAGTGGAGTATCAGCTGAAGTTTGTGCTCATACCTAATGCGTATGTAAGAAATTCACCTAATTTTATAAACAGTTCATCTAAGTAAATATCCTTAATGGGTTTCAATATGCACTGTCCAAGGGCATTTTACTGTAGTGCTATTGACATTTTTTGGGGGGGGCTGGTGAATTCTTTGTTGTAAGAGGTTGTCCTACACTTTGTAGGATGTTTAACAGTGTCACTGGCCTCTTTACTCTAGATGCCAGTAGCAGGCCCCAGTTGTGAACATATAAAACATTTATTGTCATTCACCCACTGCTTGCCATTTTTTATCTCTATTCTTTATATTTTCTCACCTTGATCTGTTATAAGTTCCTTGCGAACAAGAGCAATGTCTTAATGAATGAATTGACATTATTGATCATTTTTATGCCCTCGTGATATGGTGCTTCTGAGAATCAAATGAGATAATCCACAAAAGAAACCCTTTGAACACTTTGCAGAGCTCTGGTAAAAGTATTGGACATTTTTAGATCCTGTTACTGGTTTTGCCTCACCATTTCCTGCAGTGTTGTACTCATTCCACTGCTATTGACTCCTCCATTTCAAACCAAGCATTTTTGTGTAGTCAGCAATGTTTTTCCATTAATTCTTCTTTCCTTCTTCACACAAATCAACCAACTTTTTCCTCTTGACTTAATTCCCACAGTTTCAAGTTACAGCTTTCCCAGCCTCGTCTCTCAGCTTCTCACACACTAATCTTTCTGTGTTTCCCACAGTTAACCTCCCTATTTCTACTCCTTTTACCTACACTCCCACCATTCTCTCCCCGAATACACTCCCACGCCATTTCTTCTAATTTATGTCTTCCTCTTCTTCTCTATCTTAATAACATTTTCTCTGCTAATTCCTAAAAATCCATTGATGTATTCCTCTTTGTATTTTCAAACATTCTACAATAATTTTTATTGTATTATTATTTTTTAAATTATTGAGTGTTGAAGCACAGCAAACAAGTTTAAAAAAGTTAAATAAGGCATAGGTCCTGCTTCAGAGGATCTTGGAGAAGAGACAATAGATAAAATAATTTCTGTGCCAAGAGGTCCTGTTATAATGATGCCTCTAATAGTGTTGTGAGACTCACAGATGAAGCAAAAAATTTTGCTTTGAAGAAGGTAAATTATATTTAAAAAGTGGTGCTTCTATTTTGTCTTAAAGGGTGTTAACTGAGGAAGAAGTATGGAAAAGGATTCCAGGCCCAGAAAAGATCACAATTCTTTTTTTGGTATGAAGAGTATTCCTTAAGATGGATGCATGGAGTCTCTGAAGTTGAGTGCCTAGAATTTTGTTCTATGTATGCTACTTCATTGGTCTATTTTAGTCATAAATCTTATACACTCTTCTATTTAGATTGAAATCTCTGAGAGGTTGGAATATAAATGGCATCAAATACCAGACTAATCCACTCACTGATGTTTTGAATAAGCATGGCACTGATAACATGCCCCACGTTCTGAAAGTCATACAGGGCAGCACATCACCCTCTTCAGTTGTCTTTAGAAAGAACAAAGTAAAGGTCACTTTCGCTGTCCAAAAACAATCAGCATGCTCTCTTGGGCAACTGATTTTAATTTCAAAATAAAAGATAACAGCTAGGCACGGTGGCGCACACCTGTAATCCCAGAACTTTGAGAGGCCAAGGTGGGTGGATAATGAGGTCAGGAGATCAAGGTCATCCTAACTAACATGGTGAAACCCCGTCTTTACTAAAATACAAAAAATTAGCCAGGGGTGGTGGCGTGTGCCTGTAATCCCAGCTACTCTGGAGCTGAGGCAGGGAATCGCTAGAACCCGGGAGGCAGAGGTTGCAGTGAACCAAGATCACGCCACTGCACTACAGCCTGGCGACAGAGCAAGACTGCGTCTCAAAAACAACAACAGCAACAACAAAACCTGCATAGAATTCTCTTTCATGCTAACCATTTTCAATGAAGAAGAGATTTCAATTCAATGAAGACACAAGATAGTCTAATTGCCTTTTTCTCCATGGTTGTGGTCAGCAAAAGAGAGAAAATGTTTCAATTTCCTTTATTTCTTACTACTCTTTCCCTTTCTCTTCCCACTCCTACTCTTCTTCCTCTCTGTTCTCTTTCTTCTTTTCTTTCTCTCTTTTTCTTACTTCTTTCCTTCTTCATTTTTCCTTTCACATCAGAGATACTATCTAGATGACAATTGAGATCCTCCTGGCTGGATTGGATTTGTGTGTGTGTGTTGGATTGGATGTGTGTGTGTGAGTGTGTGTGTGTGTGCGCTGCCTACCATGGTTTGGGAAGAAATGCTGAGAAAACATACTGGAGCTTGTCAGAAAGACCCGAATATGCCGTAAGTCTTCTAATTTTTCCATTAATTTAATAATAAACAGTAGACAGCCTTTTACTTATAAGTTAATAAGCAAAGGGAGGCACAGTTCGTTTTCATCCATTTGCTCTTTTCTGTGCAGTTAGTAGGGCTGATGTGCCTATTCCCGCTGCAGAGATGCTTGCTCCATAGCTCCTGAGTGGCTTGACTGATTTTCAGGAGTTTCAGTGATACTCTTATTCTACCACAAATTTATATTGCTAGTTAATCTGAGAAACATGCATCACATTTAAGGGCAGAATAAAATTTTCTCTTTTAACAAGTTATAAAAGCAGCAGGCCGGGCACGGTGGCTCACACCTGCAATCCCAGCACTTTGGGAGGCCGAGGTGGGTGGATCATGAAGTCAGGAGATCGAGACCATCCTGGCTAACACGGTGAAAACCCGTCTCTACTAAAAATACAAAAAATTAGCTGGGCGTGATAGCGGGCGCCTGTAGTCCCAGCTACTCGGGAGGCTGAGGCAGGAGAATGGCATGAACCCGGGAGGCGGAGCTTGCAGTGAGCCGAGATCGCGCCACTGCACTCCAGCCTAGGCGACAGAGCGAGACTCCGTCTCAAAAATAAATAAATAAATAAAATAAAGGAAATAAAAGCAGCAAATCCTTACTAGCTGTACTGTTCTTTAGGGAACCAATGCCAGGAAAACTTATTCTATCAGTTGTGGTAAGTAAACCTATGCAGTGAAATGTTCCCAGGAAGATACCCCATATTGCACATACTGTTTTATTGTTTTCTTTTTTGTCATTCTTTCTTGTTCCTACTTCTCCGTTTCCTCTTGGCATTAAGGTTTTCTGACTAATCTCTCTCTGACTTAGTGATGAGGTTCATCGCTAAAAGAGGGTCATGACCCCCATCCCAGATTTGTTTATCACCGTAAGTCTTGAAAAAAACACAACACTGATAAATGTGCTCACATCATTATATTCCTTTGCAAAATCCTCACAATAAAAAATAATCTATTGGATAAAATGTTGTAAGATCATTTTATGTGCTTTCACTAGCTGACTGAGAGACAAAAGTCACTGAAGGAGGAAATTCCAAGTCTTGCTGAAGATTACTCTGTAAATGATAAATCTTTTCTTAAGTCAGAATACAGCATTCTATCCTTCATGAAAAACTCTTACCAAGTTAAAATTCGAAATTCATTTTGTGTGTAGCTTGACCTTCCTTGTTAATGTCATGACAGGCATCTATTACGCTAAATTGATAGCTTGAAAAGTTCTGGATCAACATCAGGCAAACAAGAACAGGAATAGACTTTATGTA
The DNA here is from genome assembly GCF_003255815.1 of Theropithecus gelada. Classification (NCBI taxonomy): domain Eukaryota; kingdom Metazoa; phylum Chordata; class Mammalia; order Primates; family Cercopithecidae; genus Theropithecus; species Theropithecus gelada. The sequence continues at coordinate 166,681,952 of NC_037668.1, forward strand.
AGGGCTTGAAGGAGAGACCATTACAGTCTGGCCTTCCCTTTCTCTCCCCAGCAGTTCTAATCACATGGTATAAATACACGACCACAGAATCTAAATACATGACCTGGTAGGAGCATTTCTGTGTAAAGTCTGTGGTCACAGGGACAGATGGCAAAGCTTCCAATTGCATCAGCTGTCTCCCTGCTACTCAAGAAAAGGCACATGTTTCTTGTAAAACAGCATGCTTTCATCCTGCTGGGGCAGGGACTGAGGAATGGCTAGAAATCACTTTTCCTGGTTGTCACAGAGCCCCAAGAGTGGTAGAGGTAGACTTTTCACCCTTCTGTGCTTGTTCTTAGCACCTCACAAGAATCAAAGTTTGACAACTTGGCAGCTTCGAAAAATGTCTTAAGTTGCTTTTCAAGTATACTTTCTTTTTCTCTGTCTGAAGTGGAAGGAAAGTAGCTGGAAGTAAAACACTGCATTAATTTTTTTTACCTTAGTAAATTAATATATTCTATTTATATGGACATTTTAAAAATGAAATGATTACTAGGGAAAATATATGCTGAATCATCTTCAAAACATTTGCACATATTTTTTTCACATAGATACAAAACTACAAGAATGTAATATGAATTTGTTTAATACAAACTAAGAGCTGATGTGTTCAGAGATAACACTTGAAACAATGTCAAGGTTAGAGGACATAATCCAGATGCATGTCATCATTTACAAAACCAAAGCCAAAATTATCTTGAAAATTACAAATTTGGTGGGTTATTTTTAGTGTCAGCCAGGAGGAAAACCCAGGGTTTTTGTACCATAACAGCAGTGCTTAGTTTTCATGAGTCTGGAATGTAGTCATCAACCCAGCTGAAAATAGGCAACAGCATCAGTGTGTGCTAGAACAGAGACTACATTGCAGTCAGTGTGTGTGGACAAAGACTAATTCTTAGTATTGTTGGAAAGAGTGACTGCCACATCACAAACTGCTACTGTTCAAACTTCTCAGAAGCTGCATGCAAAGTCAAATAAATAAAACAACTCTCCAGCACAAACTTTACACAATACCACTTCAATTTCAATGGCATCCCATCATTTGACCAGGATAAATAGGTTTCATATTTGTAAGTATCCATATTTTTAGATTCAATCTATGAAACCAAATATTCTTTAACTAATGGGATAAGATGATGCCTTTTTAGAGAGGAAAAAAAAAAAACCAAAAACACTTGAGCTCTTCTTCTTACCTGAAAGAGAGTTTTGGAAACTCTGGGACTAAACAAATGAAGACAGCACATTGATTTGTTTCTTGTGAAAGTAAAAGCCAGGGGAACTGCACATCTACAGCCTGACTGATGAAAACCTTTACTCTATTATGGAACTAAGACATGGTCATGTTTTCTCCTCAAGCAGCTATAGTCAGTGAAGCTGGGAATCTATTTGCTAAGGCAGGAGGAGATAACCTTGAGGGACTGAGTTGGCAATGATCAGAATTCTGTAGGACTCAAGGCCGGGTATGAACAGTGGAAACTGAAAATGCCTTTGACTATGATGCCACTTATACATTGAACACCTCCTTACATTCTCCTTTCCCCTGGGAAGAGGGGAGATCAGCCACACTCAGCTCTAACAAAGGTCTTTTGAAGCAGATGGAGCTGAGGCTATGGCCACTGACCAGCCCTGGCTATGATGATGAAGCCTGTTTTAAATTCACTCGTTTCTTGGAATTCCTGGTTGTTGGAGGTAAAACAATGAGGTCGTAGACATATAAAGAAATATGATAAATATAAAACAGGAATGATTTGGTTCTGTTTTGTATCAGTAAAAAATATAAATTTAAATTATGCGTAGCAAAAGAGAATATTCTAATTAAGAAAAAAGAAAAGAAAATGAGAAAAGAAGAAACTCAGAAAATACAGCTTGGCTTGCAATATACATACCCAGGTTTCTGCTTAGTGCTTTTCAGTTCATTATCTCATTTAGCCCCTTAAGTGTCTTCTTACCTTTAATCAATTATTAAGCCAATTTTTAGAAATAAAAAACTCAGAAAGGTTAAACAAATTGCCCAATATAATAGACACATAGATAAATATTACATGAGACATATAAAACAGAAGCTATGAGTATCAGAAATGAAAGAGGAGAGTTGGCTTCAAATGTCAAAAAAAAAGAGATACCAGAATTACTATGAATCAAAGATACTCCCAAGACATAGAGTAAGGAAAGAGTGACTATGTAAGTTTATGTAAGAGAGGTTGAATTTAAAATTGGAAAATAGGTGGCAGAATATTAAGGAAAAAAGTGAAAATTTAAGGTATGACTTTCTAGAACACATAAACAAGGACTCTTCAGAAAACTTAACTACTGACGTCATCCTCAGAAAAGCACCAATCCCCAGGCCCAAGACATAGATGCTACCTATGGTGTCCCTTAAAATGGAAGAATCCTAAAAGTGGTGGTTATCTCCTAGCTAAATTCTCCAGTGCTATTGAAGATTTACCTGAAATCTTACCCATTTAACAAAATTGCTATATTATTATCTCTTAATACTTATTTGTAAATGGAAATTGAAACATTTAGTCTTGAGTTTTCTCAAGTAAAATGTGGTGAAACTGGGAGTCTAATTACTTGTAAACATTCTAAAAATAGCTTGGGAATGGATTTAAAATTGTTAGGTATGCCTTGCTGACTCCTTTCTGGTTATTCCTCCTACTAATTTGGTGCCACTAATTGCCGTAGGCTTCTATTATTAAAATGTGGTTAGTGAAAGGGTTATGAGTTATGTCCACATTTTGCCTTTGAGATTGTAGACAGTGAATCTCAGTAGATTATAAAGGGTAGTTTTAGTCATCTGGCGGCTGTCATAGTGAAGCTATTTCTCATGACTTGCATGCACATGTGGATAGACTTTTTTAAAGAATAAATTCAAATCCTGAAACAACTTAAAATCATTTTCAGGGGTTTCAGAAAGGTTGGTAAAATGACAAGAGTGATAAGAAGTTGGTAGCTAAACTCTTTCTATGGTCTGAATACTCATTTTACTATTACTAACAAATTCTCCCTTACTTCCTGGTTCTTTATTTTTATTTGTCCATTATCTTATTTTCTAACTAGTCTGAAACCATTTAAAATGTTTTGTGGGCTGCATCATGTTTTCTACATAAGTATGTCATCAAATACTTACAAGAAAAAGAAATCTGAAGATTAACAATAGAGTGACAATGGTTTATTCTCTGAATCTATTTAAAAGGGAATGTTACGATCTATTTCAATGTTATGTACAAAATAATAAACAAAAATTGAAGCTTGTTTCAAAATCGGATTATAAAATTTAAAGACTGTGAAAGAAATATCAAATGCATAAAAGTTTTAAAATTCACAGCAAATTTATAGCATCATTTTGAAAAGTGCAATGAATTGAGAATCTATACATGCTAAAATAATGAACAAATAACTTCTTCCAGGAGATGTCTAGGAAAATATCCACTGATTACAAGCTCAAAGTAACTATGTGGAAAAAAAAAAAAAAAAGGAAAATAAATACAATATAGTAGTTGGAAGAAATGAAAACCACCAATACTTTGGGTGCCTTGGGTTCACTTCCTTTTCATATATTTGTTTAAAAATCAATCTGAGAGCATGGAAAAGTGTGGAAAGACTTGACCTGGTGTGCAGAAGACAAAATCTCAGTGACGTCAGAGACTACCGCATACTTAGAGTGAGGATGATGAAGGGGTAGGAGGGAAAAATTTGGCCGCAATCAAAATGAACCAGCCAAAGAGGCTGCACATGTTTCTCAGATTTCAAGTAGTTCTAATTTTGAGGAGTAAAATGACACCTAGACTAGTTGTATTGGTAAGTTCAGAATCACTCTACATTTATCATCCACACACCTGTACTTACAGAAGAAGAGTTCAAAGCTAAAAATTCTAGAGAACAGAAAATAATGAATGTTATGAAGAGGCAGGAAAATACCATGTTTTCTGCCACTATATAAAGAATGGCTTAATTAATGACAGAAATTATTTTTAATTAATCATCTATTTCCTGTATTGCAGATTTCAGTTCTGTTTAAATCTTCATGATATAGTGACTGAGGTTAATGCAAGAAGGTTGCATATGCTGAACTTTCTTGCAGTAAAGTGATGGAAAGAGACGTGAGTCAATCACTGAGAATGTTTAAATTGTTGATAAAATGGTTATTTTCACGTGATATTGAAATGCAGCAGTTTAACCATAAACTGAATATTCAAACAAGGAGGCAATTGATCTGAGAACTCAGCAACATGCATTGGTTATTTTCAGATTTCTACAGTGTAATAGGGAAAATATATGACTGGTGTTAAACAGAATGATGAGGCCTCTGAGCGTACAAATAATTGAAATAAGCAAAAGAGTATCAAAAAACAGATGGAAATTTGACAGGTAAACACTAATGAAAATCTGGTTTACATGAAGACAATGTATTTGAGTTCTGCTTGTTTGGCAAATGAGAAAGGTTAAATGGGGGTCCTTTTAGTTTTAGGCCATCTGATCCAGATAATGATCATTTTGAAAATCACAACGATCAACATTCCATAAACAAAAGGCAGTACAAGATCACTAGGTATATTAAAAAATGTAGAATTAGTTCAACTCAATATCACTGTGTAAAAGGTAATCAAAAAAGTTAGAGCTATTTTTTTACATTTAAATGAATATGTTACGAGCTAAAAGTGAGAAAATTGAATAAGAAATAATTTTAATACTCTAAAATTAAATGAATTGAGTAGTATCTAAAAGAGGGAGTGGCTTAAGTGATAAGGAATGAGCTTCATTTTATTAGCAAATATTTTTAAAAGGCTATTACGTGTGCTCAAGAAAATTAGTGATACCAAATGTTCAGTATCCCTAAGCATGTTTTTAGTTGAGAAGTTAATCTTTCAAAAACACTAATGATACTGATTTGCTTGTTAGCTTGCAAGAAGAAGATGAATAATATTCTTTTCTCTGTGTATTCCTAAGGGCTCATCCTTTTCACCGAGGAAATTAATTACCAGCACTCATAATATCCCGATAAAAACCCCATTCTTTTCTTGAATTTCTCCTTTTCTTTCTTTATTTATTTGTGTAATAAAATGCAATGGTATTCTTATTTTTTTTATTTATTTATTTATTTATTTATTTATTTTTTTGTAATAAAATGCAATGGTATTCTTCCAAATTGGAAAGTTGAAATGGGATGGTCATATGTGAAATCACTTTGAAAAATGAGGTGCCAGTAAACCCTACAGATATCTGATGCCACAAAAATATCATGTTGTAAAGTAGAAATCTAAAGACAAAAGCATAGGTTTCATATGATGCCTTGTCCATTAATAGTAATAATGCTGGCATGTGACACTTTCAACAGCACGGTTACCCCTCTTGAGAAAATCTAGGAGAAACAAACAATTTTCTGAACATTTTCATTTCTTATACCTATAATAAAAGTTGAAAAGAAAAGATTCTGTATTTCTAATTCTAGTAAGAAATTTAGAGCAGAGTAATATGTTGATAGGAATTGACTCAATCTATAAAAGTGGAAACAAACTTTCTGAATATATTAGAACATTTTAAGAGTGAAGTTTATTCAGGTGTAATTCATATGCATTAAAATTTATCTTTTTAAAACTATGCAGTTCAATTAGCTTTGACCAGTGTTTACCACAATCGAGATGCAGAACATTTCTATTATCCCAAACATTGTATTATTCAATAAATACCCTGTTCTACCCTTGCTATGGACAACTGATCTGTTTTGTTTGTAGAGTTTCCTACCAATTAGATTTTTCCAGAAGATCATATAAATGGAAGCACACTGCATGTAGCTTTTTATGTTTTTTTTTTTCTTAGCATAATGATTTTGAGACCCACCAGTGCTGTAACATGTATTAATAGGTTTATATCTCATTACTGATTAGTATTCCATTGTGTGGGTATATCAAAATTTGTTTATCTACACACTCACAGACAAAAATTGGGGTTATTATGAGTACAGTTGCTGTGAAGAATTGCTTACAGATCTTCGTCTAGACACATAATTGTATTTCTCTTTGGTAAATATATAAGAGTGGAATTGTTTTGGTAAGTATCTAGGAGTGAAATTTGTGTATTTTTCAGTTTGGGGTTATTACAAAAGATGTTGCTCTGAAAATTTGCTTAAATATTTTTGACTGGACATATATTTTTATTTCTATTTGGTAAATATTTGGGATTGGAAATATCTAGGTAAATAAAAGTTTTCATTTATAAGAAACTGTTAAAAGGTTTGCAAAGTGTAGTTGCTCTGTGTTCCCGCCAGCACTTTTTTTGTTTTTGTTATTTTAGTACTTGTTCGACATTTAATACTACACATTTCCCCAGTGTAGCTTTGTCCTAAAAATTGTGATAGGTTGTATTTTCATATTTATTTAGTTGAAAACATTTTCTGATTTCCCTTGTGATTTTTTTGACCAATAAGTTACTTATACATTTGTTGTTTAATTTCCAAATATGATACCCAAAGAGCATATTTTGTATAATTTCAAATCTTTCAAATTTATTGACGTTTGCTTTATTTATGGTTCAGAATATGGTCTATATTGGTGTTTGATCAACATGTACCTCAAAGAATGTGTTTTCTGCTCTTATTAGGCACACTGTTCAACAAATGTCATTTATGTCCAGTTGGTAATAGTGATATATATCTTTAACTTTACTGCCTTTTCCCCCCATCGTATATCAATTACTCGGAAAAGAGTGTACCTTACAACCGTAATTGTGGAGTTGCCTATTTCTCCTTTCAGTTTTTCTTTTATATGTTTTTAAGTTAACAGTTACATACACATTTAGGGTAGTTATATCTGTCTGATGGATTGATGTTTTTATCAGTATGCAATATGCCTGATTGCCATTGGTAGTATGTTTTGCTCTGAAATCTACTTTGTTGGATATTAAAATAGGAATTCTGTCTTTCTTGCATTTGGTATTAGCATTGCATAGCTTTTTCTATCCATTTAACCTTTATATATATTTATATTAAAATGAATTTCCAACAGGATATATATATTATATATATTATATATATTTATATTTATATATATTTATATGTTATAAATATATATAAATATATATAATATATATTTTATAAAAAATATATAAAAATTTATATATAAAAATATATATTTAAAAACGTATATATATATATTTTTCCCCGAGACGGAGTTTAACTCTGTCGCCAGGCTGGAGTTCAGTGGCACAATCTCGGCTCACTGCAACCTCCACCTCTCAGGTTCAAGAGATTCTCCCGCCTCAGCCTTCCGAGTAACTGGGATTACAGGCATGCACACCACGCCCAGCTAGTTTTTTTATTTTTAATAGAGATGGGGTTTCATCTTGTTGGCTAGGATGGTCTCAATCCTGTGATCTGCCCACCTCAGCTTCCCAAAGTGCTGGGATTACAGGTGTGAACCACTGTGCCAGGCCTATATTTTTTAATCCACTATGACAATATCTGTCTTTCAACTGAATGTAAATGCATCTAATGTAATTATTAAAATGTTTGAATTTAAATCTCTTATCTTCCTGATTGGTATCAATTTGTCCCATCTCTCTCTCTCTTTCTCTTTTTTTTGCTATCTTCAAGAGAACAATTGGAAATAATGTAATAGTTTTTTTATTATTCAATTTTATCACCACTATTTATTTGTTTTACATCTTTTTTTTGTAATTGCTCTAATATTTACTTTCTACATCTTTAAGTTATCACAGTCTACAATCAAATAATAATACTGTACTTCACATACATTTCTAGGAATCTTACAACAGTCTTTTGCTACTCCTTTTCTCCATGTTGTAAACTCCTCAATACGTTGTTACTAGTTTTGCTTTAAAAAGTCAATTACTCCTTAATGTTTTTAAAACTAAGAAAAATAAACTTCTTTTATACTTATCTACATTTTTGTAATATCAAATGTCCTCAATTCCTTTGTGGAAATCTACATTTCCAATTGATATCATGTTCCTTCATTTAACCATTTATTGTAGTTTTAATTTGCTACCAGCAAAGTCTCTTGGTTTTTTAATATAAAAAATGTCTTTGTTTGTTTGTTTGTTTTGGTCCTCAGTTTTGAAAGATTTTTATTTTGCTGAGTACAAAACTCCATGTTGATAGAAGTGGAGGAAGAATCATGTAGGATACGATGACCAGAGAATCCTGCCAGTAATCAACACTGTGGAGAAATAGAAAGGGTGAACAAAGATAACAGGATTTGTCAATTAAAACAACATTCATGCTCCACAGGACATTGGCTTTGTATTCTTCAGAATTAAGGAGAAAATATAGACAGTAGCTGTAGCTTATTTTTGCAAGAAGATCGGTATTAAAATTAGGAGGCAGAATAATAGAGGGGAGGGATGGGATGGGATGGGATGGGATGGGATGGGATGGAATTTAAACATGCACACACAAAACAAGGGCTAGTTGATAGAGCAAGTTTCAGAATCAAGTAGAGAGAATTGAATTTTTTAGTATGAGTTTTCTTTTGCTGTGTAACAAATTCTCACAGATGTAGCAAGTAAAAAAATCATTGCCCATTTATTGGCACACCATTCTATACGTCAGAAGTCTGGAATAATGTGGTGGGGCTCCTTGCTCAGAGTATCACAAAGCTGAAATCAAGATTTCGCTGGACTGACTTCTTGTCTTCACGATCTAGGGCACAATCAGCCCACAGGCCCATTCCTGTTCTTGTCTGAATTCAATTCCTTCCGAGTGATGTCCTCATTTCCTCATTGGTAGTTAGCCAGGGCCTGGTCCAGGCTCCAAGAGATTACTGCACTTGTGGCCATGTGTCCTCCTCCATCTTTAAGCAAGCAATGGTGCTTTGAATCTATGAAATGCTCTTTTGCAGCCATCTGGAGGAACCTCTCTGCTCTTAAATTAGTTATGTGATCAGGTCAGGCCCACAAGGATAATCTTAAGGTCAATTGATTAAAGCCTAAGGCTTTTAATTATATCAGCAAAACCCTTTCACAGAGATACCTAGATTAGTGTTTGATTGAATAACTGAGAGAAAATGTGTGTACACCAGGGACCAGGAATCCTGGGATTTCAGGGGATGGTGTATTTGAACTCTGCCTGCTACACAGTACAAAAGGACCTGAACTAGTTAAAAATAGAGAGAGGGAGAAAGGTATTTCTTTCTCTACTTTATATGAGCTAAAATATGTGATATTTTATTGCATATAGAATAATGAAACATTAGGGATACCTTTATGAATAAAAGGATGAAAGTTGATAAATTTAAACCACATGGAAAAATTAGCTGAATATTAGAAAGACAGGGGTAAAATTGATACTTTGAGTAGGTAATCAACATAAGTTAGCATAGGAGTCCAGACTTCTCTGAAGACCTTTTGGAACCTGGCAAGGATGTAGCTATGAAGAAATGAGAGATTTACAATAGAGAACATTCAAGCAATTAAGGGATCCTTAGCTGTCAGAGAAGTTATAATGAATGGCTGAATATGTAGTTTAGAGTGATAAGTTGGTCAAGAGAAGACAGAAAAGCTCTGAGGTACAGGAAACTGTAGGGTTCTAAATACGAAATATTACAAATCATAATGGAGAGAAAATAGTTAAGTTCAGATATTAGAAAGCGATACACGATAAAAAGCTATAATGCTGATCTTGAATTTAGATCTAGAATTAAAACATTAAAAATACGTTTCATCAGATGACACAAGTTGATTGTAATGACAAAATGTGATTATATGATGATGTGTGGCTAGAGATAAAGAACATTATAATATAATAATGGACGTAATACATACTATAACATAATAATGTACGTGACTGAGGAATTCTGAAGCCAGGTGTATTAGTCAGGGTTCTCTGGAGGGACAGAACTAATATATTTCCTACTGTATATATATATATTGGAGGAGCTGAGGAGCAAGGAGAGCCAGTCTGAGTCCCAAAACTGAAGAACTTGGAGTCCGATGTTTGAAGGCAGGAAACATCCAGCATGGGAAAAAGATGTAGGCTCGTTTTTCTGCCTGCTTTATATTCTAGCTGCACTGGCAGCTGATTAGATGGTGCCCACCCAGATTTTGGGTGGGTCTGCCTTTCCCAGCCCACTGACTCAAATGTTAATCTCTTTTGGCAACACCTTTACAGACACACCCAGGATCAATATATTTCATCCTTCAATCCAATCAAGTTGACACTCAGTATTAACCATCACACCAGGATAATAGCTTTTATTTTTTTACATTTTTAAAATGTGGTTTTGTTTTCATCTTTATCCTCCTTGTATATGCACATGCAAAGCTATTTTTCTTATAACAAAATAGAGAATTCATTGTGCCCTCTCTCTCTAATTTGCCTGTCTATAGACGCAACTCTTTTCAGCTTTTCAGCTGGTTTTTTTTTTTTTTTTGGCATTTACTTCCATACTTCAGATATCAGAATTATATTGTTATGTCTTGACTTTTTGTTCAATTCTTAAGTATTCTCTACTTATTTTCTCCTATAAAGAAATGAGGTTTAGGACTCTTGTACTCTCATACACTCAGCTCTTACCATAAATGTATACCTCTTTTCTTTCTTTCTCTCTCTCTCTCTCTGCATCTCTCTCTGTCTCTCTTTCTCTCTCTCTTTCACACACACACACACTCACACTCAATCTTCCCCATATTATCAATACAGTTATAAGTTTGATTACATCAGTGTTTACACAATTATGTGTATGTAAATGCTATTCTAAGCTATTTTGTATACGAAAAGTATTTTTCCTTTCTTAATCAAATTTTTCACCCTTTATATTTGGATACTGCAATGGAATTTTTAAAAATTTTGCTGAATCCTTTTTTTTTTAAATGTCTTATTTCTCTAAGAATATCACCGAAATGCTTTTTTTATACATGTCCCAATTTCCAAAATTTCATATTTTTTCTCTGTGTATTTTGATCCTTATGTTTTTTTTTTAACTTGGAAGTTCACAAATGACTGGTGATCCTTGGGTGTCTGCTAATATTTAAAAGTAGGGCATTTAAAAGCTGCCTTGGAACATTGAGCCCCCAAATGAAACTGGTAACTGTAATTTTCACTATAGGTTATGTCACTGTCTTAAAAAAAAGGTATATTTATGTTTTTTTCTCTTGGCTAAGTAGAATCTCCATATAATGATCTTTCAATAACCTAGAGGTTATAACCTTGGCTGCTGTCATTCTGGAAGATATGTTGGGGAGAGAGCTAGGTGATCAATATTCAGTATTATAAATGTTAATTTAATTATCCTATGCTCAACAGAATACCCTACCTTCAAATATTTCCCAGATTAGAAACCTTCTATCTTTCCCACCTCCAGTCTTTTTTTGGTACAAAATAAAATAAATCCTTTGGAGCCTTGCAATGATTGAGAAGACCTGAGGTTCTAATTGTTTCTTTGTTCTATTTTAAATTGCTTTTTCACTCATTGATTTTACTGAGGAATAACAGGCATGCAATAAATCCCTTCTACTGAAAGTATACAACCCAATAAATTTTGATGGTTGTATTAGCTCATGACCACACAACTGCAATCAATATACAAAATATATCCATCACCCACAAAATATTCCTCACATCCCTTGCAGTCAATTCTTCCTTTAGTCCTTACCCCAGGCAACTACTATAGATAATTTTGAAATTTATACAAATTTATACAAATTTATTACAAATGTAATACAACTTGTAATCTTTTGTGTCTTGCTTCTTTCAGAATAATGATTTTGAGACTTATCCATGTTGTTGCATTTACAATGATTTCCTTCTTTTATTGTTGAGTAGTTTTCCATGGTATAAATGTACATCCTTTATTTTATTCATTTTACTATAAACGGACTCTTAAGGTGTTTATAATTTTTGACCATTTCGAATAAAGCTGTTGTGAACATTTGTGTATAAATCTTTTTGTGGACATATGCTTTTGTTTCCATTCCATAAATACTAATGTGTAAAATTACATTTCTAAGAAACTATCTGCTTTTCAAAATGATTGGACCATTTTATAGGTACTCCACATCCTTGTCAACACTTGTTATTATCTGTGTTTACAATTTTAGCCATCCTAATGGGTGTATGGTTTTAACAGTTGCTTAGAGTTTTCAACTACTCATCCTTGTTTTAATCCACCTTGCCCTCATTTCCATCAGAAAACTGGCACTACAAGTTTATAATTTTTAAAAAGTATTCTGTAGTATAGATAAGGTTGTTTCTTAGATTTTTGCCATAGGTTAAGAGTTCAATTTTTCCCAGATTGCTAAATCAGTTACTATCTGTTCATATGATTTCTGTCTTCCAAACTACAGTTGTGATGGTATCTACTCTACTTATGTTTGTCCTTACAAGTGTTCACATTCCAAAATCCCTTTATTTTTATTTTAGTGGGATTTTTGATGGGAATATAAGAAACAGGTTGTGTTTAATTCACCATCTTCATTCCTCTGGTATTTAACAGGTATATTTAACATTTAAAATTGTTGTCAGAGCACAGACAATGTTAGAGGTAAAACAATTAATTAGATGTTAAGATAAATACTATGCAAATAATGAAAGAAATGATGTAATACAAATAATGAGAGAAATGATGTTGTAAGATACATAAGTGTAGATTCAAAAAGGCATATATATTAAAAGGGAGTCCTTTTTAAAAATTATTATTATGTTGGCATGATAGTTTGACAGGCCTTGAGGAAAAATAAGGGGTTAACATGTCCTATTTTTCAAAGATCTGTGGTAAGTAGTAGGAGAATAAATTTACTGGAGAGAGATATAGAAAATGAAACCACCTCACTAAAATAGGAGGACTCCACTTACATTGAGGCATTTTGATTTTGTTTTAAACATTTAGTGCACTGTTGCAATAACAGCTCCTGAAGGTGTCATATTTGGTATGAAATATGCATTCAGATATTTTTGGGGATCTCATTCAAACTTTTCATGGAATAGAAAAATAAAATTTAAATAATTTGAATGATCTTGTTCGCCATTCTATGTTTTCAACGTATTATCTTGAATGAGTGACATCAAATATATATTTTGTTGTTCCATTATTCTTTGATGTGTCACATTATTTGTCAGTGTATTGCCACACTGGAATTTAAGTGTTATAGGAACCATGTTTTCTTATATAATAGAATTATTAACAAAAAAATTCAATTACTTTAACATACTGTTCAACAGAAATATTAATGAAAAAATTCAATTGCTTTAACATACTGTTCAATTAAAGGAAGAGCTATATTCCAGCGCAAAAGGAAAATAACAAATAATACATTTTTTTTCTACAACATAATCTCCTCTAAAGCATTTTGAAACATAATTCTGAACTATCATTTATCTGGAGAAGTATAACCAGAATGAAGATATCCTAGAAAAAAAATGTAATAGAGAAAAGTTTAAGAGAATTAGGATTGTTCAACTTTGAATAAACATTTAGGATGAGCGTAATAAATCTACTAGATTACTTTACTGCAAAGGTTCTTATATGAAAGCTGAGATAGATATATTCAGTGTACATACAGAAAATAAATAATCTTTTTCATAGGATGTAATATTCTGAATTGGGAGGGATGCTAATTATTGGAGCTCTTTCTAACTCTCGAAGAGCTTACTGGTTAAGCTCATAGCATTATAGTCACATTTAGAACAAAGTATCTAGTCTGCAAGCTTAATCATACAGCATAAATGACGGTCTTTGAAAGGTCAGTTAAGCTACCTGTGTTTGAGAATGGCTATTTGAAGAAAAGTACCAATAAATCAAGGAAGCAGAAATGTAAAATATATGTTACAATTTTTCTGATACTTAAACTTGCTAGCTGTCAATGTTTCGTCCTTCATATATTTTTAAATATCTCTGATTAGAAATTAAGCTAAACAAGCCTAAATTACTCATTACATTTTACATTTGATATGTGGAAAAACCTATCACAGTTTTGAAGTAACATCATATAGAAAGGGTTAAATTTTAAGCTATTTATGTACAAGGTTAATTCTTTCCAGGTATTTACTGATGTAAAGCTAGGATGATATAGCTTAATCTTACATGCAGTTAAACCACGTCACAAGCTAGAAAGATTAAAGTGCATTGGGTGGCCACTTCTTACAATGCTCTCCAAAGAAACTACTATAGATAAACCAAGCTAAAATTTTAAAATATGCACTTGATAAACAACCTAGCATTCACTTTTATCTGCTGTTTTAAAAAGGGGGGAAAAACCCTTAGTTTCTTTTTTTAACAAATGTCCAAATGCAACTGAAGAAGTTGGTAGGAACATTTTAAAGTTAATTTTTTTAACCTTTTACAGAAAGTTCAGAGTAGCAAGATGCAGTCAATATATCCAACTAAAGATTTTTAACTACTGTTAAATAATAGTTTTTGCTTGTGTGTTTTTAATGGCTTTAAATGTATTTTCCAGTGTTTAAGAAATAAATTCATAATTTAAATGATAATTATATTTATGTAAAACTAGATAGCAAAAATAATCAAGAGTGGCAAGAAATACAATAAATCAAGTCATCAGATTGACATGGTATAATGTGAAGAGTTGGGTGAGACAAAGCAGTATCTTCTTTGGGAGAAATTGTGAATGGAGCAGTTAGACATGTGGTCTTACCTAGACAATAGGTCAAATAAACTAGCTACGGTCTTCCTTGTTTGTAAAAATAATGACATACATCAGCAGTAGACCAGCAGTAAGAGTTTCCTGTTTTTCTTTCAAACTGTTACTGTTAAAAACACACCTGTAATATAGCTTGCTATTTCTGCATTCACTTGTTGTCCATTGAACTTAATACATTAAAATTTCCCAGTTATGAATAAAGGTCAAACACTCTAACATTTTCTTTCAGAAAATGATTCAGGGATTGATACATATATTTCACTGTTGGTTCTGCCCTTAGTCTATGCAGCTATCAGATTTATGTTGCTTCCATAATAGAGACCATTCTGCAACCCAAAGATCATTTACTTAATAAAATTCACATTGCTACTCACCAAATACTATAACTAGACAAGCATGCACTAAGCCACCCAGCACCCAGATGAATTAAATTTATGTTTCACTCTTTGTAAAAATTAAATCACAGCTTTTTAGTGATCTATGAAATTCTACATTTGAGAGCATTTCTGAAATACTATACCAAGGCTTGAAATATTTACATACTAAAGCATCTATTTCAACCCTAGAACAAAATGATTAACATGTTACATGGAAATAAAGAGGTAGCAATGGAAATTTATAATACAGACAGTGCCTGAAAATTTATTCTTTTTTAGACCAAATTAAGTGGTGAGCACCTATATAAATTTTTTTCTTGATTCACTGTAAGACAAAAAAAAAAACTAACTCAATTTAAGCTACTTGTTTATAGCAAGTAGGATATCTATTAAAGTGCTATTCTGAGTTTCATATAGACCCATTATCTGTATCCTGTAACATGACTACTCAGTATAAACATACCTTCAAAATGCAGTCCAAGTGTACAAAGATTATTCACCTGATCACAGCTGGAGCAGAGGTGATTACGTAATGATTTGGCTGCAAAAATAGCCAAAGGCATTTGTAAGAACACAACCAGTCAAATGCTCCTGTAAACTTTTAGAAAGACAAGAATATTGAAATTAAAATGAAAATGTCAAGCTTATGTGTTTATATACATATGTTTAAAATAATTTTATTGTCTTAATAGTTTATGCATCTGTAGTGAATTGACTTTCATTTTGTTTAAAATGTTTTTGTTTTATTGAACAAATGTTCAGAGATTTTTTTTTTAGTTGATGAAACATATAATCTTTTTGGAAATTAATTTTGAAAAATACCCTATGTGTTTCCCAGTTTTACGATCTTGAAGAAATCGTTTCACCTTAGGATTTGAGGGAAGCTTACTTTCTCATCCACTAAATGAGGAGATTGGACAGATGATTTCTAAGTCTTTCCAAATATTACATAAGCTTGGATTTGCAAAGTGCATATAACATTTAATATAAAAAGGTAGTGTTTGCTAGGAAAACTACAAACTGAATGATGATTAAGTTTCAGTTTAACAAGGACTATTCAAGGAGGCAGAAACATTGAGAAGAGTGGAATGGAGGAGATGCTGATTAAAAAATAAAGACATCACCTCATCACTTTTTCAAAACTGAAACCCTTCACCACCAAAAATATCATGAAGACTGAGATTGAAAATCTAAACATAAACTGAAACAATAGCATAGCAACAGAAGATAATATGCTATTTCAGAAAAAATGATTATTTAAAGAAAAATCAAGCCTGTAATCCCAGCACTTTGGGAGGCCGAGATGGGCGGATCACGAGGTCAGGAGATCGAGACCATCCTGGCGAACACAGTGAAACCCCGTCTCTACTAAGAAATACAAAAAATAGCCGGGCGAGATGGCGGGCGCCTGTAGTCCCAGCTACTCGGGAGGCTGAGGCCGGAGAATGGCATGAACCCGGGAGGCGGAGCTTGCAGTGAGCTGAGATCCGGCCACTGCACTCCAGCCTGGGCTACAGAGCGAGACTCCGTCTCAAAAAAAAAAAAAAAAGAAAAGAAAAATCAATATACTCTCTAGAATAGATGTATACATAATTTATCATTCTAAATACAATGGATTATAGTCTCTAGAGTATTTATAAATACAGCTATCACTCATTATAAATAAACATAAACTGCAGAAAATTGAAACTTAAAAAACTAAAAAAAGAACTAATGTGTTTTAAATCATGTGAAATCATGAAATTAAGAACTTTTAAAGAGGTAGTACATTATATGCTAGAGCATAGTACTCCTTAGTGAAATAGTCAAATATTCTAAGCCCAGTGCGTAACAGGGTAGTATCTGTAATAGATGATTGAGAGAGAGAGAAACTTCTTAAGATCAAGGAGTAGCCAGTGAAAGATGGCATGACTGTGATCCCAGGGATGGGAGAAGAGACATTTGAAATGCCAGTGTTAGAAAAGATGGTACACGTTTTAAGAAATGCTTTTAAGTGTGGCAATTTTAGCAAAGAAAACAATTGAGTTATTGTAGGAGCTACACATAGTAGAATGAGAATTATTATTTTATCATAAAATATTTAATTTTTTTTCATTATAGTTTTCAAATAGGCTTTAAGAAAATTATTTTTTCCTGTTTGGGTAGTTAGCCTTCTCCATAAAAATAATTATAGCTTTAACAAGTTCGTTGGACTAAACACACAAAAACACTTTAAAATCTGCACAAAAATAGTCTAAGTCAAATTTCTCTTAGAAATAAATTGGTTGTTTCCATGTGGAGAATTCCAGAGAGTGTGCAGCATATGGTGAACAGATTCCATAATTTTGACTGGAAGACCTTCAGTGCAATACATATTAAAGATTATAGAATTGTAATATGTACAATTTCATCAGAGTCCTTAATTTAGGTTGATTCTCACCCTCTATATCTCTCTCTCCTCCTACTGATCACCCAACCAATGGTGGATATTAGGAGGCCATGACAAGTGACATAATTTATAAACAGGCACAAGTATTTTAGTGTGACCTGACTAAAGCCATTTGCTGATAAACTACTTGGTATTGGGGAAAAGTGACTTGTGAATTACTGTTCAGGGGAAGACTCTGTTCACATACATTTAACATAGTCCACTACTATGTTAGCTTTTGCATTATTGTCTCCAAAATATGACAAAAGCATTTAGAGGAGCCCCCATCTTCAACCAATTTTCAGCGTAGTCTCCATTTTCCAAGCTTACATTGACATTACCTATTAAAATAACTTAAAGCACACATATATCTTAAAAAGCCATTTTCCCTGAGGCTGTACTATGATGATCAACAGAAATTGCTTTGCCAGGAAAGACAATTTTATCAGTGTATTTTGAGTCATTCTGCCTAACGTGAAAATTACATTGAGCAAAAAATCCACTAAAATTGTGTATTTTACATTGTTATGACAAGAACTTAAAATATTTCACCTAAAATCTTAGTGAAGTGCTTCAAAACAAATGTCATTAGATAGTTTTCTCACTTTTGGTTTTAAATAGACAGATGATTTTCTATGTAATGTTTTAATATTTAAGCTATGATGTTTACATAGATCACTAGTAAAATACCCATCAAGTACTTACTGGTTCTTTGAAGAGAGAGAGAAAAAAAAAAGGAGGACTTAGTGTTCTTTCTTTTAAGTAGTAAAGTTAAATATAGCCCCAACAGAAAGTCTGGTAACACCTAACATAAGCTAAGCTAAGGTTTTTATTTACACCCCTTTCCAAAGAACAGCAATACATCAGTCTTTTACAAGTAATCTATTTATTCATTTAAAAATATATTCTGACTACCCTCTATGTGCCTGGGATTTTTTTTTCTTATTTCAATTTCAAGCTTCTCATAAACTGTTTTAATATTCGTGCCTGTTTTACCAGGATTTAAAATTTTACTATCTTAAATATTTTTGTTATTACATTATTTATAACAAATATACTTTTATAATCTAAATGTGTAATCAAAAGAATCAGAAGACTCTGCTGCTAAAATTCAATCATTTTTCTTGTTAATCTCCTGTAATATCTCTCATAAAAGATTCTTCCTCCGTTCTGAAATCCTCACTACATACAATTCTTATTTTCATTGTAAGAAAAAATTTGCTTAGCTTCTACCTGCAATTAACTGTTCAACTTACTGCAATCTGACTTCCCCACTTTTCTACTGAAATTCCTCTTAAGGTCATCAACAGCTACCATTTTGCCAAATGCTAAGGACTTTACTCTGTCTTTATCTTCAAAGTTTCAGCAGCCTTTAACAAAGGAGATCCCGTGTCTTTTCTGAAATACTTCTCTCTGTTGGCTTTCACGATGCCAGTATCTTCTATTTCTTTCTTCCTTCACTAGCTACTCCTGCTCCTCACTTTTGCCTCTCCTCTTCTGCCCACAATCTACATGTTACAGTAGCTTAGAGTCAAGCACCAGGCCCTCTCCTCCTTTCTGGCTATGCCATTTCCTGGATGATCTCATCTAGTAGGCTGGCTAAAGCAACACTTACATCAGTAGATCTCATTCCTATTGGATCTAAGGCCTTCTGTTATATAAAATATTTTATTGCACTGCCATCTTTACTATCCCCAAATAAAATTTATAAATACTGTAAATTATTTGGAGACATGATTAGAAAGAAAGTCAATACAGCAGCCTAACTCAAAGAAAAAGGAAAAAAAGGAAATTATAATAAAATAATATGATTTAACATGTAAATTTTTAGAAATGTCTTTATTAGCAGACATACCCATAGATAATGTTTGTACCTATTTATAATGAATTTATCAGTGAGACAATCAAAGGCCATTATATACAAAAAGCAAACAAATATAAAAAAGTGCAGAGAGGTAGAAATGGGCGTAAGAATAAAATCTAGTTTAGAATGTTATAGTAAATACAATTCATTTGTTTATAGTAAGAAAATAACTACCACAGGAATAAGAAAAGTAGCCAAGATAAATTTCAGACTGTTAAAGTGGAACCAATAAGAAAGTCTGATACTCTATGAAGGAACTTTTTTCTTAGTACCAAAATAATTCCTGTGTTATTGCATGGTATGAAGTAGTGATAAAGTATCTCAAAATTTCAAACATATTTTCTCTCTTAAAATTCTACCACAAATGGAAGCCTACATTTAGTTTCTAGTACTTGAGACAGAGGACTCTACTTCAATGGGCAACCGGGAGTAGAGTATAGCTAGCAAGAGAAGCAGAAATATAAGAGGATGCAGAGAAGTTGTGTTACACCTCTGGGGACAGAACGAGACCAAAGCTGAGAAACAACAGGCAGCCCCAAAACAAATGTAACATTTCCATATTATTTTCACTATAGTCATTTCTTACCTTAGCAGTGATATATCTTTTTTTAAGTTTTATTAATGACATTCCTTAATACATATGCGCTATTTTAATTAACATTTGGTTCTGAGTCTGTTGCAAGTGATTTCATCTGTTACATCGGGGCTCCATTACAGCACTAAAACTACTGATTTTTAATAGCTGCATTACAGCACTGAAATGCTTTACCGCTAAATATATGGTTGGAAATACAATAATACATCAAGTACGAGACAGATAAACAGAGTACACAAATTTATTTCATGATTTTAAGACAATATATTTGTTTTCTTTCTCCTTCACTATCTTTTTATAAGTTATTGGGCTTCTTATGTAACTGCTTGTTGAATAAAAAAAGAATTATCATGCAATTAACTACTGCCAATTTATCTTTACAAGGCATTCAGTTGGAGAGAACATTGAAAAGTTGTGTAGGACATGGGCCAATAATTTGTTTTTCCAAATTGTCCTACACACGGCTGGTCATCTAGCATTCCCAGCCACTGACAGCCAAATGTCAACAGAAGCCCCCAAATCATTGTGACGTCTAAGTAATGCCCACATAAAATTTCCAAACATTCCATGATGGCAATACAGTGTTCACTATGAACCATAGATCTCTATGGGAATAACCTTGTGCCCAAACCAGACTCATATCCGACTGCCTACTTGACAAATACCTAGTTGTTTTCTGTGATAATTTCCTTTCCATACCCCCAACATCTAATCTGCAACACTTCCTATTCACTTTATTTCCAACAGATATTTTAAATACATTCAATTCTGTCTATTTCCACCATCCCTTCTCTAGTCCAAGTCTTGATTAGTTCTCCCTTCGAGCGATGTGTTAGTCTACTAATTGTTTTTTAGTTCCATCATTATCCTTATTTCAAATATAGCTGCCAGTATAAACATTTTAAGGCATGCATCAGATCATCCTACCCCTTCATGTAAAATCCTTCAATGAATTCCTAATGTGCTAGATTAAATCTCAAGTTTTCCTATGGTTTGTAAGACTTTTGATGACTCCATTCTATTTCCTCAACTTTGCCACATAAATTCTTCCTTTGCTCATTCTGTTTCAGGTACACTGGCCTACTTTCTGTTTTTTCATGCAAACTGTTTTTGCACCAGGGTATCATTTTCTTTTCCAAGAATGCCTGTTACCACAGTTTCTATTTGGTGTGTTCATTTTAATTCTACTGGTCTCAGTCCAAATGTTGCCTTCTCTAACAGGTTTTCCCTAATCATACCATCGAATTGGATTCTCTTGATTATCTGTAATCTTTCTTTCCAAGTGTTCATTATATTGTCATTATTTCTGTACTCTTGTGTTTCCATGCTTTTTATTTTTCTTTCATTCCAGAAAACATGTTCTACAAAAGCAGGAAACTTATCTCTCTTGTGCTTCACCATATCCCCAGTTTTTAGCAAATGGCAGAGAATCAATAAAAATGTGTTAAATTCATAAAACATTTAAAAACTTCATCTATAAATCATATACCAAAAAGTATTCTAGATTCTCCAAAATATGGTGTCTTTTTAATTTGTTTGATTAAAGCTTTAAAAGATAAAACAGTTTCTTTCTTCTAATGCTGATATTAAGAAGAAAACTAAAGTTGGCAAATACTTTTTGGGTTGACATTATGATCTTTTAGTGATGTATAAATCAGGCGTAAGTTGGCTCAGAGATAACTCAAGGGTCCTACATGTACATTGTCTCCTATTAATATAACTTTAATTTTGCCTAGCAGGAATTATAATTCTATAAAAGACTGATTGATAATTTATCAAACAAGGCTTTGAAATGGAAAAGAAGAATGGAAGTAAGTACTTTCCAATGAAATCTAGTACCTTCCCTAACTTGAACCACAGTCTACAACTCTAAGTATGCCTCAGGCATCATGAAGTAAATGAGAGAAGAAGAGTGTAAGAAATGTATAGGGGGAGTGTGGCAAATCAGAAAGGAAAGGCAATGATATTCTTATGTGAATTTATACACTGAGCAGACATGGGGAAAAGATTTCATATCAACCAACAGATTTAAAACACTTAAAATGACTTCAATCACTTTGTCAACATTTTTTAAAATTTTTATTTTATTTTAACTTTTAAGTGGATTTTATTTTTTCAAAACAGTTTTAGAATTACAGCAAACTTTTGCAGAAAATGCAGAGTTCCTGTATACCCTCGGCACATATGCACGGTCTCTCCCACTATTAACATCTTGCACCTGAGCGGTACATTTGTTACCATCAATGAGTCTACATTCACACATCATTATCCAGTGTCCAGAGTTTATGTCAGGGTTCACTGTTGGTATTGTACGTTCTATTGGTTTTAACATATATATAACGGTATGTATGCATCCATTATTATAGTATTATACGGAATAGTTTCACTGACCTAAAAATCCTTTGTACTCCACCTATTCATCCTTCCCTCTACCCTAATTTCTGACTACTGCTGATCCTTTCACTGTTTACATAACTTTGCCGTTTTCTGAATGTCATATAGCTGGAATTATATAGTACACAGCCTTTTCAGATTGGCTTCTTTATCTTGGTAATATGCATTTAATGTTCCTCTGTGTCTTTTTAGATGGCTTCATATGTCATTTCTTTTTAGCACTGAATGATATTCCACTGTCTTAATCATAGGATGTTTATCCATTGACCTCCTGAAGAACATCTTACTTCCCTCCAACTTTTGGCAATTGTGAATAAAGCTGCTGTAAGCATCCATATGCAGATTTTTATGTGGACATACATTTTCAGTTCATTTGGGTAAATACCAAGGAGCATGATTCCTGGGTCATATGGTAAGAGTGTTTTGAGTTTTGTAAGAAACTCCCAAACTGTCTTCTAAAGTGACTGTACCATTTTGCACTCTCACCAGCAATCAATGATAGTTCCTGTTGTTTCAGGTCCTCACCAATATTTGGTGTTATCAGTGTTTAGGATTTTTGCCATTCCAATTCTATTAGATGTGTATAATATCTCATTGTTTTAATTTGAAAATTACTGATGATATATGATGTTGAGCATCTTTTCATATGCTTATTTTCCATGTGCATATTTACTTCGGTGAGGTGTCTGTTCAGGTTTTTTGGCCCATTTTTTAATCTTGTTGTTCATTTTTGTTGCATTTTGAGATTTATTTGTATATTTTAGATAACCATCTTTTATTAGGAAATAAAATCAATATTTCTTTTAGATATGTCTTTTGCAAATATTTTCTCCCAAACTGTAACAAATCTTCTCATTCTTTTGACAGTGTCTTCTGCAGAACAGAAAATTTTAATTTCAGCGAAGTCCAACTTATCAATTATTTCTTTCATGGATTCTGCTTTTGATATTGTATCTGTAAAGTCATTACTATACCCAATGTCATGTAGATTTTCACCTGTTACATTCTAAAAGTTTCATTGTTTTGAATTTTACATTTAGGTGTAGATCCACTTTTAGTTATTTTTTATGAAGGGTGTAAGGTCTGTGTCTAGATTTAATTATTTCTATGTAGATGTCCAATTGTTGGACACCATTTGTTGAAAAGATTATTTTTTCTCTATTATGTTGCTTTTGCTCCTTTGTTGAAGGTCAGTTGACTATATAAATATGAGTCTGTTTGTGGCATTGTATTCTGTCCCATTGATCTATTTGTCTATTTTTCCATCAATATCACACTGCTTTGATTATAATGGCTTTATAGTAAGCCTTAGAGTTCAGTAGTGTCATTCCTCCAACTTCGTTCTTCTCCTTCAATATTGTGTTGGCTGTTCTGGGTCTTTTCCCTCTCCATATCAACTTTAGTAACCCATGCTCTTTTTTAAACTACACCTTCAGATCTAGTGACACTAGATGTATGTATGTCAACATACATTACATACGTATATGATAGATATACTCTCAAAATTACTGTGAAATAGGTTTTAATCAATGGTATCTATTTTAAACATCAAGACAAATGACTTCTGAGTGGAAGTGCTCAATAAATACAAAACTATCATAATCATCGCCATCATCACCATTATTAAAAGCAACAGTCTTTTCCACAGTGGTTGGAAACTCTGGTTAAGTGACTTGCCCAATATCAGAGCTGGTAAGTGTAAGAGGATTCAAATCCAAGTCGATTAATTTCAAGTTTAGTGTTTTTTCTACTCCTGCATGCTATGAATGTTGAGGCAGTAAATGCACTCTGAAATCATTTTTCCCATTTTTTTAACCAGGTGAAACTTCTATGACACCAAGTAGAATGCAGTAGAAAACAGACTTTGCAATTAACTGAAACTCAGCTCCTAAGGGTGACATTATTTAACCCTATCCTTTCCCAAGTGTATAGAACATTTTATCCTGCAGAAAAGTTAAAGAAAGTATGGCCTAAGTAATATTATCATCTAGTTGGGATATTATTTCCATGGGATTTTCTCAACATTTGGGGGTTTTCAATAGAGATTAAGCCTGACTTACTAGAGGAAAGAATCATAGATTTTGGTCTCAGATTTTTTTTTTTTTTTGAAATTCACTTGGTTGTTTCGAGACTCCAATAAAATACTGGAGGTGAAAATTTTCTCAACACTATAAAGTACAAGTATAAAAGTATACTACACTATAATTATCAACATGTCATTTTCTAAATTATAACTGTATAATATTTGAAACCTAATGGCCTATCAATAGTTGATTAATGAATGAATGTGATACATTCTTAATAATTCATAACTCTTAATAATTATTATTTTTAATGTTATGTAAATAGATGAGCCATTTAAACCATTAAAAATACAAAGTGATAAAGTGGTTCCTCTGTAGGGAAATTAATAACTAATTTATAATTGTTTTATATTAAGTAAACTATAAATTTATTTTATATTGGATTATGTAATAGAAGCTATGTTCATTTCATTGATTATATTTTTAAATGTTACTAGTTTAAGTATTTATAATATGCTTAATGTGTATATATAATGCATTAATTTTTATAGTAAGATAATTTCAGAGTAACAATACAAGAAAACAATGCAATAGAATTTATCTAAGAGAGATGTTTAAGTTTTTACTGGAGTGTCAAGTGTTAATAGTCTTTCTTAACTTCAACTGTAGGAAAACATACAGTCCTTTTCTTCTATATTGAATTATGTTTCAGTTAAAACTTAAAAGTTGGTATAACTGAAAGAAGAAAAAAATACATTTCAAACTAATTTAAAAATTATTTGAATCATTTTTGATATTAAAATATCTTATTATTTTTACAGACCAAATTATAATAAGTGGGAGATCTAGAAATCTATTGGGAAAATAATACATGCTAAAATAAAGCATAAGGTAAAATTCCTGCACATGAATCATACCATTTTAGAATAAAGCTATGCAATTTACAAGGTCACCTTTATAAAGGCAGATGTATACTAAGCAAATGTTGAGTTGATTTATTTGCAGATGACATTCTACCTAATTGTCTTTTAGCTGTCCAGATACCTAGACAACTTTCAATACAACCTGTACTTTTTTTCCCATAGGTTATTGGAGTACAGGTGGTGTCTGGTTACATGAGTAAGTTCTTTAGTGGTGATTTGTGAGATTTTGGTGCACCCGTCACCCAAGCAGTACACCAGTACACACTGCACCCTATTTGTAGTCTTCTATCCCTTGCCCCCCTCCCACCATTCCCCCCAAGTCCCCAGCATCCATTGTGTTATTCTTAGGCCCTTGCATCCTCATAGCTTAGTACTTCTTAAAGTCCCACTATCACTATGTCACCATGTCACCATGTCTTGATCAAAGAAAGGATGAGATCACTGAGCCATAAGCAAAAAAAACAAAAACAAAAAACAAACAAACGAAAAAACCCCTCACTGTTGACTTTGCTTGTCTTGTAGATTTCAAGGGCCTACTGAAGGCAGTGGTGAGAAATTCTGGCTGTTACTCTAACCCTTGAGAATGCCTCCAGAAGACACAGTTTTCCTTCCATAGGAAAAAAAGAAAAAAAGAATTCAAAGAGAAATGTTAGAAGCTGGGGGAGGGTATGCACTAGAGTGGAAGGGAATAAAGAACTGTTTTTGAGTGGGAGTTGATGCTCCCACTCCAGCTGCTGGTTTCTAATCTGGAAAATACCCAGTATGCTTTTATTCCTTAAGTAACCCAACAAGTATGCAGCTCTTGGGAGGAAACACATGTATTCATATGCAGATACTCATATTTATGATTAATTATACTGACATTTATAATTAAATATAAATACTTACATTACTTTAAGTGATTTTTCCCTCACTACTAACCTTTGGAGAACTTTCTTCCAATAATTTCTATAACTCTAATTTCCATCTCCTTCCTAAAGACTTAGGACCAATGGTTGCTGGGAAAGAGAAAAATCAGTTATTGTTTGACAATAGACAGTTTGTAGATATTTTTCTAGTTACTCTTTCCTCTCTTTTTTCTATGTTTGGTAGTGACAAATAAATATTAACAAAATTAACTCCTTAACAGCATGAAGATTTAGTAGTTATTATAAAAGCAGAGTTCTACCTGGGAGTGTTGCCAATTGCAGTGGAGAATGTTTGTGCTCACCAGTGTCTCTCTTCTTCCTGGGCACACTGCAGGACTCATTTCTCAGAGTCTTTGCAGGTAAGTGAGCCAATGGAGTATGAGTAGAAATGATGTTCCCCATTTCCAGACCTGACCTTTAGACCC
The DNA here is from genome assembly GCF_003255815.1 of Theropithecus gelada. Lineage (NCBI taxonomy): Eukaryota > Metazoa > Chordata > Mammalia > Primates > Cercopithecidae > Theropithecus > Theropithecus gelada. The sequence goes on from NC_037668.1 coordinate 166,708,521, forward strand.
ACTCATGCTGTGTTTCATACTCTCTTTCTTTGATCATTTACTCAGCCAGGTGCAGAGGATTCCACTGAGAACTTTGAGGCTTTAGGAGAGAGACATATGAAAGAAGCCTGGGCCCCTGAATAGCAGTGCACAGAGAGCCTTTTACCCCAGTTACCTTCATGGGACTCTGAGAGGAGCAAGAAATAGATCTTTATTGTGTTAACTCAAGATGCTTAACTAGTACAGAAATTCAGAAAGAACTAATGTTTGTCATGATCCTGGTAGTTTGGGTTTCTGCCCTGCCTTAGCAAAAGAACATTCTGATATATAAGAAATTGAGACTTCCACATAAAGCACAGACTTTCTCTCTATGACACGCAGACACGGACTGCAAAAGATGTACGCAGCTCTCTTCAGGCTCTCTTGAAGTCCAAGTCATTTATTACCATCAGTTCTGGAACAATCATTTTCCAAATCTAGAAATCAGGACACATAATTAGATAACTCACAATTCAGATAATGTGTCTATTCCTTCGGTCTAACTTCTTGTTTTATCACTTACTCATTTATACTTTTTAAATACCTTTTGAGTCATGTTATGTGCTAGACACTGTACTAAGTGGTAGAGGATACAATGAAGCACAGGCTCTGGCACCCAGCATAGTATTCTACAGACTGTAGGCACTCAACAAATAATTTAGTGGTGTGAAACAGAAAACTAACAGGAAGTTAATTCAGTAAGACATGAGAAACACAGGGGGGTGCTCCCCATCCTCCTTGACGTAGAAAGGACACCTTGACACAAGAAATGCAGAAAAAACTTCCTATAGTTAGTTCTCTCTACGTAAATGCTTTCTTATGATGTGAGACACTTCCTGGGATTGAGTGACACCAGAGATATTCAACCAGCCAACGTGTAGCTAACCTGATATTGCCATCTCTGATTAACCACTGGATACACACATGCGCACACACATGCACACACACAGGCACACACACTCCTATATGATTAATTGCAAATTGGTTAATTGAAGCTCTCTGTGGTGTTTTCCTTCCTGATAGTAATAACATAGTCAACTTGTCTATCCTACTCATTTTGTCTTTGAAAGAAAAATTGATTTTTAAAGCTCTAAAAGTTACAAAATTATTACATTATAAACTTTAATTTTATTATTACAAAGTATTTTATTATAAATCATACAAGACTAAAATTCCTTGATAATGTTTCTAATATTAGATGATGAGATGTCTAAACCATATTTCATTGCATTTAAATATATAGGAGGCAACAATTACCAAGCTTATGACAAGGATAGAGAATGCATTCTAAGCAAAGCTCAAAAATAAGAAGGTGGATTTAAATTCCTAATTTTCTCCTTTAAAAAAGAGTTAATTCTTTGTGTAAGCGTTTTGCACAATACAACTACACAATATTTATAAAGTCTTTGTAGAAATCTAGTTGAAATATACATATTTGGGCATTTTCCCTTTGACATATGTATATACGTACATATATTTATGAAATTTGAATACAGTGTTTATAATTTAATTTATTTATTTGTATGTGCATTTTTGATATCCCCAAAATAATCAAACCACTTAATAATACACTCAAATAAATAAAAAATAATAATAATACACTCTAAATACAATAAGTCTATACAATACATTTTTCTGCATAAAGATAATTTTTGCAAATATTAACTTAGGCATATGTATGCAAAGGCCAACCTAACTTTTTCACATTATCTCGTTTCTCCAGAAATATACAAATGCTCAGCAGTGTTTATAGTTACTGCCACAAAGTATTTTTGTATCTTCAAGAGTGCCTTTGGGTTTTTATCTGTAGGAAGGCTTTGATTGCCAAAAGTAGTTTCATCAACAGTGGAAATTAAAAGTAACCTTCAAGAGCCTTTTAGACATGAGTAGGCTTTCTGGGGCAACTCTGTAGGAAAACTGACTGAGAAAGATAGGCTATTCACCAGACACTGAGCTGAATAATTTAAGTGTGGTGAGCTCAATCTCCTTTTATACTGTTTTCTCATTGAGCATTGATTGAAATGTCATTAAAAATAATGAATGGCTAAATATATGTTACCCAAATTATTTCAATGCCTATTATCTAAAATGATCAAATGATTTTCATAATGGATACCATTGTGAAAGACTCAGTTTTTTGCTCTTGCCTGTTCTTGCCATTCCTGTTGTGATAACTCAAGGCACACTCATCAGACTCCATGTGAACTGGCTGGAGTGACAGTTGGTGAATCAGCAGTTGGCCAAATGATGAACTAGAGCGTAGTTTGTCATTCACATGTTTCTCTAGTGAGGACTAATCTTATCCCCGGAATGATGTAAACTTTTCTAATGTTATTATCAGGGGTTGAATTGAGCATTCAGGAAATGCTCCACATGCTATAATTTGGTCTTCTGAAAATTAGGTTCCAATCTTTGTATAATTCATCTTTAAATATTTTGGCAACAAACGAAATGTCTTTTTCAAATCCTTTTCTTTTTCTGCTCTGAAAATCATTTATCGGCCTATATAAACCAGAAATGCTGGCATGATTTGGTCCAAGCATACTATTTCAGTGCTTGTCTCTATGGTGGCATATTCCAAAGATCTCAGTAGATTTCCAGGACTTTCCATTAGTGTTCACTTCATCCCTGCAGATGATCCATCAATTTTATTTTCTAATGAGGTATATGCAATGGCACTCTTTCTTATAGTATATGTCTCTAAGAACAGAATTCCTTCTAGCTCAGTGCTCTCATCTTGTGTTACCAAAAATTTAATTTTGAAATGCTTTGGCTAACAAATGAAAATTGAATTTAGTGTGGCAATCTATTTAAAGAAAACTCATTATGTATTTCTTTTTGCCCCTGTAGCTTAACAAACTGGAAAATTTGAAGTAGCATCATGATCATCATCACCAAAAGCAGTAACAGGAGCATAGCCACAATTTACATTAAAATGCCTAAGAGATACTTATGATTTATATTGGACCTAGTCAGTTAGAATCATATCTGTTGACTTCTTGAGAGATCTACTTACAGTGTATTTATTTGTGTATTCTGGGATGTAATAGACTCAAAATTAGTACTGCAATCTCAGACTACATGGTGTATCTCCTCTCAAAAGCAAAATCATATTTTCTATCTCTACCAGTAAAGATTTATTCATATCTCAATGAAACCTAAAAGGTTATTTATAATAAATGGAAACATTATGAAAAAATGCAGTGCAATGTTTGGAATAGAAAGGATCTTATTTGAAATGATATTTTTATTTAAAATACCTTTTTTACAAATGTTAACGATTTGTGGATTTAATATGCTAAAATTATGTGAAGAGTTTGCTCCATCCAAAATGTAACTCCATCATGGAATAGCATGCACACCGTAACTAAATGTAAAAGAGAGACAGATTTAGGACTTTAATAATATAACATTGCAAAAATAAAAGTTTTTAATAAATGTTAGTAAGACAAGTGAGTTAAAAGAAACAAATGTGTATACTTATGCAACTATATGCTACTATAAAAATCTGGTTTTACTCATAGTGGCAATTGTTTATTGATCTTTCAGGACTACCAGATAAATTGCATAGATGATCTTATTTAACTGGATATATGTATATATATGACTGGATCTTGCTGTGTTGCCCAGGCTGGAGTACAGCAGTGTGATCATAACACACTGTAGATCAAACTCCTGGGCTCAAGGGATCCTGCCACCTTATTTTCCTGAGTCCCTATGACTAGGGATGTATAATACCACACTGGACTAATTAATTTTTTTTGTTATTTCGTAGAAAAGAGGCCTTACTATATTGCCCATGCTGGTCTCAAACTCCTATCCTCAAGTGATCCTCCCACCTCAGCCTCCCAAAGTGCTAGGATTACATGCATAAACCACTGTGCTGGCCTTATTTTATGTATTTTGTTTATTGTTTTCTTTTTTTTTTTTTAGAGATAGGGTCTCACTTTGATGTCTAGGCTGGAGTGCAATGGTGCAATCATAGCTTACTGTAACCTCAAACTCTTCAGTTGAGGCAATCCTCCTGCCTCAGCCTCCTGCGTAGCTGGGACCACAGACATCTGCCACGATGCTCAACTAATCAGTCAAAATATTTTATATTTGGTACTTTAGCTTCATTTTCAAAACTTAAAAGACAGATGTTCAGTGATATTCATAAGCTTCTCTAACGTCTGAGAGGTGATAAGTGGCTGAGTTTGGATACCAACTACAGTCTTCTGGGTAGATAAAGACTGTACCTTCTGCTAAGCTTGCTCTGCTACATAACTTAAAATCAATCAACTCAAATAATAGGAATCTTATGCAGTGTTTGTTTGTTTGTTTTTTGTTTTTGTTTTTTTTGAGATCGCTGTGTCGCCCAGGCTAAAGTGCAATGGCACGATCTCAGCTCACTGCAACCTCCGCCTCCAGGGTTCAAGCAATTCTCTGTCTCAGCCTCCCAAGTAGCTGGGATTAGAGGCGCCTGCCACCACGCCTGGCTAATTTTTTGCATTTTTAGTAGAGACGGGGTTTCATCATCTTGGCCAGGCTGGTCTTCAACTTCTGAGCTCCTGATCCACCTGCCTCAGCTTCCCAAAGTGCTGGGATTACAGGCGTGAGCCACAGCGCCCGGCATTTTGTTTGATTTTTAAAATCAGCTTTCCTAGTATATATACTTGTAAAATAACTGTGGGTTGGCAGGGAAACAGAGATCAATATTGTCTTCAAATGAGAGCAGATAGGTAGGATAGTCCATCTGCAAATTATTTTCTAAAATTAGATTATAATAAATAAAAATCGGAAATAAAAACTTAGTCAAAACTTAAAATTTTAGTCCAGTGGACAAGTTTCAAGACCAGTTCAGCCTCGACTTTAGAAAGGAAGTGACTATTTTAGAAAATCTCTTCATTATCATCATTGTCATTCAGATTACAAGGAAAGAGTCAATTGATCAAATAAATGGAATGAAAAAGTTAATTTATATACTTTTACACATCCCAAGTATTAAATCAAACACTTAAAAATACTTTTCATAGAGAATAAGGTGTTCACAGGGCAAACTAAACAAGCTATTTAAAAACAGTTTGATATATCTCTTTTGATAAGTATTCTGGGTATTCTTTTGAATGTGATCTTTGTTTAATCCTAATAGTTGTTATATGGTAAGCCAGAGTTCTGAAATGTTATGTACTTGTTTGTTTGGTTTTTTTCCTCTCTTTTTAAAAAATTTCAACTTTTATTTTAGATAAAATATGCATATGCAGATTTGTTACATGGGTGTACCACACCCAGGAAGTGAGCATAACACCTGTTACATAGCTTTCCCACCCATGCCCCCTCCCCACTTCTCCCCCCAGTAGTCTGCAGTGTCAGTTGTTCCCATGTGTATGTTCCTGTGGCTTAATGTTCAGCTCCCACTAACATGTGAGAACATAGAGTATTTGATTTTCTGTTCCTGCGTTAATTCACTTAGGATTATGGCTTCCAGGTCCATCCATGTTGCTGCAAAGGGCATGATTTCATTCCTTTTTATTGCTGTGCAATATTCCATAGTGTGTATGTATATTTTTTAAATCCAGTCCACTATTGATGGGCACCTAGTTTGAGTTCATAGTCTTTGCTATTGTGAATAGTGCTGTGATGATGGTCTTTTGGGTTTAATGATCTAAATACCCAGAGGTGGTATTGCTGGGTCAAAGTGTTCCCTTTTTTCCACAGCCTTGTCAGTATCTGTTGTTTTTTGACTTTCTGTTAATAGCCATTCTGACTGGTGTGAGTTGATATTTATTTCACTGTGATTTTGATTGTATTTCTCTGACAATCATGAGCATTTTTTCCTATTTGTTGACCACTTGTATGTGCTTTTTAAAGAAGTGTCTGTTCATGACCTTTTCCCATTTTACAAATCAGGTTATTTGTTTCTTGCTTGTTGATTTAAGTTCCTTCCAGATTCTGGATATTAGACGTTTGTTGGATGCAGAGTTTGTAGATATTTTCCCCCATTCTTTTTTTTTTTTAATTTTCCCCCATTCTGTAGATTGGCTGTTTACTCTGTTGATGGTTTCTTTGCTGTCGACAAGCAATTTCATTTAATTACGTTCCACTTGTCCATTTTTGTCTTAGTTGCAATTGCTTTTGGGGACTTAGCCAAAAATTCTTTGCCAAGGCTGATGTTGGAAAGGGTATTTCCTAGGTTTTCTTCTAGGGGTTTTATAGTTTGAAGTCTTATGCTTAAATCTTCATTGCATCCTGCATTAATTTTGGTATATGGCAAAAGGTAAAGGTACAGTTTCATTCTTGTGCATGTGGCTAGCCAGTTATCCCAGCACCATTTATTGAATAGGAAGTCCTTTCTCCGTTGCTTGTTTTTGTCAGCCTTTGTAATGGTTGTAGCTGTGTGGCTTTATTTATTATTAATGAGTTTTCTGTTCCATTCTATGGTCTGTGTGTATATTTTTATACCACTACCATGCTGTTTTGGTTACTGTAGCCTTGTAAGTATAGTTTGAAGTCAGAGAATGATACTGCTGGCTTTGTTCTTTTTTGCTTAGGATTTCTTTGGCTATTTGGGCTTTTTTTTAGTTCCATATGAATTTCAGAATAGTTTTATGCAATTCTGTGAATAATGACATTGGTAGTTTTATATGAATAGTGTTGAATGTATATATTGTTTTGGGCAGTATGGCTATTTTAACAATTGATTTTTCCTTTTAATGAGCATGGAATGTTTTTCCATTTATTTGTGTTGTCTCTGATTTCTTTCAGCAGTGTTTTGCAGTCTCCTTGTAGACATCTTTCACCTCCTTGGTTAGCTGTATTCCTCAGTATTTAATATTTTTTTTGTGTGTGTGTGGCTATTATTAATGGAATTGGCTTCTTAATTTGGCTAACAGCCTGGACATTATTGGTGTATAGAAATGCTACTGACTTTTATACAGTGCTTTTGTATCTTGAAACTTTCTAAAATCATTTATAGCTCTAGTAGCCTTTTGATGGAGTCTTTATAGAGTTTTTGAAATATGGAATAATATTGTCAGCAAAGAGATAGTTTGACTTCCTGTCTTTCTATTTGGATGCCTTTTATTTCTTTGTCTTGCCTGATTACTGTGGCTAGGAATTCCAGTACTGTGTTGAATAGGAGAGGTGAGAGTGGGCTTCTTGTGTTGTTCAGGTTCTCAAGGATAATGGTCCTAGCTTTTGCCCATTCAGTAATTTTATTGGCTGTGGGTTTGTCACTGGTGGCTCTTATTATTTTGAAGTATGCTGCTTTGATGCCTAGTCTCTTAAAGGGATGTTGGATTTCATCAAAAACTTTTTTCTGTGTCTATTGAGATGATCGTATGGTTTTTTTCTTTTAGTTATGTTTATGTGGTGAATCACACTTACTGATTTGCATATGTTGAACCAACCTTGCCTCCCAGGAATAAAGCTTACTTAATTGTGGTGAATTATCTTTTTGATGTGCTGCTAGATTTGGTTTGCTAGTGTTTTGATGAGGATATTTGCATTTATGTTCATCAGGGATATTGGCCTGATTTTTTTTTTTTTTTTTTGTCATGTCTCTGCCAGATTTTGGTGTTAGGGTAATGCTGTCTTCCTAGAATAAATTAGGAAGAAGTGCCTCCTCCTTAATTTTTTGAAGTTGTTTCAGTAGGATCAGTACCAGTTCTTTTTTATATGTCTAGTAGAATTCGGCTGTGAATCCATCTGGTCCAGGGCTTTTTTTGGTTGCTGGGTTTTTATTACTGATTCATTTTTAGAGCTTGTTATTGGTTTATTCACAATATCTTCCTGATTCAATCTTGGAAGATTGTGTTTTTTCTTGGAATTTATCCATTTCCTCTAGATTTTCTAATTTGTATGCATAGAGTTGTTTATACTATTGTCTAGGGGATCTTTTGTATTTCTTTAGGAACAGTTGTAATGTCATCTTTGTCATTTCTGATTTTATTTATTTGAATCCTCCTTTTTTCTCTCTGTTAATCTGGCTAGGAGTCCATTAATCTTGCTTATTTGCTTTGAAGAACCAGCTCTTGGTTTCTTTGATCTTTTGCATGAATATTTTCACTCAATTTTGTTAAGTTCTTCTCTAATTGTAGTTATTTCTCATCTTCTGCTAGTTTTAGGATTGGTTTTATTTTTTTTTCTAGCTCCATTAGGTTCAAAGTTTTATTGTTAATTTGAGATCTTTCTAACAACTTCTTTATGAAGATGTTGAGGGCCATAAATGCTCCTCTTAATACTGCATTAACTGCATTCCAGAGATTTTGGTAAACTGTGTCACTGTTTTCTTTAATTTCAAAGATTTTAAAAGTTTCTGCTTTAATTTTGATGTTCACCCAGAAGTTATTCAGGATTAGGTTGTTTAATTTCTATATATTTGTGTTGTTTTGAGAGATCTTGATATTGATTTCTATTTATATTGCACTGTTGTCTGAGGGTTTGCTTTGTGTGCCTTCATTTTTTAAAATTTGTTGAGACTTGCTCAATATGATGAAGCATGTTGTCAATCTTAGAATATATTCTGTGTGCAGACAAGAAGAATGTATATTCTGTGGTTGTTGGGTGATATGTTCTGTAGATGCCTATTTGGTCCAGTTGGTCAAGTGTCATGTTTAAATCCATAGTTTCTTTGTTAGTCTTCTACCTTGATTATGTAATGCTGTCAGTGGGTTATTGAATTCTCCAACTATTATTCCGTGGTTGTCTAAGTCTTTTAAGCCTTTTCATAGGACAAGAACTTATTTTATGAGTCTTGGTGCTCCAGTGTTGGGTGCATCTATGTTTAGAATTGTTCAATCTTCTTGTTGAATTATACCCTTTATCATTGTGTAATGTCTTTCATTGTCCTTCTACATTTTTATTGGCTTAAAGTCTATTTTATCTTATATAAAAATAGTGACTTCCTCTCTTTTTCTTTTCTGTTTGCATGGTAGAGCTTTCTCAACCCTTTACTTTAAGCCTATAAGTGTCATTACGTATGAGGTGGGTCTCTTGAAGAAAACAGATAGTTGGGTCTTGTCTTTCCATTCAGTTTGCCACTGTACATCTTTTAAATGGAATGTTTGGCCGCACTTAATTCAAGGTTAGTATTGATGTGTACGGTTTTGATCCTGTTAGCTGGTTGTGCAGTTGCTTTAAAGTGCCTGTGGGCTATGTGCTTAGGTGTGTTTAGTGGTGGCAGGTGTTTTTTTGATTCCATGTTTAGCACTCTCTAAGGACCAGTTGTAAGGCTGGTTTCTTTGAAACAAATTCCCTCAGTGTTTGCTTATCTGAAAAGGATTTTATTTCTCCTTCACTTATGAAGCTTAGTTTGGTAGGATATGAAATATTTGATTGGAATTCCTTTTCTAACAATGCTGAAAATAGGCCCTCAATCTCTTCTGGTTTATAAGGTTTCTGCTGAGAAGTTTGCTGCTAGCTTCATAAGGTTCCCTCTGGATGTGACTTGACCTTCTCTCTGGTTGACTTTAAGATTTTTTCATTTGCATTGACCTTGATGAATATAATGACTATGTTCCTTGGGGATGGTGGTCTTACATTGTATTTACCTGGGGTTTTCTGTATTTATTTGCATGTCAACTTATCTAGTGAGATTAGTGAAATTTTAATGGACTACATCCTCAAATATATTTCCCAAGTTGCTTATTCTCTCTCAGGAATACAAAGGAGTCTTGGATTTTGTCTCTTTATATAATCCCATATTTCTTGGAGGTTTTGTTCACGTCAAATCTTCTTTTTCTTATCTTTCTTTTTTTTTTTTTGGTCTGTGTTGATTCAAAGAGCCAGCCTTCAAGCACTGAGATTATTTCCTCAGCTTAGTCTTTTCTGTTTTTAATACATCTAATTGCATTATGAAATTCTTGTAGTGAATTTTTCTAGAATTTCAGGTTTTTTTTTTCTTAAAATGGCTGTTTCTCTGGATTATTTTACTGAATTCCTTGAATTCACTGGATTGGGTTTCAATATTCTCCTGAATCTTGATGAGTGTCCTTGCCATCCAGATTCTGATTTCTATGTCTGTCATTTCAGTCATTTCAGACTGGTTAAAAACCATTGTTGGGGAGTGAGTGGACTCATTTGGAGGTAAGGGGACATATTGGCCTTATGAATTAGCAGAGTTCGTGTGCTGATTCTTTCTCATTTGGAGGGTTGGTGTTCATTTAACTATGATATAAGTTGAGTATAGTCACTTTGCTTCATTTCTGGATGGTTTCTGAGGGCAAGGGCTTTGCATAGGATCTTGATGTACGGGTGAATTGTTGTGCTTTGTTTCACAGGCATATATATTATTAGCAGGATAATTTTGTTTTTGTAGTTTGGGCTGTGATCCAGTAGACGGTACTTAAGACTAATGGCTTATGGGTACACTAATACCCAACTATACCACTTTGTGTATTTCATTCAGTTTGCAGACGTGCTTTGTGGTTGAGGGGAGCTACATTACTCCCTCACCAGGTCTGCTTATGGCCCATGGGGGCGCCCCCTTCAATCACTGGCACCATGTCCACATTTCTTTTGTTAGGTGCTCTGGGCCATGGGGCTCCCTTAGGGAAAGGCTGCAGCAGGGAGGTATGCCAGTCTTTCTGGAATGGTTCTTCAGAAGGAAGCTCACCCAACTTCCACCCTGGCCCAAGAACCAGTGCATCTCACCCGTTGCAGTGCTTTTAAGATGGGGGCTCCTTCCCTGCTCAGGTGCAGGCTACAGAGCTTGGCTCATTCTCCCCAGATTTGTGGTGCATCCCTGGGGGCATCCCATGGCTCAGGATTGGATTCTGGCTGTGCTGAGGGATCTGATGTGCTCTTGGGTTACCAGGAAAGTATTCATGTGGAACAATGCACTCAGGCTGAACTGCAGAGGCTTCACTATGCACTTGTTTCTGCAGAACAGTTAGGCATGGACCCTATGGGGTCCAGTGGGCAGGAGGGGCCAGTGGGCAGGAGGGCTTATGGAATAGATGTGCTGTAGTTCCTCAGGGAAACTAGCCCTGCTCTTTCTTAGCTCGGAGGTCAGCTAAGACCAGTGCCTCCTGGAGGTGCATGGAGATCCCTGGGGCGTGGACGTCTATGGCTGCTCTCTGCTGGAGCTGCCCAGTGAACAAAAGCTCCCAGGCTCCATGCTGTCTGAAGGCTTGTCTCTGCCTGCTCCCTGGGAAGATCCTCTAGATAACTTATAAGTCCATGGGTGATGTGGGGTCCCCTGTAGCAAGGATCCCAGAGGTTCATGACAAGTGTAAGTCATCCTTCACTCACTTCTTTCCCAGGAACCATTCGGGATCAGGAGCTAGCCCTAGCATTCAGGTACCCTGCATGGGGTTCCCAGCTTCCTCCCTGTTCAGTCTCAGCTTCAGCATCACCTCTTCCTTGAGTTTAGGCATTTTCTCTCTGAAGACATTCCCAAATTATGGTGGTTTACTTGATAATTTGGTCTCTCTGAGTGGGAGCAGTGCCTCCTGGCTGCATCTAATCAGCCATCTTGTTCCCCCTTCCCCATGTTCTGCACTTCCAAAGATGTCTACAATGATCAACATTATCCAATAAATTGACTGAGCAATCATGCAATATAAGTATTTTGTAAAAGTGGAGAAAAGTGCAGAATGTGTTATACATTAATTTGAGTAATACAATAATATCAGATTCCATTTGTAGATAATTATTTTGGTAATATTTAATATGACCAAAGATAAGAGAAATAGCAGCAATGATAATACTTTATTATTTCTTAGTACAATAATATTTTAGACTTGTGGTTTGTTCTCTCCTCTCTTTCCATATATATATGGATATATAGATAGATACAGATATTTTATTTTGTGTTGCCAAAATAATCAGTCTGCTTAACTTATTTTTTCCCAATATTCTTACATTTCACCTAACAGACTTGCACTTCTTTAAATTTGCATTTCCTTCTTATTCTTTTTTAGTCTTTCCCCAATTTGCTCCTCTTCTATTTTTAACATATTTGATTTCTTTTTTTAAATTCTAGAAATTATTTTTTTTTTAAATCTGAATACAAATCTCTTTGTCCTCTGCTATTTTCCACTATTCAGTCTGTAAGAACTACTCATTTCCACCATATTAGAGCTGAACTACTCCAATGTCCCTATTCTCAACCTGGTGTCTATAAGGCCAGTGAACAATAGCAAATTCAAAACATCTTTCCAGAGCACACATCGGGACCAAGAATGTGCATCTTAAAATGTATAGTACAAAAAATTATGACATATAGATATGAATAGAGAGAGTATTGAAGGTGATCAGTGATCAGATTGTTTTTGTGTGTGTTACGTATGAGTGTGTGTGTGGGTACATGCATGTGCATGTGTGCCATTTTAATTTTAATTTAACAAGGAATCAATTAAAATTGGTGGGTGGAGGCTAGTTATTTATTCAAAGTATATCAAGATAGAGACAAGTAAATATATATAGTGAAAGATAAAACATCTATCTATATAGATGTAGGAATGCAAAGAAACAGTATGAAAACACAAATGGCAAATCAACTTCCTTAACTTCCTTAATGTTTATAGCCTATATCATTCTGCTTGTGAGTTTTAAATTTCATCATTGATTTAATGAAAGGCAAAGAAGAAACTACAAGGGAGGGTTAGAAAGCAGACCACACTGGGGATTCAGAAACTATGAACTATGGACTATCTGAACCAAGTTAGGAGATTTGGTGGAAGATATTTTTATCTACAGGGGGATGATTAAAGACGCTTAACGAATCTGAAATATATGACCAAAGGCTCTTTGCCAGCTCTTTTCCAGCTTGTTCTAGACCAGACAAAGAACTTCATTTAAAGTACAGCATGAGAAATGATTCTGATGAAAGGATTTGTTAAATGCTATTACAGAAGTCAAGTACAAGGTCCTCAAAGTCATTAATCATAGAATTTAGATTTACTCATTCATGGTTGTGTCTGCTTAGTCCTCCTTGTAACTTAGGTTTATTCCATTTTAGTGATTGTATGTGGTTTGCTTTAGAAAAAATTGCCTTAATGATCCAACTGGACCAAAATAATATGATCATCTTTAAAAGTCATTAAAATGACTTTCAAAATCTAAAAGTGAGTGAATCAGTGATCATAAGGACATTCAAATATGGCGTCTCAGGCCTCATCAAATCCATTGATATGATATTTTTCTCTAAAACGGTAATATTTAGGCCAAAATGGTTCAAGCTATTTTGATCATTTATTTTTTTATCTGCTCTGGGACCCTGGGCCCAATGTCTTACTGAGTAAAAATCAATTGCTAGTAATTATACTAAATTAAGTACACAACATTGGAAATCAGAAAACAACCTGATCCTTGAGCCAATCTTCAATACACTTATGGTGCTGAGTCTTACTTTCCTTAGCTGTAAAATAAGAGGATTGGACTAGATTCCTACAAGTGGTTGCTCCCATGTTAAATGCTTTAATCCTAGGAATCTTCTGTATTTAAAAATCCAAAAGAGCTGTATTAAAGGATAGTGTGACAATGTGAATATGGACATTGTAGAGAGTTTTAGACAAGTCTTAAATGTTTACAATATAGTCATCCTGCTACATAAAAGTTTGTCTCCCAGAAGATATTTCTAAATCATTATTTGGCCTGCCTTGGCTCTGGGATAGACCAAACAAGCATCATGCATGAATTGTGCATGCGTGTAAAGCACACAGAAACATGTTATTAGAAAGTAGTCTTTAACCTAAATAGAAAATCAGTAAAGTAGCATTTTAAATTATCTTATAGCCTGATGAAAATTCAATTAGAACATGACACAGAAACATTTAGGAAATGAAGAAGTTTTCTAAGTGCCTTAAAAAAGGAAAGTGAGATTGACTCTTCCTATGTTCAAGAAGTATTTGAGAGAGTTATGCGAAATGGAAGAGGCCTCAGATGTGAATTAGCTATTGATATACTAGAGTGTTTGTCTTTGAGATGTTTTTCCCCAGTAATAGTACCTAGATTGCTTAAAGAAATTACCAACACACTTAAAATCTTACAAATTCACTAGATGAGTAGAATAGAAGACCAATGAATCATGCTTTTAATGAATTTATTTCAACTTTGTCATCATTTTCTACTTCACACTTCTTTTTTCCACATGTATTTTATAGCGAAAACACACAATTTTTCCATGTGGGTGAGAATTTGAGTTATAGCCACAATATTATTGTTGAAGTTTGTTTAGTTTCAAAGTGTTTCCAATAAAATGACTCTGGTAGTATGTTACAATATTGTGAAAGAAGAAGAATAATGATCATTAAAAACAGAGTAATGAACAAAACCAGAAGCCACAAAGAAGTCTTTCCAAGAGAGCATTTCCAACATTGTATTTAAGGATGAATATATTCTTATATTTCCTTATATGGAGAATAATATATATGACATTCTGGAAGAAGAATAAAATAACTAAAGAGAGAGAGAGAGAGAGAGAGAAAACAAACCAAACACAGAATGTAATTATTTTTGTTACTGTTCAAATTATTATGATGGGAGTTTCACAATAATATTTAACAAGCCCAAGCTTCAGACTTCATCACACCTGGGTTCAAAACCTGAGCCCTAGGAGCTTGGTCAAAAGCCTCAATCTCTATGAGTCTGTTTGCTCATCTATAATATGTGGATGGCAGTTCTGAATTTGCATTACAATTAAGTGAACTCACAAAACCAAATCAGTTCCTCTTAAGTGAGAAAAAGTGGCAAACTTTGTTGTTACTATTTTAATATTTATTATGAATATTTTTACTTATTACCTTTTTCAATATCTATAATTAGAAAATAAAAATATTTCCATTTCAAAGCATTCAATAATAGCTCTGTGAGCTTATAAAATGCTTCCTTGAGTTTCTTTTGGTTTGGTAAACATTTGTTTTTAACCTTCATTGAGATTGCTCTGGTTTTCAATATGATAAAGTGTAGGTCTCTATTTTAAACATCTTTGCTGAGAAGATATGTAGCTATGTGATTTGCAAAATGCACAGCTTGTAGGTCTTGTAACTTTAAAACATTTCCCTTCTCTCTGCCTGCAGCCCTTCACGTCTCCGTTTCTTGGTCACCAGTTGAGTACAAACTCTCTCATTTTAAAATGTTATCTATGTAAATTCGTCTGCCACAGCTGGACAAGATGCATTCAAGAGTTTTTCTGTTTCCTGTGTGGTGAAGCAGCTTTCCCCTAACGACTATTTCCCATCAGTACCACAAAGACCTACCTTCTTAACCACTGTTTCAACGGTTTCTTACCACTTCCACCTTTCTATAGAACGTTTCATTTGGAAGGAGGGTCACAAATACTTGTTCACTGGGCTGTTCAGACTGATAACATCTCTTGGGACTTGAACATTGATGCACAATTCTCATCTGGAAAAAAAATTCAACTGTCAAACATTGGCAAATAATACCAGAAATGAAAACAAACTCTTTTCTGTCTCAGTGTCACCATAAAATAATTTGCTTTGCTCTCTTAGAAAATAAAATTCTTTACCTTTTTTCTAAAAATCAAAGTAAAGACATTTCCTTATTTATCTGTTTTGCTTACTTACAAAAATTGTTAATATATTTGGATTCTAAGCATGTGTTTTACTGATAAATTCATTACATTTTTAGTAAAACTTGAGACCTAAGAATAGAAAATCAAATGAGATTGACAAACATGGTAACATAGGCTTATTTTTTTAATAAGGAATGAGAGAATTCTAGTACTTTATTCTAATAAAATAATGTCAAGACTTTTCTTTACATGTTCAAGATTTTTCATCTAAAAAAAGACCCATGTTAATTATTAACTGCAGAAACAAATTACAAGTGTTATGTTTACCTTTCTTATACAGAAATAATAATATAGTCTTCAAAAATCATAATGATTTTACCTGCTCATTTGTAAAATACTAAATGTATTTGAATTATTTTTCATAAATTAAGGAATTATAAAAGTTTAACTGTCATTTGTACATTATATCTTGATCTTTTCATTCATTTTTATTTTCTGGATTTATGGTCTTTGTTCTTATGGTTTTCATTGTATTGTATGTTTCCAAGATATTTTCAAATAGAGTTTTAACTGAGTGATGCTAGATTAGAACATTTTCTAGTTCAAAATATTTGATGATTCAAAATTATGTTACGGCTTAATATTACCCCTGCCCTCAATAAGCACACACTGATAAGCAACGACGTGTGTGGAATAAAAATGACAAGAAAGTGTGGCTGTGCCATAGCAAAAGGCAGAACTGAGAGCTAATGTTTATTACTTCTCTAAGCACCAGAAAGTGTGTACTAAAGAATACTAGGTTTTTAGACTATGAATAGGTGTTCCACATACAACTGCAGACATGCCAATATCTACTGGAGTAAGATGGATAATTCTTGCTGAAATAAAGTTAAGTTGGTATCTTTACACAGGTCTTCCCATAGACTTTGATGTGTTAACACTCTGAATGTCCCAGAGGAGGATATGGTGCAGATCTCTTGAAGCACCTCCTAAAACTACGAAACACCCTTCGGCCCTATTAATATGTAAAACAAATATTGGCAAATTATTGATTAAGAATCTGCTTATGCTGTTTTTCTGTACATTTAAGTAACCACAAATTGTGTTTTTTCTTTCACAATATGTCACTTCCTTTCCATTCTCAGTGTCCCCACCCTAGTTTGGGCTTTTACCTCTCTCTGCCCACCTCTAGTTTCTCTTCTTGTTCCATCCTATGAATTTCATCATATTAATCTTCTTAATGCAGCTCTAACAAGAACACAAATTTCTGTGAATATTTGCCACAGCTTCCTTTATGAAGAGCAAAAATCTTTAAAAATGTAATCTGATATGCAGGGGTATCTATAATGCAATCCCAACCAACTTTCTAACATTTATTTTCAAATGACAGTGTTTCTTGGCCCACTTGTTTGATGAATTGACCTGGTCACCAGTCATGTCAGAAATTTCTTTTCTCTGATCTTTTGATCACATTAGTCCTTTGTCTGGAATATGCTCAACCAGCTTGCTCCTATTGAGATCCAGTGTAGTCCATTCCTTGGTTCAAATTGAAATGAAATTTCCAGCATGGAACTCTCAGATCCTTCCAACAGGATACAGCCTTCCCCTCATCTGAAACTCCATAAAAGTTTCTTAGAAAACTTTTGAGGTATGTATCACATCTGTGTGTAGTTGCCTCAGTTGCCTGTCTAAAGTGTAAAAAGGTTTGAGATAGGAGATAGAACATCGGGGAGAGATTTCTGCTAGGAAGTCCATAGCTTTAGGCAGTGGTCAGTTTATATAAGAAGCGAGTGCAGGGGCAATCATCTGATGAGTTTATTATTCTGATAAAGTAAACGCTAAAACATTTCAGAATCACTTCTTTAAGAGAACAGCTATAAGACATTCATATTATCTTCAGCAAAACAGCTATTATTTTATATACTTTATTGAATATACCAAATTTAGAGTGTGTTTTTCAAATATTTTATATACCTTCATATTTGCTTTTATTCTTTGAACAGAAGATAGAAAAAAAATTCCTAGTCCAAAAGAGTACATCTTCTTTGCCTGCTTTTACTAGCGCTATTGCAGTCCTTCAAGACCCTAAACCATGCTAGCCCCAGATAGGTATGTTAACCTTAAAGACAGCTTCTAGGAAATGCTTGAGTGCATCACATCTAAAAATCTCTATTTATGAACATTAGACATTATTGTGATTTTTAAATTTCCCTAAGACAAAAATAAACTAAAATATTTTAAGTAGAAAATAAATAAATACATATAAATAATTTTACATTAAAGCAATTAAGAAAGTTTCTCCCTAAGACAGCAGTAATTTCAGGGCAACTATGGAGCCCTATCAGGACTGAAAGACCATCTTACATCTAGGATAATCTGGTCATTAGAGTTGTGGAGGGGAACTCACAGACACGAATCAATATTTCTAATATGTAATACTTTATGCTGTAGACCAAATCTTTACAACAATTCTGTTCTCTTCCAAACAGCAGTTGGGACACAGATCCTGAGTTATACTTGAGGAACCTTCAGCAAGAGCATTACGATAGATTCCCAACAACTAGAATCCTTTCTTGGAATTCATAATGAAAAGAAAAGACCTGCTTTTAAACCTTTCTCTCAGCTTTTACCTTAGGTTCACAATAGACATGATTTTAATGGAACTAATGTGTCCATATCCAAGGTTCTTCTCCCATCCTTAATTCAAAGCAATTTTGATAAAAGTAAAGGTGAGTTAGCTATATGGATTTGAGCTCATATAAGTGAACGCTGACTTCAGAGCTACAATTTACATGTAGTAAGGCTTTATTACTTCTGGTCTATCTACTGTCATGTAACTGACAGGTGGTAGGTTAATGTATGTAGAACACACACGTGTGTATTTGATATACTTCCTGCTAATGCGCATGCAGATTATTCAGACATCTGGAATCAATTTAACAATTGTGTGAACTTTACGTAAATAGCCATTATCCAACTTAATGATTTTAGTGGTTGCAGTTGCCAGGGTTGTCAGTGGTCCTGGCATAGGAAATTTGAATTGAAGAAGATTACTTCCCTTTGGGCTCTTTCACTAGAAGAGCAGTTTGAATCAAAGAGAAAAATACCTGCTCAAACTCATTATCAACACTGGATAATGGTAAATGGCAGCCTGTGGGAAATCTAAAGACAATTTAATTTATTTCTCTAATGAAGGGACCAGCATTATTATTTAAAATTAGTCCCTTATCTTACTTATACCTATTCTCTAGGCAAATATTTTATAATGGATTGTAATTCATTTCTTTTTAAATTTATACTATTTGTCACTTACTATTGCTGCCCTGAGTGACTTGTACAATATAAATGATTTGGAGGTAAAACCAAGGAATGATATGGTTTAGGCAGGCTTCTAATTTGATAAAAATAATCCTTTGATGTCTAAAATTTTTTTTATACTATGCTGACCAAAAAGAGTGTGGGAAAATATTGCCTCTTTGTTTATTTATCCCTAATCAATTATAGAAAGTTATCAAACAGGCTTGACTATTTCATTTTTGGACAATTAAATGTCACTTAATCTCTATGTTTTTTAAAGATAGCCAAGAAGAAAAAGAACAGTGCTAAAAATAAGTGAGTTAAAATTCAGATGGAATTTTGATTTTAAATAATGAATAAACATTAATTTTAAAATTTAGAAAGTCCAAATAATTTAGGGGGAAGATAACATTGAGTCTCAACAAATGATATTTTACTCAGCCAGCAAGAGCAACTATAAATGTAGAAATTGTAAATATCATTAGACTTCTGCAAGGATAATCATTAAGCAGAAATCTACCGATTACTAAACAATTTATTCCACTTGGGTCCTATAAAAATTTATCCAAATTGTGGATTTTTAAAAAAATTTCGGATCCAGTTATACTACCCTATTATATAACGACAAATTTCTTGCTTAAAGATAAAGGTAACACCAAGAAAAGACCTCTAACTTTACAAATTATTTAAATATTATTATTTAATGACCTTGTTTTTTCATGCAAAATTATTTTCTTAATTATATCTTTAGATAACATTCTCCCAGAATGAACTCCTAGTATTGTTTATGCCATCTTTCAAAATAGAAATCCAAATTATAGCCTTCTTTTGCTATTTCTCAAATACAGCTATCAGCTTTCAAACAAATTGTTGCCCAGGATTCTCAGTCTACCAAACTGTGAGATAAATGGGGCTGGCAGTGGTGGATCACAGTTGTAATTCAGGTAGTTTGGGAGGCAGAGGTGGGAGGTTCACTTGAGCCCAAAGTTCGAGAGCAGCCTGGGCAACATAGTCAGATTCCTGTCTCTACAAAAAACTTAAAAAATTAACTGCATATGGTGGTGTGCACCTGTAGTCTGAGCTACTAAAGAGGCTGAAGCAGAATGATTGCTTCAGTCCAGGAGTTCAAGAAGGCAGTGATCTGTGATCACATCGCTATACTCCAGCCTGGACAACAGAGTGAGATCCCATCTCTATTTTAGAGAGAGAGAGAGAGAGAGAGAGAATTTTATGCATATATAAACTATTGAAACCTAGTGGAGAAAAGGAATAAGCAAGGAATACATCTTTTTTTAAGTCCTTAGTAGTCTCTCACTAAACGTGTTAGTTCATAGTTTGGAACCGCCTTTGGTGCAAATCATCCCTTTAATTTTAGATTCCAGTCTTTAGTATTTTCTTAAAGCATATGCCACAACATACTACCAAAATTAGAATGCAGAACAACAGTGAAGAACAAATAAATTTCAATTTAAAATAGTGTAAAAAAATATATTATCCTAGGTCTTATTTTAATTCTAATTTATTTGATGTAGCTATTGTATTAGATGAAATGGACTAAAAGAATATAAAGTGATATATTCATCTATACATGATAGCATAGATTCATTTTTAGGTTCTAGCAAGTAGCTTAACAAAGCTACTACTTTTGTTGCAATAATTAATATTTTAAAATGAGGAGAAAGTCTTTGTTGCTTAAGTTGACATACACTTCATACCTAACGTGCAAGTAACATGCAGCATTGCTCAGAATTAGCCTTTCTACATATAAAGTAAAAATAACGACCGATATTAGTGAATGTTACCTATGTGGCAGTCAATTTATATATTTGATAATTTATCATTTAGAGAAAAACCGAGGCTAGAAGAAACTAGCTTGAATATAGGTCAGACTTTTTACATTAGACTCAACCCTGCTTGCTCCATGTATTTAGATGCCAAATTGAGCAAAAGGAGGAGGCTTCTCTCAGATGAAGGTGGTAGCCAAGGGGCTCTTGCCACCCACAGCGCTGAGAAGATCAATACATGGCACTCATAGACCCATTTGCAGTGAACCAGCAGGGAATGTGGCCTACAGTACATTAATCTCTATTCTTCAACACAGTAGTCACATTTTAGACATTTGTCAGAGAGTTCAACCATAAAATGACCCACTTGAGATATCTAACACTTCAAAGATGCAGTCTAAAAATGGACCTATTTCTCATTTTGAAATTATCAAAGCTTTAGTCCTGTTTTAAGATTGAGCTTTCATTCATTTAATTTCTTTTCAGGCCCACTCTGAAGCACGGTGCTGAACCTAAGAACACTTTCAATCTAGATATGTAATGGGCATTCCTTCAACACATTAATCCTGGATTTATTTATAGTGCTTCTGCTATGTGCCGGGCATGGCTTTAAAGTTATAGAAGAAAATAAAGCAAGTCCCTGACCTCAGGAAGCTACATTCCAGTGACAGACACCTGTTTCTCTTTCCATGTAGGCACTTGATTTTCTCTAATAAACCAATACGCATGATGAAGCACACATAACAGAACAATATTACAAAATATTAAGCAGGCTTCGCTACCCACCCATCCTATCTACCCCTGCAACACACACACATTTTCTTTCAAAGCAGTGATGCTCCCCTTCCCCACTCCTTTGAGACTACAGAGCTTGACACTCCCATTGCTCCAAGGGAGAGGTATTATGACAGAGCCAGAAAATCATGATGTCAGAAAACTATTGGCTTTATGAAAACATGAATGTCCAAGGTTTAAGAGAGAAGAGCTGGAAAAGTGCAAAGCATTTTCCTCTGCTCTAAATGGAGATGAGATTAAAATTTTAAAAAAGGATAAATGAAAAACCACCTCTGAAAACTTGGAGAGAAAGAGAATGGGAAAAGAAAACAAGAAAGTCAGACTCAGGTGAGGGTCTCTTGGAAGAGCTGAGGCCTCAGCTCCAGGAGATGAATGGTAGAATGCTGGGAGAGAGCTAAGGAATTCAAAGCAGAAAAGACTTTGCCATCTTCTGAAAGGGAAGAGATATGTGAGAAAAGTTGTAGAGAATCCTGAACCATGGTAATAGTTGACATGAAGTATATGCATACTGAATCCAGATGAAACCTGATCCAGCTCCCTGGTCTCTCATTTTGCAGAGTGTGCATTTTGCAGAGCATCTCAAAATGACTTCTGCCTTTTAAAGGGTGAGAAATGTAGGGAGAGAGAAATTAGGCTGAGCAAACAGAGAATGTGTGGGCTGATGGCAACTTGGACAACTCCGTGGGGGCAGAAAGGGCCAGCAGAGAGTGATACACCCTGTGGTCACCAACAGACCTTTGGTGTCCAAGGACTCAGTGTTCTCTCACCCATCTCTCAACAACTTTAGGACTCAATATCCCTAAATTAGATGCATTCAAGGGAGAAGAGTTTTAAGGAAAATCTGAAATGACTGAGTTTAAACCTTTATTTCTTAAACTTACTCAAAATTGGTGACTATTACATCTTCTGATATGAATCACATAAGGTCTTTAAAGAGAGATTTGTTTGAATTATATACAAATTTAAAAATTATATTTTTATACCTAAATGCTCCATGAAATACACTGTGCATGTTACAAATATAAAGCAGGGGGCACTGCATATAATATTATCATTAAAGTTGAAGTTTAGATGACAGAGTCAAAAGGCATTCATCAATATTTATGCTTTGCTTTTCAAATGAACTCAACTATCCTCTTATTTCACTGACAAAAATCAGTGTGAGTTATTAGTCTTATTTCAACATGATAGCATTAAAAATATTGGCTTCCTGCATGGTTCATAATAATACTTTCAATTTCAATTTCAATACTTCACTTAGGAAAAGGTGGATAAAAACTTTTCTTATGTCAACTCATTAGTCTTTGAGAGTTTTAATTAATAAAATATTTCCAACTAATATTTTTATAAAAGATCTAACATGATTCTCCTTGTGAACAAAGGACAATTTAGGAAAATACGATAAAATTCCCACTTTATTTTTGGTTTCTTTTTTGATCTACTTACTAACATCATGTAGAAATAAGATATTACTTATTAATAAAATAAATTATGCTTTGAAATAAAATTCTTTCACAGATTTAACACAGGCCTGTGACTTTAATGGGGTAACTCATAGATCTCTAGACACCCAGGCAGGGTTAACTGAGAAACATTCAAACAAAATTTCTGCCACAGATTGCTTATACAACCAAACAGTGGAAAGAATAAAAGTACTTTTGGGGTTTATATCTTTTGGCTCAATGGGTGACATATTTAGGTACTAAACAAAGAAATGCAATTCTTTGTGGTTTTTTTTTTTTTAAAAAAAAGGCACTGGATCATTTTAGATTAACAAAAGCAAAGAGGATTAATGCTGCTTTTAATCAGAAAGAAATTTCAGCTTTACCAGACTCTCTTTATTACGGAAAATTCAGACCACTTCAGACAGAACCAAACATGATTACAAATAAATCACTCCTTTTCTTCATGGCTGTTTACTAATGTGTTGTATCAAACAAATAAACAAACACACACATAAATTAAATGTTTACTTCCTCTAGGTGAAAAAATCTCAATATCGGTTTTTACAAATATTCTATTTCTGTCATGATTTCCAGATTTTCACTCAGATAGTCCTATGATTAATGTTCTTTAGTTTGTGAAGGTGCTGCCCAGCACTGGATAGGCCATTAAAGAAGTGCTCTGATCATTGCAGAACAAAATGCAACAAAAGCCTATCTCAATCTGAATGCCTCCTGTCCACTGATGCAATTTAAGACTGAATTAGCTTTTTATGAAGTCAAATCACATTTTAGAGATGTATTATTGCCAAAAAACCAGTGTCTCTTTCACATGTCTGCCTTGCCCATCCTGCACTAATGCAAACAATTTCTGTTTGTTTGTTTTGGACTAGATATAGGACTCCACATTGATAAGCATAGTTTTTATTATCTATTCAGAATTCAGCAAATTAAAAATCAATTTGGAGGCATAATATGGAGGCTATCTAAGGACAGTATTGAGTGAGAAGAACCAAGGCATAGTCACATAACACTGGAAAAACGAGCCAGAATTCAATCCTGGCTCTGTTACAAGCAAGCTCAGTGGCCCTATGTCAATCATTTCACCTCTCTGGGCATTGGTTTCCTCATCTATACAATCAGTGGTTTGAAACTGTGTGATCTTAGCTTCAGTATAATTCTAAGATGGTATTCTTCTCTAAGTTTCACCTTATTAATTTTGTACTATGACTAATGATATGGTTTGGCTCTGTGTCCCTACCCAGATTTCATCTTGAATTGTACTCCCACAATTCCCACATGTTATGGGAAGGACCCAGTGAGAGAGAATTTGAATCATGTGGGCGATTTCCGCCATACTGTTCTCTTTGTAGTGAATAAGTCTTATGAGATATGATGGTTTTATCAGGGGTTTTCTCTCTTACATCATTGTCATTTCCTCTTGCCACCACCATGGAAGAAGTGCCTTTCACCTCCCACCATGATTCTGAGGCCTCCCCAGTCATATGGAACTGCAAGTCCATTTAAACCTCTTTTCCTTCCCAGTCTCGGGTATGTATTTATCAGCAGCATGAAAACAGACTAATAAAGTAAATTGGTACCAGTCATGGGGTGTTGCTGAAAAGATACCCAAAAATGTGGGAAGCAACTTTGGAACTGGGTAACAGGCAGAAGTTGGAACAGTTTGGAGGGTTCAGAAGAAGACAGAAATATGTGGGAAAGTTTGGAACTTCCTAGAGACTTGTTGAATGGCTTTGACCAAAAGCCTGATAGTGATATAGACAATAAGGTCCAGGCTGAGGTGGTCTCAAATGGAGATGAGGAACTTGTTGGGAACTAGAACAAAGGTGACTTTTGTTATGTTTTAGCAAAGAAACTGGCAGCATTTTGCCCCTGTCCTAGGGATCTGTGGAACTTTGAAGAGAGATGATTTAGGGTATCTGGTGGAAGAAATTTCTAAGCAACAAAGTATTCCAGAGGTGACTTGGGTGCTGCTAAAGGCATTCAGTTTTAAAAGGGAAGCAGAGTGTAAAAATTCAGAAAATTTATAGCCTGACAATGCGATAGAAAAGAAAATCCCATTTTCTGAAGAAAAATTCAAGCTGGCTGCATGAATTTGCATAAGTAACAAGGAGACAAATGTTAATCCCCAAAACAAGGGGGAAAATGTCTCCAGAGTATGTCAGAGACCTTTGTGGCAGCCTCTCCCATCACAGACCTGGAGGCAGAGGAGGATAAAATGGTTTCATGGGAAGGGCCCAGGGTTCCCGTTCTGTGTGCAGTTTAGGAACTTGGTGCCCTGAATACAAGCCACTCCTTTTGTGGCTGAAAGGGGCTAACATAGAGTTTAGACTATGACTTCAGAGGGTGCAAGCCCCAAGCCTCAGCAACTTCCACATGTGTGGAGCCTGATGGTGCACAGAAGTCAAGAACTGGGGTTTGGGAACCTCTGCTTAGATTTCAGAAGATGTACGGAAATGCCTGGATGCCCAGGTAGAAGCTTGCTGCAGGGGTGGGGCACTCATTGAGAACCTCTGCTAGAGCAGTGCAGAAGGGAAATGTGGGGTTGAAGCCCCCACACAGAGTCCCTACTGGAGCACCACCTAGTGAAGCTGTGAGAAGAGGTCCACCATCCTTCAGACCCTAGAATGGTAGATCCACTGGCAGTTTACACTGTGCACCTGGAAAAGCCACAGACACTCAACACCAGCCCATAAAAGAAGCTGGGAGGGGGGCTGTACCCCACAAAGCCACAGAGGCAGAGCTGCCCAAGACCATAGTAACCCACCTCTTGCATCAGTGTGACCTGGGTGTGAGACCTGAAGTCAAAGGATATCATTTTGGAGCTTTAAAATTTGACTGCCCCACTGGATTTTTGGACTAGCATAGGCCCTATAACCCCTTTGTTTTGACCAATTTCTTCCATTTGTAATGGCTGTATTTACTCAATATCTGTAACCCCAATTGTATCTAGGAAGAAATTAGCTTGCTTTTGATTTTACAGGCTCATAGGTGGAAGGGACTTGCCTTGTCTCAGATGAGACTTTGGACTGTGGACTTCTGGGTTAATGCTGAAATGAGTTAAGTCTTTGGGGGACTGTTGGGAAGGCATGATTGGTTTTGAAATGTGATGACATGAGATTTGAAGGGGCCAATGTTGGAATGATATGGTTTGCCTCTGTGTCCCCACCCAAATCTCACCTTAAATTGTACTCCCATAATTCCCACATGTTGTGGGAGGGACCCAGTGGGAGATAATTTGAATCATGGGGGCAGTTTTCCCCATGCTATTCTCATGGTAATAAATAAGTCTCATGAGATATGATGGTTTTATCAGGGGTTTTCACTCTTGCATCTTCCTCATTTTCTCTTGCTGCACCATGTAAGAAGTGCATTTCACCCCCTGCCATGATTCTAAGGTCTCCTCAGCCATGTGAAACTGTAAGTCCAATTAAACCTCTTTTTCTTCCAAGTCTTGGGTATGTCTTTATCAGCAGTATGAAAACGGACTCATACAACTTTACTCTATTTTTAAATCTTAGCTTTTTTCATCCGACTTTGCTTTTATAAGTGTACCTTTATTTTTATCCAAGCCATTGATTAAAATGTTGAATAAGACAGTATCTAATGCATGTCACAAGAAACCTAACTCAAGGCTGACAGTGATTCAAAGCTTGGTATTCTTTGGGTGTGGTTATTCATAACTAGAATAATAATTTTATTATTATTCTTTCAACATTCACTCGTTTTATCTGCAGGAATATCTTGGAAAACTGATTAAATGTCTTTCAGAAATCAAGATATATTCCGACAGCTCAAGTCAGTGTGCATGTACAGATCTCTGAAAATTAACCTTGAAGGAAGCTGAGAAAGTTACACTTTATCTCAGTGTTAGATTATAGTAAATGGGTGACTCAGAAGGTACTCTATAGAAGGAAAAAATATATTTGAGATAGAGATCTTTTGCCCCCACAATCCTCCCCTTCACACACACACACACACACACACACACACACACACAATTCTGTTTATTCTTACTCCTGATATAGTTACAGGCAGAACACTATCAGTGAGTCAGGTTTGGTAGAGATGAAGTGACTGGGAGCAGGTGAAACTGTGTCATACACAGTGAAATCTGAGACTGGTCACACTCAAGCAACACATCATGTGTTTGTTTCTACAACAACATCTACAACACATCATGTGTTTGTTAGTAGAAACATGGGTTAGTAGAAACACATCATGTTAGTGAGAATCTAAGAGTAGAGAAACTCCCAAGGGCAATGCCAGATCAGCTTTCCTCAGTAGGTAAGAAGAGGCTACAGTGGCTAGAACTAGTGTAGGCACTCTGAAGTTATTTCCAGGTGGGCAAGATGCAAGATGCATTTTTGTAGCTGAGGTCCAGAGGAGCTGGATAATTTTAACTACTCAACAGATGAAGACAGAAATGGGATCACATATTTCCAATTGTGTTCATCATACCTGTGATATTCTCCTGCTACACAGTCTAGCTCAATCTGTACAAGCCACGAAAGCCACAGAGGGATGAACAGGAATTTAAGGGCAACTGCCTCAATAAGGAGTCACAATTTCTTTCCTACTGCAGAACTTCTAGCAGTTTTCAGTCCAGGAACCACTGATGGGAGGAGAGACCAACTCCTCAGGGGAAGGACCCTACATTACCATTAAAAGTGTTTAGGTAACAATTCTCCAGTCTTTCCCCAAAAGGTCTGTGGCCATTTGCTTAGGTAATTGTTCACTAGGGAAAAGGGAACACTGAAATAGTTCAAGGACTGTTTCATGTAGGACTCGTGTTGACCTAGATAAACAGGGGCTGGAAGAAATACCATGGCCACTATATTAGATTAGGTATAAATGAGGGCTGAGTAATAAATTCAGGTTCTGGAACAGGTCCAGCTCACAGTGGGTCTACTAGGACCATGGATGATCATTTTCTCGGTCTTCAATATATAATTAAAGTAAGAACACCTTATTGTTGGGAAAAATCCCACTCTGGTTCCTTGGCCTGTGAGGTAGGGGATATTGTAAAAAGAAATGCCAAATGGAAGCCTCTGAAATTACCCTTGTACTCTACAGTCAAGAGAGTAAATCCAAAATAGTACCTTATTCTGGAAAAATAGCAACAATTAGTGCCATTATTAAAGACCTAAGGATCCATGGGAGGTAGTCCCGATGATATTGCCATTTATTCACCAACATAGAAAGTCAGATGGATCTTTGAGCGTGAGAGTGAGCTACCATAACTCAAGTAAATTTTTGCCTTAATTGTAGATGTTGTGTCATATATGATATCTTTTCTGGAGCAGTGGATTAGTTCGTTCTTACATTGCTTTAAAGATAAAGCTTCATTTTTATCTTTAAAGCTTTATCTTTAAAGCTGCATTGCTTTAAAGATTGCTTTTTATACCTGAAACTGGGTAATTTATGAGAAAAGAAGTTTAATGGTTCACAGTTCTGCAGGCTATACAGGGAGAGCAGGCCTGTCACGTGTAAGCAGGAGCAGGAGAATGAGTGGGGAGGTACCACATACTTTCAAACGACTAGATCTCACGAGAACTCACTCACTAGTAGGATTTGATCAGCTCACTATAGGAGTGTTACAGAAAGTAGATACCATGAGCAGAGATTTTGGCAGCAGCTGGGCCACCTTCTCTTTTTTATCTACTCCTATTTCAAGCTGTTTGACTCTGTTAACCCAGGAGACTTTGGAACTCATGGAAAGCTGGTATAATTGAGATATGACGTCTGTTAAAATCAGAGCAAAAAGAATTGTGGCAGGGCAAACTACTAGAGTAAAGCATTATTGCCTGGGCAAAAGGAAAATAAAGAAGTAGATTGTAGGATGACTCTAGCTTTCACAGATTTGTGGACTCATAAGAAGCAGCTTTATATCCTCTGGACCTATCCTACGATTCTTTCATTTTTTTTTTTTCCATAATTGCCATCTTATATTTTGGGAAACCACAAGAAGACAGGTGACATTCTTCTGACTGAATATACAAGGTGCCTCTGGCCCCTAGAATATTGAGAGGGTCAGTGATGAATGAGTTCTTCTGTCCCTAGAGGCTGAAAGAGTTCAGGGGAGCTAGGGAGTGAAGAGAATTCCTCCAGGTGCTTTGGCAAGAAACAGGCAACCCTCTAAACTGTGGGTGTTAGAACTATTCTGCTTTTCTTAGCAGTGGGATTCTAAACTCTTAGGAAACTCCAACCTCTAGATCTGAGCTGCATGAGACAAGAAGTCAGAAATAACAACCTATCTAAAATTTCCCACCAGTCAGAAAGGATGATCAGGCAGAATAATCAGGGCATATTTGCAGTGAAGCAAAACTGCTTGTGGGGAGAGATAAAAATATAAAATGTAGAATTCAGTACACTTGAGTTTTAAAAGTCTGTCTTGTGCTAAAACAATAGCAAAGCAAAATAAAACAAAAAATCATTATTTTAGGGGAAGCAATACAATAGTTGAACGAGAATGGCCAATATAAAAATCATATTAAGTAACTTAAGAGGTCAAGTACAAGTAACATTTCTAACGACAAAGCAAAACTATAGAGAGATGGTTATCATGAGGGAAAAGATAATATGACTGAAGACTAGATTCATGAG
The DNA here is from genome assembly GCF_003255815.1 of Theropithecus gelada. NCBI lineage: Eukaryota > Metazoa > Chordata > Mammalia > Primates > Cercopithecidae > Theropithecus > Theropithecus gelada. The sequence goes on from NC_037668.1 coordinate 166,737,944, forward strand.
ATACAATATAAATGATAGAATTTTCAGAAGAATAAAAACAGAAATAGGAGAGACAATAATTGAATAAATTATTTAAGAAAATTCCCCTGACATGAAGAAAAAACTAAAGTCTGAGCAGTAAAAGGACTTTAAGAGTTCTAAATAAAGAAACAAATCTAACATTTTATCCTGGTGAAATTCCTAAAGTCAAAAGTTTTTTAAATATAGACACCTCCAAATAGAAATAAAAGTTGTCTGCAAAGTTTGTAGAGAAGGTATGTTTGGCATGGTATTTCTTATTAGTAATAGTTGACACTAAAAAGGGAGAAAGGATTTATAACTCGAGAATTCTGTAACCATCTGAGATATTATTTAAGAGTTTAGAGTATGTACCACACAAATACCTTGCCTGAAAAAAATTACTTGAAAAAAGACTCGCAGCTATCAAAAGGGAATTCAAGAAATAAGAGGCAGAAGGAAGGTGGTGACTGATGTTCCTATCCGCCTATCCATTTGTTCATTCGTTCACCTATTTGTTTACTCATTCTCTCTTTTTCAATATATTTTTTCTATCTTAGTAAATAAAATCTAATAATAGGTTATTTAATGCTAAATTAAAAAATCTTGAGGCTGGCCAGGTGCGGTGACTCAGGCCTATAATCCCAACACTTTGGGAGGCCAAGGTGGGTGGATCATGAGGTCAAGAGATCAAGACCATCCTGGCCAATATGGTGAAACCCTGTCTCTATTAAAAATACAAAATTAGCTGGGTGTGGTGATGCACGCCTGTAGTCTCAGCTACTCGGGAGGTTGAGGCAGGAGAATCACTTGAACCCGGGAGGCGGAGTTTACAGTGAGCCGAGATCACCGCAACTGCACTCCAGCTTGGTGACAGAGCGAGACTCTGTCTCAAAAAAATAAAAATAAAAATAAAAAAATCTTGAGGCAGCCAGGTGTAGTGACTCACATCTGTAATGCCAAGACTGTGGGAGACTGAGGTGGAAGAATCACCTGAGCCTAGCAGTTCGAGGATGAAGTGAGCTATGATCGTGCCACTGCATTCCAGTATGGGTGACAGTACAAGACTCTGTCTTTAAAAAAAAAAAAAAGAAAAAATCTTAAAATTGAAATGGTATCTTGCAAAGAGTGGAGAGACCTAATATAATTCTTTCTAAGGTTTTCATCTTCCTTTGTTGTTGTTTTGAGGAATAAGAGAGAGATCAGAGAAAACTGAGTGTTGACTGAGTAAGACAGTCTATCTCAATTGGGAGCATAGTTGATCTTCTTAAAAGAATAGTAGAGTCATAGATATCTAATAAGGGCAAGAAAAAGGAAAACCATTAACAGAATGGAAAACCATAATTGAAACAAAAACAAACAAAAGGAAGGGTAACATAAATAGTAATTTGTTCAAATAAAACAATAAGAGAAAGAAAAAAAAAAAACCAAAAACTTAAGCCAGTAATAAACATGAGATATACTGATCTCTACTCTAAATGAGAATGGAATGAACTTTGCCATTAAAGGTAGACTCTCACATTCAGTAAACATAACACCAATGTACATAATGTTTACCCAGTCACACTTAAAACAATTGGTAAGGAGAATTAGAGAGTCAAGAAGTGAACAAAAGGATAAAAAAAAATGCAAAGAAAGAAAGTAGAAAACTTAAAGTTAATACCAAAAAAGGTGTCATTTAAGGCTAAAAGAAATGCAAGAAACATGAATGGCCATGATATAATGGTAAAAGCTATTAAAAATTGCAAAGTTTCAACAGTAGTCAAATAGTAAGCATTAAATTCTGTACCAGCATGAACAAAGTCATAGCTGAAATTATAAAGAAATATTACAGAGCAGGTCTTGAGCACGGGCAAACTCTCCATCTTGATGGAGTGGAAGCTCCAACTGACTTGAAATGTTTAAGGCAGAAAAGTAAGTTATTTTAACTAGTGTACTCAGTGTCTACATACAAACATGAAATGAAAATATGTCAAGACAAATCTTATTTACACATGTCTAGTTGAAGCATGCCCAAAGAGAATGTGTCATGAAAACCTAAGAAGAAAGACCATTCATTTATGTTAAGGGCCAAATAATAGATCTCGCAAATGTATACTTTTTTTTGTCACTTCTCCCTCCTCTGGTTCAGTGCTTCTACTTCCACCCAGATGCCCAGTAAACCATCTACCTACTCAAAGAGTCAGCCTGGAACTTTCTAAATGTTGTTCTGCAAATAATCTTGTCTTCATTCTATTTACTAGAAGGGGAAATGGAAGAGGGTTGACTGACTCCATTTAGAGCACTAATTTATCTTAATTCTTACAAATAATCAGATAATATAACTGCAATTGCCTTTTTGCCTACACATAAAGCTAACCTATTCAGACTGAAGAGGCAACATTGATTCTCTTTTCCTGCTTAAGAGTTAGGCTAAAATAAAACTATCTCAATCCATTCAGTTGATTGTTTAATGTATAACATGTAATATGCTTATTGACTTTTGTTCTTAGGGAAGAAAACTCTGCAGATTAAAAATGGGGAAGAAAACCAAAATGATTTATCTGGAACACACAATTGACTAAGGGATACACATATATACAGAGAAAGATTAAACAGCTTCTATTATAGCTAATCTATGAGACAGCATGTTTATGTCAAATAAACTTATTTACCTTCATGTTAACTTTTAAAATCATACTTAAAGTCTATCCCCAATTTCCATGTGCCTGAGAGGAATAATGGGAAGAAAATAGTACTTGTTATATTAACCATAAATTATAAATTTTACTTAAATTTATAAATTATAAATTTTACTTAAAAATTTTGAAGTGATATAAAAAACACAACATGAAAACAATGCATGTCATTATGTATGTTTCTGAGATACTCATCTGTTATGTGTCAAAACTTTTAAGTGGAAGAGAAAAATATAACAGATTTTTCAAGGGGGAGGAAAAAAATGAATTTTTACATGGGTCAGAATATACACGAACTGAAAGTAAAAATTAATCCAGATTCCCATTATCTTCACTTACATTATAATTCTTCATAGTTATATTTTCTAGAGAAAATAAAGGAAAAGTAGTTGGTAATAAAATGCTCAAGATGTATACTTTTTCCATTACTGCAAGACACCAAGTGGTCAAGGGCAAGGATGTTGTTCTGAATGGCAGGAGATGTGAATTGCATTCCCTTTTCCATTGCCAACTTGCCAAGTTGTCTTGGGTCAGCAAATTTATCTAACTAAGCCTCAGTTTCTTCAATTGTTAAATGATAGGGTTAGAATAGAGAAAAACTATAGTTCATTTCAGTCCTAAAATAATTATGGTTATGATGTCATAGCTAAGTAGAGACATTGGGGCAGCCTTTAATTATTGGTGGTGTTACTAGTGCTCAAGCCATATGGAACTTCTTTAACCTTGGCTATATCCATGATAGAACAATAGCTTGCCACTTAAAAGAAAAACTCTCCGAAATATTTCTCATGCTTGCTATTCAAGTTTATTTCCAAAGTTAACCGAAAGTCATTTTCCATAATGTTATTATTAACAAACTACATTGTCTTTAAGGAATAGTAATAAAGGTGACGCCAAATGAGAAAGAGATCCCCAAAGGGAAGATTCTTCCCAAATATTACCCTAAGAGTTGGATCATAAAATGGTTAGAAGTGGAAATTATACATATATAGTTTGAGCTTTTGAAAATTGAAGTCCGACAGTGTTTTTATTTTAATTTGGTGAAAAATGATAGTAGAAACTTAATGAGACATGTAGTCCTCCTCTTTGATTAAAAATATGCCAGATATTAGAACGACAAGCACAAATCCTTCCATTCATCTTTCACTTTCTTGTTTTCTAAGAAGAGAATGCAAACAACATGGATTTTTTTCCCCCCTGGTCCTTCTCTTATGTAGTACACGTAAGAATCTGGTGCTATCTAACTATTCCCTCAGCTTAAGCAATAATAATAATGAACATTTGTTGAGTGCTTATAATGTAAGTTCTAGCCTAAGTACCACACAAGTGTTATTTAATTTATTCCTTATAACAATCTAGAAGGTAGATATCATTATAACCTTCCATTCATAGATGAGGAAACCAAAGGTCAGAGAGGGCCCAGTGTTGCACAGATAGAAAGCACTGTGGCAGGCCACCTGGCTTCAGAGCATGCATGCTTAGCCACAACAGAATACTTCCTCTCCACCCTGCAGCACACATGGAAATAAAGACGTAAAAAACGTAAATGAAGTTCATTTGAATTATATAGATCCTTATTGGTAAGTTCTGAATAAAATTCTGGTGGCAAACTCCTTAAAGTTCCAATTCCAAGCACAGAGATGTTCATGGAAGGTTTTATATAACATGTGTAGAACCTGTCCATGGCTGGGTTTTCTTTTGTTCAGTTTTGGGTCTCAGCACCTACAAGACTACCTGGCATAGGGTGAGTAAACTCTGTGCATTTATTCTATAAATTAATATTTTAACATAGCATTGGAATGCAAGTTTTAATCTGAATAAATCTATATTTTAGAACTCAGTTTTGTATACCCGTTTAACTTGACACTTTTGAAGCGTCTCACTGTAATTCAAGTGGTATGTACTGAATTAACTGTTTTTCAAACTTTGTGAGAAGAAACAAAATTATTAGATATTGTTAACAATTATAACAAATCCAGTTTGTTCATCATTTGATCTTCTTTTCAATAAAGCTTTTCATGTTTTATTTGAGGAGAAAAGAAGAATGCCAAAACCCATGTGGGTTCCGTCTTTGGTCTAACATGTATTTTTCTAAAATAACAAATGTAACTGAGAAGCTTGCCTGGGTGGTATAAAAGAGTCAGTTAATTGGTAGTCAGCCTTTCTTTTTATAGTTGACTATAAGTCTAAACGCTGATTTAGGAGAAAGATACGTTTTTACTAAAGAAAGCCCTATATGCTATATTAAAAGTGTGATGAATTTGCTTTTTCAAAGAATCCATAAGCCCCACCCATGTCCTCTGAAAAGTTCAGACTGCCACGTGGCTTTCTAGCGTACAAAACTTTTGCTTTCCTGCTGTATCTCTTTCCTAAATCAACATTCGCACATTGACCCAAACAGATTGGTCTAGCTTGTACATTAGTGACAGCAACCTGTCATTTTCTGTCTTAGAATATTGTAACTTCATTCATTCTTATAGATTTTCTTCCCTTACCCCAGAATTTTTTCTAAAAGCCCATATTTTCAGATTTTTCTATTTAAAAGCCAACTTTAAAAATAAGATTTAGAGACTATATTTCCAATAATGTTGCAAAACAGAAGGCCCTTACAGCAGCATAAATTTAAAAAGGTGAGATAATTAAATTTTCTGGAGGGAAAAAACACCATATTTATAAAAATGTCAATCCTCACATATTAGTTACATTTTAAAACATTTAAAAAGTAATACTTGTCTTTCATTAAATAACATTTATCATCAGCCCACCAGTCACTTCCTTTTTAAAAATACGTTGATTTTCAGTACTCTATAGAGTAATAGAAGTAATGGAGCATTTGAATCATGTGCCTTCATAAAAACGTAGACAATGTAAGATGAAATCTGTAATAGTAAAATTAAGGTGGCATGAAGTACTTTTGAAACTTTATACTCTTCTGTATTGATTGTTTTACATTTGCAAGAAAAGACAGACACACGTTATGGAGAAAAATTACTAACAATTAAGTTGAGAAAATTACTTTTAAATCCAAATATAACCTTTAATGTTTCTTTTATCATTCAAAAGTTTATTTTTTCTCATGTGTTATTTTATGTTTTAAATTATTCATAAGTGACATAAAATATTAGCCTCAGAAATATAATGTATTGTATTGAAGATGAGACTCTTTCGCTTTCTCTTCATATATGTATATATGTGTACATAGGTATACAGACATATATATGCATTTAAATAGCTAACAATTTTTGACTTGTGTATCAATCAACAAGTTAAATATTGAATACATAGTATGTCATTATTATTCAAAAATCCTCATGAAATAGATATGACAATTTTATTTCTACTGATTAGGAAATAGGCTTAGAGAGTTTGAGTAACTGCCTAAAGTCACAGCAAATGAGAGAAAAAGCCAAAATTTAAGAGTTAGGAGTTAAGCTACAGCAAGCCCTCTGTATCTTAATGTTCCACTCATCCCTTCAAAACATCTACTAAATGCCAGGCACTAGGTCTATGCTGCTTACTTTTGGTTGGGTGTGGCTGACACCAAACCAAAATAAATATATATACACCTACATACACAAAGGATGACAACTCAGATGAAAATTAAGCAAGGGTGAAATTATGGACAATGCCTGGAAGATGGCAGCTACTTTTGGGTTGGTGACCTACAAAGACTTCTCTGAGATGGTGACATTTAAGCTAAGATTTGCGTGTCAAGAAGGAAATAAGCATAAGAAGATAAAGGGGTGGCAGCTGTGACCATAATGCAGAGGTAAATCTTCACATATTCAAGGACATTCAAGGGCCACTACGTTACCAGTATAGCTGGTATATCACACCCTGAACTAAGGAAGGATGATAGGCATTGACATTAGAGAGGTTGAGGCAGGGACCAATCAAGTAGGGTGTTGAGCAGCCAAGTAATTTGGTTTATCCTAAGTGTTATGGAGAGATATTGGAGTGTTTTAAGTAGCAGAATGGCATAATCTGGGTTTCATTTTAAATGGATTACTCTAGCTGTTCTGCAGGAAAGTGAGGGGAAAGGAGATCAAATCTATATTCATAAGAATTATGTTTGGATACTTATATGTGCAGATTCACAGAAAATTATAGGCATATTGAATTTAAGACATTTAAATTTTAAAAAATGTACTCATTATAATGATAATCTTGAAATTATCACCTTGCAGAGAAGCACAAAATGAGAGTATATGCTTTAAAAATCTCCCATTCAATGAAAAGCCACTGAAAGTAAATTTGAAGATTTTTTAAAGTATTTTAGCAAACAGCATTATGAAAAGTATATTTACAATAATGTAGAATTTAATGTGTTCCTTTAAATAATGTATGTTATGACTTTTTTGACAATAGCACTTCACATGCTTTATGACTCATGCTTTGAAGTAATATTCCAAAATGACAACACAAATTGTAGTGAGTGAATATGTTTTTGATGTAGACTGATTCAATAGCAGTTTCTGAATGCTAAATGGAATGTTTTATACTTAAAGGAAGCATATTAGGGAGTAAAGCATTAATTTGTTGTGAAGCTTTTATTCCTTCTTTTATTTTTGATATTTTTGAGATAGACTACCATTTTTAAATCTCTTATCACAAAAGATCATTTTCATCTTACTCTTAGCAATTTAGAGGTGTTTATCAAACACACTTGGTGTGATACTGGTTCTACCAGGGTTATATAGTACAGATCTAAAAATGTTCTTTTTAAAAACCATAGTTCTGTAAATAAATAATATTTGAATAAATGAAAATTTAGAAAAGTGTCCTGAGTCTCCATTACATCTAAGCAGTTTTCAGAACAATCTTATATCTTTGATACACTGGCACTTACTGCTATTAGGAAATGAGCTAATTCATATATAATAAGGATATAATAATCATGACTTCTCAGTGTAGACAGAACTAGTACATGAAGACACATTCCTAGCAGAAAACATGTACAAATCTGCTTATATTTTAATGGTATTACCATATGTAATATTAAACATTATTCCAATTCTCTTTACTATTCAGCAATTCTTATAAAGTACAGCTTCCTTTCACATACAACACGGATGTTCCACAAAGCATAAACACAGCCTTAGACTATCTTCCTGCTAATAGAAAATTACTTTCATTTCACTTACTATTTTTATAGACTTTTTTGAAAAACTAAAAAAGGTTAAATTTGTATTTTATGCTCTTATGTATGTTAATCAAAATCATTCTCCCAATACAGACAATAGTTATGAGTGTAGCAGATAGAATGTTCATTATCAATAGAAGACAAATATCGTAGACCATGGAGAAATAAAGTTAAACTGCTTTTCTTTATTTTAATAGTAAGTCCTTTGTGAAACCTTTAGAAAACTATTATCATTTACATAAAAATTAATTTCTAATTTTGTCTAATACTATGTATTTGTATCATTCCTTTAGAAAAACTTCTTGTATTTCACAATGCAAAGGAGTTTGAGCAGGTTATGAAAAAATAATGAGAAGTGCGAGTCTACTTCTCTGCAGTATTTACTAGTGTGATCAACTGCCCACTAAGCTTGTCATTGTATAAAACAGAAAGCATATATTTTAATCTTCCCAGCACCGAAATATTTAGGCTCAAATATTTTGTAAAATTTTTAGTGAAAGTATTTATTGAGCTATTAATATATTCAAAGCAATGTGTTGGATCCCTTGTTATTAAAGATGAATCAAATACAAATTCCGCATTTTAGAAGGTTATGGTCTAAAAGAGAAGGTAAGCACCCATAATAAAAATGTAAAAGAAGTATGTTCTTAGAAGCAGATCCAATAAGGTGATGTTGGAGTTGAGAGATGGAATAGATTGCTTCCCAAGACGTGAGGATACTTCTTGGAGTAACTGGCATTGCGTTATAACATATGGTAGAATTAAAATGTATGATCAGATAGAGAAAGACTTTTCAGACATAATGCAAAAACAAAAGGTGAGTAGTAGTTTTCTATTGCAGAGTAATAAATTATCACTAATTTGCAGTTTAATGTAACACACATTTGTTACCTTAAAATTTCTATGGATCTGGAATCTGGGAAGGGCTTAGCTGAGTCCTCTGTTTAGGGTGGACAAGATTGCAATAAGGATTTGTCTGCAAGTGCAGTCTCATCTGAAACTCAACTGGAGAAAGATTCATTTGTGTTGACAAAATTTAGTTCCTTGCAGTTGAAGGACAGAGAATTTCAATGCCCTGTTGATGTTCAATTGGAGAACATCGTCAGCTCCTAGAGACCACCCTAAGTTCCTTGTCACAGTGGTCACCCAACATACAGCCTACAACATAACAGTATAGTTCTTTAAATACAGCCAGGAAAAAATAAACTTTCACAAGATGATCACACCTGCTGGGCGCGGTGGCTCAAGCCTGTAATCCCAGCACTTTGGGAGGCCGAGACGGGCGGATCACGAGGTCAGCAGATCGAGACCATCCTGGCGAACACGGTGAAACCCCGTCTCTACTAAAAAATACAAAAAACTAGCCGGGCGAGGTGGCGGGCGCCTGTAGTCCCAGCTACTCGGGAGGCTGAGGCAGGAGAATGGCGTAAACTCGGGAGGCGGAGCTTGCAGTGAGCTGAGATCCGGCCACTGCACTCCAGCCCGGGCGACAGAGCAAGACTTCGTCTCAAAAAAAAAAGATGATCACACCTTATTCTCTATGTAATCATAAACATGTAATCACACTCCTCCTGTCTTGTTTGCTGTATCCTATTGGTTAGAAGCAAATCACAGGTCATGGTCATACTCAGGGGACAGTACTATTCAAGGCCATAAATGTCAGGAGATGGGGATGATGGGGAGGCACAAGAGAGCCTATCCACCACAGGGTGGAAGGTGAAAGTTTTGGTTTAGCTGAAGGGTGTGGCACATGTACATGGGACAATTAGGTTGGAAAAAATTTTGGGTTCAGGTTGTGGAAAGAATTGAATGCCCTACACTGAAGTTGAACATTATATTTTATACACAAGAGGAAACCATTGTTATATTTTTGAAAAGTAGAGGAAACTTAATGGAACTAGGTTTCAGAAAGTTTAATCTGGAAATGAGTTATAAAATGAATAAGGAAAAAATAATTGGTTTAGGAATAAAAGTTAGTATATTAACTTGTTGAAAGAATGAAATAACAAATATTGTAGAAAATATGACTATAAAATTAGAATTTAAAATTAAACTTTTGTTTCTTAAACTGAATTACAAAAAGGAAGGGTGATCAGTCAGTCACTAGTTCCTTACTAGGTCAAAATTACAGGCTTCCTTTTATACACACATGTAATGTAAGATGTTCTTTGGGAATGTCTTTGTAAGAAGGAGAGGTGAGTCTGTGAGACACTCAGGTGTGGAAAAACAGACTTCATGATACTCATCAAGGGAAGAAAGGTGAGCCCAAGACAATATATTAAAAAAGAGTAACAGTAGTATGTCTAGGAAAATGCTGGATATTGGATGTGCAATATTTTGTGTAATCAAAAAGAAATTTACTCTATTGGCAGCACCATCAAATTAAAGAAAAGCTGATTTTTCATGAGCATCATATAAGGGAAGTGGAAATGAGGATAAAGAAATATGATAGATGGCAACAAATAGAACTTGACAATAAAGAGTCATTAGAGAGAGATAGTAGTAATAATTGACATTTTTAATCTAGTCAATTAGGAAGTTACTAATAACCAGAAGGATATGTTGGAAAAAGAGTAGGTTTTGGGGCTACAATAAAAATATTAGTTTATATATACTCAATTTAAATGATTTGCAGAATTTTTGCTGAAGATGTACAATGCACACTAGAACCCACAGGCAGTCAGGAGGACACAGGTGGATTCTTGGAAGTCACTAGGTAAAGCTGCCAATTGAGAGTATAAGATTGAGCAAAATTACCAAGGAAGTGAGTGTGGTTCGAGAAAAAATAAAGACTGTGAGCAAATCCCTATAAAGTATCTATATCTCAAAGATGGGATGAGGAAGCAGAATTGGAAGAACTTGAGAGAGAAGAAACAGAAAGAGTGATCCTAAAGGTAGTTGAAGACAACAAAGAAAGAGTAGAGTAGTAGCTCAAAGGAGAGAATCATCTAAGAGTGGCAAAGTTGAATCTTTTCAGTGGTCAGGCAAATACTGCAGCAATCCAAGTCTAAAGTAATAAGAAGACATGGGACAAAGGCAAAGTGAAATACATGTGACCCATATAAAGTAACTGACTTCAAAAGAAATACATTTTTAAAAACACAATATCCTTATGGAAAATCCACTGCTATCTTGATTTGGTCCACAGGGTGCCAGTTTGTGATCTCTAGCCTATAGTAATAAACAATCCAGAGAAGAGAAATAGAATGACATTGAAACAAATCATTGTTTTGCAAGTAAGAATTTCTTAATCATATCTTTGTGAGAGAGGTTTTATTAAATGACGGAAGCAGAAATTGAAGTGTAAGATTTAAGGAGAAAGTGGGTGATCAGGAAACAAAAACCTTGTCTGATTTTATAGTGATGAAAAACTTGAAAAAACTCTGTCATGCAGTCGTGAAAACAGCCATGAGAAGGTTATGGCTGGTCACAGACAACAGGGGAATGACGAGGCTAAATACTGTGTCCCCACTGGAGAAAACAAAGAGCTTCATGAGGTGAACGCAACAGTCAGGGCTGGGAGTGGGAATCAGCAGCAGTAGCCAAGGAGCAGAAGTCCAGCCAAACCTATTGGATGGTATCTTGCTGGTGTGTAGGCTCCTTCAGAATTCCACCTCACCAGCTTCCCCACAGGTTTCAAATGCCACCCAGATTTTCAGTGAATCATTTACCTTGGGAAGGCGATGGGAAATTATTAAAGGGGCAATGAATTGATCAGCTCCTTGGGTGCTGGAGGTTGGATTTTTTTATTCTTAGAAGATATGAGTCATGCACAGTTGTGGAATGGATGGGAGCAGCCATGGTAAGGAGTTGTATTCCAGAAACAAGAGGGCAACTTGGTGGAATCAAGTCCTGGAGCAGGACCATGGGGATTGGATCCCAGGCACAGGTGGAGACATGAGCTTTTGAGATCGAAAATGACACTTCTTTCTCTAAGTCTGTAGAAGATGGAAAGTGAATACTTGGAGTTAGAGATACATTTGAAGTGGAGTAGAGATATATCAAATAAACTCCCACTGGGAAGTTCTGGCCTGTTTAGCATCAGCCTAATGATGGGAAACACTTGGAAGAGCCATGACACAGGTGACCTGGGCATGCCTGTGTTAGGTGTTCAGTTTTATCCTGAAGAAAAAGGTGTGGTTTTCATGCTGCTGAAGAATAGTGGCTCATGTTTCGCAGTCTGCACAACTAACTTCATGCTCTTTGCTTGGGTTCAGTCACTCAACAAATGTTTACAGAGGTTCAGTAATAGGCTATATTGCATAGTTGTTTAAAAAACTTTATTGCTTATTTTTGTGATTAGAAAAGGAATTTTTTTTCTTTGTAAAAACCTATACAGAAGAAAAATGAATATAATATCATTTAATCAGTATTTCTTGAACATGTATCATGGGTTGAACCCCATATTGGCAGTTAGACATGCAATAGAAAACAAAACTGACATGACTTTGCTGTATAAAACTTATAATCTAGTAGAAGAAACTAAATTCTGCCCAGACTCTCCCATCACACCCTCTCCAGGTAAACACTGTTTGGTTTTGTGTATATTCCGCCAAATAATTTTTATTTTTAATATACTTCAAATAGTTTTCATCACATTCTATGAGTTATATTTTTCCTTCTTGCTGTGTAGAGATTAGGGTAGCTTCATGCTACATTCAGATACTAATTTTGAAGTTTTAGACAAGATGACCCAAAAAGGATGGCAAAGAAGGAGCTTAGAGCTGAAAGGGATTTCAAACGTGATCCCTCTCTTTACAATCTCTCTTTGAAATCTTCTTATTCAAAGCTGTATAATCAAATAGGTGCATTTACATGAAGTAAAACACATTAATTAATTTATTTAATACATTTTGAGTGTCTTCTCTAAGATAATTTTCTAAATATGGTTTACTCGCTAAAGCAAATTTCCAAGAAAACCTAATTTTTCAGAAACAAACAAAACCTGTGGAGAAGAGCTAATAATTACTTTTGCAAAATTCATATGCTCCAGTTTAAAAAAAGAAAATTAAAACTCAAACAGGCAAAAGGAAGACAAAAAATTTCAAGCTAATGTGAAGTATGGAGAGGCAGATTTCTTGATTTTTCTGGCTGCAGTCATATACTAACATTTTAGTTTTATTCTCTTTTATTGGAATAGTGGCTGTTTTAAAGATACATAAGCATTTATACTCTCTGTCAGCTATCTCTGTAGGGAAAAAAGAATTTACACACCAGAGCACATGGAAAAATGAATGCATGATGATAGAGTTTTACAAATTTATTTATTTTGGGTTGTTATAGCCCTTCTACCCTTTATTCTCATTCAAGTTCCCATTTTTTTAAAAAAACATTCCATCTACAGGGAACTGCACAGAAAATGTGAAATTGGTAATTCTGCTTACTCGGCTATAGAAGAATATAAGAAATAGCTATAGCGTATGTCACTATAATTTATGATGAGGCAGTGACAATAACTTAAAGACACAGAATAGAAACCAACTATCCACCATTAAGTAGTGGATGAGCTTGGAGCATATCATTTTGTTGATATTTCTATCTCCAACACTCAACAAATTATTACCCCTGCAATTCCTTACATTTTTTACTTCCTGGAAATGTCATGTATAATCCAACATAAAATGGAGACCATTTGTGCACTTTTCACTCAGTTTGTTACTGTAAGAAAGATATTTTAAGGTAAGAGCTAAAATATTCAATCCAATTCAGTACAAAATTTATTGAATACCCAATATTATGGCTGCACTATAAGAAGGTACAATAAATTCATTTATTGTCTTAAACACACACACAAAGATTGGAAAATGACTACCTCTTTATGGGGAAGGGCTGGTTGGTATTGAACAATTTCTTTCCATAGGGCTCACGCGTCTCTTGGCTCTCTAGCATCCTTACGAAGGAAACCTAAGAGTAATAAACTAAAACTAAAATAACAAAGGAAAGTATGATTTAGGAAATTTCACCCATAAGGTCCAACCTGCTGTAAAACAGTAAACATATCTAAATGTTCTGTTTTGTTTGCTGGCAGTAGATAGGCTCATTAGAGTTGGAGATGTTATCCCAAAGTGTTTTCAGATAGGATCTCAATGGCATTTCAGTTTAATCCTCCCAATTCTTTAGGGGACCACTCCGAATTTATCTTACAAGGGGGCAGTAAGCATAGAGAAAAGATTACTTCTCTGCGCCTTTCCCTAACCAGATTTTCGGTTATTCTCAGACAAAAGAAAAAACGTATCTGCCTTCAGAAGTCTGACTACAGAATATTCTCTCCTATTTGTGTTTAAAGAGTCACCTTTCAGGAGCAGCAGCTCTCTGTGTTACAGCGGTTCCTTTATTTATTCATTTAGTTACAACCAGCGCTTACTAACTGTGCATGAGGCCTACAGGAGAAGCCATCAAAGCATACAGGGAAATAGCCTAGAGAATATTAGAGGATGAACACATAAACCTGGAATGCCCAGCCTAGACTTGAACCACCAAGGAAGGAAAAGCATGCTGAGACTGGAAATACAAAGAATCATGTGAAGTGTGTGTGTGTGGTGTGTGTGTGTGTATGTGTTTTCCCAGAAAGTTTCAAGCAAGTTGACAGAATGTTCAGTTTAAGAGACAAGCGAGATTCCTTTAGAAAACCTCGAGTAGCTTACAACCTTGTGTTATGTTATAATTTGAACATCAGGTGTGGCAGGTTTTACATAAGCTTTCTGTACAAGTGTCTAAAGAATGAGTGCACAAGTTGAGAAAAAAAATCTTTGCTACATAAACCCAGGCTAACTTGCTTGATGTGGACAGAATGAGGGGGAAACTTGGATCCCTGAACATGGTTGCTTTTAGATTTCGTCCAGCCTACTACTGACATACTGCATATTCTCAGGAGTTAACAGATGGCTCTGGTTCTGACCCTGGCTTTTCCTGTGCAACTTCCTGTGTTACTATCTGTGTGGTACTTAGAAAGTTAGTTCACCATTGGAGCCTCAGCCTCGACATCTGTAAATTGGGAATAGTAGTATCTATCTTAAAGGGTAGTTGTAGTCAATGAATTATTACATGTAAAAAGCTTAGGACATTGCCTGACGTGTCTCCTTGTAAATGTTATTTTTCTTTCTTTTTATTTCCTTTCTTTTCTTTTCTTTTTTTTTTTTTTTTTTTTTTAAGATGGAGTCTCACTCTGTCACCCAGGCTGGAGTGCAATGAGGCAATCTTGGCTCACTGCAACATCTGCCTCCCAGGTTCAAGTGATTTTCCTGTCTCACAATCTTGAGTAGCTGAGACTACAGGCAGGTGTCATCATACACAGCTAATTTTTGTATTTTTAGTAGAGATGGGGTTTTACCATGTTGGCCAAGCTGGTCTTAGACTCCTGACCTCAGGTGATCCACCCACCTTGGCCTCCCAAAGTGCTGGGATTACAGGCGTGTGCCACCATGTCCAGCCATAAATATTAATTTTAATTATCATTATGTATTAAACTTATTGTACAAGTATGAAAAAGAAAATTAACCCACTGACTTTGAGGGATGTATATTCTGATTATCCCTTATAGTGTGGAAAATAAGTTGTCTTTAATGAAAAATAAAATACTTCAACAAGATCCTTCTTAGTAACCCCAGACTAATGGCAACGTAATGGACAGAGTTTGCTTTAACTTCCTGAGAAAAATTAAATCACTACATTTTAAAATAACTAAAATGGATCTCTCTGTCTCTCTTTTAAATAATATCATGCCCTAAACCCAAAGGCCTAATTCTGCTTGAGAGCTGTTTTAAAATATGACCTATTTCTTTCAAGTTTCTCATTTTATTATTTATCCTCTTGGAGCTCCCAACTTTCAAAAAAAGTGAATGTATTTCTTTTAAATAAGAGGAGGTCTGTGCAGTGCACACATCTAGATTCTGATAGTGCCAAGAGATTTTTTTTTTTCAAAGCAGCAGTTCATGTTCAGCCAGCGCCAAACGGAACTTAAAGCTCAAAGGGTTTGACTAAATTTAGAAACCACGATGTTCAAGTGGTTCTAAATTTGACAAAGCAAACCAGAAGCTAACCAAAATCGTACATAAAATGATCTTTTCTATTATGACAACAGATTAGACAAGATATTATTATCCTAAATTTAGGAAAATCAGACCAATAACTAAAAATGAGTGACTTAAGGCTGAAAATAAAACAAATGTATTTCTATTCCAGAAGAAGGAATTCTAATATCTTCATGAATATTTTGAATGACTTTTCTGATGCTATGAAGTTGAAAATATCAAAATTACTTATCAAATTTTAAAGAAGAAAAGAAAACTGTTCCTATCAAGTGTGTAGTCTCTATGGCAATACTTCCAATCTGAGTTCCAATATTATCAAGAGCAGCTCATGTTTGGCAATACTTCATAAAATAAACTTGAGTTGTCCACCTGGTTTTCCACACCAAGCCCGTATATTTCATACATAATATTACACAATGATATGTTAAACAAAATTGATTTAGTCCTTTTTCTGTGTCTTATAATTTTAATTGTGTAACATTTGTAACATTTCCAATTCTTAAAGCATTGTGGTTTATTCCCAGAACACACCTTTGCTTCATTCTGAGGCTACCGTCTAGTACACTGATAAAAACCTGCTAAATTGTTTTCCAGGGCAGAAATTTTAGGTTGAACCAGGAAAAGTAAGATTAACTGCTAACATACTACAGTTATACTTTAAAATTATTGTGAAACTATTATTTTAACAAATAGTAAAACAATCAAATGCATATGACGAAGTTTTCTATTTTATTTCAAAATAAAATATAGAATATGGTATATATGAAGTTTTTGCAATAGTGCTTTAAAAATAGTAGTAGTGCAGGATTTTACTAATGTCAAAGCTGTAACTGCAAGTTAACTTTGAGCCAGGTTAAAGGTGAAAATTATGTATTTTCTGAGAGAAAGAAAATTTCAAGTTTTGAAAACCACTTTATACTTTAAATCAAACTTTAAGAGAACTACTCCAGTTTCACTGTGTGTTCCCTAGCCCTTCTACTGGCCTTTTGTGTAACTACCTAGCTTACCTAAGGTTCTCTATTGAAGTAAAAGTGTTTTCATTTCAGAATTCCTGTGATCTGGTACACATAAACAAATATCAAGAGAAGTCAAATTTTAAAATGGTGGACATTTTCCAATTAGATTACTTCTGATCAATACAATGTCTGATTTTTATATGATGTCAACTAAAATTCAAATTCAGATGTCAAAAAGGTTTAAATAACCCTCCCTCCAATCTCTGTAAATATATATTAGATGTGGGAACCAATAAAGTTTTAGACAAGGAAGATTATTCCATGTAATGGGAAAGCTGAAACCCCTAACACTTCTGTTGTGTACCTGCCTTACTTCTGAAAATAATTTCTTGCAATGTTCCATGAACATTAATGCATCAGTAAATTACCTTGGATCATGAATTTTTACTGGAAACAGTACCAAAACTCTGGGTTTTCTGTTGGTTATTTATCTCTAAGTTCATCACACAGTATTTGAACAAGGCACAAAGAGTCAAATTAAATCATACTGAGTAATTGCAGGTAATTGCAGGTCATTCTTTACTGTCTATAGGTGGATAAAAAACAATTTATTTGGGGATTAAGAAAAGTATGTTGATAATTTTCTTATCACAAACATAGTTTTATTGTAAGGACTTAGAATATGCAGATAAGCAATATAATGACAATATATCCAAAGATAGCTAACATTAATATAATCTGGGGGGTATAATAATTTTATACATGTTTATAGTTGATTTCTATTTATCCAATGAATCAGTTGGGATCCAATCAATTTGAACAAAGAAGTTTATGATAATTTTTTTAACTGTAACAGAGGTTTGAAGTAATGAGGGATTTGCAAGCAGCAGTAAATAATGTTAAGAAATTTGGGAATACAGATATACAGACTAGCCACTATCCCTAGGGTTGAGCTAGAGATGGGCCAAGGGGTCAAGTGAGCATGCCGTGACTACAGGCACTCTGCTATTGCCCAAGGGAGGGAGCAACAGAGAAGTGGCTCACTTCCATGAACTACAGGAGTCATGTGCAACAGAAACCACAGGCTCCCAAGAGTGAGGTTGGATGAGTGTCTGAGTAAATTAATGAGTCTCATCTTACTTACCTGATATTTTCTATCAACCTCTAATTGATGATTTTCATTTCCTCTTATTGTTGTCTTCAAGGTCTTCTTCCCACTCTATACTCTCTCTGGGGATCTCTTTACATTCCACAGCCATTGAATCTTAAAAATAATACAAGAAATAATTGAATGAAATTTCCAAGAACTTAAGAATATAGACCACTTTTTCCCCCTAACATCTAGAACAGTATCTACATATTGACAATATCCAATAATATTTGCTAAATAAATAAAGAAAAACACACACTGAAGAGTCAACATAATAAATGAATAAAAACATATTCAAAAGTATATCATTCTGAAATTGTACAATGCACATAAATATTTGATGCTGAAAACTTCTATAAAGATAAAGAAGATCACATATGGGAGTTACAACATTTAGACTTCTGAAAGAAAATTAATTCTAACCTAGAATTCTATGCTCCATTAAAAAAATTAACCAGAAGACAAAGATTAAGTAAAGCAACTTGCAGATAGGTTAGATCTAAAAATATGTATTTGTGATACACCCTTCTGTTGGAAGATATACATCACCAAAATAATGGAATAAATAAACAAGACATAGGATTAATGAAAAATGATTACAACACAGGAGAGGTTGAAAAGAATTCCTGGAATATTGTTGAAGGGAAATCCTAAGACATCAGCCATTCTTCTAGAAGCCCCAAGGCTATTGAGAGCATGAAGACTAAGGAATGAATGTTTCCAGGAAACAAAAAAGGAACCAATGAATTCATGACACGTTACCTGGTGAGACTGACTATAAGCAGACATAAACAAAACAATTTCCATAGGTGTTTTATTGTTTGGAATGTAGCAATTTATGAAAAAGAAGACACAAGTATTAACTCCAGGACAAACAAAGAGTTATTTAGGTAAGGGTGCAAATCTTAGTAAATGACTTGGTTCAGAAGTGAACAATGTAACACAACTTTTAAAAAGTTGAGGGGTGAAGACTGAAGTGGTAATTTAAATACAAATTCTGACAAAATTTTATTGACAGGAGGGAGACGGGAGTGGAGAGAATTTCGTATCATGGTACAAAAGTGCTAATTTTAATATTGCATAAAAAGAAGTCATTGATAGCAGTAATATATATTATTTAGTAATATGAAGGCTGAAGAAAGAATATTTTATTTTGGTAGAAATTTTTATTTCTATTATCTCCCTCCTTTCAATAAAATTATATCAAAATTTGTGTTTAAATTACACTTCAGTGTCCCCTCTCCCTCTTTTGTCCCTGGGTGCCAGAGTTTTTATTATTATTTTGAGTTATTAATTGAATTTTTAAAAGCAAACACATATTAGTTTTTGAGGTTTTTTTCTTGTTGTTCTTGGGTTATTGACAGCAATGGAGAGCGAAGGAGAGAGAAGATAAAATGAGAAAATACAAAAAATGGTGAAATACACAATTACTGGTTTCTAGGACTCTTTTGTCACTAAACTGAGCTATTGCAATAAGGTTCCTGCTGATTTTTCTATCACCAATCTCTCCCTTTAATTCCATCTTTCACAGAGCTTCCAAAATTATCTCCTAATCACAGATCTGGTCATTCACTTTCTTGTTCAAAACCCCAAAACAACTACTGACTGATCATGTTAAACTCCTCTGTGTGACATTTAAGTCCTTATCTTGTCTAACTCCAACCTAACTAGAGTTTATTTCTTTATTAATCAATGTTATAAAACTACATCCTAGCAATAAAAGATTATTTTCTCATCTCTAAATAAGACAATCCCTTTACACTTCCATCCATTTCTCTTTTTTTAAATTTCAATAGGTTTTTGGGGAACAGGTCATGTTTGGTTAAATGGTAAGTTCTTTAGTGGTGATTTCTGAGACTTTGGTATACCCACCGTCTGAGCAGGGTACACTCTACCCAACGTGTAGTCTTTTATCCCTCAACCCCCTCCCACCCTTTCCCCAAGTCCCCAAAGTCCATTTCTTGATCCAGAGTTCCTATCATTTGCTCTTCCCTCTTTGACCTAACTTATTTCCTATTTTTTCATACACAAAATGCTAAAGGCCCAGGAAAACTTCTCCAATCACTTGCATTGACATATCTGAAATGCCACTGTGTTGCCACTGTGCATTGCGTTTTTATTACAACACTAGCAACATTTTGTTTTGGGTCACAGTATGTACCTTACACCTATCTGGTCCACAAAACAAAATTCCCTTTTTCCTTGAGAAGAGAATCTGTGTCTTACTCAGAGGCATACTTCTGTGAATGTTTATCACAATGCATACAAAGAGTAAGTGTGCAAAAATTGCTTGTTTAATTTTAAACAAAGTGTTTTAAAATTGCATAAATATATATGCCTATTTAATGCTAATATTCATAATAAGTCTATCAAAGATAGTGACCAAAATGTTCTAACTATAAAATGTTTTCATGCTTTGCCATTTATAAGGAGAAATTCAAGACTCAGCAACCAATTGTTTTAAGGCTTCCAATGACTCATAAAATTATTCCAAAAGTTTGAGAAAACTTATGTTTGAAATTATTTATTCAAAAATTATTAGCAAAGCCCTAACTAGTATTTCCTAAATATGTTAAAATTAAATACAATAAGAAAATCCAAGGTCTCACAGGTGTTATTAATAGTGGCATTTTTATCAGCAAGATAATCTGTTCAATTCTATGGAGAATATAAAACTGAGAAAGTTTTAATAATTGTAAGCTAAAGACCTATAGATTTTAATGCTTGACATTTTTTTTTTACCTTAATGCTCATTCTTTATTTGTTTTCTTTTTAGTTCTTTTAAAATTTTTATAAAGTGCAGGAGAGACAGCAATCTACAAATAAGGACACTTTGCTAGGTTCCCCCCACCCCAACCCCAATCCACTCATTCTCTTTGTCCTCTGATAATTTATGAGTTGGTTGAATACATCAACTTTCAGATTTGATCATGAGTACTTTCTTGGAATAGTCCAATTAGCCTTGTTCTGCTAAATATGTCAATAAGAGGAAACCGAGTGTATTTTACAGTATGTTTTTCAAGCATCTCTCCACCGCAGCTGTGTCAAGTATACTCACAGCAGATGTGAACAGTGCATGCAGTGCTGTTTCCTAACGCTCTATCTGCAAATCAAAAGTACTTATTATTAGAGACATAACAATTTTTACTCCACTTATTTTAATATCTTTTATAAACTTAATGAAACAACAACCATTGTGACAGGTCAATGTTGAAAGAAGAAATTAACTTTGCAATGAGTGTTGCTCTTAAAATTTAGGAGCTCCCAGATTATATGTAACTCAACATTTCTTGAATGATTTTTACCACCCTGGTAAGTATGAATAAATTGGGGCAACACTTTAATAAATGCCAGGTTGTGAAACTATTTGAGATTTTAAAATATTTGAATTCCAGAAATTAAAAAGTGAGCAACAAATAATATCAATGTAAATTATTTATCAATAGTCATTTTAAATGTCTCTGCAAGCATTTTCCTATTTTATAAACATCTATACTGCATACCATCTGCTGATGCTTATTTTAATTCATAAGAAGACTATGTTTAAATGAAAATGTAAGTGACAGAATCAGAACAAAAGGGAAAGGGCAGGAGAATAAACTGAATAAATTCCAAATATGACTTCTAAAGGCAGACAATATAAAAGCTGTAATCTTAGTTTAAGCCTTACACTCCTTAAACACAGTAATTACAAGACATCTGCTGGGAACACAGCTTTGCTATTGGATAACCTTAATTGCCCTGTAATATTTCCTGACACTCCCCAAAATATGCCCCATTGCTAATAATTCATTCACATTTCAGCACCATTATTAGCTACTAATTCAAACAATCAAGACAAAGACAATAAATGGATGACCTTGAACAATTACCCACTCAGTGAACAGAATTTATTTTGTGCTTTTCAAAGACGTAACTGCTTTCCTGCGACTGTGAATAGCACTTCAAAATCAGGCAAATGCAGACAAGAGAAAAAAAATCGTGGCATAAATGTAATGTTCCTTCTGATATTCTTAGAGGACTAGTGTTAAAACTTATCCACATATTATGCTTTCTCTAAGAAAAATAAAAGAAAGTATGAAGTCCAAGCAAGAAACAAATTCTCTTTATAATAAATAGAGACAATTTAGTCATGAATAGTCAAGTATACATTCAGTTATTTCTTTTTGTTTCAACCTGTGAGAACGTTTAAGAATCACATACATTCAGAGCCAGGAAAAACATTCACTACTCACAGCAAAATGGTGGGAGTTTAATGGACAGCTCCTCAGGGGGCTCCTCTTGCAAAATATTTTAAACACAGTCTGCCAAGTTAACACTCCCTCCCCCTCACCACCTCCCTGTTTCTCAAGAAATTTGAATTTTTAAAGAAATGTTGTACTCTTGGCCTTTTCTAATATGGAATGCATTAAGCGAAAACCCATAAATAAATGCTTACATATGCTTGTGAGAAATAAAGCAGACACCTCAAATTGATCTATTTGCCAACAAAGGGGAGGGGGAGCAGGCACAACCGACAACTAAGGCCAAGGAAGTAACAAAGATATGGGTGAACCTATGTTATCACTATATTTCTTGGATGTGCTGTGGGGCATATTCTGGTTTGGTGTGATCCAGTTATAAATGCAAGAAGAAAGGATGTAGAAAAATGGGTTAAGCAGAGGCATTCCAGTAGGGAAAGAGTTTTAGCATATTTTTATGGTCTGAAAAATCCCAGCAAAAATATTGAGTTTTTAAGTATACAATCAAACAAAGGAAAAGCAGGTTTTGAATTCTCTTGATGATATGTGATCCTATAAAACAATTCTCATAACATTACAGAAATGTGTAATATATATATTTATGAACTTAAAATTCATAATATTATAATTTTTCCCAGTGTTTAGAGAAAAAGTCTTGGAAGACAATTATTTCTAATTGTGTCATATTCTCCCTCTACCCCAGTGAACGTTTGCCAAGGCATTTGAAAAGTTCTATCATAATTTTTCACATAGAAAAAAATCCAAAAAATATTACTTATATAAGAATTTTTATATACATTCAGTTCAACATTTTTATTTTAATGTTAGCCTAATAAAAACTAAAATAGAATTTATCCATACAAACCTTACACATTCATTTTTTTGTTTTGGAAATTTCTGTGTTCAAGATTTTTTATACAACATTAGAGACATTTATGTTAGACCACATATTATATAATACAGAAAAAAAAAAACATTATTTGATTGTATGAAAGCAAAAAGAAACTCTACCAAAATGATAAAGAAACAGGTTAGAAAGCTGAGGGTGAGAGGTTGAGAAAGAACCTGAAACATTTTTTCCTTAACAATTGATCAGAGGTGTACAAAACACACAGCAAAAAATCAGCCTTAAGAAAGCCGAAGATGATAACGTATCACCGGGAGATTCACCTAAGTCCAGAGGTGGTTCTAGGATCACTAATTATGCAAAGCACAGAGTGGGAAAATAATGATCAATTATCTATGTGTTGGGCTATATACTAGAGGCTTTTCATAAAATAGGTTTCCATTTGAAGACATTATAATGTAGTTAGAATGACAAAATTAATACCCAGTATAACCCAGTTTCCTTTACAAGCCTCAAAGTAGGTATTAATAGGGTCACTGTCAAATGTGTACACATGTATGTGCATTTACAAAAAGGATTTCAGGTTGCTTCCCTCAAGGTTTCAACTTGCTATTTCTAGAAAACCCAGAAGAGATTCTTCTGTGTACTTCACACTAAGGTATTTTCATTCCTTCCCTTCTTCCTCCACATTTCCCTTTTGGTACTTAAAGTCTCTGGAAGGTGCAAGCTTCCTATGATCGACAGCCTCTGTCTCAGTGAGAAAAACCAATGTGCACACCAAGGGCATGATTACCCTCTGCTCCCTGACTGCCCAATCGTGAGATTCCCAAGAGTTTCTGGGCTTCCTATTGCCCTCCCTGTTTTAAAGCAATGAGGAAATTCTTTTGTCCTCCAAGTCATGCTACATATTGCCCCACAAAACACTGAGTAAGCCTTGTGTTTTCATAGACTGCTTCCTGGAACTGGTGTCTTCCTTTAGGGTCTAGACATGAATTCAGCCTGCAGCTCAGAGAATAGACCACAAGCTATTTTCTCCATGTTTCTACTGGTGGCTCCATGCAAACATTTTCACTTCATGCAAATGTCCTCATGTAAATAGTATTACATGCTTATCGTTTTGAGGTTCTTTACCTATGATTTCTCCTTTGATTCACAAAAAAGGTGATGATGTAGTTACTCCTATTATCCCCATTTTGCAGATAGTAAACCGTAGTTTATCAAAGTCGAATGACTTGGCCCAAAGCACCAGGTAGTAAGTAGTTGTGCATGGCCTCAAATCATCCAAATTCCATATTCTAGCCCTAGAATTGTCTAGATTCCTAAAATGGGCACAAATTGGGGTACATTGGAATGTCTGTTACACATTTGAAATTGTGGGAAGTAATGTAAAAGATTGTGCTGATGATACGCAGCCACATGAGAAGGCGTCAATGCAAAGAAAAGGCAGCTCCAGAAAAGGCTCGTGAGTCCTGAATTTATTAAATCCTTGCTACTTGTTTTCTTTGGAATTACTAACCACTTTTCAGCTTGCCTCAGGTCAAATGAACACCTCCACACTGCTGAGTAGAATCTATGAGGCTCCTATTGTAATCCCGTCACTAAAGAAGCACATTTGGGCGTCATTAACCTAATCTAAGAATTAGATTAGTGTAACTTGCTCATGGCCATATAGATGTTAAGTGGCAAAGCTGAGTTTCAAACCCAGGCAGTGGGGCTTTCCCAAAAGAAGTGCCCATGCAGCTAACTTCAGGACATTGCACAACAATTTATTAAGGAAAAAGACATAAGCCTAATTTACTGTGTGTGGTATATAATTTTCCAATGTGTGATTTCCCAAAAGAGTAACATCCTAAAATCTCCACAATAAGCTTCAGATTATTTCCAAACAAGGGCTGTGGTCAGAATAATTTAGTAGAAAAATTTCTTTGATTCTTCTATAAGAAATCATGTTAGGCGGGCGCCTGTAGTCCCAGCTACTTGGGAGGCTGAGAGAGGAGAATGGCGTGAACCCGGGAGGCAGAGCTTGTAGTGAGCTGAGATCTGGCCACTGCACTCCAGCCTGGGCGATAGAGCGAAACTCCGTCTCAAAAAAAAAAAAAAAAAAAAAAAAGAAAAAAAAAAAGAAATCATGTTAGGAATATTAAATGCTTAGCATATAAATATTATTTAAAGTAAACAAATGCACATCTAAAATTGACCTTTAGATGGATATTAATAGTTTTCTCAAGCACTTCTTTTGGGAAAACCTCACTGCCTGGGTTTGAAACTCAGCTCTGCCACTTAACAGCTAGATGGACATGAGCAAGTTACTTAACACTTCCTACTCTGTAAAATGGGTTGTATAATGTGACCTTCGTCATACTTGGTAGGAAACTTAAACAAGTTCACATGTGTAAAGTATTTAGAGCAATATCTAGGCCATGACAAATTCTCTTTAAGTTGATTATTTTTTTAATTAATGTATGAAAAATGACCTGGAGCTGTTCATTTGAATTAAACCACCCAGCGTCCCTGATTTTTCTGGAGTCTAATCCAGCTCTGCCCTCAATAAGTATCTAGAGTGAAACTTCTGGCATACTGTATAGAGAATAAGGAGTAGGAATGAATTTCAGACCACAACCGTAATTTATTTATAGCTTTGAAACTCACTAAATCTCATACCTTACTCACATATTCTTGATATTTGATTTCCATTTAATTTTGGCAAAATGTGCATTTCCCCATATAAAGAAAAAGGTCCGGGATAGATAACTGGCTATCAAATATCCAACTCTTGCTAAATAGCATTTTGATGAGAGGAAAGTAAATTAATCAGACTCATTGTGATTAAATCTCTTTAAAAATGCGTGCACACACACACACACACACACAAAGGGAAAAATGAACAAGGGTTTTTTAGAAATCCATTTCAGCGAAATCCTAAATATCGCTCCACAAGCTCATGGAATGTCTTGGACTTGCTTAAAATGGATGCATTGTTGAGCTACACAATTCTTTTCCACTTTAGAGACACTCAAATACATTTATATATAAATTGCTTTTTCTATAATTTTATTAAAAGAAGAAACCCTAGGTGAGTTTCTTTTTATATTTGTATAACAAAAAGATTAATATCCACTTAAAGGTCAATTTTAGGTATGCATTTTTCTACTTTAAATATTTGTATGCCAAGCATTTAATATTCCCAACATAATTTCTTATAGAAGAATCAAAGAAGTTTCTCTACTAACTTATTCTGATCATGGCCCTTGTTTGGAAATAATCTGAAGTTTATTGTATAGATTTTAAGATGTTACTATTTTGAGAAATAACACATTGGAAAATTATATACCACAGTCCATGAGGCTTTTTTTTTTCTTAAAGAAATTTTGTGCAATGTTATGAAGTTAGCTTCATGGGTTTAAATAAAGATAAAGGGCATCTCTCTTCGAGGATAAATAAAATCTCTGGAAAGATACTCAATTGTCTTTTTATTTGTTTTCTTCTTCATCATCTTTATTTTTTTAATAAGTATTTGTTTAAAGTAACATTGTGTAGATTAAATTATTTTTTGCTTACTTGCAGTTTTGATATTTCCTTTTCAGAAAACCCCAAAGTTTTCAGCTAAAGTTTAGGTTCTAGTTTTAACTGCATACTTTTGTTTTTCTCATATTTTATTTCAAATACTGAGCCAACTTCGAATTAGATTCATGTTTTCTGTGCTTTTCTGAAAAAGAAAATTCTACAATTTCTATACAGATATGGATTATGTATGTTCAGAAAGATTTAGTGAGACTAAAAAGATGTGCTGTACAATATGAATCTCATAATTTATCCTACAAAATTCTCCTTAAATTGTTGCCATTTTTAAAAAGTAAAAATAAAATGCATCAAGCCTAGCATGAGGATAAGTGAATTTATTTAAATAACAAGGACTCTAAAGAAAACAGGACTTCAAGCAAAATTACCATTGTGGATGACAGATCTCATTATTTCTGCATATTCAACATGTTTGACCAACCTTCAGTAGTGCAAAATGCAAAGAAAGTCTTGTGCAATCACTTTATGAAATATTTATTTAGGAAATGAAAGCCCAGTTCCATTTATTAATTACCTTTTTTTTAAGTAAATCATTTGGAAACATCCAAATGTTATTATTTTATCCAACAAGTGTGCTGTTCTTTGATCTCTCATCTTAAACTCTGCCTACATGAAATACAGAATGCTTTGGATACTACAGTCTCACAAGGCTCATTCTCAAAGTATGCTCTGCATGAATTTTAGAGACACCAGATTTCCATTTCTCACTTTGGAACCTAATGTTGCCAGATATCCAATGAGTAAGCTCAGGCAATACCACACATAGCTTGTCAATACTCCAGAAAATTGTAGAATGATCAAATGGGTCAGTTGGAAAAACAACTAATAGAAGGAAGGCTGTGAAGTCAAAATGGCAAGATCTAGGTTCCAATTCCAGCCCTACCACTTATTGCCTTTACCCATGTTACAGAGTATTAAGAATTATTGTCATTTTAGGTCTGTGTACTAGAGTGAAACTTCCTTTAAAAAGCTGAACGAAGAGTCAATCTATAATGTCCACGTGTGAGAAGGTAACGCCAAGTGAGGCCACCTGGGTCTGATGACAGGGTTTGGGAGCACTCTGGTCTGGATGCCATGCAGAAGATGAGAAGTGAATGCACTGATCCTAACCAAATGACAGAGTTCAGAGAACGAGGTAAACGGCAGCTAATGAGAATGTAGCGAAAGCTTGTCTTGAAATAGAAACCCATTAAGTTTTGACAAAGTCTACAAAGAAGACAGATGGACATAAATGTCTTTGTGAAGAAAGCATCTAAAAGATAGCAATAATTAGTTTTAGTTTCTAAAATAATGTAAGAATTCTCACCTAATTAAATTAAATGCTGGCAGGGATAAATCTTATAAGCTATTATTGATGCATCAAATTAAAAGTGGATTATAGAACAAATTTTTCCTGTGCATTAGGGCAAGTCATGCTCACTTCAGAGTGCCAAAATTTGCAAATAAACATATATATACATGATATATGTATACATATATAATATATACATGTTATATATGTATACATACATATATGTAATATATACATATGTGTGCATATATATTATATGTAATATATGCATATATAATATGTATGTATACATATTATATATGTATACATATAATATATATTACCTATATAATACATATAAAACATAAAGAGGTATTTATTCTGTTAAAACCTTAACAGAATATTATTATATATGTATTATATATATTATTATATATTATATATGTATTACATGTGTAATATATACATAAATATGTATGCATACATATTATATATGTTTATTTGCAAATATATATGATGTGTGTGCATGCAGTTTCATTTTATTTTTCTAAAGTTACTATTGTTTTAGTGTTGTGTCTATGTTTACTGTATACTTGTGTCTATGTTTACTGTAATACATGTCTATTCAGTAGATACTGTTATCTGGACACTGGGTTAAATATTAGGAATGCCAAAATGTGTCTGCTCTTGAGGAGCTCTCAAAATGTTTACCAGAGACATCGTAAACATACATAAACTTACACTATCATGCACTAGGTATTCTAGTAGATATATGTACAAAGTACTATGGGAACACAAATGGGGAAATAATTCTGATTGGGAAAGAGGGGGACCCATTTTTAAAGATACACAGAGAAGATCTGTGATTGGGGCATTGAGGAATAGAGAATATTCTATGCATTCTAGAATTTTAAAAATACTATTAAAAAGACTTGAGCAATTATTTATTTCAGTTGCTTAATTTTAAACATGAATAAAATGAGAGTTGGACCTGTAAAGTAAGGTGTTGAAAGGAACCAAAAATAAAAGGGAAAGAGAAATAAAGTACAAGGATTTCCAGGGTTTTCAGGTCACCAGACTTTGTATTTCACACAGGGACTCTATCCCTGTTCAGTGGCCCTGGCTTCACAAATCCTACCCTTAAGTCCAGTTGAGGCCAGTTAATAGAAGTACAGTTCAGGCCAGTTCATATAGGTCCATTACTGAATAGGAAAACACTTAAACTTAAATCTCTATTTAAAGAAGACAATGATTCAAACAACCTAGAAGTAGTATTTTTAGTTGTTGTTTCAAGATGTTCCCATTTACTTACTTCACTTGCTAGGAAATATGATGTTTATCTATATACTATTTACTTTGGCATAAAAGAAGTATAATACGATTTCTTTTTTATTAGAATGCCAGAAATCCTTAAATGACAAGTGTTATTTATTATTTAGAATATCCCTCGAAACCCATAACCATCTGAAAACTACTTGCTAGGATCTGGCAACTTTGAATTGGGCCTTTTGCCATTTTGACAGATGGTCAGAAATATAAGAAGCCAAAATACCATATATGTGCACTGATTGTGAAAGTTTTGGGTGTGATTCTCAGCTTAATCACCCACATGGCTTTCAATGCTGATTTACATGACCATGATTAAAAAGAAGAGCATGGAAAACACACACACACACACAGACACACACACACGCACACATACACACAGCTCTTCATTTGGTAGCTAGATATAGATGCTCAAGTTCTTCTGCTGCCTTGTAGTTCTCTTGATAGACAGTCCATGTTGATTTTTAAAGCTACAGGAAAGTGCATTTTGAGTATTTGTAGGCTTCTGTATATTTCAACCATATGCTTTTATTTGGATGTACCTTAATCCCAGAGCAGCCAGACAACAAATTTGGCACTCAAGTATGGAATGTAGCCATATTATGCTCTCAGATGGTATCAGCAGAACATTTATATGATTTAGATTTAATATTGTTCTTATAAGAAATATATTTTACTGCAAGTTTGAATATTGGTTACATGGTTACTCCAATTTGTACTTAAGGTTTTAACAGAATAACAAATATCTCTTTATATTATTTTGGTCACTTGGAATAACTACATTAGTTTGGCCATATGGTGACCAAATGGCAATTATTAACTGCTCATTGATTAGCTATTACAATAATGCAAATATAACCATATTTGGGTCAATTTAGTTAAGCTATAGAAAATCTATCACTGCATTATACCACATATATAATCTTTTTTTAAGAAGCCGGTGATTGAACTCAATTAATTATCACTTTCAATATAACTAAGATGAATACAGGTATTCTGTTAACTAAATGCTGATATGGTTATTAGTATCAGTAGGAACCTTTTACTGCATGTTGATTATATATTGCATATTAATATAATTTTAATACATGCTAAAATGTATGCAGTATTTATATCGTGAAAATGGTCAAATTCTACAAATTCTTTTGATTTCCATTAAGTGTGGTCTTCATTTTTTTCTTTCAATCATTAAATTTAAAAAGACTTAACATTTCAACAATTCTGATATAGAACAAAACAAAAATACCTATTTTTGCCTTTAATTCGAGCACACTGATTATGATTCAGTGTTAATGTTAGCATTTGAAATATTAAAGGATTAGATGACAAATAAAATGTAGTATCTTATTTTCTTATTGCTTATTTTTATTAAATGAGAAATTCTATAGTTTTATGGGGCACAGAACTGTGGAATCTTATGGGATAATATGTGGTACACATTTAAATAAATGAATCAATACTTTCTGTAAAATTACAGTACACCAAATAAGATAATCATACTAATTGGTCTTTCCCTTTGGGGAAATGAAATAGAAAAGATGATTGGCATGGCTATATCCTTGTCTTCATCCAAATGCCAGGAGTATAATAATCACTCAACTCCTCCATTCTTTCCCAGTTTGAAAAATCATATGTGAGGGAAGATCTGGTACATCATGTGAAATATAAACTTCATATTTACTACTCTTTCTTCCCACCCACTTGCCCTTCAAAATGAGACATTACTTGATTGGTTATTTGAGGATAGCGGTAATTCAAATGCAAATAGAGACCCTCTTTTGCACTCAAAATGACATACCTCAGAGCTCTTTTTTTTTTTTTTTCTCCTTTTATTAAATTATACTTTAAGTTCTAGGGTACACGTGCACAACATGCAGGTCTTAATAAATAGGTCACAATGTAAATTCTTTACAACTAAACAAAGAAAAGCATAGACAATCTAGATTTTCATACATGAATCAAATTTTTACAAGTATATAAAAATTAAATCTCCTACTAGTTGGGCGGGATGTAGAATGAGAGAAAGGCAGTTTTTTTTTTTTTTTTTTTTTTTTTTTTTTCCAGTCTTTTCACCCTTGGTCCAGTAATGGCTAAACTGGAAGGAAAATTGGAAGGGAGCAATTCTTAAATTTGTTTTTCTAGTAGATTTTTTTTCTTAACCTAATCCCTGCATATACCGTGTATAATAACACAGCACATCATATCAAGAGTTTCGGCCGGGTGAGATGGCTCACGCCTGTAATCCCAGCACTTTGAGTGGACGAGGCGGGTGGATCACTTGAGATCAGGAGTTCAAGACCAGCCTCATCAACATGGTGAAACCTTGTCTCTACTAAAAATACAAAAAATTAGCCGGATGCAGTGGCATGTGCCTGCAATCCTAGCTGCTGGGGAGGCTGAGACAGGAGAATCACTTGAACCCAGGAGGCGGAGGTTGCTGTGAGCTAAGATTGTGCCACTGCACTCCAGCCTGTGAGATAGAATGAGACTCTGTCTTAAAACAAAACAAAACAAAAAAAGAGTTTCAAAGATTAACTGGATTATTTTGAGATGAAGTAAATGCTTGCTCACAAGAGAGATATAAGAAATGTTTATAACATTAATCTATATAAATGTTAATTATATGTAACATTAATTTATAAGTATATATTCTTCATAGTTTGGTAATTCTGCTTTGGCATATAATAGCATAAAGCATGTAGAAGTATTGATGAAGTTTTAAATCTGATCAAGAAAACTTAGATGATTTTTCCTAATAAATATTGGGGCAGAGTTAATGATATATTCTTGTGGGAAAGTTAATACATATAAAGAAAATCATAGAAACACAGAAGGAACTATCATAGTAGATTATTATAATACTGTACTTATGATAGTTTTCAAGCAGATAAACACCATCTAGTTTCTTTACAGACAAAACAGAAAGTGAAAACCTTATATTAGATACTGAATGTAACATAAAAGAGGAAAATTGTTAGTATGAAAATCTTCTATTTATTTCCAGATGATCTCTTGTGTGCTAAAATTCATTCTTTATCTTACAGAGAAAAATAATAAAGATCAGGATTTTCAAGGGCCATGGTTTGTAACAGCCCAATACAGCTACAAAACCTACATACAGAGTTAGGATCGATGTGATGTTACATCAGAGTAAAAGAAGAAAATGTATTAAATATTGTTTTTTAGAAAGTCATTCTATAGTAATTTATGATTCTCACATCCATTAATATTACAGAAATGTCACTCTTAATAATTTTATGTTTTAATCACAAAAATGTTAAGCTTAGAATAAGATTTTTTTTTTCTAACTGGTGAATTATTTTTTCTCTATTTCCCCATGCTAGGGAAAACTTTAGATTGCTAATGTTAGTACATAAGATAGCATTGATATTACTATGAATTCCTAAAACAGCTGATCTTTGATTTAAAATGCTTATGATGTTTCTATAATTTAGTCCTAAGAGGAAAAATACACACACACACACACACACACACACACACACACACACTCTTGAGTTTTACCAATTCTTCTACTTGAATGTAAGTAGAAAGGCAACTGGAAGGGGACTGCAAAATATTAAAAGCAAAACCACGCCCTGTTCTCTGATGTCATCCCATGCATCTTCAATCCTTGGGGGCTACTCACGCTTTACACCTGAGCCAGGCAGATCTGCCTTTGCTGTCTCAATAAAAGAACAAGAAGAGGTATCAAGTTTTAAAATAATGAATAGATCTAAGACTCTTAACAAAGAAAATACTAGTATATTAATTAATATCCTATTGTGTTTCTCTGAAGTCAAGAAATGAGTCATTTTTCTGATAGTGTTAGGTCTTATCTGATAATCAAAGTGATACAATGCATGGGTCATTTCACTGAAGATTAATTCAGCATGTTCTTGCTTATAACCCCCTGTATCACTGTATAATCTTGTGTTAGGTCATACAGTTCCCACATTGTACTATAGTGTTTTCAATTTTCTATTGATTGGCTAGGGCTTACTATTGCACATGAGGATTGTCAGTCTTCTGGGAATTGACATTTCACTGGGGCTGGCTGAGCTCACAAATGGACATTAAACTTTAGAGGTCATGAATTTTGCTCTTTGAAAATAATCATTTGCATTAGTTTGTATTTTCATCCATTTTTTTCTTGCTTAGGTTGAGTTTCTCCTGAGTACCAGTATTCCTTTCCTCTATGTTTTTTAATATGTCACTTTGGGTGACATATATTTATTGATGTGAATTAGCTCTTGAACATCCTCAGCAATGAATTTTGTTGCATTGTTTGTGTTTTCTTCAAGTCTTTGCCAAAATATGATTCTATTTGTACTCTTGAGTTTACTAATTATTCACTACACTGCCAAATGGGTCTATCGTTCCAAATTTTATTATATATTTATAGAGTAATAAAGCTCTGTATAGACAACTAAGGCACAATAGTGCAAAGAAATTATCAATTCAGTTGCTGATTTCCCTTTTTCCCAAATTTATTATGTATCAGGAAAATGTGTAAAAATAGTTACTTATTGCTTTTAAATTGTTCCTTAAAAAGCCCACTTAGCACCATGGGTGCAGGATGAATTTTATTTCTTCTTTCACTTGTTACTGTGTCCTGTGTTACAAGTGCTTATGCCATAAGCAAAATTTTTTCAAGGTAGTTTTAAAGAGGTAGTGATATTTTAAAAGTTTAGATTCAAGAAAACCCCGATGTCCTTGGACGTGTGTAGCTGTAAGAATTGGCAAACATAACTTACCCATGTAATTCATTTTTAATAAATGCATTTTGAAAATAAATACGAGTTAATTAACTTTTTACTAGTCTACTGTGCTTCGCATGCACTAGACATTTCTATTTTAATGAGATCATTTGAATTGAACTCCAAACATTAAACTATGTTTGCTTCTTT
Organism: Theropithecus gelada; assembly: GCF_003255815.1. Lineage (NCBI taxonomy): Eukaryota > Metazoa > Chordata > Mammalia > Primates > Cercopithecidae > Theropithecus > Theropithecus gelada. The sequence continues at coordinate 166,772,068 of NC_037668.1, forward strand.
TATTATTACCATACTATTTATTGGATGATGTGATGGCAAATAGACACTTTCTTTCAGAGGCTGGTATAATTTTTGTGTGAATTTATAGGATTAATAAATTAAGATGAGTCTTTAACTTTTGCATAGCATTTCAGAGGTATTTCTATAGCTTTAAGCTCTGTCTTCTGGAGAGTTGGTTTCAAAATCATGTTGAGAATTAGCCAGACTACTGTGTCGCCTCCTCTTTTCCAGCTCTGCATGCAACACACACTTGGCACACTTGGTACTTTCTCATTGTCCTTGAGGGACATGGATGCACCCATGTTCGATATGAGGGTTCAGCAACTTACACGAAAAACATGCAGTATAATACATGCGTAGGGACACATTTGGCATGAATATTTATGTACATATAAAGACATAAACTTGTAATTTAACCTTCATTAGCACAGTTTTCAAATGTGAAAAAAATTATGTAAAATTGAATTTAAAGCAGGCATAATTTCACTTGTATTAATACTTCTTTTTCCATCAGTGGGAGGAAGAACCCACATATCAGAGAATTAAACTGTAGACAGGATTCATATCAATACTGAATTTAATCTTCTCTCAAAAGGTGTAGTGGGAGTGAAGGATGTTCATAGAAGCAGAGGAATTATCATAGGTCATGAGGCACCTACAGTGCTCAGCAGGCCTCCTAGAAACATTTTGCTTTACTCTTTCTTAAAAAGAAAAGGATGATATTTAAATTTTTTCAGTTTAAATATTTTTTCTATTAAAAATAAAATACTTGTGCAATACCTATAAGTACAACTTCTTGAGCACCCATCATGTAACCCGTATCACCACTATGCAAGGGAAGCTTTGTTATCCCTATTTTACAGATGAGAAAATATCAAGGTTGGAGGGTTTTTTAATGATTTTGACATGTAATATGTTAAATAAAACACATATTTAGGAACCAAAGCCAGCTTAACTGACTTCAGAGAAATATTTTATTCTTTTCTTCATAATGGCTGTTTAATAACTGTTTCGTTTAAGCTTGTGTGGTCAACCTCATCCATGGTGATTTTCCAAATCACCTATTTTGTTGTTGTTTAGAATCTCTTCAGTCATTCATTTATTCATTGGACATATAATGATTGATCACCCGGTGTATGCCAGCCACTGTGCTGGACCTGTTCTTCTGGCCTGAGAAATATCTTCCATATTTATATATCACACAAGTGATGATATGGTTTGGCTGTGTCCCCACCCAAATCTCATCTTGAGTTATAGTTCCCACAACCCACACGTGTTGTGCTGTGGGAAGGACCTGGTGGGAGGTAACTGAATCATGGGAGTAGTTTCTCTCATGCTGCTGTTCTCATAATACTGAGTGAGTCTCATGAGATATGATGATTTTATAAGGGGCTTTTCCCCCTTTTGCTTGACATTTCTCCTTGCTGCCGCCATGTGAAGCAGGGCATGTTTTCTTCCCCTTCCACTATGATTCTGTTTTCTGAGGCCTCCCCAGACATGTTGAACTCTCAGTCAATTAAACCTCTTTCCTCTCGAAATTACTCAGTCTCAAGTGTGTTTTTATTAACAGTATAAGAATAGACTAATACAAGAGAATATTAAACTTTTCAGGGCCACAAACTCCTGTTCTTTCATTATGTTTTGATATAGAGCAATAAAATATAATAGGCATGAGCTCAGAGCTCTCTGAATATTTATCACAAAATCTGAAGAGAGTACATTTTGCATTTCTAGATTGTTCAATTGTTATGCCATAAATCAAATTACATCAAATAATTTAGCCATAAAAATGGATATATTTGTGTCTTTAAGAAGGTATATTGTTTCTTCTAATAGAATGATTCTGGCAATTTTATTATGAGTGTAGTTACATAAATGAATCTTCTTTTCCTTTTTCTATTAATAAAGTGCTTTTAGAAATAAATTACTTCAATTTGTGTGTAATGGATAGGGACATTAAGCACAAGACTGTGAACTGTTAATCATGACTGTAAATCACTTATTTTTACCCAGGAATTATCTCATAAATTTTGAAATTGGGTACTGGTTACTAAGTTTGTCTATATTTCTCAATGTGAACCCATAATAAATCGATGTATCATACTAAATTAAATAATGAAAAATTCATAATTCGAAGGATCTCCTCTATCAACAATTTTATAGTGTTTAATTCCAACTGATACTCTGCTTATCCCCAGAGTTAAATCAGGCTATGAGTCTTGTTTTAATAAGGGAAGTAAAAATATCTCTAAGTATTTTTGTGTAGACAAGGATTTAGGAAACTATCGGCCTTTATAAAAGTTCTTACAAAACTGCAGCAAATACTGGAACAATGGGCTCTCTGATGGCCTTTCTAGAATGATTGACAGAACACTGTGGCACTCATTTGCCAGGTGAACTACCACTTTCTAACACAGGCAGGAAGATGGAGAATCAGGAGTTGAAACTGCAACTATTGAACGTGAGAATGTATTAACCTGGCTGTGATGCAGGGATCAGGAAGCCAGAATCAGGCTCCCCGCCGCGAAAGAAGCTTATACCCTGGAAACAGAGTATGGTCACAGCTAAAATGCCATTAACATCCTAAGACAGTACAGACTAGACTCTGGTATGCCAGGACTTGTGACCACCATCAAGGTCTCTCAACTTCCACAAGGCTAACTCTGGCATCTTCATGACTTGACAACAGAAAATAGTCAATAATGGTAAGTTGTTTTCAGTCTTTGGTGCATCTAATTGAAAGAACTAAATTTGCATTGTGTATCATGGTTACAAAGGAAATTGAGAAGTATAGTTTTTAATTTTCCATACCCTGCAGAATAGACAGATACACAAAAAGAGTAGTAACTAACCACAGCTAGCAAAGGTTCTGTAGTGAATAAAATCATTTTTAACAACAATAATCTGAATACAGTAAGAAAGGGAGAAATTTACAAAGTTATCAGGGAACTTAGTAACCTAGACTCTGAAAAGTAGCCAAAAGTTTTAAAACTGCATTTAGACAGTCTCCCACTTTTCTTTTATTTATTTATTTATTTATTTATTTATTTATTTATTTATTTATTATTATTATACTTTAAGTTGTAGGGTACATGTGCATAACGTGCAGGTTTGTTACATATGTATACTTGTGCCATGTTGCTGTGCTGCACCCATCAACTCGTCATTTACATCAGGTATAACTCCCAGTGCAATCCCTCCCCCCTCCCCCCTCCCCATGATAGGCCCCGGTGTGTGATGTTCCCCTTCCTGAGTCCAAGTGATCTCATTGTTCAGTTCCCACCTATGAGTGAGAACATGCGGTGTTTGGTTTTCTGTTCTTGTGATAGTTTGCTAAGAATGATGGTTTCCAGCTGCATCCATGTCCCTACAAAGGACGCAAACTCATCCTTTTTTATGGCTGCATAGTATTCCATGGTGTATATGTGCCACATTTTCTTAATCCAATCTGTCACTGATGGACATTTGGGTTGATTCCAAGTCTTTGCTATTGTGAATAGTGCTGCAATAAACATACATGTGCATGTGTCTTTATAGCAGCATAATTTATAATCCTTTGGGTATATCCCCAGTAATGGGATGGCTGGGTCATATGGTACATCTAGTTCTAGATCCTTGAGGAATCGCCATACTGTTTTCCATAATGGTTGAACTAGTTTACAATCCCACCAACAGTGTAAAAGTGTTCCTATTTCTCCACATCCTCTCCAGCACCTGTTGTTTCCTGACTTTTTAATGATCGCCATTCTAACTGGTGTGAGATGGTATCTCATTGTGGTTTTGATTTGCATTTCTCTGATGGCCAGTGATGATGAGCATTTTTTCATATGTCTGTTGGCTATATGAATGTCTTCTTTTGAGAAATGTCTGTTCATATCCTTTGCCCACTTTTTGATGGGGTTGTTTGTTTTTTTCTTGTAAATTTGTTTGAGTTCTTTGTAGGTTCTGGATATTAGCCCTTTGTCAGATGAGTAGATTGCAAAAATTTTCTCCCATTCTGTAGGTTGCCTGTTCTGATGGTAGTTTCTTTTGCTGTGCAGAAGCTCTTTAGTTTAATTAGATCCCATTTGTCAATTTTAGCTTTTGCTGCCGTTGCTTTTGGTGTTTTAGACTTTTCATGGTGGTTTGACTTTTGATTTTTTGACTTCAGGATTGTTTTGAAAATAATGTGCATTCAGTAAAAACTACACTTCTATTTTTCACTTTCAGTACAGTGTTTAATAAATTATGTGAGACATTCAACCCCTTATTATAAAGTAGGATTTCTGCTAAAAGGTTTTTGTCCAACTATAGACTAATGTAAGTGTTCTGAGCATGTTTAAAGTAGGCTGGGCTAAGGTCTGATGTTTGGTAGGTGAATTAAATGCATTTTTTGTTACAATATTTTCAATTTACGATGAGTTAATCAGGATTTAACCCCAATCTAGGCCGAGGGGCATCTGTATGTGATTTGGAGAATGCGTACTTTCATACATCATTAAGCTATACCAGCAAGCTGGAGTTTATTTAAAACCATGACGGTTTATTTTAAGATTTTTTTTCTATGAGACATGAATACTAGAATGGAACTTTAAAAATTTTTATTTGGAACCACAGAGTTTGCTACTATCTTGCTACCAGGTTTTCCTCTGTCTCTACATTTCTTTCCTCAGGTTCCATACCCCCTGCTTTAAATAACAGTATTTTAACTCCAAAATGAATATATCTAGATCCCAGATCTCTCCTTTGCATGCCAAACTTGCAGTCCCAAATTCATATTCAGCCTCTCATCTTAAATGCCTCTTGAATATGCCTTAGAAATAGAGATCTGATAATCCCACCAATTTAGAGTAAGAACAAATCTGTTTCTTTCTTATTTCCCATCTCGGTAAATCATGCCACCATTCATTCAATTACAAAAGATAGAAACTTGAATTTCCCTTTTGAACATTACATTATATCACCAAGGCACTAGCCCAATCTGGTTGAAAGGGTACTCTTGATTTACTCTCTTAAGCACCCTTCTTCCCCAATTTTCCTCATCCCAATAGATGTATATGCCTTTACCATCTACCAGTTGCTCAGGCTAAAAGTGTTTGGAGTCTCTCCTGATGCTTCTCTTTTCCTTATACCATACATCTAATGTATCAGCAAGTCCTGAATGTTCAGTCCTCAGAATATACTTTGAATTCTCCTGCTCTTCTGCATCCTCAATGCTGTTCCTTCATTCAAACAATATCATCTCCTCCCTGCTTTACAGAGACGGACTCAAAATTTGTTTCCTAGCTTCTGCTTTTCACTCATCTAATCTATTCTTCATGCAGCCAATGTAAAACCCTTGCTACTGCATGAAGATTAAATGCAAAACACATTCAATGGCTAAAAAGCCTGTTATAACTCATTCCTGTCTACCTCTCACACCTCTTCGCATTCAACTGTTCCCCTCTTTCACTACACCACAGTCATATTGGATTTAGACAGTCCCTTACAATAAAATTTCTCCTTTTCTAACTCAAAGCCTTCATTCCTACTGTTCCCTGATTCATGGCATCTAATCTTTTAGAAGAGCCATAACACCAGTTCTTTGAGAGCTTTTTTGCTCATCATGTCTAAATGAGCTTCCTCGTTAAACTCTTTAATTTCCTTCTGCTTTTTTCCTTCTTCTGAACTGTTTACCATCTGTCTTCCTCATTTGACTCTATGAGTGCATATGGGAAACTGTAATATTATTTTTTCAGTATGTATCCTCAGTGTCTAATACAGTGCCTAGCACATTGTAAATGGTTAATAATTAATTTTTACAGCATTTTTTGAAAGTGAAATAACATCTCAAAGTGTAAGTAGGATTTCTGCTGATTTTCATATATATATATGACATATATGTGGATTAATATTTTATACATACACATATTAATTTAAAAAGTTAGATGGGCATTAAGCATTCTAAGTATCTGTATTCACTTTATTCATCACACTCTGACAGATAACTCCATGCTTTCTCTGTTCAGTGACATACTCCAAGGCAAAGTGAGTGAGCATTTCACAATGGAAAATAACCACAATGATTTTCTTATATATTAGTTCATTTAAGCACATTGTGACATGATTTTTGTATGCCTAGTGGTATGGATTTATGAATTATATTTTCAAAGTTTAAAAGCACAAATGCTCAAAAAATTGACAAGTGATCAAAAAATCTTTCAATCAAATATGGATTAAATATACCACAAAATAGATGTGAAACAAATTAGAAAGTGGCAGAGCTAACACCTTTTCTCTTTAGAGCTACTCACTGGTCACGTTAAGAAGCAAAAGTAATGACACTCTAGTAAATTCTAAAAGGAGGCTGGTCAAACATTTGAAATGATCATGAGGACAATACAATATGACAAAACTGAGTTAGAGCATTTTGAATATGCATTACCCACCTTTGAGCCTTATAACATTGCATGCAGTTCTTCAAGCTTTCTTGATTAAAAATCTGTTTTAATATATAATAATGTTTCTTATTATAAAATAAATGAATTTTACCAGAAAATATAAAATATTGATAGACAAATAGAATAACTGAAAATCATCTGCAATCGTGCATCTAGAGATTACTTATATTTATCATTACCGTCTTCGTACATGCAGTTAAATCCATTTAACCAAAATAGGATGACTCCAAATTGATCAATACATGCTCATGAACACCTGGCAGATTTGTCAAAAAAAAAGCAAGAAAAACAAAATCACGAATAAAATATATTCATTTTAAATAATCGATATTTATTAAGATAGATAACTTTTTAAAATGCTTATTGTAAATAGGCTTGTGCTAAAATGTCGATAAACATTTTCCCATTTAATTCTTAAAATTAATACACGAAGCTCCTATTTTTGGTTATTCTTATTTCACAAGTGAAGAAACTGAGGCTAGGAGTATTAAAGGAGCTTGATGAAATCATTGGGAAAGTTAAAAGTGTCAATCTTCCTTCAAAAATGCAACTTTTTACTATTCTCAAGTAGAATTATTTAAAATACATGCGATCCCCAGTTGCACTTTCTGAAATGATAGGGATTTTAACTGTCAAGAGTCTCAAATACTTCTCACAAAATTTCTTTAGAAATTAAAGGTAGTTTTAGCCTTCTGTGCTTCAATTCTCTTATCTGTAAAATAGCATAATAGTGTTTATATTTATAATATTATTGTAAAAATGAGATAATACATATGAGAGCATCTATGAATAAATATACAAGTCACAAAATATAGGTTTTTATGTTAAGAAAAGGAAAATGAAAAAAGCATTCATGTGTGCCTGTGATACAAAAAATAGTCTTGGGTGCTGTTCTTAATTCTTTGATTTTCAAAACAAGTGTATGGGATATCATTTAGTTGCTGCATTTTATAAATGAGGAAATCAAGACTTAGAAATGGAGACTGTACATAGTCAAATGCTAAAAAACAAAACAAAACAACAACAAAACAGAACCAAATTCAACCCCGGGCCCAGCTGACTGACTTCAAACTGAGGGAATGCCTGAAGTTGATGTGTTGTCTCAACCTGAAATTGTTTATTTCCTCAACAGTCAAAAACCTGTTGAAGATCTGTTTTTCTCTGGGGATAGTATAATGAGAGATCCTTTTAGAAAATCATAATTAACCAAATAAAAAACCAAAATAATTAACACTAATACGCACTCTTACAACATGCATATGTCGACATGTACACATACCAGCTTTGCTGTGCTCTGTTTGTGTATGTAAACTGTTTTTTCATACATATATTTAGAACTCGAGCTACGTCATAAGTTTTACAATATAAAATGTATAAGTTTTACATTTTTAAAAGTTTTTTAAAAATGTATCAGTATAGACTTATTCTACTACAAGAAAACAAAAGCAAAAACCTTATTTTATTTGAAGTTTCACAGCGTTGTGCTTCTCGTAAGAGCTGTGATGTGCCACATGTACATGTGGTTTGAAACCTTCCTAGAGAGTAACGTTACCTCATTGTAAGTATTTCAGAACACTGCTTATAAAACAAACACAAATACTGTGAACTGGAGTGCAAAATTAGATACCACAAGATTTTTAAGAACTTACAGGCTTCGGCCAGGTGCCGTGGCTCGCGCCTGTAACCCCAGCACTTTGGGAGGACGAGGTGGGCGGATCACGAGGTCAAGAGATCAAGACCATCCTGGCCAACATGGTGAAACCCCATCTCTACTAAAAATACAAAAAATTAGCTAGGCATGGTGGTGCATGCCTGTAGTCCTAGCTACTCAGGAGGCTGAGGCAGGAACTCACAGGCTTCTGATGATCCAGTTTAAGTTATGACCTCGTGGGGAGAGGTACACATTACTTGCTTTTGTGGTTAAGGGATTGTATTAGTCAGATTTTCTTGAGTCATGCTACATTACAAATAAGCTAAAAATACTGAGTGTTTACAACGACTATTTATTATTCACATAAATACATTGTTAACAGATACCAGCAACTACAGGTCAGCTACTGTCTTTGCTCCTGGTGGTGTTTCAGGTTTGGATTTGCTTCCCCTCACTTTTTATTCCGAGAATTAGGCTGCAGGAATAGTCATTGGCTGGGACACGGTAGAGGGGGCAAGAACAAGAACACAGGCACAGACTTTCCTATATTTTACAAGTTCTGCCACTAGGTACCTATGTATGAGGAGTGTATCACATACACTTCCATTTCATTGGCCAAAGTAAGTCACCAATGCCAATGGGAAAGGGATATGTAATCCTCGTATGGAAAGAAGGGAGTAACAAGTTGAGAAAAATAGTTCAATCCATCACAGGCGCTTTGTAGGAAAGTTCCTGGAAATAGCAGTATAACATACATTCTTTTATTTTCATGGGGAGTCAATGATACTCAGCTTATTGGTTCCTATTTAACGAATCATGGAACTGAGTCTCAAGTATGTTAAGCGGCCTGCTAAACATCAGTCTCCTACTTCATATCTCCCATCTCCATAAGCATGTTCTTTCATTACTTCTCTGACTTTTGGCCCAGATCAAGTGAACAATCTTCTTTCTATTACCACCACAGAGTACATAGGATACTCATTTTTGTATTTCTTTAATGTGTAACACAGTTGATTGCTTATGGTATTGATTGATTCGATTTGATGAAATATAGTTCATTCATTCATTTATTCATCAAATATTTATTGACCATTTATCTTGAGTCAGGTACTACACTAGATGCTGTGGCTAAATCTATGAATAAGACAGAAACACTCTGCTTTCATTGAATTTACCTGAAGTGGGAAATATTCCATTTTTTAAATACAGAATTTGATCACTTGTTTTCTCATGATTTAAAATATCCTTATGAATTTATGTTGACATAAGTCTATTTACAAATGAAAATGGCTAGAAAAGTTATATGCCATTTCATCATAGAGAATGATAAAATAGGATAAGAGTAGAATAGAGAATATAAAAAGAGGATCATGTTCTGGGATCCTTGGGGGTTCATCCTGCAAATCATTTTTTTTTTTAATTTATAGTTTTTCCCCTGTCATTCTAGCCCCTTCTGTGCAAACCTTTAAAGTTTTAATATTTCCAGGAAAAGGTGATTAGTATTTACTTTCAGATCCTTACACTTAAAATGGAAGATTAATGATCAATAAAGTAGTCAAATGTGAGCTGTGGTTTTCCTAGAAATATCTTGGCGTCCTGGGGGAGGCAGCCTGAATCAATGGCTAAAAGGAAAGCAGAAACTCAGGTTCTAATCATTGGCTTGTCACTAAGGTGCCTCAGGGTCACTGGTTTCATTGTGAAATCTTTAAATTGTGAGGTAAGATTAATCTTTAAATTACATGAAGCATTTGTTAAAAGTTCCTAGCTATTATTCTAAGGATTAGGGATAAAATAAAAATTGTCTTTGTGTGTTTCTATCATTTTTGCTGTTTCTTTGTACCGCATACTTACTCTTCACATGTATGCATTTCATTTTACTATACACTTGACTCCGCACTTTTTACATATATTCCTTTTCACTGTCTTCTTGTCTAGCTTAAAAAGCTGTCAAGACACTGTTTCCTATCTGGGGAGAAGACACTGCTTCCTATCTCAGGAATGGAGCAAATATTTTTTGATCATCAATAGCAGCTAGACAATCCAGAAAACACAGGTCAGCCGTAATAGACACTGCTCGCCTCATACTCTCATTTGATGTGCTTTATTTGTCTCTATGCTGCTTTACAATTTTCCCTATGACAAAATTTATATATATATGTTATTAACCAATGAATATATTTGTATATATATTAATTATGCATATATAAATATTATTAAAACTACATTTGATTCTGATAGTCATAAACTAGTCATTTTCAAAAAATTTAGTAGGAATATTTGTAATAAATATTCGAACGAAAGTAAAGTGACAAAAAATTACCTTTCAAAGTTGGAGAGATGAAATCACAGTATTATATCTAAAAATCAGAATTTTAGGCAAACTTTAACTTAGCTAGAGGGGATTTGGAAAAGAGGAAAGGGCAATAAGAAAGCCTGAAATTGCATTGCCCAAGTGTGCCCTATGTCATCAGCATGTATCTGCATACACTCTCATCCTTCTCTCCTTTCCTTTTTTTCTTTTCTTGTCTAAGTAGCAGCATTTCCTCTTCCTATATGCAAGGTTAATCTCTCTGGTGTTCATGCCATACTAGCAACTCCATGTGGACAGATGCATCATTAATACTTTCTCTTTGCACAGGCCATTCTCTTTATCTAAATGAATATTAATATGACTAAATTGTTATTCACACGTGCGCGCGCACACACACACGCGCGCGAAAAGGAAATCTCAATTCTGTCTACCCATTGTTCTCATTATATTCCTTTACAGCCAGTCCTCTCCATCACCTTTAGTCTAGCCTCTTGCCTTGCACTCCTCTGGAACAGACTTACCAATGCCAGCAATTATTTCCCACTCCAGGGCCCTCCCCCTTTCTCACAGAAGTATATAGAGAAAGACGTGAATGGTCAGATACTCTTGGATCGGAAGAGAGTACTTGGACCTATCTTGTTGTAAGACTGAAGGTTTTATGGTATATATTTTACCTGAGAAATAAATGGAATATTTTCCTCACACATATGCATATATCAATATTTACCTAGATATAAAGATGAATAATATCTGTCTTTTTGGAAAATGAAAAAAATGCTGTTTGAATGTATTCACCATATCTAAAAATGTATTTTGAGGGCCTACTCAGAGCACTCCACTGAGCTTAAATTAAAAACAGAAACCAACTGAGTTTTTGCCTTCATGAATCTTCTGTTCAATAGAGGACATCAAAATTAATTAACCATACAAATGTAAAATTAAAGCTTTCTTAAGTATATGAAGGTAAAAAATTGTAGATCAAATTTTTAATGTCCTTGATGAGAGATTATGTGCACAAAAATGAGCTACTTGATACTATTTTTTAAAATCTATAATTTGATATTAGTTATTCCTTGTATTTTTAAGGTCAGTTTTCCAATTTTATTTTATTTATAAGTCTAGCTAATTTTAAGAGTAACTTTAAATAGAGCCCAGATTAATGTTTGGCTTCACCCATAAATTTAATTAATTAAACTCACCTAAATATTTTCAGCTCCATATTTAAGTTTATTATATTCTACTTTCTTTTAGAATATTTCAATTATATAATCAACAAAACCACAAGCAAAATCTATAAGCATTTTAATAATTTTTAAGAATAAGACAGAGAGCTTAAAACAAGTGAACCTTATGTTTTCTTAAATGTTTGAATTTTAAATATGTACTTATTACAATTTAACCTAAAAATCATGAGTATAATTAATATTCAAGAATACTTTAAAAATTGGTGCCCTGAGTCTGACCTATTACACTAATAGGGTAAACATTCTAAAATATTTTAAGTACATAAAAATAAATCTGTAATCCAGCACTTTGAGAGGCTGAGGCAGGTGAATTGCTTGAGCCCAGGAGTTTGAGACCAGCCTGGCCAACATGGCGACACCCTTTCTCTACAAAAAAAAAAAAAAAAATACAAAAATTAGCCAGGCACGGTGGCATGTGCCTGTAGTACTAGCTACTCGGGATGCTGAGGTGGGAGGATAGCTCATGCCCGGGAAGCGAAGGTTACAGTGGGCCAAGATCACACCACTGCACCACTACACTTCAGCCTGGGCAACATAGTGAGATCCTGTCTCAAAAAAAAAAAAAAAAAAAGAAAAAGAAAAAGTCTATATGTTCTTGTTTTCATAGCATATAATACTTTATTGCCAAAAATTGATAAAATAGTTATAATTAATATCATTGTAACTATATTGATCTATAGCTATGGCAATTACAGAGGAAAACTGCAGATAGCTGAATCCTTTCACATGACAAAACTAACAATATAACTGCTATGCCTCATCATTCATTCAGGTCTCTGGCTCTTTGCCTGCTTTGTAACAAACACACCAGAAACCTCACCGTATTTCCCTTTTTACTGTATGATGTCCATAGTTGCATATTTGAATTTTCTGTTCCTTTCTTAACTTTTTCTGCTCAAAACTTTATAATTGTACTGGCAGTAATCGCCTTTCTTCTTCTATCTGTATTTTGCAGAGTATTGAGGCAATACATCAACAGAAAAAGAAAAATGAGGTTGTTAAAATGGATGGAGACTGCAGGGCAAGATACCAAATGGAAGACAGTGGTTCAGAGAAAGTGATCCAGAAATCTGCCTAGGGGTCCCCTACATTTTTGTTCAGATATTAACTGTGCGTGAACAGGGTAGGTTAAGATGAGATCTGGCAAAGATAACTAGTAAGGGGTCTACGAGCCGAACAAAGATCCCGGTGTTGGGAGATGTAAGATTCCCAATGACCCAGAGTAGAGAGAACACATTGAACAACCCAGGTATTTAAGTGAGTCCTCAGAATGGTTACATATTAGTAACAAGGCAGTCTTAGAACTAAAAGTGCACTCTAGAAAACAACTGAAAACAAGCCTCCAAAGGATCCAACTTATCTGCCAGGACAAAACTGCCTTTCAGAACTAAATTAAACATTCCTGTTATCTTGAAAGGATAGTAGACTCCTTACAGTATATCCATGATACCAGAAAACAGTTAAAAGTATTAAGTATGAGCAGAAATAGTAAAATGTGAGCCTGTAGCAGGCAAAGGCATTAAAACATTTGTTAAAATTTGCTTAAAATATAAAGAAAAAGATGAACATAAGTGAAAAGATGAGGAATCTAAATCGAGTCATGAAAAGTATTAAAATGAACCAAATGCAGATTCTAGAACAAAAAATACAATAAGTGAAATAAAAACTTCACTAGGTATGCCTAACAGGAGATTGACAGTGCAGAAGAAAAGATCACAATAGTGATTGTGCAGCATAGTGGTAATTATTCAAATTGAAACTCAGTGAGAAAAAGGAGCTAAAATAATGAGTAGAGCCTCAATAACCCGTGGGACAATGACAAGCAGTATAACACATATATAAATGAGAGGAAAGGGAAAGTGGAGCAGAAAGTATTTGAAATATGCTGCATTTGGAATAGAAGTTGCAATAAAAGTCACTTGCCAGCTTCTCTTTTGTATCCCTTCCCTCCCAGAATGTAATCACTCCTTCCCTCTAGTAAAAAGCTTTCTTTCTAGTTATTTTGGGTTAAAAAGGAATCAGACAATGGAGTAGATTTTTGCTGTCTTTCCCTTTTTCACTTGTTTCTTATGACCTAGGTCCTCACCTCTGGTTCATTTGATAATCCTTACTTGATTTCTGTTTTAATTCATTTAAGACTAACATTTGGAATAGCAACTGCAATTGCACTCACTATCTGATTAAACTGAAAATAATCCATAATCTGCTGCCATTCTCTGAAACTCATCTGTCTCTTGCACTGGTTAAACTGCAATATTTAATGGCGATGTAATAGGAATCCCCACCCGAGAGTCAAGTCTTTGATGGTGGCATTAATCTCTGTGTTATCCCTAGGTACATAGAATAGAACCTGGTTTAATGTTTTGGTAATGACTAGGAGTTTCAGGTGCTTCCCCTTAGTCTTGCCTGACATAATAGCCTTTAATCTATCAGCCAGAGAACCAATATGAGGATTCTGCCAATTGCTGAAAATTATCTATTTCAACTACACACTCAGTAATTCAGTATGAAATCATGAAATGAGTCTTAGAACTCAATGAGCTTACTATGATGTGACCTCAAATCAAAAGCCCATCATTAAATAATGCTCAGAAGTACTGCCCTGTGGCCGGGCGCGGTGGTTCACACTTGTAATCTCCGCACTTTGGGAGGCCGAGGTGGGTGGATCACGAGGTGGTCAGGAGATCAAGACCATCCTGGCTAACACGGTGAAACCCCGTCTCTACTAAAAATACAAAAAAAAAAAAAAAAAAAAAATTACCGGGGCCCGGTGGTGGGCTCCTGCAGTCCCGGCTACTCGGAAGGCTGAGGCAGGAGAATGGCGTGAACCTGGGAGGCAGAGGTTGCAGTGAGCTGAGATAGCACCACTGCACTGTAGCCCGGGCGTCAGAGCTAGACTTCGCCTCAAAAAAAAAAAAAAAAAAAAAGAAGTACTGCCATCTGACTGACAGCCTGTAGAGGCATTCTCGATTCTTAGGAATTAATACTACCTCAATCCAAGGCCCAGTAATATCTGAAAAATTGAGGTGTTTTCCTAATGGAGAATTCCCTGATTAGAGCCAGTCAGTGGGGCGTTTGTTGGAAAATCTGCAATATATTCTTTGAATATGATTGCAGGGTCTTTCTTCAAGGTGTTTGATTCAAGTAGCTCTACCCTGTGAATTGGCTAGCCGCAAATTGGGAGCGGGGGAACAATTCTCTATTTTGATGCATCATCTCAGGCCTCTTTTACCAGGTGAATTTTTCTCTTAATAAAACAAAGAAGATTTTTGTGGATTGCCTATCTCTTTTGACTCTGGAGACTCTGTAACCAATGTTGGTATGTTAATCAGGCCAATCTGTGGATAGGATTATACTGCGGCCTATTATAATTGCCTCTCTCACCTGGAATTAACATTTTACCACTACTTGGCATGACCAACATCTCTCATTCTTCTTAAAATCAACTGTGGAGTCCACTGCCAGCATGCTTAGTCTATAAAAATGTTTCTACAAAATTACTCTTCAAAAAAGGCAATGTATCCCTGCCCAATTACTTTTTCTTGAGGCTTGGATGAAGGGAAAGATATTTATGGTTTTAAGAGTGCACACCCTCTAAAGTCTTTGGACTTCTTCTCTATATTATAACAATAACTATCTGCTATCTAAACTGTACTGAGTGTGGATCACGTTTGAATCAAACCAAACTAGCAAATAATTCAAACTACTCATAACTGTTTATGGCCAGATTCCCTGGTAAGTGCATCAGAGCTGATAAATTCAACTTGATTTAAAATTATTTCTCCTTCTTTGTTCTATCACCTCAGAATTAATTCTCACATGTATTCTCCAGAGATTTGTCTATATATATCAGCGAATTTCTTGCATTTCTTTTCCAGTAAGAGCTGCAGATCTGACACTTACTATTAGGTTTAGTAACCATACAATTTCTCTTCTTTGTCTTAAAGTCATAATGTGTCAAAACACTCAGATTTATACAAATATGTAGCTATAAATGGCAACCACGTTCTTTTCACAGTTTTATGTGCTTTGTCTGGATACCCAGGGAACCATGCTGTAACCATTGCCAAATACGTGGTCTGGTGCAATGTTTATAGCTTCATCTTTATAATTATTAATTAAATGTCATTGTAAAGCATTTGTAGGAAGCATTATTTATAATTATGTAAACAATATAATCACCGTTTCTATTTTTTTTTTTCATGTTCTTGTTTACCCAAGAGTAAGAAACAAGTTAATACTGAATTAAATTGTTCCAACATTTTCCTGATTTTTTAAGATGGAGTTTCACTCTTATTGCCCCGGCTGAAGTGCAAAAGCATGATCTCAGCTCACCGCAACCTCCGCCTCCCAGGTTCAAGTGATTCTCCTGCATCAGCCTCCCAAGTAACTGGGATTACAGGCATGTGCCACCATGCCTGGCTAATTTTTGTGTTTTTAGTTGAGATGGGATTTCACCATGTTGGCCAAGCTGGTCTTGAACTCCTGACCTCAGGCGATCCGCCTGCCTTGGCCTCCCAAAGTTCTGGGGATACAGGCATGAGCCACAGTGCCCGGCTAGAGCAAGCTTTCAAAGTAATTAGTTCTCCCCTGATTCTTAGTTTTTAGTGTTTCTCCATTTCTTCTCTTAAATTATAAAGTCCAAGATTGTTTTCAAGACACATGAGGCTAGTTATTCAGAGAAGGTTGCCCTTCTCCAAACCAGTATCACATCACTTTCTTACCCTGTACTCCCACATATAGAGATGCTTGCTGTTTCAAAAAAGCATCATGCCACTTCCTCTCTCACCTTTGCTCATGCTGCTTCAACCTTCTGGGGACAGTGGACACCTCTCCACTTTTAATGGCCTCACTTCATGAGATCCATTGACTGGGCAGGCAGCATTAAGCACTCACTCCTCTGTGTAATGCCATGCTATGTTTCAGTAACTTTGTTTGTATCTTTGTCCACTCCCAGGTTAGTGGTTAACAGTTTCTCAAAATACAAGTAATGGCTTAAATGAGGTGGGAAAATGAGGATTAAGTATAATTAAATAGAAAAATGAAGCTTAAACCCCTTAATATTGTAACATTATTATAATAAAATGCTTCCTTTTCAGAATTCAAGTTGAGTTTACTAAAACTTCTGCTTACTTTCAAATCTTGAGATGTGTTTCAGTCTTGCTTCTGGGGCATAATTCAGTGAGACACAGGTACATTACTAAGGTCTTATTATTATGTTATTCTGCTTATTCCATTGGCCATATCTCCAGAATCAAACTCCTTCCTTATCTATCCCCTTCAGGACCTCAGGAAGTCAACCTTCATGGATTGCATTGACTTCCCTTGTTGACTTATTCTAGTGGGATTTGGCTAATGGGATTCACTGATGGTGGATTTGGGGTCCACTGCTGAAAGACTGCAGAGGAAAGAAGGAAGAGATCTGATCAGAGCATCCCCTGACCTCTTTCTTCCACTCTAAGCCACATTTCCAGTAACAGCTGAATCCTTCAGGACTATAACTCCTGTCTGTTGGTCCCTATTTTCCACACTAGAGTTCCCTGGGTTTTATTAACACATCGTCTCCTTCACCCTTTAGGCCAAGAGGTGATAAAGGCTTCTCACGTTTGCTAATCTCTGACTGCTTCGACACACTATTTTTTTTAAACTCTCTTCAAACCCTTCATTAGAGTCTCGTGAACCATCTTAGTGTGTTCTGTTTCCAGTGTAGTCCCTGATTATATTGAATATTTCTGGTCTGCTTCCTGGTTTGTGGTTCATCTTAGGCTAATATGCTTTTTTATGTGTACCTCTTTAACACTAAAATGTATTATTAATTTATCTTCTTGCCTCTATTATGGGAGCAAATTTTAATGCAATTAATTTATTTATGATCTGCAGAGATATGATAATAATTTATAGCTTTTCCCAAAAAATTATCACGTCTTTCTTGGGATGGGTGAACATATAGATGAGTCTTTTTTATTCAAAATAATAAATTATAACTTTAGCATATGTCTTCCAAGATTAAATTATGCATCATAGATTACTTTTTTCAGTGTTGAATTACAATGTATTATATGTGACCAGTGAAAACTCCGTATGCTTTATTAGTCCTGCAATATTGATCAGTAGCAGGGTCAATTAATGGTCACATTGAAAAGCTTGTATCAGTGATTGTCTTTAATTTTAGGCTATTAAAAAGTTCCAAGGCATACCAAACCTGTAGGCTTTTTTATTACATAAACACGATGAGAGGTAATTTAAAAACAACATAGTACCTGTTCCTGGTAAAATGTATTGAACTAGATTGTTGTTCACTCAGATAAAGTAAAGAAGTTAGTACGAGCAGTCCTTGCTTTTCACGGTAGTTTAGGACTTTTAAAAGATGTGAAAGCTGGTAGTACAAAGTGATCTCATTGTCAATGAGAAAATTACAATTGTTCTATGATTTTTAAAGTTTTCGGAACATTAAGGCCTCTCCTGATATTATCAGTTGTAAATGTAGGGGAAATGAAAACAAGTAATACAATTTGTATTCTTAGAACACTGTAATTTAAATCATTTAGAAACCCTGAGAATTTGTGTTTTATTTCACTGTAAAAATCTCATTGAGGGTGGTCTGAACGGTGTTTGCCTCCTTCTTGTCATATAATTTCAAAGAGTAAGTGTCTCCTATGCCTTAACAAACTGACATACTCTTTCCAAGTTTAGATAAGCTTTTAACATTTCATCTTTTGAATTTTTGAAGGCATGAAGTATTGTTGGGAATCCCCTTAATATAATTTGTTGTTGTTGTTGTTGGCATCACTTCCTCTGGGACATCATCATCATTTTATCCTTATCCTTTTCATTATATTGATAAGTTCACCCTCATTAAGTTCCTCTTGACTACATACATGCAGTAGTCAACATTCCTTCTCTTAGTCAACCATACCTTCTATACCCCCATCTATTCAAATTTCACTTCCAGTATCATCACTTTTCATTTCTTTGCTGAAATTTCATCTTCCTTGTCCAGTTTCCCCTTTTGATTATTTGTTTTATAAAATGTCACATGGATTTGTGACTAGAAGATAAGAAGACAACATAATGACTTGCTTAGCTGTCTATGTGTGAATTGAGCAACAGGTGCATTGTGAGCAAACATCCACCTTTCTGAAAGAAATTATGTGATTGGCCACCGAACATGGGTTGTATCTGTTATTTACATAGTAATTTGTGGCCTGAAGAGCTAGTAGAAAATTTTATATCTTGTGCAATTATTCAGTTAATATGCCATGGTAACTAAAATTTGAACAACGTTGTTTGAGTACTAATATTATAGATTTGAAGCGTAGTAACGAAAATCAGTACGTACAAAGCTGTGTACAATGAAGGCTATTTAGATTACTCTTTGAATTTTAACATGATATGACTCTTTTTCATTATTTAATGTTGTCTGAGTCCCTGTTATATATCAGACCTATCTTGGCATGTGCAAAAGTCATGATGATTTGTGACTTTAAACAAAATTTATATTGAAATGAAAATAATTAATATGTTTTTTCTTCTCTAAACCACAGATTTTAGCAGGGTTTACAACTTTTCAATAAATATTATCAACACCAGAGCAAAACACTGGCCTCATTTCCTAAATCATTTCTTTTGGACATTAACATAAATGTGTAAAAACTAGGTTTAAAAACTGATAACAGAGTTTGGGATCTGTTGTTCAGACATAACTTATTTTGCTTTTTAGCATTAATCTCAGACTGAAGTTAGGATTATCCAGTAATTTGCTAGAATAAAGAGAACAAATAAGTTTTCCAAGTTTTAGATGGAATAGAGAAATTTAGTAAATTGTAAAATTAAAATCACATTTTATCTGATGTAAACTAATTAAACAGTCTTCATGGTTTGGTTGAACAAGAAGTATATAAAATTAGAATCCAGTATCTAGATCAACTAAGGTAAAAATTTATTAACTATACTCAGGAACATAATTTAAAATCTACAAATCTATTTTAAAACCTAGAACAGTGCCAAAAGGCTCTACATCAAGTATCTAAAACAATGAAATCCAAGAACAGATGTTGTAATAACATTTTACTTACTGGAGTATGACTATTAACAACTCTTTATAATTTCACATAGTGTAGAAAGATGTTGATAGCCTAAACCCTACTATTGTTACTGATGGCTTATGTTCATGTACTAAAAAGCCAGATGCTAATGAGAAGTTTTCTCATTTGTTTATTTATTTATGTACTTGTTCAGTCATTAATTCATTCATTTATCCCTGTGTTTATTCATTTATTTAGTAAATATTGCTAATGTTAATATCCCATATGCCAAATACCGGGGGTCTAATGAATCAAAAAGCCTTAATTTTTGCCCTTGTGGAGTTTATAGTCTAATGAACGAGAAGATATTTAGCAAGTAAATATGTATTAGTAAATATATAATCACTAACTTATGTGGGAAAAAAATAACGAAATAAGCTGAGGAATGAAAAGAGGGAAACTACTTTAAATAAGATGTTCAGAAAGTTCCATTCAATAGGGTGACACTTATACTGAAACTTGAAGGAATAGACATACCTGTCTAAAGAGTAAAGTGCCTTGGTCAGGTGCAGTGGCTCACTCCTGCACTCCCAGCACTTTGGGAGGCCGAGGCAGGCATGTCACCAGAGGTCAGGAGTTCAAGACCAGCTTGGCCATCATGGTGAAACCCCGTCTCTATTATAAATATAAAAATTAGCTGGGTGTAGTGGTGGGCACCTGTTATTTCAGCTAGTAGGGAGGCTGAGGCAGGAGAATCACTTGAACCTGGGAGGCAGAGGTTGCAGTGAGCTGATATCATGTCACTGCATTCCAGCCAGGTCGACAGAGCATGATTCTGTCTTAAAATAAATAAATAAATAAATAAATGAATAAATAAATAAATAAGGTGCCTTCTGTGCAAAAAGTGAATAAGTAAAATTACCAAGGTGAGATTTCAGTGCCTCTAAGAATATGAAAGTCTAGCTGGTCAGAGAGTAATAAGTAAGAGAGAGTGGTATGAGGAGGTAAATGGGGTCAAAGGCCTGAACATTAAGAGCTCTTAAAGTCATAGATTTATTTTAAGTGCAAATGGAAGCCCTTTGGAAGGGTCTTATAAAAAGAATGATATGAACTGATTTACATTTAAGTTATTAATTTGGGTGATTGGTGGAATGGAACAAGAAGCATATCTTTAATGAAGAAAGAGGAGCCAATAGAGTAGACAGGGATGTGATAGTCACTGAGGCAAATGTAGAATTTAACATGCTACTGTGATGTCGGTAGGGAGAGCAGTACTAGCTTGCTTCCTATCTAGAGAAGAAGGTTACTCAAGGGTTGACTCCTCCTATGTATCTGTAGCTGTATGAGTCATCAAATTTAACATTGCTTACTGTCCTCCACCAATTACAACCTATTATTGACTTCTGTTACACAACCCTGACCCTCATTTGTTGACCTGTCCTTGTATTTGTGCATGGATGTATGTGCCTACCAGACTAAATTTCTTACTTACCACAGCTGCATCAGTGTCTCCTAGTGCCAACCCCATATGTGGGCCATATTTCATACCACTCTTAGTTCCCTTAACTCTTCAATGTTTTCAGTCTTGCCAAGCAGTGCCCTAAATATTAGAATTTACTTGTACTAGATGCATTCAGAAGTATCTGGGTAAGAGGCTCAGTTCTTGTTATTAAATTATGTGGGCAAATTTTATGTCCTACTCGATGATTAAACTTCTATAGGAGAAATGTATGTTAATGTTATTTCTATCTTTTTATAAGTCAATCTCCATTTTTATCTTTTTCTAAACTCTCCTAGATAATTCTATTTTTCATTGCTTTAAATACCTTGTAAATATAGAGATTTCTCCATTTTTTTTCTTCCAGCCAAGCTAATTCTTCTAAGTGCCAGACTCATGTATCTCACTTGACATATCCTCATAAATGCCTCATAAGCATCTAAAAATTCACATGTTCATATTTGATACTGTTCTCCCTCCAGCCCCCCACTAAAAAAAGCAACAGCTTGTTCCTTTCTGAATTTTCCATTTCAGGAAAGGACAGTAGCTTAAGTTTAGCTGTTGAGCAGTCAATTCTGACTCCTTCGCCTTCAAGACCCACATAGAAAAAAAATTAGAAAATTCTTTGGACAGTGTCTTCAGAAATTATCTAGAAGGTATCCACTTTTCTTTTCACATTGCTTTCCCCTATAATCCTTCATTGCTTCTTACTTTGCTCCTACTCTAACTTACTTATGAATGGATTTACCTAATTATACCTTTGCTTCTCTCCATTCATGCCAAAGAAGAGCATATCCAAGGTGCCTTATCTCTACAGACACAAGCAATCAAACATAGCAGGATTTCTATTTACACATAGCACTTTTCTCTAGCTGATTCAAAATTTATTCGATACTACAATTAACTCAAGGAGGAAGTTGCCACAATAAACCAACCTTGAAATTTCAACCAAGTAGAAAGCATCCTGTGTTACTGTGAATACATAAATGTTTATTTTTATTAGCTTTTTTGTGTGTTTATCTTGTTTTGTTTTGTTTAAAATTTTATTTTAAGTTCAGATATACAAATGCCGGTTTCTTACATAGGTAAACTTGTGTCATGGGAGTTTGTTGTACACATTATTTCATCACCTGTGTGTTAAGTCTACTATGCATTAGTTATATTTTTTGATTCTTCCTCCTCCCACTCTTCACCCTCTAATAGACCCCAGTGTGTGTTGTTCCTGTCTATTTGTATAGAAAAATCATGCAGCATTTGGTTTTCTGTTCCTGTTTTAGTTTATTAAGGATAATGGCCTCCAGCTCCATCCATCTTCCTGCAAAGGATGTGACCTTGTTCTGTTTTATGGCTGCATAGCATTCCATGGTGTATATGTACCACATTTCCATTATCCGGTCTATCATTGATGGGAAATTAAGTTGATTTCCATGTATTTGCTATTGTGAATAGTGCTTCAATGCACATATACATGCATTTGTTTTTCTTTTTTTGAGACAATCCAGTACTACCTCAAACAAATTCAACCCCCAAAATAAAAAAGTCCTTATAATTACTGCATTTCAATTCTTACATTTGTTACATTTTAGTGTGTTTTGGGAGAAGTCAATGAGATTATTTTCAAAGTTCCTAGTTTTTGTGAAGAAATAACAATCTTTATACAAATAGCCAGTAGTCTGATTTAAAATGATTTTATCTTAGGGTATCCTTTGCAAATATCTAAAAACTCAACTATGTATTCCTTATCTGCTAAATCGTAATCTAAACTTAATACATTTAAAATCTTGCCATCAAGCTAAACACAAATTTAAAGGACAATTTGTATTTGGTTTAAAAATTAGGTAAAAAGAAGTGTTTATGGAGATAGAAGAAACAAGCATGGTTTGAATAACTTAGAAATCATCTTCCTCATCTGACGCCACATGGGAAATTTTGTGCCAGGGGGCACAAAATTTTTTGTTTTTATTAACGAAAATTTTTGTTATTGTTTTAAAACGTAAGTGACGGTGCACAACTTATGCTTAAACTCCAAGTGACTGGGTACCCATTACTGTTATAGCCTATTATATTTACAAATAGCTCAAATAATTGGACAATCTATCCCTTTTTTGGCCTAACACTTTGGCCTATGGTCTGCCCTTTAGAACTGTACTCCAATCCAATTTCTCTTTCTTCAAACTTTTGAAGACATTTAAGGAAAGCTCTTTGTATCTTATCAGACAACTTTTCTACTTTAACCTAAGTGATGGTTCTTTTCCATCTTTCTTCTTGTGATTCATTGTCACTGTTCAATTGTTTTGAGCATTCATTCTGGGCTATTATTTTGAATTCATATCAAATTTGCAAGTCTATATTTTTTTCAGAATCTTTCTGTTATTTACCCTTCATAAACTTCTGTAGAATTTTGTTTCATAATTTATGTGGAAACATTTCTACTGTGTCTAAATTTTCTAAGTTTATGGAGTTATGCTTACAAGTTATATCAGTGTCTTGATATACAATGATTTTGATCCTAAAAATTTGAACTCATTTAGAAGAAGAAATTTCTTTCTTGTCATAATGCAATGCGAGTTCCAATTTTCTTATAATGATATTCAACAGCCATTTCCTGATTAAAGATAAGCCTAGATGGATGAGAATCTGAAAACACACAAAAAACTGAAACAAAACAAAACCCCTTTATTCAGAATCACTGTCAAAGTTCCTTTTGCCCAGTTGAAATTAAAAATCTCCAGATGATTCTTTTTTCTATTATTTTATAAGATGCTTTGCTAATTTGTCCTGCATGAAAATTACATGAGAATATTGGAGCTCTCCAAGTAAAGCGGATCGTATTACATACATAGTTTTCTCTCCAGAAACAAATGGTCTGATTTCACAAAATGCATAGCCAGATTTTCAAGTAGTTTAAATTAATCCATATTTACATGGCCTCAACTGTATAGCACTAATAAAAAAAATAGAAAAGAGAGATGAAATACATATTAATCTGTAATTTGTGACCCTTTCTCATATCCCACATTAGTAAAAACCTGAGTTTTATTTTCTCACATGCTTGCGAGAGGTAAAGGAATTAGCACGTCAGCAATGCAGGCTCACAGTGAATGTTTCATATCACTGGTTAGTAATGCTACATATTAAATGCAACCACCTCCTCTTCTTGGTACAGTTACTGTGTGATAGAGTTTCAACAGCTTTTTTTTTTCTTCCCCTCCTCATTATGAAACAGATATTACAAGGGCTAAAAGGGGTCATACATTAACTGGATGAGATCCAATTATGGGAAAAACCAGAGCAGTACTCTTGGGCAAACTGAAAGCTGTACTAAAGTGATCACATGACTACACATTAAGAAGCATGAAAATGTTCATTTTTTTCCAAGAGAGTTTAATATATGTATGTCAGTAAAATTATGATTAAAGGATCCACTCAGTCAGATATAGATGCAAAGTGACTAGGATTCCTAGAAAAAGAAATAATTTCTTCCATTTAAAAAGCCATTTCATATTTGATATGTTAGTATGATGCTTATTTAAATTGTTATAGAAGTGTGCATTTGGGAAATGCACAATTGAATAACTGAATTAAAAGTAACTGAAGAATTCTTTTTGGCTTTACACCTGTATTTAAAATATTTTTCAACTGAAGTTACTATTACAATATTACAAGAAAACCATGGCCTCATACAAATTGTTAAACAACTTGAATTCATGGGTTTGAATATAAAAATCATGTTTTTGTAGGAAATTGTCATTATCTGAGTGGCAAATGAGATACTCAAAAATATATCAATGCAAATACATATCTACTTGTAGCAGAAACCAAGCATTTTTTATGTTTTGCTTTTGAAGATAATATATGTGGAAGCTTAGCTGCCACTTTCACTTTGAACATCAGTAACAGCCTAAACATATAAATACATAAATCCAAGAGTTAATAAGGTTAATGGACTACTTTGTACCTGTCTAGGA
Source organism: Theropithecus gelada (assembly GCF_003255815.1). Lineage (NCBI taxonomy): Eukaryota > Metazoa > Chordata > Mammalia > Primates > Cercopithecidae > Theropithecus > Theropithecus gelada. The sequence goes on from NC_037668.1 coordinate 166,797,183, forward strand.
GGACACAAAACAAATACACTTGGTAACTATTTCCTTCTGTCTGAAATTTTCAACTCTGGTGAACTGGCATTAGGATCATGGCAGACGGGAGGCAGGACTAGATTGTCACTCTGGACAGAGCAGCAAGCGGAGGCTTGCATTGTGAATTTCAGCTCCAGATCAACGGCAAGAACAAACCACCAATCCAGAGAGGACCCACAGACCCTCTGAAGGAAGCGGACTGCTACCGCAAGACCTGGGAGACACCCCAAATACTCTGAGAGGCGGACAGCCTCAGGTAAGTTTTCAAGCTCATCTCACCCTCCACCTGGTAGAAACAGACTCTAGGCTGTTGGTGGGGGCACAGTGGAAGTGAAACTAGCCCTTCAGTTTGCGTGGGAGCTGGCTGAGGTCTATGACTGCTGGCTTTCCCCCACTTCCCTGCCATAATCCTCCTAGGTACACAACTCGAGTGACCTAGGAATCTCACCCCATCCCCCACAGCAGCCCCAGCAAGACCTGCCCAAGGAGAGTCTGAGCTCAGACACGCCTAGCCCTGCCTTCACTTCATGGTCTACCCACCCTGGTAGTGGAAGACAAAGGGCATATAAACTTGGGAGTTCTAGGGCCCTGCCCAACACCTGTCCCTCTCCACAATACTATAGCTGTTGCTTTCTAGAAAGTGCCACCTCCCAGCAGAAGGCTAATCAGCACAAAAACAGAGCATTCAACCACCAAAGCTAAGGACCCTCATGGAGTCCATTGCACCCCCACCACCACCTCTACTGGAACAGCCACTGGTATTTGTGGCTGAGAGACCCAGAGACAGTTCATATTACAGGACTCTATGTAGACAACCCCCAGTACCAGCCTGGATCCTGGTAGACTAGCTGGGTGGCTAGGCCCAGAAGAGAGACAATAGTCACTACAGTTCAGCTCACAGGAAGCCCCATCCATAGGAAAAGGGGGAGAGTACTACATCAAGGGAACATACCATGAGACGAAAGAATCTGAACAACAGCCTTCAGCGCTAGACCTTCCCTGTGACAGAGCCTACCTAAATGAGAAGGAACCAGAAAACCAACCCTGGTAATATGACAAAACAAGCCACTTCAACACCCCCAAAAATCGCACTAGTTCACCAGTGGTGTATCCAAACCAAAAACAAATCCCTGAGTTACCTGGAAAGGAATTCAGGATGTTAGTTATTAAGCTAAACTTAATTAGCTTATTAAGCTAACCCAGGGAGGGGCCAGAGAAAGGTGAAGACCAAAGAAAAGAAAAAAAATAAAAAAAAAAAAAAAAAAAGGTACAAGAAGTGAAGGGAGAAATATTCATGGAAATAGATAGCTTAAAGAAAAAAACAATTAAAAAATTCAGGAAATTTTGGACACACTTCTAGAAATGCGAAATGCTCTGGAAAGTTTCAGCAATAGAATTGAAAAAGTAGAAGAAAAAAATTCAGAGCGTGAAGACAAGGTCTTCGAATTAACCCAAATCTAACAAAGACAAAGAAAAAAGAATAAGAAAATATGAACAAAGCCTCAAAGAAATTTCAGATTATGTTAAATGACCAAACCTAAGAATAATCAGCATTCCTCAGGAAGAAGAGAATTCTAGAAGCCTGGAAGACATATTTGGGGGAATAATCAAGGGAATCTACCCTGGCCTTGTGAGAAACTTAGCCAAATACAAGAAGCGCAAAGAACACCTGGAAATGCATCACAAAAAAACCTTCACCTAGGCACACTGTCATTAAGTTATCCAAAGTTAAGACAAAGGAAAGAATCTTAAGGAAAGAATCTTAAGAACTGTGAGACAGAAGCACCAGGTAACCTATAAGGAAAACCTATCAATTCAACAGCCGATTTCTCAGCAGAAACCCTACAAGCTACAAGGGATTAGGGACCTATCTTCAGGCTCATCAAACAAAACAATTATCAGCTAAGAATTTTGTATCTAGCAAAACTAACCATCGTACATGAAGGAAAGATACAGTCGTTTTCAGAAAAACAAATGCTGAGAGAATTTGCCATTACCAAACCAGCACTACAAGAGCTGCTAAAAGGAGCTCTAAATCTTGAAACAAATCCTGGAAACACATCAAAACAGAACCTCTTTAAAGCATAAATCACACAGGATCTATAAAACAAAAATACAAGTTAAAAAGCAAAAACAACAACAAAAAAAACTACACAGGAAGCAAAGAGCATGATGAAAGCAATGGCACCTCACATTTCAATACTAACATTGAATGTAAATGGCCTAAATGCTCCACTTAAAAGATACAGAACTGCAGAATCGATAAGAACTCAGCAACCAACTATCTGCTGCCTTCAGGAGACTCACCTAACACATAAGGACTCGCATAAACTTAAAGGGGTGGAAAAAAGGTATTTCATGCAAATGGACACCAATAGCAAGCAGGGGTAGCTATTCTTATATCAGACAAAACAAACTTTAAAGCAACAGCAGTTAAAAGAGACAAAGAGGGACAGTATATAATGGTAAAAGACCTCATCCAGCAAGAAAATATTACAATCCTAAACATATATGCATTTAACACTGGAGCACCCAAATTTATAAAATAATTACTAATAGATCTAAAAAATGAGATAGCAACACGATAATAGTGGGGGACTTCAGTACTCCACTGACAGCACTAGACAGGTCATCTTGACAGAAACTCAACAAAGAAACAATGGATTTAAACTATACCTTGGAACAAATGGGCTTAAGAGATGGATGCAGAACATTTCATCCAACAACCTCACAATACACATTCTATTCAACAGTGCATGGAACTGTCTCCAAGACAGACCATATGATAGGCTGTAAAATGAGCCTCAATAAGTTTAAGAAAATTGAAATTGTATCAAGCATTCTCTCAGACCACAGTGGAATAAAACTGGAAATAAATTCCAAAAGGAACCTTCAAAACCATGCAAATACATGGAAATCAAATAACCTACTCCTGAATGAGCATTGACCAAAAAAAATCAATATGGAATTCAAAAATTATTTGAACTGAATGACAATAATGATACAACCTATCAAAACCTCTGGGATACAGCAAAGGCAGTGCTAACAGGAAAGTTCATGCCCTAAATGCCCATATCAAAAAGTGTGAAAGGGTACAAACAGACAATCTAAGATCACACCTCAAGGAACTAGAGAAAGAAGAACAAACCAAACCCAAATCCAACAGAAGAAAGGAAATAGCCAAGATCAGAGCAGAACTAAATGAAATTGAAACAAATAAAAAAATACAAAAGATAAATGAAAAGAAAGGTAGCCTTTTGAAAAGATAAATAAAATTGATAGACCATTCGCAAGATTAACCAAGAAAAGAAGAGAGAAAATCCAAATGAGTTCAGTAAGAAATGAAATAGAAGATATACAACTGACACCACTGAAACACAAAAGAATATCCAAGGCTACTATGAACATCTTTACACACAACAACTAGAAAACCTAGAAGAGATGGATAAATTCCTGGAAAAATAAAACCTCCCAGCTTAAATCAGGAAGAATTAGATACCTTGAACAGATCAATAACAAGCAGTGAGATTGAAATGGTAATTTTAAAAATTACAAACAAAAAAAAGTCCTGGACCAGATGGATTCACAGCAGAATTCTACCAGACATACAAAAAAGAATTGGTACTAATCCTTTTGACACTATTCCACAAGAAAGAGAAAGAAGCAGCCCTACCTACTTCATTCTATGAAGCCAGCATCACCCTAATACCAAAACCAGGAAAGGACATAACCAAAAAAGAAAACTATAGACCGATGTCCTTAATGACCATAGATGCTAAAATCCTTAACAAAATACTAGCTAACTGAACCCAACAGCATAACAGAAAGATGATCCACCGTGATCAAGTGGGTTTCAAGTCAGTAAATGTGACATACTACATAAACAGAATTAAAAACAATCACATGATCATCTCAATACATGCAGAAAAAGTAGTCAACAAAATCCAGCATCCTTTATGATTAAAACTCTCAGCAAAATTGGCATACAAGGGACCTACCTTAATGTAACAAAAGTCATCTATGACAGACCCACAGCCGACATAATATTTAATGGGGAAAAGTTGAAAGCACTCCCTCTGAGAACTGGAACAAGACAAGGATGCTCACTCTCACCACTCCTCTTCAACATAATACTGGAAGTCCAAGCCACAGCAATCAGACAAAAGAAAGAAATAAAGGGCATCCACATTGGTAAAGAAGAAGTCAGGTTGTCACTGTTTGCTGATGATATGATCGTTTACCTTGAAAATCCTAAGGACTCCTCTAGAAAGCTCCTGGAACTGATAAAAGAATTCAGCAAAGTTTCTGGATACAAGATTAATGTACACAAATTGGCTCTTCTATACACCAACAGCGACCAAGCGGAGAATCAAATGAATAAATCAACCCCTTTTACAATAGCTGCTAAATAAATAAATACTTAGGAATATACCTAATAAGGCAGTCAAAAGACCTCTACAAGGAAAACTACAAAACACTGCCGAAAGAAATCATAGATGACACAAATGGAAACGCATCCCATGCTCATGGATAGGTAGGATCAATATCATGAAAATGACCATACTGCCAAAAACAATCCACAAATTCCATGCAGTCCCCATCAGAATACCACCATCATTCTTCACATAATTAGAAAAAACAATTTTAAAAATCATATGGAACCAAAAAAGAGCCCCATAGCCAAAGCAAGACTAACCAAAAAGAACAAATCTGGAGGCATCACATTACCTGATTTCAAACTATACTATAAAGACATAGTCACCAAAACAGCATGGCACTGGTATAAAAAATAGGCACATAGGCCAATGGAATGGAATAGAGAACCCAAAAATAAACTCAAAAACTTACAGCCAACTGATATTTGACAAAACAAACAAAAACATAAAGTGGGGAAAGGACACCCTTTTCAACAAATGGTGCTGGAATAATTGGCTAGCCACATGTAGAAGAATGAAACTGGATTCTCATCTCTCACCTTATACAAAAATCAACCCAAGATGAATGAAGGACTTAAACCTAAGACCTGGAACTACAAAAATTCTAGAAGATAACGTTGGAAAAACTATTCTAAACATTGGCTTAGGCAAGGAGTTCATGACCAAGAACCTAAAAGCAAATACAATGAAAACAAAGATAAATAAATAGCTAGGACCTAATTAAAAAGTTTTTCCATGGCAAAAGGAACAGTCAGCAAAGTAAACAGACAACCCATAGAGCAGGAGAAAATCTTCACAATCTATACATCTGACAAAGAACTAATATCCAGAATCTACAACAAACTCAAATCAGTGAGAAAAACTCAAACAGGCAGGGCACAGTAGCTCATGCCTGTAATCCCAGCACTTTGGGAGGCTGAGATGGGTGGATCACGAGGTCAGGAGATGAAGACCATCCTGGCTAAGATGGTGAAACCCTGTCTCTACTAAAAATACAAAAAAATAACTGGGTGTGGTGGCAGGTGCCTGTAGTCCCAGCTACTCAGAAGGCTGAGGCAGAAGAATGGCATGAACCCGGGGGGCAGAGGTTGTAATGAGCCAAGATCACATCACTGCACTCCTAGGTGAGAGAGCAAGACTCCATCTCAAAAACAAACAAACAAACAAACAAAAAATCCCATCAAAAAGTGGGCTAAGGGCATAAATAGACAATTCTCAAAAGAAGACATAGAAATGGCCGAAAAACATATGAAATAATGCTCAACATCACTAATGATCAGGAAAATCCAAATCAAAACCATAATGTGACACCACCTTACTCCTACAAGAATGGACATAATCAAAAAATAAGAAAACAACAGATGTTGGTGTGGATATAGTGAACAGGGAACACTTCTACACTGCTGGTTGGAATGTAAACTAGTACAGCCACTATGGAAAACAGTTGGAGATTCCTTAAAGAACTAAAAGTAGAACTACCATTTGATCCAGCAATCCCACTACTGGGTATCTACCCAGAGGACAAGAAGTCATTATTCGAAAAAGATACTTGCACACACATGTTTATAGCAGCACAATTTACAATTGCAAAATTGTGGAACTGACCCAAATACCCATCAATCAATGAGTGTATAAAGAAGCTGTGAGATATATGTACATATACACACACACACACACAAATATATACATCTATATATACACACATAGACATCTACACACACACACATATATATCTACTTGTACATATATATCTACATATATATATATATGATGGAATACTACAAAGCCATAAAAAGAAATGAATTAATAGCAGTTGCAGTGACCTAGATGAGACTGGAGACTATTATTCTAAGTGATGTAATTCAGGAATGGAAAACCAAAGATCATATGTTCTCACTGATATGTGGGAGCTAAGCTATGGGAATTCAAAGACATAAACGTTCTCCAAGTCCCCACCAGAATAACTAGATACAGAGTGCTGATTGGTGCATATACAATCCTCCAGTTAGACATAAAAGTTCTCCAAGTCTCCACCGGCCTCAGGAGCCCCGCTGGCTTCACCTAGTGGATCCCATGCCTGGGCCGTGGGTGGAGCTGCTCACTTTGATCACTTGTCAATTTTTTGAGCATTTGTGCTTTTAAAATTTGAAAATATAATTCAGAAATCCATACCTCAGCCCTTGGGGTGATCAATGGGGCTGGGCCCCATGGAGCAGGGAGCGGTGCCCGTCGGGGAGGCTCAGTATGCGGGAGCCCACCAAGGGGCGGGGGGCTCAGGCGTGGCAGACTGCAGGTCCCCAGCCCTGCCCCGTGGGGAGGTGGCTGATGCCCAGTGAAATTTCAAGCACGGGCTGGCTGGCAGTGCTGGGGGACCCGGCACACCCTCCGCAGCTGCTGTCCCGGGTGCTAAGCCAGTCACTGCCCAGGGCCGGTGGTGGCAGTTGCCACTCTGAGTGCTGGCCCGGTGAGCCAGTGCCTGCCTGGAACTCAAGCTGGCCCGTAAGAGCCAAGTTGCAGCCCCAGTTTCTGCCTGCGCCTCTCCCTCCACACCTCCCTGCAAGCAGAGCAAGCTGGCTCCAGACTTGGCCAGCCCAGAGAGGGGCTCCCACAGTGCAGTGGTGGGCTGAAGGGCTCCTCAAGTACTGCCAGAGTGGACGGGAGGCCGAGGAGGCGCTGAGAGAGAGGGCTGCTAGCACGTTGTCACCTCTCAGTTATACAGCTTTCACTTTAAATCAGAATTTAGAAGTGATTAAGCTAAGTGAGGAAAACATGTCAAAAGCAAAGACACTCAAAATCCTAGGCCTCTATGCCAAACAGCCAACTTGTGAATGCAAAGGAATAGTTCTTCAAAGAAATTAAAAGTGCTACCTCAGTGAACATACGAATGTTAAGAAAGCACAGTAGCCTTATTGTTGATTGGGAGAAAGTTTTAGTGGTCTAGATAGAAGATCAAAGAAGCCACGACATTCCTTTGAGCCAAAGCCTAATCCAGAGCAAGGCCATAACTCTCTTCAATTCTACTAAGGCTAAGAAAGGTGAAGAAGTTGCAGAAGAAAAGAATTGAACCCAGCAGAGGTTGATTCATGAAATAAGGAAAGAAACCACCTGTATAATACAAAAGTGCAAGGTGAAGCAGCAAGTGCTGATGTAGGAGCTGCAGTAAGTTATCCAGAAGATCTAGCTAAGATAATTGATGAAGGTGGCTACATTAAACCATAGACTTTCAATGTAGACATAACAGCTTCCTGTTGGAATCAGATGCCATCTATGACTTTCATAGCAAGAGAGGAGAAGTCAATGCCTGGCTTTAAAGCTTCAAAGAATAGGCTGACTCTCTTGCCAGAGACTAATGCACCTGGTGACTTTAATTTGAAGCCAATACTCATTTACCATTCTGGAAATCCTAACACCCTTAAGAATTATGCTAAATCCATGCTGCCTGTGCTCTATAAATGGAACAACAAAGCCTGGATGACAGCGTGTCTGTTTACAGCATTGTTTATGGATCTTAAGTCCCCTATTGAGAACTACTGCTTATAAAAATAAATTCCTTTCAAAAGGAATTGACCATGTATCTAGTCACCCAAGAGCTCTGATGCAAGAAGAGCAATGTTGTTTTCATACCTGCTAACAAAACATCTATTCTGCAGTCCATAAATCAAGGAGTAATTTCAACTTTCAAGTCTTGTTATTTAAGTAATACATTCCATAAGGCTATCATTGCCATCAGTAATGGTTTCTTCTGCTGAATCTGGGTAAAATAAATTGAAAACCTTCTGGAAAAGAGTCATTTTAGATGCCATACATAACATTCATGCATCACAGAAGGAGGTCAAATATCAACGTTAACAAGAGTTTGGAAGAAGTTCATGACAACCCTTATGGATGACTTTGAGGGGGGTCAAGACTTCAGTGGAAGAAATAACTGCTGATGTGGAAATGGCAGAAGAACTAGAATTAGAAGTGGAGGTTGAAGATGTGATTAAATTACTGCAATCTTATGATAAAACTTTAGTGAATGGGGAGTTGCCTCTAGTGAAGAAGCACAGAAAATGGATTCTTGAGGTGGAATCTACTTCTGGTGAAGATGTTGTGAATATTGTTGAAGTGACAACAAAGGACTTCGAATATTATATCAATTTAGCTGAGGAAGCAGCTGCAAAGTTTGAGAGGATTGACTTCAATCCTCTATACAGAAAGAAGCTCTACAGTGGGTAAAATGCTATCAAGTAGCCGTTTTAAGTAGAGTGTTGAAATCTCCTGTAGACCCACTCCATCTTCCTGGGATGTGAATCCTCCGTTTGTTCAGCATATCCATGCTGTCCACTACCAGCCTGCTAGTCACCTAGTAGCCATCCGGGACATTAGATCAACTGTTGTGGTATTGCAGTCCTTGTGTTCAAGTCACCCTTATTTTTACTTAATGGCCCTAAAGAGCAAAAGTAGTGATACTGGCATGTTGTTAAAATTTTCCTATTTTAATATCCATTACTGTTATGAATCTTTTACTAGGCTTAATTTATAAATTAAACTTTATCATAGGTATGTTTGGTACTATGCAAGATGTTGGGCATCCACTGGAGGTATATATCCCCTGTGAATAAAGGGGAACTACTATATTACCAAGAAGTATTATCAAACTTCTCTCCAAATTATTTCAATATATCCAGCTTTAAAATAAAATAAGAAAGTATTAGGTTGCATTTTCAAATTTGTTGGACATATTTGATGTAATAAGTGAATAACCATAGCCAGATTCACCAAAGCACTTGAATACAGCATCCTCTTGGAATAGATGCACTGGGCACAGTGAAATAACAAGCAGGATTTTCAGGTAACATCGAGGAAATAGAAAACTAAATGTGGGTCTAGTAGACTTAGTAACCGCAAATCTATCCAACAGTAGTCAGAGAAGATAAATATATTTGCTTACAAATGCAAATAAAGTTGGTTAATCATAATTGTGTATACGGTATCCTACTAGATATACTGGGGGATTCATACAGATTTGAAACCCAGTTTAGATTCTGCTGATAAACCTGAATAACTGTGTGAAGAAGGTTTTTCTGGGTATGAAAACTTTGCTGTACTCTTCAGTGGAACTTGCATGGGGTTGGGGGTTATGCAGAACAGTGACAGAAAAAGAGGCACCTGCTTATCCATTCAGTTTTAGCCAAATTAACCCTGACAATCTACAGCCAGATTGACCCCACAGCTGTCATTTTGGCTAAAATTAAATATGAATAACTGGAAAACATTACAATATATTTCTCTCCTGCTCCCAGCTTACTTAAGATATAATTGACAAAAGATGATATATATTTAAAGTTTACAACATGACATGCTTATATATGCATACATTGTGAAGTTATCACCACAATCAAGCTAATGATTATATCCCTCACCTCACATTGTGTGTGTGTGTGTGTGTGTGTGTGTATGTGGTGATGTGTGTGGTGAGAATATCATACATCTATTCTCTTAGCAAATTTTAAGTATACAATACATTGTTATTACCTATAGTTACCTTGTTATACATTGTCTTCATAATTTATTCATCTTCTAACTGAAAGTTTATGGCCTTTGACCATCATCTTATTTCTCCCAATCCTGGACCCCTAGTAACTACTCTTCTACTCTCTTTTTCCATGAGTTCAACTTTTTTAGATGACACATGTAAGTGAGATCATGGAATAGTTCTCTTTCTGTGTTTGCCTTATTTTAGTTAGCATAATGTTCTCTAGCTTTCTCTATATCATTGCAAATGGCAGGATTTCCTTCTTTTTAAGGCTGGCTAATATTCCATTGTAAATACATACATATATTATATTATAATATATTGAAAATATGCTATTGTGAATAACGCTTCAATGAACACGGGAGTGCAGATAACTCTTCAAGATAATGATTTCACTTCCTTTGGATATACAGGCTGAGCATCCCCAATATGACAATTCAAAATTCAAAATACTCCAAAATCAGAAATTTGTTGAGTGTTGACATGACGTCACAAATGGAAAATTTTACAGCTAACTTAAATGACAGTTCACAGTCAAAAATTTGTTTCATGCACAAAATTATTTAAAATATTATATAAATTACCTTTATACTATATGTGTAAGATGTATATGAAGCATAAATGAATTTCATATGTAGGCTTTGGTCCCATCTTCAAGATATCTCATACTGTATATGCAAATATTCCAAAATCCAAAATAGTTCGAAATCTGAAACACTTCTGGTCCCAAGCATTTTGGGTAAAGGATAGTCAACCTGTATATCCAGAAGGAGGATTATTAGATGATATCACAGTTCTATTTTTAATTTTTTGAGGAGCTTCCATACTGTTTTCCAAAGTGACTATACCAACTTACATTTCCACCAGCAATGTACAAGGGTTTCTTTTTCTCCACATCCTTGCCAACTCTTGTTATCTTTGATTTTTAGATAATAGTCATCCTAACAAGTATGAAGTGATAGCACATTGTGGTTTTGATTTGCATTTCCCTAATGATTAGTGTTGTTAACCATCTTTGGAAAGATATCCATTGAGGTCCTTTGCTAATTTTGTAATCAGGTTGTTTATTTTTTCTGTTGAGTTATATGAGTCCCTTATAACTTTTGAATATTAACCCCTTATCAGATACATGGTCTGTAAATATTTTCTACCATTCCATAGGTTGTCATTTCATTTTTTTATTGTTTCCTTTCCTTTGTTGTTCAGAAACATATTAGTTTGGTATAGTCTCATTGTTTATTTTTGCTTTTGTTGCATATTCCTTTGTTTTCATATACAAAAGAAAAAAATCACCGCCAAGACCGATGTCAGGGAGAGTTTACCTTATGTTTTCTTCTAGAAGTTTTAGGATTTCAGGTCCTACATTTAAGTCTTCAATTCATTTTGAATTAATATTTGTGTACAGTGTAAGATAAGGATCCAGTTTTATTCTTTTCCATAAAAGATATCTGTTTTTTCCAGCACTATTTTCTGAACAGACTATTCTTTCCCCACTGTGTCCTTTTAGTGCCCTTGTCAAAAATTAGTGGACTCTATATCTGTAGGTTTATTTCTGGGATTTTTATTATGTTCCATTGCTCTATGTGTCTGTTTATATACAGTACCATGCTGTTTTGATTATGATAGTTTTGTAATATAATTCAAAATAAGGAAGTGTGATACCTCCAGCTTGTTCTTCCTGCTCAAGATTACTTTAGCTATTCATTTTTGTGTCTGTGGTAGTTTCATACAAATTTTAAATTGTTTTTTAATTTCTGTGAATAATAAACAATGTTATTGAATTTTGATAAGGATTTCATTGACTCTATAGATCACTTTGTGTAGTATAGGATTTGGACAATACTGATTCTTCCAATTCATGAATAGAAAGTATACTTCCTTTTATTTGTTTCTTCTTCAATTTTCTTCATCAATGTTTCATAGTTTTCATCCTACAAATCTTTGATCTCCTTCATTGAATTTATTCGTAAGTATGTTATTTCTTTTGATGCTATTTTAAATGAGATTAATGTTTTAATTTCTTTTTCAGAGAGTTCACTGCTAGTATAAAGACATCCAACTGATTTTTTATATGGTGATTTTGTATCCTGCAACTTTACTCAATATATTTAATAGCTCAAAAGTTTTCGGTGAAGATTTTAGGTTTTCTCATATGTGAGATTATGTCAATTGCAAGAAGATATTAGTTACCAATTGCTGCTGTAATAAATTTTCACAAACTTGGTGGCTTAAAACAGCATATTATCTTATATATCTGAAGGTTATAAATCCAAAATCAGTATTATTGGGCAAAAATCGAGGTGTTGTAAAAGCTGTCTTCCCTGCAGGGACTCTCAGAGGCCTTCTTGCCTCTTCCACTGCCAGTTGCTGACATTCCTTGACTGTGACCACCTGACTCCAATCCCTTCTATCTTCATATTTCTTCTCTTCTTTCTGTGTCAAATCTCTCTTTGCCTCTCTTTCATTAGGATGCTTGTGATGACATTGGACTCACTTGGATAATCCGGGATAATGGCTTCATCTCAAGATGTTTAATCACATCTTTTACAACTCCGTATCAGTCTGCTGTATCACTTATAACCTTAAAAAGAAAACCAAACTAAATATTTGTAAAATCTATCCTAAGAGAACCTAGACATTTTTCAGATAATAGAATAAAGCTATCCAGTATTGCTAAGCAACACTTGGTAGTACCTGAAATAACAATAAAAAATATTTATCTTTTTAATATTTATGTAATATTTTGGTTATTTTTGAATTTCTGTTTATGAATCTGTCATTTTAAAGTTTCATATATACAAAACCCCTGTCCTTTCATTTTATAACTATAACACTAGTACACTACCCTGTTTGGTTTCAGAGTTGGGCTATTTATTCATGTAACAAATATTTTTCAATATCCCTAAGTGCTAGGCAGTTTTTTAGTTTTTGACATGAAAATTTTATGACAGATGTTACCAATTAGGTTTTTTTCATACATTCCTATGTAAATGAATCAAACTGATTTGTGAAAATTCCTTATAATCATGACCTGAATTAACACATTACACTGAAAATGTTTTTATGAATGCTAGGTATGTCCTACCATCTTCTTTGAAAAATAATGAAGCATAAACTCTTGTCAAGGAATTATAGAGCTTTAAGGAAACAGACAGAGGTGATCTAGTTCAAAAACACACAGACCCCTAGTCAGCACAGCAGTTTAAACAAGGCATGTACTCATTTGCTTCTTATTCTCATACTCCTGCCAGTGTTTCATGTTTACTCCCTCACTAAATAGGTGGAATTTATCATTCAATGGAGAAATTACCCACATGAAATAGGCAGTTTAGTAGGGTGAGTGGGCATGAGATTTTTGGACCCAGATAAACATGGGTTGGTTTCTTGACTCTGGCACATGTGTGAGAGTGCATAAATTATTTACTTTGCTGCATTCATTTATATCAAGTGACTAGTCATAGTAAGTCTCTCACTATATGATAATAGCTATTGTGAACAAAAAATATAAATGAGAAAATGTAAATAAGACCAATGTTATGCGGTTAGAGACAGTGTGTGCTATGTATGCAGGATTTTTCTTAAAGATGACAATCAATTATTTTTTAGGGACTAAGAGAAAACTTTAGGGAGGAGGGTCTTTAGCCTTTAAAGGTTAAAGAAAGAGAATGAGGGAGGAAAAAGAGCATTTTACATATATGGTACACACATGTACCCAAACAAGAAGGAGGAGGAAGAAGAGAAGGAGCAAGAAAATAGTTACAGGGGGCGAGCCTGGCATGACATGTTTATATGACCTGATTGCACCAGGCAGAATCTTAGATAATACTAGAAAATAATATTTTATAGTTAGAGCAGGGCCCAAGTACCGTAGATCTTGAAAATCAGGCACAAATGTTTACATGTGCTATGACACAAGATAGGGAACCATTGAAGGTCTTTGAGTAGAAGAGTGACATGATGGAAATAGTTGATAATTTGCATATATAGTGAAAGAGTTTAAAAAATACTAATCAAATGAAATTGTGAACTGAGAAAAATATATCTTCTGAAACAGACAATTTAATGGAAAATTGTGACACTATCCAAGTAAATAACATAACAAGAAAAAGACTTTGCAGAATATTGATTTAATGCATCACTTAAGCAAGAGAATATCTCAAACCTACATTATCTATGCTCTATTTCCTTGTACCTTGGACAGCTTATCTATTTACCTCCCTCCAAAGAACAGGCACAGTTTTCTACATGAATTGTTTGCTTATGATGTATAGTATTTAACAGACGATAAACTACATCTAAAAGAGAATTCAGCACTTTTAGAAGTTATGTATTCTTTAATATGCCATGGGTTATAATATCATGAATAAAAATGACTGAAATTAAATTCAGACCAGCGGAAGATAACTGCCATCATCATCATCTGTTGAAAACATATCACTGCCAAAGAAATCACTTTCAATATGCACAAAAGTTTGCAAATTGCAATTTGACCCCATTGTATAAATTTCAATAGTCATCTGAAACATCGAAAGAATCCATTTAAAATAATTATGTTGATTCTAAATTGTGCATTCAAATGATATGTTCTGTTCACAGTTAGTGGATATGACAAGAATATATGCCATAAAACTAAGATAAAAAGTTGAAGTTACTTATCAAGCCTATTGTGAATTTTAAAAATGTAGGTAAGAAAAATGTACCTCTTGAAAATGACTAAAATTTTTTTAAGAGAGAAATTGTTTGGTTGTATCTATATATTTATCATATTAGAGATAAAAATTAGCCTTTATTACAGTGAAAGCTCTGTGGAATTCTCTTAGCATAGGAAAATAAATGTCACTCTCCATTAAAATGAAGCGAATGCCTTATTTGGTCAAATCAGCATGCATAATTTAATTAGATGCCCGAATATTCTGCAACATAGCGTGAAAGGGCAGCTCAAATATGTTTAGTAGTTCCGAATTTTAGAAGCATTATAGTGAAATGGTATGTGTCCTTACAGAACACTTCACGATAACATCACTCTGCTCATGACTACAGGGTGGTCTTAGCAAGTTTCTACTCTTCTCAGTCTGCAAAGCACAACAGTCACAGGGACAACTGGACATGAAAGTTGAGAGGCAGGGAGCTTGATGAATTTTATAACATGGATCTGAATAGATCAAGGTTTGCAGGAATCTGGAACTGGTAGGAGCTGCAAAGGATGTGGCTTTGGGGAATGGAGGGTAGAGGGAAAAAAATTATTGTAATTGAAATTCTTTTGGGGGATGAGAAGTTTGATCTCACTTTTGCTTTCATGAATGTGAGCAAGTAGGAAAAGTGATATCTTACTACTTATAAAACCCTGGCTATTTGGACAAACCCCGAATTTAGGGTTGGAAGTCAGAGTCAGATGAAACACATCAGTGTCATTCGAGTTTCTCTTGCTCCTCTGGGAGTTGATTTGACCCTGGCTCAAGAAGAGCATCAATGAATGTGGAATGATGTAGATGAACTGAAGACGTTGATAAAAAGCTAACATAGAGAGCTTAATGAAAATCAGACCGTTTAAGGCAGCGGAGAACAGAAAAAATCAAAGGGAAATAGTCATAAGAGATACTTGGAGAGCAATGCTCTTGACAGCTTTGGTGTTAGTGATAACTGGATTTTTATTTTTTTAATGTAAAAGATTGTTTCTTTTTCTATGGCTCTCCTACAGATCATATCCTACATAGTATAATATATATTACTCATATATTACAATATATAATCCGATATATTTAAAGAAGCCAAAGAACCAATAGTATGTTTGTCATTTTTAGATGCATTTCAATGGTTCCATAAAGGGTTTAGTATAGTAGGTTTAGTCATACCTTATTATCTCTTCTTGCCAGGTAAGAAAAGAGCATTATTGTCACTTTTATTTTCCCATCTGATAATGTTGGTAAATAGTGCATTCTCAACAAATATTTGTTGACTGACTCTTTCAACCTCACAATACATATTATAAGTGAAAAAATGATTTAAGCCTTTCATGGTGCTGGAGAAAAACATTAGGACAACTTATCCATTGTTCCAGGAAGATGGGAGTGACTCTAAGGAAAAAAATTGTACATTTTTCTTATGAAAATGGAATGTACTGAGTAAGTCAGAGGGACAATGAGGCCTAATTATACACGGTATGATGATAATGATTAAAAGTTGCATCAAAACCGGTTTAGCCCGGATGTTTGTTTCTGTGATGAGCCCATATCAGGTCTCAATCCATGGGTCCTTTGTCTTTGGTCATTGAAGAAGAGATGTCAAGAAACCCAAGGGCCAGAACATAACTTGGCATTAAGATTGAAATCTGTGACATTGTAGAAAACTCCACGTCTCTAGGCTCTGCGTTACTCCTCATTCTTGCTGATGGTTGACTTTCATGACTCTCTAGTGTATATTCTTGTTGAAAATGGGCTATTTTTTCCTTGTTAGTCTATAGACTGAAGCCAAATCTTAGTCACAGTTTTAAAGTCCTAAGAAAAAGACTTGATTAACTGAACTTAGATCAAGTAACAAACCGGGACTGATACATTGTGGGCTGGGTAATAGGAACAAGATTACCTCAGTTGCAAACATGTGAATGGAAGGCTCCAGTGGAATTTCTGAGAAAAGAGGTGTGGGAATCCTATGCAATAGGTATTCACTGTATTTGTCTATCTTGAGCTGCCCGCAGGAGTTGTGCTCAAAACAAAAAGAAGTAAATACCTTCCAGTATGACTGGATTTTCCTCCCTCCCACGCCCCCATATCATTCCAGATTCCCTTGTCTAGATTGAGCCAGTGGATTTGTATTTGATCTGAAAGTTTTCAATCTACAGATGAGTTCTACAATCATTTGAGTATTCAAGTTTGAGTTTAATCCATTTCTGCTTTTTCTCCTTCTACCCAGACCTGAAGCTCAGGTTCCAGCATGCTCCATTGATGACTGTGCCCCCTGTACAGTTGTTTTCAATCCCCACTAGCTAAGAAGCATATTTTTGTCATTTGCTTTTCATTCCTTGAAATCATCCCTAATGCCAAAGCTTAAACTGGACTTTTTTTTTCCCCCCCAGGCTTAATTCACTTTATTTTTCTTGTATAAAAACGTTATGTTGTAGCCACAGCTGGAGCCTGGGTCCTCTGCACCGAGACTCTGGTGTGGGTCTTGAGGAGGTGGTCAGTGAATTCCTGATACGGAGACTTGGTGAATACAGTCTTCTTTCAGAGGTCTGCATTCACTTAGAGATGTTAAAATTACATAGTTTGTTAAAAGTCATAAAGGAGCAAGTATGTTTTAATTATAAAACCCCAGTCTTTCCTCTAATGAGTCCATAAAGCAAATAACCACAAGTAAATAAGATAATGTGTATAAAGTACCAGATAGCAATAACTTAATGCCACAACCATTTATTTGGAATCTTCTATATACCTGGCACTGGGCTAAGTACTCTACAAACTTCCTTCATTTAATTTTTAAGCCAAAAGAAGGAGGGAGTATGTTTTAAGCCAGAGGTGGGGGGTCAGGTAGCTGTAGGTCTTAGAGACAGCATCAAAGGTGACCTTGGCAAAGTTGCCCAGGGTGGCAGTACAGCCCGTGGCTGAGGTGTAGCAGTCATTGATACCAGTCATCATGAGCAGCTTTCTGGGCACAGGTTCCGAGAGATGCCAGTGCCCCTGGGAAAGAGGATGAGGCTCACCAACACAGAGTCGCAGCGGCCTGTCACCTTACAAGGGATGGTGTGGGGATTGCAGATCTTGTTCCCCCAGTAGCCTCTGCGCATGGGAACAATGGAGAGCTTCGCCAGGATGATGGTCCTGCGGATGGCAGTGGCCACCTCCTTGGAGCACTTAACAGTCAGACCAACGTGGCCATTGTATTCCCTGATGGCAACAAACGCTTTGAACCTGGTGCGCTGGCTGGCGCGGGTCGGCTTCTGCTCCGGCATAATCTTCGAAACCTTGTCCTTGAGAGAGGCCCCCGGGAAAAAGTCAATGATCTCAGATTCCCTGATGGACAAGGAGAAGAGATGGATCTCCTCCAGGGACTTGATCGAGCTCCGCGGCCTCCGCCCCGGGCTGGCCCTGAATACCACTGCCAAAGCTCCATGGAAGCCACAGCTGTTCCCCATCCCAGGGCCCCAGGGCGCCTCTGCCCCGCCCCGCCCCGCCCCGCCTTTCCGCTGCACCTGCGTCATCCCCCATTTGGTGTTTTCTCAGAAAATAGACTAAATTGGAAATTTTTAACATAACAATCATCCGTTAAAGCAGCCAACTGACGTTACTATTCCCCTCCCCTGTCCCCCAACCCCTACTCATTTTAAGCAAACATTGTCTCAGATAATGACTAAGGTGTAAAAGTGGAGAAAATAATTTGTCCAGGTGGCAGGTATAATTTTATTTTCTTTCCAACCTTTCTTCCAATAATTTTATTGCCCTCTTCATATATAGTACGTTAGTCTAAGGCAAGTTCCTACAAAGGACTTTTTTTTCTCTGCTTTTAATGTCTTTTAAGACAATCGTTAAAATTGTACATCCAACAACACATTTTCTATCTGATATCTTCTCTGCTTATTCTAAAACTTTAAAATTTTAAGCTTTCCCTTGTAGAACTTTCTACTTAAATTATTAATCCAATTTAAATTTTCATAAGTTATTAAAGAAGATTGCATATGAGTAGCCAATTTTCAGATTTGGCAAGTTCTAATTCAGGACAGTGCTAATGTGCAGCCTTTGGGTATTAACTTTCCTTAAGTAAAGCATGAAATCATTTCTTTCATCCAAGATAAAATGTGGATGGCAGATGCTTTTCAAAGAGTTTAATTAATTATCTCAATTTTAGACCACCCAAGAGTTGGAAGTAGAGTTGGAACTGAATATATAGATACAGCTCAAAAGTAATATGATGTCTGGTAGGCCTAACAATTTTCATAATTGAAGACATTAATAGATAATTTGGTGTGTCTTTGAAAGCCATGTATTCACCTACATTAGGAAGCTAGAGTTATGAAATAAACTGTTATTTCGTGTGACTTTGCCTCTATTTTATTTTTCCAGGGTCAATGGGATAATTTTGTAAAATTAATTGACCATTAGATCCTTGCTTTCATTAAATAAAGTATCAAAGTAGTCATTATCATGGCCTGAGGAATATTTTTGAAAAGAAATAACAGAAAGTAAAACTTTGTAAAAAGAAAACCCAAGGAAGACTAACAGAAGGTTCAACAGAAGTTTCCATAAATACGTACACTCCCCAAATAGTGTTAAATGTACTTCAGGCTTGAATTCCACTGTGTCACAACCACATACATACTCAGTTAATATAAACGAGGCTAAAGTGGCTTCATTGAATCATATGTGTGCTATCAGATGAAACATAAATACTAACACAAAAATGAAGTAGATAGGCATTCAGTGGTGTTATTTGAGGGTCATAATACAATCTCACCTTTTATCAAAAATTTCTTCACCAGGTAGTCACTTTGCCTAAAATTTTTACTACTGGTTAGTTGAATAGAAAAATATTCACCACTGGATATCGAAATGGGTAAATATACTTATTCATACTGGTGCTATCCAGTAGAAAAACACTACAAAACCAGCCTAGCAGAGCACTGAGCAAACATTTCAGAAAAGTAGCAGCTTATTTTGAAATTCATTTTAGTATAAAAACATAGCAAAAAACAAACAAACAAAAACAAAGCCAAAGTTGGCTATTATGTTTTTGAGCTCTTAATCCTTCAAGAGCTAAGTGAAAGCATACCAGAGATAAAGTTGTGGATGAAAGACAAACGTAACACCTTGGATAGATAATTGAGATAGCAGAAAGTAGGACTTTTGTTAGGAGTTATGGAGTGGTTCAACTGGATTTTTGTAAATTCTATTTTGCTGGTATACGGCTGATGATGACATAAGAATTGCTGTGACCTGAAGTTATCATGTATGGTCAAGAGATAGCAAGGTATGATAAAGTTGGAGAGTGAGGACAAGAATTGACACAGAGGATAAAAAGAAAAAGGGAGAGAGTCCGGTGCGAGAAACTCTCTTGTTGGAGATCGTTATTAAGTTACCTTTAAGTAGTTAGCCTCCGATGTTATGCCCTAAGATTTCTAAATGGTTCCTAGTGCCTTGCTAATGAGTGTGCTCAGCAGAGCGGCAGATTCAGCATCTCCCAGGAGATTGTTAGATATGCAGAATTGAAGACAGCGCTTCAGACCTACAGAATCAGAATCTGTATTTTAACAAGGTTCCAAGTACTTCATGTGCATTTTAATTTTGGAGAAGCATGCCTGTTTGGTATCTAGATGTAAAAGCTTAAATGATGTATTGATAAGTGAAATTTAAACTCTAATAAAAACATTGTTCTTTTATATAATTTTGTTGTTTTAATCTGGGACTAGGCAATAATGATACTTTGTTTTGCTCAATTTAATTCTAAAATATAGAGTATCTGTTCATAGGCTGCATGCTGTCTACATAGCTGTTTCCCTGTGATTAGAAGACAACATAAATTATACTTTGACTTTTGTCAGCCAAGGCATTGGAAATTGGAAGATTGCCTATCTTCTCTTTTCCACATGATGTCAAAGCAGCCACATGAAAAATGGAAAACCATGCCAAGTGTGGTGACAGGCACCTGTTGTTGTAGCTACTCAAGAGGCTGAGCCAGGATCACTTGAACTCAGGAGTTTGAGACCAGCCTGGGCAACAGAGCAAGACCCAATCTTTAAAAAAAAAAAAAAAAAAAAAAGGAAAAGAAAAAAACCAAAATAATGAGTTTTCAAATTTGTTCTACATGAATGATATATGTATTTGAGAAATTCTCTATGTCTGAATGCTTTTATGTACTCATAAGAAATGTGGCCATCACTTTTAAGAAAGGATAATAGACTAAGAAAAATCAAACACCTTTCAGCCACTTAAAGGTAAAAAGTCTACATTCACAGAAAAGGTTATCTCTTACAGAGTTCAATGCAAAATAAGAGGCAGCCTTGTTTAGCTTGTTTACTTCAACTCCCTATGATCTGACCACATATTTCAATATGTACTCATTGTAAATTTGGAATGGTCAAGAAAAGTCCTGCTCAGATAACTCTCATTTCATCAGATCCCAATTTTCCCACCCAAGGCCCAGACCACCCAAAAAACTGGGCAAAATTACTAGCAAGAACTATATAAATAAAGCTTTTATGCATACCTGTGAAAAGTAGCTATTTCCATAATCATTCTCCCATTTAGTATGCAAGTTTGAGGTCAAATTAGAAATCTTAACATAATCCAATAATTTATTTGCATGTCCAAGATACAGAAAAATTTCACAGTCATCGTGAGACATGATGCTGTTCCTATGTTGCATTGTGACTTTCCAACAATCATATTATTTTCCAGATCTCAGTTTCTCTCTTTATATTAAGGAGATAAAAATACTAGTACCACCTTCCTCATAGTGCTATTGTGAATATAGGTAACAGTGGGAGTTAAAGAGCATTGAGATGTTCCAAGTGCTATATTAATATAAAAGATTATTATTGGTAAGATATTCTCTTTTATTATTATATTATTGTTATCATTATTTTGAGATGGTGTCTCATTCTGTCACCCAAGCTGGAGTGTAGTGGCACGATCTTGGCTCACTGCAACCTCCATCTCCCAGGTTCAAGTGATTCCCCTCCCTCAGCCTCCCAAGTATCTGGAACTACAGGTGCATGCCACCATGCCTGGCTAATTTAGTAGAGATGGGGTTTCGCCATGTTGGTCAGGCTAGTCTGGAACTCCTGACCTCAGGTGATCCACCCTCCTTGACCTCCCAAAGTGCTGGGATTACAGGCAAGAGCTTTTGTGCCTGGCTGGTAAGTATGTTTTCTTAAAGACATTGCAGGATTTACAAAGTGGTATGTATTTTGGGTTTATTTAATAACATGTAGTTTAGGATGTCCAATTCTGCCATCAATAACATTCATTTTTCAATAGATTTTTCTTCAGAAAGTTGAACATAGAAATTGACCATTTTAATGTAGAAAGAAATATTTTTACAGGGCAACAACATAGATACACTTTTCTTCACTCTATTTGGTCTTGAACAATTATTAAAGAGCACATAGATACAATTTTGAAAGAGTGAGGGAAACATACTCATAAATTAAATTGTTGGTATTATTTTTATTTTCATTACTACTACATTTTGAGTACTTTACCCAATTTCATTTGCTCAATCAATTTCTTTATAACTGAATATACTTCATGGCCATTATAAAGTGTATTTAGAATTCTTGAGCTCAATTGTTTTACCACAAGCAACAAAAAGTTAATCAAAATTAGATTGTCAGATAGTCCTCTGAATATTCAACATCAATACATTTTTGGTTAACTTGTATATTGGGTTTTAACCTTCAGTGAAAATGCAATAGTGGTTCTTTATTTTTTAACATATAGAACTAGATTAATAATTTTTATTGTGACAGGTGATTTTTCCCCTCAAGTACACTACTTGACTTATCTTATAATTTTTAAATTATTGAGCCATTCATTCATTCATTTAACAAAGATCTGAATGCCTATTATATGTAATGGAAAGTTCCAAGCACTTAAGAAAAAAATAATGATGACCAGCATTCTCTCTTAAGACTCATATTCAGATGGGGAAGGAGAGATAGTAGACAAGTAAATGAACTACTGAGACATTTTCTGATAATAATTGCTATGAAAAAACAAGCAAAACAAAACAAGAGAATAAGTTAGATAGGTAGATGGGTAGGTATCATTCCAAAAAAAAAAAAAAAAAAAAGACATTTCTCTGAATGGTGACATTTGAATAGAAATACAGATGGTGAGGAGGAGCCAGCAGATGAAGATCAAGGGGGAGGACATTGACAGCAGAGAGAACAGCTAATCAAACAGCTTGTAGAACGTCTGAAACAGTAAGGCCAGTATGATTGCAGTACAATGAGAGGGGGTGGGCACAAGATGAGATCAGAGTGTGAGGTATGGATTATGACAGGATGATGTTGTGTCTTACAGGTCACAGCAATGAATCAGGTGATTAATGCAGATGTAGTGGGAAGCAACTGGAGAATTCTAAGCAAGAAAAGGACATAATATATTTTATGTTTTAAAAGCTAGCTGCTGTTGGAGAACATATTGTGGTGGGAGTGAGTGCACGTGTAGAAGAAGAGACTAGATGAAGATGATTGCAGTAATGCATGTGGGAGATAATAGAGGTTTCAGTGCACACAGCAACGAAAGACATGGTGAGAGGTAATCGCATGTCAAATCTATTTTAAAGGTGAGCCCCACAATATTCACCTATCTGTGGGCATGCAGAGGAGAAAGAAGGGAATTGAAAAAGATAGGTAGGTTTCAGACTGACCAATTGTTGGGCTGCTATTAACTGAATTAGGAAAAAATGAAAAATGAACAGTGGTGAAAGAAAAGAGGGAAACTCAAGAAAATTAGAATGCCATCTGACCTAACCCACCTTGTAATTTCTATTATTGCATTGTTTGTTTGGGATGCCCTCGCTTTCACAGACCCCTGGAAAGGAAAGAAGCAATATAAAAATATATAAGATTTCCTAGAACTCCTCTAGAGTTTAAAGACAAAAGATTTGTCTGAGGGGGGAGAAAACAGGTCTCTCTGTTGCTGTGAGTGGGCTTTCAATCCTCTTGAAGAAGAAAGATATTGAATCTACTGTCTTCATATTCTAAGACTAGAATGTTAGTTCCTTGGGAGTTCTTCATTCCACTGGACAAATGTCCTCTGCTGATGCCTCAGTTTCACTTGAAGATTTTAAAAGCTTTGAGGGCAAGTTTAAGAGACTTAACTAAGTAAATTATAATATTATTCATAAATTAAACATTTCCATGCATTTATTTTAATAAAACACTGGAGCATACAAAAGCAGGCTCCTCAGGGACATTCACAGTTTGCCTTAGAAGTAATGGGGACCACTAAAAACTATTAAGCTGAGGAGTGAAAGAATCAGGTTGCCTTTTCAAAAGATCCATTCAGCTGCAAGTTTGAGAAGAGATTGTTACAGTCACAAGGATGCTGAAGTGGAGTTAAGCAAGACTGGAGACAAAAGGGACACCTAATGTTAACTATTATGCATACTGAAGAAGGCCTACTACGAATGAGATGCAGCAAAGTGAACAGATTCAAGAGATCTATGGTGCATGCTGATTAGTTGGATATGAAAGCCTATATAAAGGAAAGGAAGAGATAAATATTAGCCTCAAGTTTTCTGTCTTTGGCCTCTAGTGAATAGTGGTACTATTCGCTGAGATAAGAAACAATAAAAGTTACACAACTTTAAGATGAGATGATGACTTCTGTGTTGGATGTATTGGCTTTGAGATATCAGTGAGCCATCCAAGGGAAGGTGCAGTGGGATCTACAGCTCTGGTGCTCAAGAGAAAGGTCTGCTCTGCAGATAGAACTGTGGAAATCATTAGTACAGAGTTGCAAATGAAACTATTAGGTGAATGACATGACTCAAAGAGAGTCTTGTGGAGTGAGAAGAGAATATGGCCTATGGGAGATTCTGAAAAATACAAATATTCAAGAGACAAGAGGAGGAAACACAGGAAACATAAGGAAGATGGGAGAAAAGCTGGAACACATGAGGCTGAAGGAGGAGAACACCTTAAGAAAGAGAGTGTTCAACTGCACAAACTTTTTTTTTTTTTTTTTTTAAATATACTTTAAGTTGTAGGGTACATGTGCACAACGTGCAGGTTTGTTACATAGGTATACATGTGCCATGTTGGTTTGCTGCACCCATTAACTCATCATTTACATTAGGTATTCCTCCTAATGCTATCCCTCTCCAATTCCCCCACCCTGCAACAGACCCTGGTGTTGATATTCCCTGCCCTGTGTCCAAGTGTTTTCATTGTTCAGTTCCCACCTATGAGTGAGAACATGCGATGTTTGGTTTTCTGTTTATGATAGTTTGCTCAGAATGACGGTTTCCAGCTTCATCCATACCCCTACAAAGGAGATGAACTCATCCTTTTTTATAGCTGCATAGTATTCCATAGTGTATATATGTCCCAACTCAAATGTTCACAAACATTTTAGAGAAGCCAAAGACTGAAAATTGTTCATGGGTTTTAGTAGCACTGAGGTGTTTGTCAAAAATCAGTATGATGAGGACAGAAGCCAGATTGATTAGGTAGAGAAACAAAAGGAAATAAAGCAGCAATAGTGAATATCACAAAATCTTTGAAGAGATTTCCCGAGGAAGGGTAGAAGACAGGAAGTGGGACCAGATATCTATGGAGGAGATTTTTAAATATTAAAGAAACAAACAGCATTTTTAAAATGTTAATATCAATGAGTTTAGTAGGCAGGGATCTGTTGACAATTTGAGAAAGATAAAAACATCTAAGAAAAAATGTCCAAATAAGTAGAAGAGGTTGATATCCGTGTACACAGTGAGTGATCTCCCTTGAAAACGTTGAAAAACAACTTTTCCATTGTGATGAGAATAAATAAGAAAAAGGTGAATCTACATACTGGCAAGTGCATTGGTTCTCCTGAGAATGAGAAGGCAACACAATCTGGTGAGAATGCAGGGTAGAGGTGGTGGAGAAAAGATTGGATAGCATTGTGGAAAATGATAAAAAAAGCTGATTGGGGAAACATAGATTTTTAATACAGCACTGAGTAACTGGTCAAATCTGGAGACTACTGGCTTATAGTAACATCCTTTCTAGGCTTAAGAGACTTTTCTCCAGCAACTCTTAGAAAGCCCAGAATAGCTTAGAAAAGTTTAACAGTTGGATTGATTCAAAATCCAGTTTTCTTGGGAGGAGGTGGCCATCAGAAGAAAAACAGGGCAAGAAAGTTCACGATATTGTCCAGACACTGTATGAAATCATGAATCATGAACTCTAAGAGAGAATGAAGTATGAAAGGAAAGGGAAGAAAAGGAATGAAATGGGTTATAGATAAGGAGAAAACATAGAAACCAAAGGATTGAAGGTATCAGAGAAGCTGAAAAACAAAGCGTAGTGATAAAGAGTTGGAAACATTGAAGTTGGTGGTTAGAAAGTAGGTGGTTTGGGCTAGGCATGGAGGCTCATACCTGTAATCCCAGCACTTTGGGAGGCCGAGGCAGGTGGACCATCTGAGGTCGGGAGTTCGAGACCAGCCTGATCAATATGGAGAAACCCCATCTCTACCGAAAATACGAAATTAGCTGGGTGTGGTGGCACATGCCTGTAATCCCAGCTACTCAGGAGGCAGAGGCAGGAGAATTGCTTGAACCTGGGAGGCGGAGTTGGAGGTGAGCCAAGATTGTACCATTGCACCTCAGCCTGGGTGACAAGAGCAAAACTCCATCTCAAAAAAAAAAAAAAAAAAAAAGAAAAAAAAAAGTAGGTGGTTTGATTTCACAATTTTAAAGTAAAAGTTTCCAAGCTTTAACACATGAGCACGGGTGATTGTCATGGGGAGTGGCGGTGAACCTCGTCGAAATTGAGGAAGTTGCTGAACTGAGATATTAGAGTGTTGAATAGATTGCCCTTGTGAACACTGAACTAAAGCAGGGCTAGAGACAAAAAGGAAATCTGAAAAACAGTGAATGAGAGGAACAAAGAAGTTGGTAGATGACAGCAGAGAGTCTGAGGTAAGTGCGTGCTAATACCATGACCATTAGTTTAGTTAGTATAAGTGTTGCATGTGAGCGATTTAGACCTATATTAGGGAGAGTCTGTGGTCTCACAATAATTTCCTACTTGTTCTCTAGTGTCTGATTCACTGTTTTAGACTATATTTTAAAGTGCTGAGTTTTTAAAAAGTATGTTGGCATTATCTCACCAGATTTATTTCTGATCTGTTGTGTACCCGTGAATAGGTCACTGAAGGCAAAAAAAAAAAAATCAAATATTTATCTCATCTCTACTGTGATGATTATTATGCAGGATTAAAATATAACAAGATACAGCTCAGTCTTTGAAATGTTTGCACTATAATAGAGAAGCTTATTTGATGAAGACAGGGATAACATAATGTTATCACATGCTCACTATATGAGAGGGCTGACCTGGAAGGGTTCCGGACAGCATGAGGTAGGTGATTGGATTGTGGATTGTTTAGGAAAGCAAGCACCACTGATGGAAAGAAACAAAAGTATTCCGAACAGAAGATGACTAAAAACTCTCTTCCGATGCTATCTGGGACCTGCCTAACCTGTCCTATAGGATATTCTAAGTGACAGCAATGCGTGCGCTTTAGAAAGTGCAGGTGAAGATGCAGTTGCACTTCAGTAATCACCTCCTGTCTACAAACAAACCGCACGAGGGTTGCGGGAGCCAATGCAAATTTCTCATTTGTATGATTACAGCTGCTGCAGGAGGGGTACAATTCAGGAAACTCCTTGGTGGATCTTGATACCTGGCTGAAGTGGAATTTTTGACACCATTTTGAAAGGATCAGGTGCCTATTCTGCTGAACAATGGGTTTCAGATTTTGAACCAGCAGCAGGACTCCTTAAGACCCAGGCTGATGTTCTGAGAGCATGTGCCCCGTCAACTGATACGGAAGCTCCTATGATTGCAAGACCCTGTGTGAGGCCGCTTGTAGAGCCCCAAGATAAATATGGTTCCATGACTGCTCCTCTGATGCCTATTTCCAGTCCCATATGGGTCACTAAATGGTATGATCTGGGTCTGAACCAAACAGACCCAGACAATGACATGACTACAGTTAATATTCCATATTTATGCCAAAATATTCTAATGTGTTAGACCAGAAAAAAAAAAAAGAAAAATCAAGCCTTATTTAACACTGTGATGAGAATCCATATGGTGTGTAAAACAGATAAGAATTGGTTTGAATCACGAGTTACCAGCTACCACCTACATAAGACTGAGTAGTACACACCTCATTTCCTCATCAATGAAATGGGCATAATAGAATAAGTGACTCATTAACAGTTGTGATAATGGAATGAGGTGCTCTAAAGGGTTTTGCACATTACTTACCATACAGGAGGAAGGAACTATGCATGAGAACCATCGTTATTTTGGAAGGACACATACCTAGTTGGAAAAAGAAGGCATGGAATCAGCCACTTGGGTTCAAATCCAGACACTATCATGGTAGTAAAACATTTGAGTCTGTTTTTGCCGAGGAGAAATGAAAGTAGCCAAACTTATTCTGTGGGTTGTGCAATTATTGAATTACATGAGAAGGTAACTGGCTCTTGGTAGGTACGTAAGACAGAGGAAACTAGTATTTATTTCAATGTTTCCTTCATTTATTTTGCATAACTTGGTGGATCAGTGTGATGAAGAGAGTCACTACTGTCAGAGGCTACCTTCCTCACCTTTAACATAGGGAATGTGAGATTTGATGACTTCTAAAGTAGTTTACAGCCTCTAAATCTTTACAAACACATTTAAGGATTTTTAAGGAATTAGATGAATTAAAGAATCCTAGCATAACTAAAAAATACCTTCTGACTGGCAGTTTTCTGGACATTCTGCCTTACCTAAAGTGGTAAATTAAAGAGTGACTTTGATGGAGAAATGTATTTCTTCTTCATCCCTGCTTAGTTAAAGCCCCTTATTTGATTTGTTTTGATATTGTTGCCTTTTATTATTTTCCAGTTATTTCTACCCCTCCTTTCTCCAAAGTGAAATAATTACTCAAAAGTTAATTCCGTGTTTGGTGTCACTAGTGAACAATTTAGTTTGTTAGTTTAGAACTGCAATAAAGTCTCTGTAAAGATAAAAATAAAATTTGAAAATCCATCACGGAAAATAATTGATTTTGTGCTTCAAAACATGACAGTTCTGCAAAGGAATATGATGATAATTTACTTTCTGTCACTTCCAAAGTTAACTGAAGGGAGAAAAACACACCAAAAAAACATTTTTTCTGACAGGCAAACAGGCAAATTATGGACAAAACTGCAGGGCAGGGTGATAAAAAGAAAAAAGAAATCTTAAAAAAGCTGAGCTTCCAATCACCTCCCACCAGTCTCTGTGAAGGATGACTTCAGTCCCTTTCTTAACTAATTCTGTCACTGTAAAATCCTACAGTCATTCTTCCACACATAAAGGACAAATAAGCTCAAGAGGAGGATCTAGATGCTTTCAGTTTTAACTATTCACCAATGGTGGAAAAGGCAGAATGCCTAAGCTATGTCTTCGTGGCCAATAGGATAGCTCTGTATCTCTCACATGACTCACTGCCCCTGTCTTTCACATGGGCTGTAATTTAGTTCAATTCAGAACTGCAGATAGTACAGCTTCCACAGGAGCAAGGGATGTCTGAGCACAAGTGGCTGAGTTCCGAGTGACTTTATGAAGCACTTTCTACCTTCCTCTCCGGCATGAAAACAGGGATTCTGCACCTGCATCATGGACAGTCTGGCAAAAGCCTCTGCTCTGCCTCCGGGGACAAGAAACTAGAGCAAATAACCGTTTTGAAATTGTAAGTATACCTTCCTTTCCGTCAAGTGTACTGATTAAAATAGTTTTATGTCATAAACATCCAATATTCGAAGATTTCTTAAGGGAACTCTTTTATGTGTATACTGAAGGGTATTCAGCTGGCAGGAAAATATTCCAGGGACAATTGTTGCATACTTTATTCTGTGAAGGATAAAGAATTAAAAATAAAAGTCAGGCGTTCCAAAGAGTAGCTGTAGGAGGCTGTGCGTCGGAACATCGCTCTAGTGTGCTGCTTTGTTCATAAGAAAAAATGAAGGCACACGCATATGTACTTAGTTCACTTCTTTTTGCTCTTTATGTCTAATCAGATTTGCTCTGTCCCCAAGAAAAATAAAAGGCAAACTTTGCTGACTCCACTGACAAGGGCACCATAGACTTTCCACACATCTGACAGTTATTATAATTAGCTATGAAAGACTGCAAAGACACTTGGGGGCAAATAGCTCTTAAATTCTGAACAATGGCTTCAAGCCAGGGCTTTCTTTATATGTTTTTTTAACTACCACTTTTAATTTTATAATAAGGATAGAAACTGAACTGGTTTCGGTGTTGTAGTCCACACAATGTGAAATAAAGTCCCGGCAGAAGTGAAGGCGACTGAAAGTGGCCAGTGTAAAGAGAGAAGGAAAAGACAGCTTTCTGTCTTAGGATCCAGCCTTCCATGTATAAAGATTTTTTTTTTTTTTTGAAATTCCTAATAGGGTGGAGTGAGGATGTGGGGGTGGGGAGGAAGCATGCGGAAGCTTCTTTATAGAAGAATGCTTGAAGAATAAAATAATTTGGCATTTCTTCTTGCTAGCGAGCAAAAGATATGATTAGCATCTAAGTTCCTTACATTCATAATAAGGTTTTTTGATGGAGTTTCAAACAGAAGCAACATACAATGCAGTTTTAAAATTTATAAAATAATTGGAAACAAATGGATAGAATGTTGCTGTATTACTGCTTTCTTTTTATATTCAGCTAGAGTAATCTAGCAATGCATTATGCCTTTACTTCTAGAATTATCCACATCCTTAAAAAGTTGTAAGCTAAGTCTTACAAGAAATTAAAAGGCAAATCACACCAGTGTGATTATGACTGATGGAGATTTTGAATGACAAAGCCTCCAACAAAAAGAGTTTGTGAAAAACATTGTCCTCCTCATTTTTAAAAGAGAATATTAACTCCATCAATTATTGAAAGGAATTATTCAAAGGCTCCAGACATAACTAATTATGGCTTAAAGAGAGCTGCCAGAGCAGAGCCTGTGTTCTAATTATAAAAGTCCAAGACGTTAGGATTCATTTTCTTAAGGAGGACTTGAAAATAAATACAAATTTTCACATAATCTTATAAAAATACACCATTTTTTTTTCTTTGTCTGCTCTCATGTTATCTACACCTCCCCCACCGCCGCCCACTGTGTGCTGAGACACCTGAAGGCTAGACATAATGATCAACAGAGCTCCAGCCTGTCTGGACTCCAGCCAGATTTTTTTCCCCTTCTACAATCAAGGAGCTTGCACGCAATGCATGCCGAGCCTATTCCACTGCTATGTGCAGATCCGGGATGGAAGTCTTACACATACTGCGGAAAGATTAAAGACAACAATATCCCCTTTCTCTTACCCTAGACAGCCTCAATTTTTAACCCTTTCATTACCTTTGAAACCAAGACGTCTTACCCATTCAAAGGCAGGTCTCAAGGGACTTTCCAACTCCCACACCATATCATACAGATGCACATGCCTCCTTTGGTGTAGAAATCACATCTCAACAGATCCTATCAGAATATTTTAGGACTAATAGTGTGCTAACTAAACATAAGGTAATTTGTTTGTGTGGGGAATGCATTTTTGAATGAACTTACGCTGCATGAAATCTGGAACAAGTCAAAGGTCTGTCGAAAGATTCTTGCAAACCTTGCAGAAGGTTACATACCATTTCTGATGATGCTGTTCTCTAAGCATCTCTCTGTCTCTCTCTCTCTCTCTCTCACACACACACACACACATATACACGCTCTCTTTTCTCTTTCTCTATCTCAAGATACACACACTCAATCAGGAAATTATATCATTGTATCACAGAGAAATCCAGGTTAGCTGGTGATGTCATCATATATAAAATTTTGCCTTTGTGGGCAACATTTTCAATCACCTAATCGCTAATGTATGTTGGGTGTGTGCCCATAGGAAGTTCACGTGCTCGTGGGGTTAACCGACACCCACAGGAAAGGACTATTTTATTTGCAGCTATCTTTCTTTTGAAGATGTGTTTATGGGGCAGGATGGGTATGTTTATCAAGATATATGTAGTCAGAGTTTCCTGGTTCTAGGAAGCCTTATTAATATGCTGTTTGAACATTTGAAAGGCAGCTGAATTTCGATGATATAAATAGGATGTAGAAATGGTGAGCATTTTGAAATCCAGTTGGATAACAATGCTACAATATTGCAATTTATTATGACTTGGTGTTTTTAATTTGCCACTTAACACTTTGTAACAATTAAATCCTTTTTACTTTTAACTTATTTCTTAAGGAGAGAATAATTTTATACCAATAATTTAGAAGTAATGCTCTCTCGTGTGCTTTAATAAGGGTATATCTCTGAATTAGATAATAGTTGAATTAACTTTTGGGTGAGCTAGTACAGTGTTTGTATTTATTTATTTTCAAGTCTGTTTTATGGGCCTTACACTGGATAGTTAGTCACCAAACATGTGCACAGATTTTTATTAATGCACAGATTTACGTACATTATTTTATTTCACGCAAATAAAGTTTAAAACTTTTACCAAAACATATTGCCAGATTTGAGATGTAGATATAGAACAACTCTGTATACATACTACCCCTTAACTACCAAGTTTTGATATGTAATTTAAATTAATATTCATTAGAATAGAATGACTGTGATACTTACCAGTTTTTACATAATACCACGTATCTGATACATAATTTTTAAAATTTTGGAATTTGCTTTTAATACTTCTTCGTTCTTGCATACTAAAAAGCGATTAATCTGAAAGGATTTTCAAAGCATATATGTATAAACAGCACTACGTATATGTCAACAAATTAATAAGATTGATTTTGCCAATGTATTGTGTGATTGTTTTAAAACAAATGAAAAAATGTTTGTTCTTTGGCTGCTTTCATGTTACTATTGTTAAGAAAAGTATATAGCTAAAGAGTTGACATATTTTGTACTTAGAGAAAACAAGCTACACAAGTTAGATGACATTCTATGGGGTAAGACTCCACTAAGAACTAATAAATAACTTCTTTAAGAAATTCTTGGCCTGAATCTATAATTTTACATAAACAGTTCTTCCAACATATAGTGGAAGATTGATGATTAATTATATAATTTCTTTATCAAAGATTAAAATGAGCAAATAGTTGTGTTTAAATTTTACCTACTTTCAAAAAACAATACATGGCATTGCCCATTGGGGATACAGGTTACTGAAAAGGCATCTTTCAAAGACAAGAAGATAATGGACTTGATTGAAATAGTTGAACTACGTAACGCCAGTTCAAGAACAAATGGTTTTTCAGAGCATAACGGAGAAAGAACAATTTACTATAGTACAGTTTATTCTTCTTACACAATGGCAATGATTTATTTGAAATGGCAGAACAAACATAGTAGATATACAAAAACAACCAATGGGTATTTTATGTCAAGGATATGTCAAGAGTCTTTTGTTTCATATGTTAGAATATCCTTAATCCAATTACTTATTTGAAGACTTAGCTTAAATCTACATCCTTGTTTAGCATGTGGTGGTATTAAGATCACATATGTCTCTTACATGCATGTAGCATATTTAGTATACATATATATAATGTATTTGAATATAGTCTTCTGACCCCAAATAGTTGTTGTCACTTTATTATAAGAGTTCTTGAAGACTGCTAATGTATTTCAATACAATAAAATTCAGATTGCGACATCAATTAGCTATGTCTATACCACCAGAAGAGCATTATCAGATATTGGATGAATTACTGTATTGATGTTATAATTACCACAAATACCTCATGTCAAAAAAGAATATCAAAAGATATGACTCTAATTTGACAAACAGTGTAAAATGTGATTTTTAAAACCATCTCTGTTTCTTACTACCGTGAAAATGATTTGTAAAAGAAGACTCAACAGTTATAATTTCTCTTCATGAAAAGAGAATTTTTTTTAACTTAGCCTTTAGGCATAGGGCCTGAAATTATTGTGAGTAGATACCTGAGCACTGTGCAGAGAATGCACAGGAACCTCAAGTTGCGATGAGAAAGCAAGGGAAACTGGTTTGTCTGCTTTATGTTTCAAATTTTATTCCTGCAATCCTACATGAAGATAATACTCAAAATTAATTTGAGTGAAAACTATCAAAGTTATTTTCTCAATTTTCAAAAGATCCACTGTCTTGTTGACACTCTATGAAGGAAAAGTGTTCTAAAAATGATTGAATATTCTACTGAGTGAAACTCAGTCAAGCTCAGTGAGGCACTGGGGTCAAATGGGCTCATGAATCACAGATAGGAAATGAACTGTGTATTGCATATTTGAAAGTTTAAAAAGAAACATTTGGGATATTTTACCGTAAACAGATTTTGGTTTGATTTCTGGCACATCTTTTTAAACATTAAGCCTGCAGTTCAGCTGAAATAACTTTTTATATGTATAGCTAAGACCAGATGGCCACGTGCTCCTTTCTTATTTAGATGAGACTTTTCCTTTCAATAACATCTTTCTTCCTGACCTGCTTAAAAATTCCAGCGAATGAAATCAGCACAGGATTTTCAATTCTAATTGACCATGTGCAGAGGAAGGGCCAGTAGAGAAATCAGTAGAGGCATTGTGAGGCTCACTGCCTCAGTTTTGTCTTTGTGTTTTGCCCTTACAAACCAATCTAGACTAATCAAAAGCATTTAATTTTTATTAATATTAATATAGCTGCAAGATTCATCCTCCATCAAAATTATTTGAGTTGGCTTTTTCTATCATTTTATCACAAGTAATTTTTTAAAGTTATTATTCGCTTACACAGTTTCAACTGTCAAGTAAGCACTTTAGTGGTTAAAAGATAAAATATTGGTTGTATTAAGATGAAAGAATGATTGTACTAAATTATTTTTCTTGTTATTTAAAAAAACATTATTTTTGAAAGATACATATGCTTTTTAAATTTACCATGAAAATATTCACTATATAATATTCTTAGTTCATTATCTGCATAGTCATTTTATAAAGAAAATATGTAAATTTTATTTGAACTTGAACCAGTAAAAAAAATCAAGAATAGAAGGCAATCTCCATATTCAGTATAGCTTAGCGAATTACGTATGTATTAAAAATGGGCATCTAAGTTCCCAGATGTTTTTTCTTTTTGAAAAATTCTTGACTCAGATAAATATCTTTATAATTTATTTATTACTGCAAATAGTCAAAGATTTTTTAAAAAAACATTTATTATTCGAATGGTGAAAATATTAGATGAAAACAAATTATCCAGACATATTGACACTTGTTTGCCTAATAAAGATAGAAAAAACCATAAACCAAAGGTGCATATTTAAAAAATACATAATAGACATAAGAAAAACTCCAAATTAATTATCAGGGTTATTGAAGTGGCCTCACGGCAATACTATCTGATTTGGTGTTCTTTGCTGATTCTTCTTCAGGT
This sequence comes from Theropithecus gelada, assembly GCF_003255815.1. Taxonomy (NCBI): domain Eukaryota; kingdom Metazoa; phylum Chordata; class Mammalia; order Primates; family Cercopithecidae; genus Theropithecus; species Theropithecus gelada. The sequence goes on from NC_037668.1 coordinate 166,832,296, forward strand.
ACGTTATATCTCAAGCAAATCTATTAGTTGTCCAAAAATATGTACTGCCTAATCATCAAAAGCCATGTTTTTTCAATTGTTTGAAAAATGCAAGTCTTATGAAAGATAAGATCAGTTAGAATTTCTTAAAATCAAAATTTCAGAGAAAACTGAACTGTATTTGTTCATGGGATTCACAAATATAAAAGGAACGTTCTAAGCCACCAAAATATGAAGCAAATTCTTTATGAACATGTAAAATTTAAATATTTAAGATCATCTTTTTTATATATGTGTGTGTGTATATGTATTCATTCTATATATAGAGAATATATATATTATATATATGTTCTGTGAATCAATTTGTGCTTCCAAAATATAAGAATTTTCCAATATTTGATGATTTTACCATCAATGTAGGTGTAAAAACCCATTAGGAAAACTAAGGGCAGTGATTTAGCCAATTCTTGTTTTCCTGCCTCAAATAAAAACAATATTTTTAGAAGCTTAAAAAATCAAGCCAAGTATACACAAAAAAACCCAAGCATAAAAGTGTTACATTATACATATTTGCAACTTTGCTTTACTTTTAAAACTATACATTTTAATAGTGCTGAATTTAACTTTGTTGGTCGGAGGTAATGAATAATAGGATCTTGGGAAAAAAATAGCAAAATGTCATTGGTGTTATGATTTCAGATGGTTGATGCTAAGATATTCTGAACAGATAGGTTTAAATAAGGAATAGGACTCTGAGCTACTCCCATTTTTCTCCTTTTCCGTGTTACTCGGGAAAAATTGGTCTTGATTCTGCAGGATTGTAGATAATCAAAAATATTACATAAAATAAGAAACACTTTCCAGTTATCTTTGAAACAAGTTTTGGTACTTTTATTTGTGTGGGGTCATGGTTGAGATTTACTGCTCTGTTTTCATGTATCCTGATTCTGTAGGCGAACAGAGCATAAAAAAATAGGGTCAGTTAGGGAAGCTTTGCAATCGTGCAAAATGTCTGCCCTTTGCTATATCCTCTTTCCTGTTCTCTAAGACTGTGACAATCAGGAACAGGAATCCTTGAGAAACCCAGGCCTCTTTTCACTCTCCAGGGACACTACTTCTATCTGTTTTCATGCTCCTTCTAAAGGATCCTCCTTCAGACTATAGCACACTTCTGAACTTCCACCCAGTTTGCTACATTCCCAGTTATTTCTGCTTAGTTAGGACTTTGCCTCACCCTCCATGGTGCTGTTTATGTTTCACAGGCAGAGCTGTCTTCTTACATTTTTGTTTTAAAACGTTATATTTTTAACTCTAAGGGAAACGGGGTTAACAGGGTAGACATGACATCAAAAGGATACATGTAGGGACAGACGCAGATGTCTTTGGCATTCTGAAAATTTGCAGGGTAGTAGGCAGAATCACGCGATTACACTGAATTTGATTGGGCAGCTCTCACTTCTGGTTCACGAAGTGTGCCCACTTCAGAGTGGAAGGCTTCTCTCAACTAATGCACTTGAAGTAGATGCTCGACTCATTCTTGTGGTTTATACTTGATTCGGTATATTTCCTGTAGGGAAATTACTGTTTTAACTTAAAGGAACTAACTTCTCCTTCAGCACATGTTGGACTAGAAAAATAAAACACAAGTATGAAAAGAGGAGACTATGTCAATAAGAATATCAGGGTGTAAACTGTATCAAATAATTTGAAATTAGGAGGGTGTGTCAAAAATTGGTTACAGACATTTTTATTATACCTGTGAATTATCAAGAAAACCTCATGAAAATGCAACCACTGTGTGATGGGAAACCAGAAGTAAAAATTCCTCATAAGGTTTTCAGTATTAATCTAATTTTATTGCTTTAAAAACATTTATATAGGAGACATAATTCACTGATTTGTATAATTGTTTGATTGGCTGTTACTATTAGTTATCTATCAGGACATTATTCAAAATATATTGGGAGAAAATGAAACACTCAGTCACTACTCTGGTTATTATGAACCACTTTACAAAGTGCCTCTTGCCCTGAAAAGAGTTAACGATTTAAGCTGACAACAGTGCCTATGAAGAAATTCATTCTTTGGTTAGTCTGAGGACAGAAAGGGGTTAATTTTTCAAATCTTTGTAAAGGGGGTAGTGGGGGGAAACTCTGGAAGATAAAAAACCAAACCAAAGACTAAGCTGTTAGTGATTTGGTTGTATTTATGGATTATACTACATGTTGAAAAGAGGAAAATCAGAGCTGTAAGATGACGCTGCAGGGGTCGTCTGGACTTTTCACTGAGTCTAAAGTCTATTTAGTCAATGCTTATTAAGGCCTGGTTTTGACCTTTGCCCTTCTCACTCCTCCCTGTTCCAGGTGCAACATTTTTGCAAGTGCTTGACCATTATTAGACACTATGTGCAAACTTTAAATTGTGAACGGAGTGTGTTGAACATAGCAAATAATCCAGTAGTTATGATGCTCACATTTTTATTAGAAAGTGTAAAAACTCAGTAAACTTAGATTTGTTTCCTTTTATAATTAATAAGCAGTGCATATTGCTCTTCTTCAAAATATAATGAAGGCTATTCAAGTGCAACTTACATTTAAACCAGATTAGCACATTTGTTGTTAGAATGAATTCTTGTAAGAATATATCTAAAATAGTGATTTCTATTTAAGCTACTTTACTTTGAGGGGGACATAGAAAACTTTATATAATTATTTCCTCTATGTTTTCACACATACACTTTTAGTAATAAATAAAGCTCTTCTATTCCAGGCTTATATTTGTTTAAAGGATTAATTTTACTTTTAAAAATTATAAACTAAGAGATGAATACACAAACTACTTTAGTACTTTTAGTAGACAGTTTTTACTACAACATTTTGTAAAATATATTTATGTATTTACATGGTGTTTGATAAATATAAATGAAAATCCATTTATACATACTAATTAACAGATATTTTTAACAAACCAACCATGTATATGCTTCTCAAATCTAATGTTATTATAGATAACATGCATAAAACATATAAAATGACTCTATATTAACTATATAAACATAAAAAAGGGAAAGGGAAATAAAGTTAGGCAAGTATTGGATTACATTAAAAACATTTAGAATTTTATTTTACTTTTCTGCTGAATGCTTTGTTTAGCAAAGAATTATCCACATTATGTAAATTCATGTATTTTAAATACATGCTTTTGAATTGTGAAGACAATAAAATATCTAACTTGAGGAAAAGGTTGGTTTTAAAATCCACTGGAGAAATAATATATAAACATTTCTTTTAGCTTGAATTTTAAAAGGTAGAAAAAACTTTATTTTACATTTTGAAATATTTTAAACTACACAGAAAAGTAATAGCAATGTAATATACATATGCATATTTCCACCACTTTTTTATGCATTATAAAAAAGATTTACAATTTATAATATTTTGCTATACTTACCCCCAAATTATTAAAAAAAGAATTATTTATACACAATTGAAGACTCCCATCCTCATTTCATATCCTGATTTCCCTCTGGCTATGGAAGTAATCACTGTCTCATAGTTTGCAGCTTATCTTTCGTGTGTCTATTTTCACACTTTAATCACCTACATATCACAAACAATAAAAAGAATAAGGTCTCAAATATAAAATTCCTAACCAGTTTTTAAATTTGTCTTTAAGTTATTGAAATTTTTCAAATAAGTATATTCATTGGATACTATACTTATTAATAGATTTTTAGTTTAAAACCATAACGTTGATTGAAGATTTAAATTAAAAGATCTTTCTACCTGCTTCAACTTTCATGGTTGCAGAAATTGAGAAAATATGCCTCATGCGTTTCTTTTATTCAAATTCTTTGGAATTAAGTCTTACATTCTAGCTATTTTTATGTTACATAAGGAATTGGTAATATGGTTAAAATATTATTCTTTAACATTATTTCTGTTTCTCCCGTTTTATTGTTTTCATAAAGAAACATGTATTACAGTTAGCTTCATGCATTAATTTTCATATGCCACACTCTCAAGGGGTTTTGTAAGGTGCTTATTGTAAAATGTTCTAAGAAACCATAAGAATTGTCTTTTGTTTGCCAAGAAAATAGCACCAATATCATAGTTAAAGAAAGAGCATTGACAGTAGAGTTGCTTTTTGGAACTAGATTTTCCTTTAAAAGGGGCAAACGCAATTCTGAACAAGTGTACTGAAACCAAGATCCTTATTTGAATACAGTATTACTGCAGATTTACATGAACCATGTGGTAATGCATTGCCATACAAACCTCTAATGCTCTGTCTCTGCCACGGCATCAGAGTAGAAATCTGCATCAGCACCTTTCCTATCATGCGTGATCCTAAACATAATCTATAGACAAAAAACTTCAGAGGTACATAAAGGTGAGTTTAAATGATTTCCCCCCTCACTAATTAAATTATCTAGGTAGCACTGTATCAAGAGATACCTATAGTCAATTTAAAACTTTAGTCAAGATCTCAATGCCTAAAAGATGTAAGCAACTATACTACCTTTCTGAGATATTTGAGATTGCTATCCACTTAAACTATCTTCAACTCACATTTATTAACTACGAGTTATTTCAAAATTGGACAATTAGTATCCACTAGTAAATATTTACTCCAGACAATGTTTGGGCTTACATGGTCTAAAGATGAAGACAGGTGAATATGAAAGACTCTGTTTTTTCTCAGGTTCAGAGAGAGTATATTATAGCGCTCAATAAATGTGACTCCTGACTTTTTACACTAGATATACGTAAAAAATGCTGATACAATGATTGCAGCCATACCATTTCTCAAAAGAACATATTATGACTATACAATAATATATTTAAAATTCTTTATTCTGTAAGTTTTGTATACCAAGTCATTTATTCAAAGACATCACATTTTTGCTCTAAAATACATTCAAGAATATGGAAAGCTGCTTTTTAAAGGCTCTCATCTTATACTTTGGCCAAAAGAACTTGAAATATATTTACTAAATATTTATTAGTTTTTTTCTTTTTCTTGACATTTGTATCTTTATTAGACTTAAAAGCTACCAATATTCTTTCCTCCAGATAATTACACAGTCAGTGTCTATTGTTTCAGTCTTTTTTGTTTTCTTCTCCACAATTCTGGTCAATTAATTATCTTTCAGAATACCTATATCTGTTTCTCATGGTAAAATAGCAAACAAGAAAAGCACTGGGTAAGGAGTCAGAAGACATGCTATTCAACAGCTGGGTGGCTCTCTGTGGACCTCATTTTCCTTATCAGTAATTTAGAGATGTAGGGCTGGTGGATCTCCAAGGTCTTAGGACATATCTCTACATGATTATCTAAAAATGAGACCATTAGCCAATTAATAAATTCTGAGCTCTCAAAATAATCTCTATATTATGCATGTGCCAAGTGGTCCATCCTATTTAAAATGTGGTCTCACTTATACTTGTTCAAGGTTATTCTCTTCTAGTATTAAATTTTCATATTTTAAACTCATTTGTATATGAACTTTTGTTCCTGTATGTGTCTTCTGAAAAGAATTCTTCACCAGAACCCACTGATTTTCTCTATGAAGTATCACATATAAAATCACATAGCTTAAAAGGCTCTTACTCAGTTCTGATAATGTATTTTACAGATAAGCCAAGTAAAGTCAGGAAACAGCATGGGCAATAATTTGTAAAGATTCTTTTGGGGTAGAAATTATTCTCTGCAAATTCTGTAATAATATGGAACCATTGGGTAGCTCAAAAAAAGAAAAGATTCACTGCAGGATAGATTTTAGCTATTATTACTGAAACCACATGATATGACTGTGGGGGTTTTCCAACTGCTGATTTAGACATTAATACTAAGAGTTACAAAATGGATGTCCTCAGAGTATTGTCAAATTTATTATTATAAAATTTTATTATAAGAAAATTGATCATTGAGTGACTGTTGCCAACACTTTTACTCTGACTTTTATCATTGCAAACTTAACTCAGATTTCTTATTTCTAAATAAATGACAATAAATTATAAATTATCTTACTAATTCAGACTATGCTTTAGGTTTAAATTAGTTTATAACTATGATGTACATATAATGAACTTCCATTAAGAATAAGCATAAGGGATTGAACTTATAGATTCAAATGTCAGAAGTAGTGATAATAATATAAATCTAAATATGAAGAGTGTAGCATGAGTAATGGTAGTCTGTGGAGAAAAACATCACAAGTGAGTTAAAGAAGAAATGTAACATGAATTAGAAACATACTTGAAATGTAAATAGTTATAACTATATTGACAATATTTTTTCCACTGAAGTCTATACAAAAGATTTAATTTATTCATTTACGAAATTATAATCAATAACTATTTAGATCATGCCATAAAACAGATAATTAGAAACAAATTTTTAAATCTATTTGTTTACCAAAACTATCTCTGGGTCTGGAATATTCTATAAACACAGAATAGATTCACGTTAAATTGCTTTTTAGGTATTCATAGCATCCAAAACTCAGTTATTCTTAATCTATCCATAATATGAAAATTGCAGAAATGTCTGTGACTTTCTTCATCCTTCTTTTTAAAAAAATATCAATTTATTCAACTGATATTTGGTCCTATAAGCCCAATCTTTAGACAGAGGAAAGTGAAGGGAAAAAAGTTAGAGATGCAATGGCAGACCATATTAAATAAATATCAAAAGTAGTTTCTTAGTTGAAAATGTGGAATTAATTATTTAATAAAAATCATGTAGAATTTTAGTAATATTTACTTCTATTAGACTTGGATGTGATTTGTCATTGCATTAGGCATTGATGTGTCTACACCATGTGCACCTATTAATACACAGTACATTATTAATGATCATATTTGGACTTGGTAGGAAAAACTTTATTTCTATAACTGCTGTTAATGTTAGACTGAGTTTACAGATCTGAATTTCCCTTCCAACATTTTTTGAATTGGGATGTTAAAAAAAAAGGAAGAACTGGCCTAGGAGTGACTAATATCAGTACCTAGTTATTATCACAAAATAATCCATACCATTTTTATGGTCAAAATGTGGGTTCCTTTTCTTTTAATTTAGGATGGTTTGTTTATTAGAGTCAAATTTAGAGTTCAAGAGTTTAATGATCTAGTTTGTGAAATAATGTGACATTATTTTCTAACAGAAAAGAGCCTTAGAGATTACAGAAAGACAAAGAAACTGAGGCCTGAGAAGAGAAGCAAGTAATCTATATTCATGTAGTATCTAGAGTGATAAAAGTATAATTCTTTCAATTCCTTGGACTTCCCCTTAAAAATGACTGCGTCAAGGGAAACAAAGGTCACAATGAACCCATTTGGTTAAAAACATTAGCTCTGATAAAAGTACTGCTAAGGATAAAGCTGAGCAATTCATTTTAATAAGAAACATCAGACTTCCTACAGAAGGACATCACCCCTTTGTTACTCAGTTTCCTCATCTGTGAACAGTCATAACAGCACATGCTCTATATATCTCATAATACGAGAAACATCTATTAAGTACTTACTACAGGTAAATCATAGAACTATGCATATTGCACCTAATTTTCATAAAATTTCTATGAGGCAACTCTCCCATTATTATCCTATTTTGGAAATGAAGAAACTTAGAAACAGGATGGCCAGGTCATAAGCTCAAGATGCTGTAATGCCTATGGGATAGGGCTAGGAATTGAACTCAGAAACCAGAGAGACTTTTTACTCCTGCATCTGACTGCTTTGCTTCATAGCTTCCCACCACTTTTGTCTTAAAACATGAGATAATAGGTGGGGAGAGGGGGAAACATCAAAGTAATAAAGAATTTTTCAAATGCAAGACCATATTAATACTAGAAGGGATGTGGGCCCTATCTCAGATTATCATCAGTAATCAATACTTAGATGCACAGGTCAAATCTCTGTAATAAGTTCCATTACAAGGAAGATTGAGATAGGACATGTATAAGCAAAATGGAAAAGTCCATTCATTTTACTTATTTATTTAAAATTACTGTATACTAAACTCTCTTAAAATTCATCATAATAAGATTTGACCTATGTGGATAATACACTTTTCATTTCCACACCACTTATATATTTTTTTATAAATATCAGTTTGTTCTCAGTCATGTTTCCCTATGGCTCATCTGTTTAGTGTTTTTATCTCCTTTACCTGTTCAACACATTATATTCTTCTATTCCATCTAAATAGAACTAATGTTTCAAAAAATATACCAATAATGGCTGCAAATTTAAAAAATAATCTCACAGCATTTTAGTAAGTGTACTGAGCTTGGTTACAAGACAATTCACAGTAGTCCAGCCTGCAGTGGCTTCCATCCAAATCCGTGTAGCCACCAATAATCCTTACAAAAGGATAAAACTCAGTCCAAGGACAGTGTTATCAAATTGTTACAATGTAGTCACTTTATAATCAATCTCAAATGTTTATTGAATGTTAGCTCTGGGGAAGCCATTGGGCATCAACGTAATTCATGTTCTCATGGTTTAAAAAATAAAATCTGTAGATGGTCTCAATCTTGGATCAGGGTTAATGGAGTCTGTCAAGGATTAAAAATACGTACTTAGAAGTACTTAGAAATCCAAAAATCTCACACCTCTCAATTTTTTTGGCATTTTCTAAAATTTCTATAAACAACTAAATTTCGGTTTAGTTAGAGACTTGGTTGGACTCACAAGTCCTTCTCTTCTCTCCTGTGACTCTTTAAGCGTTAATCAACTGAAAGTTACAAGATGTGAAAGTGTGACTCAAGTCAACTTCTCTCTTAGAGAAGTAATGTTAAGTCATTGCCCGAAAATTTTCTTGTTGGTTCCCAGCTTTCTAAAAAAACAGTTCTTAATTTTGTGTCAGGTAGTGAAACTCACTATAGAAACTCATTTATTCCATAAACAACAGAAAAACAGTTTTTATTATTTGCTAGAGCTGAAATAATTTCGTGTATATATACATATATATATATGAAACTAAATTGGCCAGGCCCGGTGGCTCATGCCAGCAGTTTGGTAGGCTGAGGTGGGTGGACTACTTGAGGTCAGGAGTTTGAGACCAGAATGGCTAACATGGTGAAACCCCATCTCTACTAAAAATATAAAAATTAGCCGGGCATGGTGGTGTGTGCCTGTGGTGCCAGCTACTGAGGAGGCTGAGGCAGGAATACCTCAGAATACCTTCGTTTTGAAGGTATCCACTATTTTAAAACATGTCTCTAGTGTGTTTATATGCAATTTCAGCCTACTATGGTAAAACTTTTCTTGAAGGTCAAATGCAACATAATAGTAGGGAACAGGAAGCAATTGTGGCAAAGTTTTCTACAGTATTGCCCTAACTTCTAAGAAATTCTACAATAAATTTGAAATTGTCTGCTGAAGTCATGTTGAGTATCCTGAAGAAGTTCCATTATTTATCCCTGAAAAACGAATCAGTGTTCCAAATGTTGAGTAGTCACTGCAAAAGTCATTAAAGAAACCAGAAACTATTATTAGAAACAGTTTTGTTTATGCTTTCTGTTTGTTTGTGTCTGGTTTTGAGACAGGGTCTTGCTCTCTCATCCAGGCTGGAGTACAGTGGCAAAATCATAGCTCACTGCAGGCCTGGCCTCAAGTAATCCTCCAGCATGGCCTTCCAAAGTCCTGGAATTATAGGCATGAACCACTGCGCCCAGCCAGAATGTCTTATATTTGAGTACTCATTTATAATTTTTCATCAGTTTTTTTCTTCAACTTCCATATTCATAAATGATGTTTGAGTCATGAATTCAAACATTCATATATTCATTTTTTAAATTATGTAAGTAAAGAGTAAAGCTAATCTACTACTTTGTCCTTGAGGAGTAGAAGGCAAAAAAGGAGATGCTGACCAAATTCCCTAGTTAATTTTCAGAGTAGGAAGACAGAGACTGGATCACTGTGCTACTTTAATTCAATATCTATTTAGTAAGCCTTTGTTTATTCTAAACACTGCACTACACAGGTAGGAGGATATAAAAAATATGAGAAAAATGTATTCTCTGCCCTTGATATATTCATAAGCAAATTGATTTAAAATGACATTTTAAAATATGCACCATAATTAATTCTTCTTTTGTATTCAAAATATATCTTCTGTATGTTTGCAGAACATTTTATTGTACAAATCATAAATTTGTGAATAGCAATAAATTTCAGGAATTACATTTTTTAAATTGTCCTTCTTCAATACTTTGCTAATATAATTGATGTTCATAATGTTGACCAGAGGAGTAAATGTCCTAAAGATTTAGAATTATAAAAATAAACACTAAATTGGCCAGGCACGGTGGCTCATGCCTATAATCCCAGCACTTTGGGAGGCTGAGGCAGGTGGATCACTTGAGGTCAGGAGTTTGAGACCAGAGTGGCCAACATGGCAAAACTTCATCTCTACTAAAAATATAAAAATTAGCCGAGCATGGCGGTGTGCACCGGTAGTGCCAGCTATCGAGAAGGCTGAGGCAGGAGAATAGATTGAACCTAGGCTGTGGAGTTACAATGAATCGAGATCATGCCACTGCACTCCAGTCTGGGCAACAGAGTAAGATTCCATCACAAAAAAATAAATAAGTAAAATAAAAAATAAAAATAAACACTAAATTATGTTTAGGGCAATATTAGAATAAAATCTGGAGTTTTTACAATAAGACTCCAAGAATTAATCAAATGTATCAGTTTCAGAAAAAAATCTGCATTTCTGTATAATATTTCTTATGTAATTCTTAGGGCATTTTATTAAATCAAATAATTACTTCTTGCTTTGATAGTATGTAAAAAATGTTATTATTAGTTTACTAAAGTCATATTTTCCCCAATTCTTAAAGGATGCACATGTCATGAAAGAAAAGAAAATCACCAAGCAGGGACATTTTCTATGTGATTAAATAAGTAGCATCTGCTGTAGGATATTTGTTCCAATAAATGTACAGACCTTTGGAAGAGTTCAGATATACTCCAAATAACAACTGGAATCTTAACATTCATTCATGTCATTCTCAGTGTTTCAGGATCTATCTTCATCAAATAAATGATATCATTGAGAGTTTAGATGGACGTAGCATAAGCACAATTAGCATAACCACTGACCACATGATCTGATCCAATACACTATGACCTATGATTTCCTCAAGAATCTTCAAGATTATGACTGTGTCCTTTTGACGCCCTATGCCACTAGCTTTTTCAGCAATCCTTAGACCTAAAAAACTAGTGGTTTCAGAATCATTTCAGAGCAGGAGAAGTGGTAGGATGCCATGATGCTCTTGGAGCTAGACGGATGAAGACAGAATACTCTCATCAAACTGTAAATTCTGGAATAGCTTGGACTCTCATAGCAGCAGTAGTTTATGGAACCACTGATTTTAGAAAATTGGTCATCTGGCACCTTCCAATTGATAAGTGAGTTCTCACCACTTGTCATGTTAAAACTTGGGACTACATTTCTAAGATCCTTGTTCTTATCATTGAAGCTTGATACTAATTCTATCCTGTTCATCAATGTCACCATCATTATCTTTTTACTTCTCTATGTGTCAAACAAATGTAAAAGAGCTTAGTTTGATTTTTTTCCGATCCACAATTAACCTGAAGAATACAGGCATACCTCAGAGATTTTGTGGTTTCAGTTTCAGACCACTGCAACGAAGCAAATATTGCAATAAAGTGAGTCACATGAATTTGCTAGTTTCCTGGTGCATATGAAAGTGTGTTTACCCTATATGATAGTGAGTTAAGTGTGCAATGGCATTATGTAAAAAAATTGCATACCTTAATTTAAAATATTATTTAAAATGCTAAAGATCGTCTGAGCCTTCAGTTAGTTGTAATCTTTTTGCTGGTTTTGGGTATTGCTTCAATGCTGATGGCTGTTGACTGGTCAGGTGGGTGATTGCTGAAGTTTGGGATGGCTGTGGCAATTTCTGAAAATAAGACACCAGTGAAGCTCACCACACTGATATACTCTTCTTTTCATTTAAGAGTTATCTGTACCATACAATGCTATTCGGTAGCATTTTACCCATAGTAGGACATCTTTCAAAATTGAAGTAAATCCTCTCAAAATCTGTAGCCGCTTTGCCAACTAAATTGATGTAATATTCTAAATCCTTCGTTGTACTTTCAACAACATTTACAGCATCTTCACCAGGAGTAGATTCCACCTTAAGAAACTACTTTCTTTGCTTGTTCATTATAAACGGCTCCTCATTCCTTAAAGTTTTATCATGAGATTGCAGCAAGTCAATCACATCTTCAAGCTCCGCGTCTAATTCTTGTTGTTCTGCCATTTGCACTACATCTGCAGTTACTTCCTCCGCTGAAGTCTTGGAACTCCTCAGAGTAATCCATGAGGGTTGTATTAAACTTCCTCTAAACTCCTGTTAATATTAATAATTTGGCCTCCTCCTATGAATCACGGATTTTCTTTATGGCATTTACTATGATGAGTCATTTTCAGAAGGTTTCCAATTTACTGAGATCCCTCAGAGGAATTACTATCTGTGGCAGTGATAGCCTTACAAAATGTATTTCTTAAATAATAAGATTACACCTTGATCCATGGGCGGCAACATAGATGTTGTGTTAGTAGGCATGAAAATAACATTAATCTTCTTGCATTAGAGCTTTATCAGAGCTCTTGGGTGACCAAGTACATTCTCAATGAGCAGTAATATTTTAAAAGAAAATTATATTTCTGAGCAGTAAGTCTCAATAGTGGGCTTAAAATACAGCATGTCCACCATGCTGTAAATAGATATGCTGCCACCCAGGCTTTGTTGTTCCATTTACAGAGAACAAGTGGGGTAGATTTAGCATAATTCTTAAGGGCCCTAGAAATTTTGGAATAGTAAATGAGCATTGGCTTCAAATTACAGTCACCAGGTTCATTAGCTTCCAACAAGAGAGTCAGCTTGTTTTTTGAAGCTTTGAAGCCAGGCTTTGACTTCTCCTCTCTCACTATGAAAGTCATAGGTGGCATCTTCTTTCAATAGAAGACTGTATTATGTATGTTGAAATTATATATTTTTAGTGTAGCCACCTTTATCAATTATCTTAGCTAAATCTTCTGGATGACTTGCTGCAGCTTTTATATCAGCACTTGCTGTGTAACTTTGCACTTTTATGTTTCAGAAACAGTTTCTCTCCTTAAACCTCATGAACTGACCTCTACTGGCATCCAACTTTTTTCTGCAGCTTCTTTGCCTCTCTCAGACTTCATAGAATTGAAGAGTTAGGGTCTTGCTGTGGATTACTCTTTGGCTTATGGGAATGTTGTGGCTGGTTTGATCTCCCATCCCGACCACTCAGAGTTTCTCCAAATCAGCAATAAGGCTGTTTTGCTTTCTTATCATTTGTATGTTTAGTGAAGTAGCACTTTTAATTTCCTGGAGAACTTTTCCTTTGCATTCACAACTTGGCTAACTAGCACAAGAGGCCTAGCTCTTGGTCTATCACAGCTTGCCACATGCATTCCTCACCCAGTTTAATCATTTCTAGCTTTAAATTTAAAATGAGAGGTGTGGTTCTTGTCTTTCACCTAAACACTTACAGGCCGTTGTAGGGCTGGCCTAATTTCAATATTGCTGCGTCTCAGGGAAGAAGGAGGCCCAAGAAGAGGGAGAGAGACAGGGGAAAGGCTGGTCTGTGGAGCAGTCAGAACACATACAACATTTATCAATTAAATTCTCCATTTTACATAGGTGCAGTTCATGCACCCACAAAAATGACAACAGTAATACAGAAAATCACTGATCATAGATTGCCATAACAGATAAAATATAATGAAAAGTTCTGAATTATTGAGAGAGTTAGCAAAATGTGACAAAGAGACACAAAAAGAGCACATGCTATTGGAAAAATGGCACAGACAGACTTGCTTAATGCAGGGTTGCTACAAACATTTTATTTGCAAAAAGCACAATTTCTGCAAAGTGCAATAAAGTGAAGTGTAATAAAGTACAGTATGTCTGTATTTTGGCCAGATGACAGAATTATACTTCCTAGAAACTGGCCACATAAACATCAGGGGTTTTTACTCTTTCTATGGGGTAAACCTGGAAGAGGTAACAAATGAAACTGCTAAAAGGATTTTTTTTTTTTTTTTTTTTTGAGACGGAGTCTCACTGTGTCTCCCAGGCTGGAGTGCAGTGGCGCGATCTCGGCTCACTGCAAGCTCCGCCCCCCGGGTTCACGCCATTCTCCCGCCTCAGCCTCCCAAGTAGCTGGGACTACAGGCGCCCGCTACCGCGCCCGGCTAGTTTTTTGTATTTTTAGTAGAGACGGGGTTTCACCATGTTAGCCAGGATAGTCTCGATCTCCTGACCTTGTGATCCACCCGCCTCGGCCTCCCAGCTAAAAGGATTTTAAGCTAAGATGGTTTTTAAGATAACAGATGGAATTGATTTAGAAAGAAAATGAAATTGCAAGGAGATAGCAAAGAAACACATTGTCAGGACTAAACAGAAGCCGTGCATGGGGTGCTCTGACCTAGGAATCTGGATGAAGCTGAGGAGGACTTCAGAAGCAACAGCCACATTTTTATTTTGGTCATAGAGCCTCAGGTGTGCAATGCTAGCTCCAAAGGGATTTCAAGTGCCATGAAAGGCAGCCCCTGACAGTCTATGCTCTCTTCTAATTTTTGTGGAAATGGCATTCCAGTAGGATTCCCAGCAGCTATGATAACAACAGCCATGGTGCTCCCTCTGGAATATGTCATTCTTTCCCGTTAACACAGCTGATTGTCCCTAATGAACTTTTCGGTATCAATATGGCTCTTTATTAACCACCTCTAAAGTGTTGACTTTGACATATGTATAGTCTCAGATGATGTTTTTTAGAGTATAATTGTAGCTCATTGTCCCTAATACAGCCAGCTTCCAGAGTTTGACTGAATTGCTATAGCTTTGATGTAGTTCAATGTTAGATGCTAGAGTGTTATGGGGGTTTCAATTACTGAGAGAGTAAATGAAAAGATAGCCTTTTTTTTTTCCTGCTCTTGATTTTGATGATTTTTCTCACTGGAGAGAAATAACACCTCTGAATTAATGGGAACACTGTACGAAGAAATAAGGAAATCATAATTCAGAGCAGAGTTACCCTCTGCTGAGACTCCTTTGTGCTTTAATGCAATGAGAATTTAAAAAGATATATTAAGGGTAAAATATGTCAATTTTGTAAAATAACACAATCTGTGGTAAAGCAGTTTTAAAAAGAAAGTTGTTGAAGTTGTTTTCTTTTTTGGTCAAGTTTATATTCATTCCTTCATTGAGCAAAATCCAGGTGTTTGCCATCAAAAGTCTTAATCCGTATTCTTTTGACTTATTTTCCTAATTTAGGTACAGATTATCTTTGCACCTCAGAGAAATGAAGTGTCAGCACAATTAATTGAAACAATTGATTTGTTGTTTAAGAAGAAAAATAAGAATGTGATAATTAGGATCTACTGCACACATATTTCTGAATCACAATTAAAAAACAAAATAAGGTACCAAAACAGTAGTAGAAAATATTGGTAAATATGTGTTGATAATACTTCATTCCACGCAGAAAAGAAGGTTATATTTGTTTGAATCCATGCATTAGATAGTTGGAGTTCTTGAGGAAGTCAATAAATAGCACCCTTCTTCCCCACTCAAGTTCTGAAATCAAAAGCAAAATCAGTGGAGACAGAATATCACCTTTATTATTGCTATGGCTGATCATTTTGCAGAATGTGACTCACACCTTCAAGTATGTAGGCTGAAAATTTATAGCATGGAGAGGTCACCTGAGAGGATTTGCCTTCTGTAGGCAATACAAAGAGAGGAAGAGAACATGAGAGCTAGACAGTGAGAGGATGAGGGAGAAAGAAAGAAAAAGAAGATATGGAGATATGCAGGCTCATGTGCGCAGTTTTTCCTTCCCAACTTCCCATTTAAATGTGTGTCTGGAGTAGAATAAATAGGAGAGCTTAAAGTGTTACATTAATGAAACTCACTACATATGAAGAGACAAGTGTAGGGAAAGAAACCTTTCCCCATAAAGGTATGCATAAAAGAAATAAAAGGCAATCAAATATAAAGTGTAAAAATATAGTAAAGTATAGTAAAGTAAAAAAAATCCTAACTTTATTTCTTTATTTAAATTAATATCCATAAAGATAGCTCACAAAAACCTACACATATATAGTAATAAGTAGATAATTCTCTACGGGAAAGAGCTACCAAAGCTTGAAGTGATTGCCAGAAATCTCCACTTAAAACAATAGGTAAAGAATAATTGGGGGTTTACACGAGAGGCATATGCCCTTTATTTCCCAAGACTTGGAATAGGGCTCCAAACTGTAGAGGGCAGAGCAAGTTGATTCTCCATCCAAACAAGCTAGAAGAAAATTGCCCCTCAATGTCATGTCTACACTCCACCAACTACTTCAACTCTGGTTGAAATATTAAATTAATCCTACTTTTTTTTAACTAAAGGATTTCATTCAACATTTCTACAAAGTGTCCTTCTTATACTGCCTATCATAAATACTCAAAAATAATAGGACATGGCAAATATCTAAAAAAGTATTTGATCATATGAAAAATTTTTCTGCCTGAGATTCACACATGATGCTAGCCTTCTAACAACAATTAAAAGTTATTTATATCCTGATCATGAGATGAGAACATCACCAGCCACATCATGTTACCATGTAGTATTAATTTTTGCAGAGAGTAGAAACAATTTTGCTAAAGATGTTGATGAGGCATGGAATTCTCTCATGCTTTTCCTCCATTATCATCTGTTCTTGGTTCTTCCATTATCAACCCTTTGCCTTCCAGGGTGCTAGCAGTAGGAGGGTTGTGACGTAGCAGAAATAGCCTTCAAAGTTGTCACCTTTCAGGCCAGACATTCTAGAGATACTGTACTGACTACTGGGAAAGCTAGTCCTGCATGTTGGAATAATTTCAGTGCAAAAGTGAAGCTGACACATCCAACAGATTTCAAGTGTCCTAGTTCTAAAACAATTTTAAGAAGGAGTCTTTTACAGGATTTACCAAGGAGTTGTAGAGCAAAATATATTTGAAGAGGCTGGTCAGTATTCAGATGGTCATCTTCAAGCCATACAACTTTCCTATTTTAGTCAGTGTTGTCTAGAGAAAAAAAAATAAGGTGTATATATATAAATGTATACATATACATATGTATAGAGGGAGGGAGAGAGATATTAATTTTAAGGAATTGGTTTATATGATTGTGGAAGCTGGCAAGTCCAAAATCTGTAGAGCAGGCCATCAGGCCGGGGACCTAAAGGAGCTGCAGTTTGAGTGTGAAGGCAATCTGCTGGCAGAATTCTCAGAAAATCTCATGGGTTTATGGAGGCATTTATACAGCATTCCATTCTCAAAATGGATCTCAACATATATGTGTACTGTTTTATTCTGGGAATGACATCTAGCTCCTCTGCAAACACCTGATTCATTTATACAACCACGTTCATTGAACACTTCTATGTATCGGGTAATTGACAGTCATCTGAAGATTGCAAACAAAACTATGACAGGATCAAATCTGCATTTGGAAAGATAACTCAGGCATCAGTTCAGATGAGGTGACATCATAATTGCCAAAAACGAAATATGAATTCAAGCATGAAATGTAATTCATATTTTTCCTCAAGTGTTTATTCTCTAAACAAAAGACTTAAAAACAGGCAGCCATTAATTTTTCTCTTCGTGTTTGTCTTCATTTACACATTTGGAGCACATGTTTAAGTTGGTGTAGTTTCAGGCCAGATATAATTTTATTATTTCAAAGTATAAAAAGCAAAATGCAACCCACACAGGAAAAACTCTCAGTTGTTAATTCACATATGGACTTCCCGAGAGTGTGTGCCTGGTCACTTGGGGCTGATGTTTGCATGGGCCTCCGCCAGCACCCCACGTAATTGCTCTGCCTTGCTCAAAATCATTCAAAAAAGAAACTATATAAAGGAAACAATGCTTTGGGATGAGGATAATGCCTAATACATTGGAACTGAAGTTTACTCTTTTTTTTGCTCTGCCTGAGATTCACACATGATGCAAGCCTTCTAACAATTGAAAGTTATCTGGGTCTTTCTTTGGTCATGTATTTGCTAGTAATGCAGTGTATCAAAATAGTTATAGTGAAGTCATGAATTGCATGTAGGAGATAACATGTTGATTCTCACTAAAAATACAAAAATGGAAGAGCAGTTTTACCTTAAGTTTCCCTAGCAAGTTCTCCATGTTCATAATCCCTAGGCATAGAAAACATGAAAACCATCTCAGTGTGCATATGTAGGCAGGTATTTTAGCAAGAAAGCAAATATCTGATAAAATGAACACATTTCAATAGCAACTTAAAGTGTGTGCCACATACTCTGATTACCCTGAATATAAAGAATATTTAAAACTTATGTAATTTTTTTTCTGCAAGGGCTCAAAGCTACATATGCCTACATTGCTGCAATTGTATGTATTACTTATTGAATTTTCTAATGTAACTTAAACATTGATTTTGGGAGTTTATAAGTTATACAAGTAGGAAAAACAAATGAAAATTTTATTTTTGAAGTACATATTTTCAAGTGTATGTACAAGTCCACTTATATTTAGGCCATATTGTGCATTAGAGTAAGCATACTCTTAAACGAAGAAATTGAGTGCATAAACAATCATAGCCCAAGGTTTCCCATTATTATGTGAACCTATTGTTTTGTTTTCCATATACTTCCCAAATTTGCTTCTGCTATTTCCTCCTATTGAAATGATTTTTTTCTTGCTCTTTTCTGAATATCCAAATGTAGTTCAACTCAAATGCCACCTTCTCTAATACTTACTCATCTACCACTGTGGTACTTAATCTTTTCTTTAAATGTCAAGAACCTTTCACCCCTATTCTTTTAAGGCTACTTACAACACTGTTTCTTGTGTTACTGTATTTTCATCCTTAGAAGACCAATCCTTGGAGGCAGGATCTCAATCATTCAGCAGAGAGCCCTTGATCTAATAGATAAAAGTAAATATTTGTTAAAATATTGAGTTAATGTATAAGGATTTAGAAAAATCCCTGAAGAAATCCAAAAGCCAGCTCTAGAACGTGAATATCTCTAGAAATGTGAAGAGTACTAAGTTGCCTCTTCCTAAATTGTAATATTCAAATACTCCTATTTTTAAAATAAACTGAATACGAAAACCTTAGGAATTGAGGGGAATTAGATAGGAGTGGGGTTCTAATTATATGAATTACAAATCTATGCCCAATACATGACCAATGTTGAAGACAATGATTACTTTTACAGATTTTAATGGAAGTATGTCCTAAACATTCATCATTAAAAAGCACAAATAATGAGCTTATCGAAGAATAAATATTGAGAAACAAATGAATTGCATATAGCAGAAGTACCATTATAAGACTAGGAGAAGAAGTGATTATGAAATACAACAAATAGATGTAATCCTAAAATATCTTATGGCTGATGTATCTCTGTGACTGATTGCTAGCTCATGCATTGTTTCATTCCACAATTTTTTATCGAGTACCTATTATAAATCTGGCACCCTTCTAGTTGCTGAGAAGACAGTGATAAACACAAATTCCCTGTACACAGCAAACACATATGTAATCAATCAGGTGGCTATAAATACTAAAAAGATAAATACAAGAATTATGAAAGTGCAATGATGTGGTTTGTCTGTGACCCCACCCAAATCTCATCTTGAATTGTAGCTTCCATAATTCCCACGTGTTGTGGGAGGGACCAGGTGGAAGATAATTAAATGATGGGGGCAGTTTTCTCCACATTGTTCTTGTGGCAGTAAGTCTCATGAGATCTGGTGGTTTTATAAGGGGTTTCCCCTTTTGCTTGGCTCTCATTCTGTCTTGCCTGCCACGCCATTAAGATGTGGCTTTTGCCTTCTGCCATGATTGTGAGGCCTCCCAGACATGTGGAACTGTGAGTCCATTA
This sequence comes from Theropithecus gelada, assembly GCF_003255815.1. Taxonomy (NCBI): domain Eukaryota; kingdom Metazoa; phylum Chordata; class Mammalia; order Primates; family Cercopithecidae; genus Theropithecus; species Theropithecus gelada. Next base: position 166,852,261 of record NC_037668.1, read on the forward strand.
AACCTTTTTTGTCTTTATAAATCACCCAGTCTTTGGTATGTCTTAATTAGCAGCATGAGAACAGACTATTATATGTGGTATGAAATTTTATATACAGCTATCAGGAAAGACCTCTATGATATGATATTATTTGAGCTGAGCCTTGAAGGAAAGAATGGTGGGAGCCATATGAATATCCAAAGAAGAGCTCTTCACACCTGACTAGGGGAATAGCAAGTGCAAATGCCCTGAGGCAGGAATGTTATTAGGGTGTTTGAGCAAAAGAGTAAGGAGGTCATTAGAGTGAACAAGGAGACAATGGCAGGGGGCACAGTGAAGAAGTGAGGTGAGCAAATCATGTAGGGCCTTGAAAGCTCTGGTTAAGATTCAAGATTTTATTCTGAGTGTGATGGAAAGCTATTGGGATCTGACCAGTGGACATATATGATTTGGCTCTAGAATTAAAAGGATCACTCTGGCTTCTGTGTGAAGAACAGCTTAGGCTAGGGGTGGTGATAATGTGTAAGGATGAAGCATAGAGGCCATTGAAGCTGGTATGGCAATAATCCAGGCAAGAGGTGCAGGTGCTTTGTGTTAGGGCGGCAGCTGTGGAGGTGGTGAGAAGTGGCTGGATTCTGGTATATTTTAAGTTACAGTGAAGGTCAAATTATTATGTAAGACTTTACTAAGTAAGATTCCGCCAGATGTAAAGAGCATCTTTTTTGAGAGGACTTCATTATATCATATTTATAATGGTAATTATTCTCACAGTTACTCTCTAGGGAGCTCATCTGTTAGGATTAACCCCATCTCTCAGAGAGGCCTGGGTGACATGCTTTGTGTCACAAGTCAAGACAGATCCCAGAGCTCCAAAGCTACTGTTCCTTCTACTAAATTTCACATTTTGTTCTCAGTTTTCTTCTGCATATTCAAGAGGAGTTTTGATTTAAAATATGTAAAGTATTTTTAGCATGAGGAAAAATTCTGAATATTGACTTAAATGGTTAGCTTCATAAAAAATTGTTAGCATCCTATTTTCAAAAGATTAGTGTAGTGATTTTAGCAGTGTTTTGCATTTTTTTGGGCTGAACACAAACATGCAATAATTCATTTTTGAACAATTTTAACAAGCACGTTCTATGGGGAAAATATATCGTATTAGTGATATTTTCTGTGTTGCCTTGTTTTTAAATATGTGTGTTCAAAGTATAAATATTATTAAAAGCATCCTCAAAGATATCATTTAACAAACTATTTCCAGGAGAAAAAGTCTAACTTTATTGTTAGTCCTGACCATTCACATATTTGTTTATTCTGAATCATTAACCAATGACCTATTTTTTAAATTCTGAAACATTTTTCAGTTACTACGCATTTACAGCACTCTAAAACACTAACCAATCAGCTAACAGGTTTTATTGTAATGATTTTATTGTGCTAGAGAATACTTTTTTGTTATAATATTTGAGTTCTAACCTATTCATTTCTTCTTGTTCTTGAATAAGAATTTAAGGGATTCTTGGAGATTCTTAGCTGCTTTTATATTTAGAATGCTAGAACATGATGCAAATACCCTCACTTTAATCAGGAAATATGGACACTGACATTAAAAAGTCTTCCCCCTCACATACTTGTGAGTCATTTTTCTTCTACAAGATTCTTTTCTGCATATTTCCACTAGACCCACATCTCACTCAAATAGACTCTCAGCCTCTTGAGTCAGGTATTCATTTATTTCTTTTCCCTACACCCTTCCTCTGGAAACGCAGAGAATTTAATGCATTGTGTATTTATTGACAGCCCCTAAAATGCATGATATTCTGGCTAAGTGGTACAAAGAATAACAGAGAATTGAAAACAATCCTTACTTTCTGAGGACCTAACTCCTAAATAATCATTTAAGCTAAATAAGAAAGGGAAAACCTGCCACTAGTCTTGAGAGGTTAAATAATTGATAATCTGGTGACTCCCACAAATTGCTTATTCTCTAAGAAAAAAAAAAAAAGAAAACATTTTTTTCAGGTGTCCAAAGAGAATTCTTTAACCTTTTCTCTGTTCCATCAAAGATGAGTTCTGTCGTCTCTTTCAAGGTATTTTCTCTTAGATCCTTCTTTTCATTTCAGTCCTCAGTGTTGTGCTAATCCTTGATCATAGGGGAATTTGCAAATGTAAGTATGGGAGATAGAAGAGTATAAGAAACAGAATTAAGGATTTATTAAAATACAGAAAGCAACAGTCTCTGTTTAAGTATGGATAGTCACCAAGAGCAATCGAGATGGCACTGCATATTTACTGGGAGTCTTCTCATTGGTTATATGCTAGGTTTCCTTCCAATGAAAGAGGAAAAAGTGACTTTTTTTTTTCTAAGAAGATGCTATAATAGATGCATGTAGATTTGCTAAAAGTAGAATAGAGTAATTTATCCTGTCAGAGTTATTGATGCTCAAGTCTGTCTTTTTGGAAATTGCATTCGTTGAAAGTTGGGCATGCTTAAACCCTGATTGCAAATTTTAGATGTTTTCAAAAGATTATGTAAGAGCAGAAATTGAAGTGTATCATCTTCTGTCTTCTATTTAGTGTTGTTCTGTTCTACTTCCAATGAGTATCGTAAATATGATGACAGAGTATAATGAAATGGTTATTTGGTTGTTTTGTTAGGTTCCAAAGTTCAGAATTTTCTAATCCCATTAACAATAATAAAAAAAATACTCTGCCACTCAAAACCACAAATATCTCAAATATTTAAGTTTACTAAGCTTACAATTAGCATAAGAAATCTTTTCTCATAGAGCTTCAAGACCACAACCAAATAATTCTTCTCGAAATTATAGATAAAAGTCTAGTAACATAGTATAAAAAATAACTTTTTAAATAATATACAAATAATAAATTTTATTTATGGTGTTAATTTTATGAGCAAACTATTTTAAAATATTGCTACATTATGTATAATAAAAATTGTGTATTGTGCATAACAAAAAATAAATATTGATGGTTTTGCATAATAAACATTGTTAAAGGAATGATTTTTGTTACCTGAAATTATAAGATTTAAATTTGTATAGTAAGTTTCACTCAGTCACTGTTTGCTGCCATAGAATTTATAAGAGAACGTACAAAATATACTAAAAAGGAAAGAAAATCTGTTGTTTTTCTGTCCAATAAATCTTTCTTCCAGATATATGAATGGCTGTTGATTCTATTGCCATTCCATGAAATGTGCAAGTCAATGAAGAAATAAGACCTGCCAAATAAAAGGGCACATCCCCTGTTTATAATGAGCAATGGATACCTATTTAGAGAATGAAGAAACAACAGAAACAGGCAGAGCTGATTTGTGTTCTATTCTCTGTATACAATTTGATATGCCTATTTATCACACTTCAATAAAAGTGAGCTGAACACTTTAGAGATACTGCAACCCGTGAAGAACAGAAATGTAGAATTGAGCAGCATCAATTCCCAAAAGTTGCTTACACATTGTTCTAATTTCCTTTCATAGAGAATTTATATACCATATTTAAGGTTTCAACAAACCCTTTATCTAAAAGCAAGTAAAATTTAACAAATTGATAATGTATACTTATACATTTGCTAAGCAATCTATAAATAAATCCATGGGTTTTTAAAAGTCAGAAATTCTCGCAAGCAATACCATTTGAGTTCTCATTTAAACAAAAAAAAATGAAACTATACTTCAAAATTATTTTCATTTTTAAATATCTATAGTTTTTGTAAAGCAGAGCTAAATTTGTTTCTGAATATATTATGGATGAGATATATTATGAATATTCTACTTGTTAAACCACCAAGACAAATGTTATACTTTTGCTCTACAAAATTTGAATTTATAAACATAATTTACACTCTAGCAAAGCAAATTTGATTTCTCTTTGAAGGAAGAAGACATGTAAATGGTGAGAAATTAGAAAAAAGGATGCTAATTGGATGGCAGTAATGATTCACCATTTTGTTTTAATTGTAAGGCCAAAATAAAAAGGTTGATTTTTATATGTTAGGCATGTTCTGTTGTTTATTAAAGAAGAATCAGCACTCTTGATATTTATAGTAAATGTGCATGTCCAGCCTTGACCTATAGTTACGCTACAAATAAAACTGTAATTGTTACTTTAATGTAGGTCCTATCAAAACCATCATTTATTCACATTTGAATAGATTTTTAAAAACTGCTCTTCAATCTTAATAATTTCTGCTGTTAGCACATTATTAACAAAATAACATGTTTTCCTCCAGTGGGCTCAGTGTGTATTACAGGTCACAGTGTTTAGAATGATGACAATGACAGGAAATCTATTGGGATGTTCTAAGCAAAGCACACGACAATGCAAGACAAAAAGATCTCCAGAAACTTGGTTGGAGTTTGAAAGAACTTCCTTGTTTGGGGAAGTCTGAAATAGTCTTAGAGTTTTGTTTGATGATAACAATGAATCTTAAAAGGGAGCAGGAAGGGAGGTGTTGAAACTGCTAAATTCTCTGTCAAAGAATTTTACCAATACTGTTTCCTTGCTCTTTAGCAAACTCTGTTGAGGGGATTACCCTGTTCATACCTGACATTCACAACAGAAATTCCTCTGCTTGTATTGGAAATGTACTAGGTATCAGATGGATTAAAGGAGCTACTGAAAGTGTTAGAAGGCACCAAGTAGTCAAGAAATAATTTTTTCAGTTTCCACTTATGCCCATATATTTTATCCCTTTAGAATATCTGTTAGAGAAAATTTACAAAAGACTAGCTAAATGAATAAATTAATAATAGAGGGAAAGGCAGAAGTCAAGATGCGAATTTTTACTGTTTTCTGGGGCAGATTACTAAAAAGAAAATGGAAACTAGAAGACAGTATACTAGAGAAATCACCAATCGTGTGTTTATAGGATGAGCAAACAAAAATGAAATTTATACACCATACACAAACCACTTGAACCAAAAGACGTTACTATGAGAACATTTACAAAAGTCTAACTTGGAACTTTGCTTTATATATTTCAGTTCTTTGATTAGAATCTTTGTTCAAGTTCAATGGCATGTATAATGCTGAGGTCAATAGTGTTTTTTCTTCCAGATCTCATTTTCAAGAAATGAAACTTTCTTTCGTACTTTCCTACACAAGCAAGATGATTTACTGATGCTCTGACAATTATGCACAGAGCTCATTGTTCTCTGAAATATATACACCAAATTTTTCCTGTTAGATTCATCTAAAGACTAGTAAGTACATTGTGCTCTCATGGAGCCAAAGAAAGGAGGAGAAATTTTATTCCTGCCAGGTATTGGGAATTCTATTCAACCTAACCTACCTGAGAAATAAGTGTAACTAGATTTGGGGTGACTCTGGGATCATATGGCTAAACAATGTAAGTCATATCATGTACATGGTCTTTATGATAAACCATTTCCAAGAATACCTTTAAATATTGTGAAATGAGAGTATGATAATGAATCTGGCTGTGAAAATCATTATTTTAAATTTGGATATCCTCCTTGTTTTTATATAAATTTATGATTATTACTTATAAGTTAGTTGATACTTGAAAGTTTTCCGAGAAGACTTTTATCTAAAATTTTTGAAAGATATTTTATATTTTCCAAAGCATCAATTTGCAAATAGCATAATTCTAGTAAGAAACCTGATTGATTTTCTCTTCTTCTTACAAGGATTTAACAAACGACAGCTCTATTGACATTTCTTATGATTTAGGATTCATTAACACTTTTTCCCCCCAAAAAGCTTCTCCAAATAATTAATATATACCTAAAAAACAATATATAGAGTCCATCGTATACTTAACAAAAATTCAAATAAGTATACTTTCATCACTTTAAATTTTTGCATATTGTTCTTGCTTACCTACAAACTCACTGAAATTTTACAGCCAAGGACATGTTTTACTTTCTCTTGCAATTAGCAAAGGTCTACTCTGGTAATTATTCCAACACAACAGTTCCTTTAAATTCAAAGTATTTATTTGGTTGATCCCAATTTCCACAATAAATATAAGATTCTGGAGTTAAAGTGTGTCATATGTACTTCTCTTTCACTCAGATATATATAAAATATGAAACAAGTGTTGTTTATTTGTAATTGGACCTATTCCGTTTTGAGTGTAACTTCCTTGACTCAAATTTATATCCACTGCGGGTATGGTTAAGAAAAAAATAAATTTGGTTTTTAGTTCCTAAGTCAGTTGTATGAATGTATATTACACATGTCACAAACCACTGCCCTTGCCACCCAGGACACTTTCCATTTTCATTTTTCTAGTGTTGAGATGCGACTTATGAGAGCCTACCAAGAAGTCAAGTAATTCTATTTATGTAGCACAGTTTAGGTCTTTTAATTACTCTCGAATCATCAAAATACATCCTTTAATGTGCAACATAATACATCATTAAAAAAAGCATGTTCTTATGTTCCCCTTTGTTGCTTATTCACTTATTCATCTTAAAATAAACAGAAATAAATATCTGCTTAAGCTTATTTTACGTTTAACCATTCTCAGCTAACCACCTTTAACACGTAATTTTTAAAAATCACTTAAGGATCAAGCAATTCATTCCTAATAGTTACCTGTAACTTAAGCAACTAATTCTTTTTTAAAAACCAAAACAAAAATTTTAAACTCAAACTCAGTGTTTCTAAGCAGGGACACTACGTATAACCTCAATTTGCTACTGTCCAGGTCAATATTGGGATCAGTGAGTTCCCATTCTATGATACAGTTGGAAGATAAAGACCCATTCCTTCCAGGGGCAGCATTGTCCAGCGCTTTAAGCACAAGTGGGTCAAGTTGCACAGTGAACTCTCTAATTAATGACTGTTGCATTTAGTGTGCCCGACACCTCATAAATATACACTACCCAAATAGGATATACATTCCTCCCCCCAAAAAAAACTTACACTAAAATTATCTTATTACGTGTTCCCATTGCATTTCCAGAAGTTTGCAGCAAGAATGGACTTTTACAATCTTCTAATAATTTTTTTGTTTGTTTTGTTTTGTTTTTATAAAGATTGTTTTTCTTCATGTTTACTTGATAGTCTGGAAAATCTATATGCCAGGAAATAATGATTTTCTGCCTAAATGTTAAATGTCTAAATAGCCAGAGATCATTTTCAAATAGTAAGCAGTGGGATAAATAATTGTACTCTGCAAGTATGTGTTTACATGGTCAGAAATATACGATTAATAATCTTTGTCTTTGGGGTTTTATGTGAGTGTATAAGTGTATCTGAACTGAGCTACTCTTCTGGAATAACCATACAATGCTGCATTGTTTTCTTTTCCCATGTTTCTGTGTATATGTTACTGTTTCAGTTTCATTTGTCAGCAAAAGTCTGTTTACCAGGCTTCCTGTTATTAATTAAGGGAAACAGGTTTTCTTGAAATATACAAGAGACTCTTTAAACTCTTGTCCAGATACTTCAAGGCAAGATATTGATGATTCCGTCAATGTTTGCACAAATCTGGAAAATGAATTTAAATACATTGTTGCTTCACATAACCTACAACTTCTTATCTCCCACAAGAGTGGGAAGTGGGAGAGGGGAGACAAGTAATAAGAAACAAATCACAGTAGCTTCTGTCCCTGTTACTAGATACTGAGATAACAGAGGGTTACTTTCTTCCTTTGCCACAAGGATTAACTAGCAGATCACAATGTGGATTCTGAAATCTAATGGCCCACAAAAATAAGTTGCATAGATCGACTTAAATTGTAAAGTGCTCAAAGACAATGAGATGTATTCTAATGTAAATATACTCATAAAGAGACAAAAATACTGACCTGATTATTGGTGTATTACAAAGCTTTTCATATAGAAACATCTGGTCAGTCCCTCTAGCTCTCTCTCTCTCTCTCTTTGAAATGGGAAGAAATATACTCGCATGCATTAAAATCATAAAGGAACCAAAACATCTGGAAGTTTTAGAAGAAAAGCAAAATAGTTATGGGGGAAATTCAGATTAAAAAATGCAGATGTTTAATTGGGCTGTCAGTTTTGTTACAAGGAAATAAGAGCAGAAATAACCAGAAGCCACTGGTGGAAAATTAAAATAGTTTCATGAGCCCTTGCCAAGCTAAAAGCAATGAAATCGGTAACACAATATGGACAGGGGCTTTCTAAACTGAGATCTGAAAATGTTACCATGTGCAATTTTGTAAATTAGCCATTTCCAAAAAGTCTTTTTCATTAAAGCACAATAAAAGTTTTTCAGACTCTCCCTTCTCTCTTTGGTCATTAACATTGGGCAGTTATTCGGGGTTTGGCTTTCATCAATGACAAGCTCTTCCCCACACCCTCCTCACCCCGTTTCTAAGACCTTCTAATACTGCTGAGTGGCCAGAAATTACAGATGCAAGAAAAGCTGACAAATGACTGCCAGGCCCCTCCCCCAGTGCCTAGACAGTCAAAGCCCCTGCCAGAACATGCCTGAAAGCAGCGCTCCTGGAGACAAAGACACAAAGATTCCATTTTCTCAGTGAAAATAGATTTCATGTGTAAAACACTAGTGAGAAAAATTGAAAGCTGACACATATGTGCAATTTCAGAGAGGCAGGGCTGAATAATTCAAGATTGAAATTGCATTTGATTGCATCAAAGCCTAACAAATGTTGTTTAACCTAAAAGTCTTTTCAGTCTGTAAAAAGACATTCAGTGGCAAGATATTTTAAATTTTTTTTAAGCACATGGCTAAAAAGGAAAAGGAATCTTGAGCTCAGTAGAGAGATGTTGATTATATACTACTGTTGGATTAGGAATTAACACTGGCTCACATCACAGGATCTACAAAATAAGGGGGAAAAGTTTTTTTTTAAAAAAATCCATTAAATCAAAGGGTTCTGAAAGATAATATTAAATCCTTATGAGTATGTTTCCTATAAAAAGAATCCCCTCCCAGCAGCCCCAGGGTATCATTACTGGAGAGGCAGCGAGTGGTTTATTAGAGATTCAAACCTTGGCATCTGAGCCTTGCCAAGCATGCAAGTTTTAGCTTGTGTGCCCAGGGCCTTGGCTTCTGCAGTCCCTTCTTCTGGCATCTAACAGTGAAGGCCGTCTGCTTGGCCTCCACACCACACCAGGCAGTGCATAGGTATAAAGCCTAGTACTGGGAGACAAAGAAAATTTGTCATTTACTAAGGATGGTTACGCTTTTCTTCCTGCCCGCTTACATATTCACCCAAATCCATTCAGTATCATTTTGTTCTTAACACATAGGCTCAATACTTACAGAAAACTTGGCTTAATATGTTTTAGAAAGTGTTAGACCCTTAACAGGTGAAAGTATAATTAATAGTAGCTGTCAGGAGTAGTAGACCAAGAAATTGCACTGGGGACATTTTAATTAAAAAGAAAGTTTTACAACAAATTGTTAAAAAATTGACAACACACTTTGTTCTCTCTCATCCCCTTCCAAGCTCCTGAATTTCTTAAGTTTATTTGGTCAATAGGAGGATCAGACAGAGAAAAGAGACTGAGAAATTACTTTATAATCTAATGAGAGATAATTGAAAGGAAATTGAAAGGAAAGAGAATATTAGGTAAATCCTATGTCTGTTAAATGTTTTATACAAACTCTTTAAGTCTCAGAGCAACATTCATGTCAGGATACATTTTCAGTATCATTTCTAATCTAAGAAAAATATTGTGGAGTATTTAAACAAGGTAGTTAAAATATTTATTAATAAAATTAATATTTCATTTGAGATATTAAAATAATGTGAGTATTCATCTATTTATTTATCAAATGGGAGCACTGGTTTGGGAATTTGGACTTTTTAGCCCTATTCAGCTACTCTGAAATCTCAGTGAGTTTTAGAGCCTTAGTTTACCTATCTATAATATGAAGAATTTTGCCAACTGAAGAAAATGGGCACTAAATCTACAAAGCCAGCACTGACTACAAAACGCTAATATGTCGAGTTGAAGGGAGTGTGCAAAACTTTTGTTGTCTTTTAAAACTTTCAAGCTTGATATGCAGAACAGTTCAGTGTATTAATAAGGACAGGAAGTCCCTGGTGAATACAGTAAAATAAATCAGTCCAAAGGTTCCAAAGCTATGTAGTCACTACACCAAAGACCAGTTGATTTGTGTATTTGTTCACTTTTCAGAATGTTTCACATGCTATAAAATTAAATCTGATACTCTGTGACTTAATTTATTAAAGTATATCTGCTTTATTTATATTTGTTTATATGATTGATTGATATTAACTCACCCTTCCTTTGTTAGTCATTTAACTACTAAGTATATGTACACAGAATAGCTGAGTGAGCCAGTGTGAACCAGAGTGACCCAAAAATCCAGCCAGAAAAAGCAGGCAAGATTATGCCCTTTCCCAGTCTGCCAAGCCCACTGCCTCTGCCTTGGAAGGCAAGAACAGCAGTGGATGACATGTAAAGCTTTTCAATATACTTCCTTGCAGTTTCAGCCAACAGGGTCATTCACACCTCTTTAGTTGTGCTTCCTAAGCAGTCTCTAGAGCTTTGAATATAGAATACCATGGGAAGAAAACATATTGTAATATAGAACATGTTCAAGAAAATATTGATAGTGCTTTGAAATGTAAGTAATAGAAATTCATTCCTGCAGAGAGAATATGTAATGACTAACCTAAGAAGGTCATCAAACTTATAAATTCTAAGCAGTCTCTTACAGTATTTTTTTAAAACAAAATATCAGGATTCTATACTTCAATATTGAAAAGAAAAGAAACAGATTTGTTTATCTTTATTTAGCACAATTGAAGGGGGAAAATCACACTTCTTAATCATGTTTAATATTTTCTTATTTGAAAATTTATTATCATAGACTAGAAGAACGTTGTTAACATAAAATAATAATATTATTATTAGGTAGATAAAGTCTCTTTAGAGATACTGGATGATTAAAAAGCAAGTATATTTATATAAGATGTTTGAGAATAAAATCTTAGATTTTCTTAACAATTATGCTAATATTTAATGTAATATTTTTAAGCGTTTCTATGCATGGGATATGCATTGAGAGAAAATGTAGACCTTATATTCAATTAGTATACCAGAAATATCCAAAACCAGTTTATCTTTTCACTAATCTCTGGTTGCTATTTGACAAAGCTTATTTATAGAGGGAAAAAAAATGTTTTCTGCGACCAAATTAGTAGCCCTAGAAAGGAGAAAATTTAGAATGTGAAAAGTTGGCAGATCCCTATGGATTGTTGAACTGGAAAACATCCCCATAAGAGGATAAAAATAAATTTCAGCTAATTTGCTCAGCATGGCCTGAGTTTCACATAATATCTTTTTGTTATGTTTTGTACAGAGATCCTGGCAACATTACCAACAATCAATGATGGAAACTGAAGGCAGATTGATTTAAATCTTCAATGACAGTTGTACAGAAGTTGAAGAAACATGTCACGTTTCCAAAGAAAAGTGAGTAGCTTGGTTGGTGGTACCCTAAAATTAGGGCATCATTAAGGTACATCATTTCTTTTAGTTCAAAGTGCTTTGCTGTTTCAATTGTGGAGAATTTCTTCTTCTTTTTTTCAATCTCTCTCTCTTCCTCTTCTTCCTCTCATTAGTAGATGTCTTTTATAATTGATGTCATTTACTGTCCTTTCATCAAATGTATGCCACATCACTTAGGCGAACCAGCAGACAGGGCACCAAAATACACATTAGAGGAGACTGGCTTCCATGAGACGCTTCGACTGTCTCATCGGGGCACTTGTAATAAGCATCTTGGTGCCACTGAATGCAATGCTGTATTCAAATAATAGCTTTCATCTTCACTCTTTTTAAATATAAAAGTAAATCTTGAAGCCCTTTGAAGGACCTAACCAAACAACATACCTATGAAAATAGATCAGTAAGGCTTTGAGAAACATTCTTAAGTAAAATCTGTAAAGCATCTTTGCATTTTTTTTCAAGAAAGACCTCCAGGTAAATGATGGCTTTTAATAAGACATATGACAATCACAATTACAAGAATCATTAATGTGTGTCCTGTGTGCTATTCTATGTTCCCAGCAGGATATATCTTTTCTCATCTAGGGTTTCCAGGGCTGTCTACTGTTCTCTATGTGTAAAACGTATTTAAGTGTTCCCCCAATGCTGCAATAATGTTGAAACAAAACAAAACAAAAACGAAAAAACCTTTGTCAAGTGGTCAGACAGACTGGAACTAGAGGATTATAGGTAAGAGAGATAAAATGAAGGGTTGAAAGCTATAATTTCTGTTTATGTGGTGGCAACCAAATCAGCTGTTGGAGTCAGGCAATTTAAAGATGTGGCTACTGGAGCTCAGAGTCTGGGAAGAAGACACTTCTGCGTCTGACAGTGAATCAGGCTCCCAGTTTTGAAGATGTACTGTAGGTGATTCCTCGCTGAATCCATTTCCCACTTAGTTTCTATTCTCCGACCCATTGCTGTGTCCCCACACTTTCCACTTGATTTTATCTCTTTGACAATTCTATATTTTACTTTCCTTCCTCTCATTCCCCTTTTCCCAGTTTTTTTTTTTTTTTTTTTTTTTTTAACTGTAGTTTCTTGGCCTCTGACTACTGTTCCATGCTGGATGTCCCCAGAAAACAGAGTATGTTTAGAAAGGAGACAGTGCATCTCAGAAGTCCCCTGTCCACTAGTTCATGTTTGAAGGTGTTGTGCTCTATGGGTATCAGAAACATTTGTAGATGAAATAATTTGAGGCATGAATTTTGATAGAAGCAGGATCACCAATGAAATGATAAATGTAGGTACCTGTTTACCTTGCATAATATTCACTATGATCTTGAGAATTTCAATGTATAATTTGTCTTTACTCTTATTTTTCATTAAAATTAACAGAATCTCAGAGCTGGTAGAAAGTATAGAAACTGTATATACAACTCTCATATTCAGATGAAGAAAATGACGCACAGAAAATCAACTGTCCTAAGCCATTCAGCTTGTCTATAAGTGCTGTTGGCTTAATTAGAGTTTTGCATATATTTAGGCGAAGGAAATACTTTCTCAGAAACTGGTTAGAACTGTTTGAGAAGAAATATAATCATCAAAATATATCCACAGTAAAATGTAACCATCCATCATTCAACATAGGCAAGAATATGTATTGAATTGCCTGAGTGTATTATTCATATAGCAAAACTTACTTGAATTGCTAATAAATCTCCTGATCTCTGTATATGTATAAAATATATAAACCCAACCAAATTCTGTACATAAATAAATATTATTTTTGGATACCAGTACAATCCCTATTTCACTTTTGTGTATTCCAGTTATTTATTACTCACAGTTCTATAGTTTTAACCAGAACAAAGGGATTATCCAGAAGAAAAGAAGGTAAGCTATTTCATCAGTTTTGTTGGAAATCAGAAGTTTTTTTTTTCTATTATTAGCTTTGTATTCTTAAACAAGAAAAAAGAAGGGAAAAAACTCTCATCTTCTCATTCATAAGAATTCCCATAAAAATTGTCAGTGGTGAGGTGGGGAGGAAATGCATTACCAATAAACAGCTAGATCCTACTATTGGGGACACTCAGTTTTATTCTACAGAAAATATAGTTTGTTCTTGAAGATGTAATAGACATAATATTTTTAAAACCAACATATTAAATATGCCAGTAAATATTTTTGTTAAACAAGGCTTTTAAAATTTAAATTACACCCCTAAACTGGCTTTCTAGTTTTTCTAGAGAAATAAAGCAATTTTAAAGGAAATAGCCACTCAGATTAGTATTTCAAATATCATACAAAGTGTATGTGGCGATATTACTGAAAATGAGGATTTTTGAAAACTAAAAAAGCAAAAAGTCATTGCTCTGAAAGCCTTCAAGACTGCCTTAAGGTTAACAATGCAAGTCTTAGATGTATTTAGGTAATCATAATTTGATTAGCTTTCTAATTCTAAACATATTTTGACTCAAATGTTTAAAATATGGTCATCTATTCAGTTAAAGATGAACATTTTGATGAAATAGCAATACTTAAAGGGTTCTCCATTTCCACAATTAAGTGCTACCTATTATTTATTCAGAGCATATGTTTCAGTCTCAAAACACTGAAGACATATCTCAGTGAAATCAAAATAATCTTTTTTTTTTTTTTTTTTAAGAAATCAGAATATGTGGCAGTCGGCAGGCTTAATTTGTATTTTATGGGCTCCAAATTCAGATGAATATTATCAAGATCTGAATTGTCTCAATGGCTGTCATAATTCAAATAATAATGTCAAAAACATAAACTAGTATCATATAATTAATTTGTATATATGGAAAACTGAATTCTCTTAGCCAAAAAAAGTAGAGGGAAATCATCACAAAGGAGAGTGAACATGACTATTTTTTCCTGTTGTTTCTATAGACTTCTCTGTAACAATTGATATGAAAATATCATCAGAATTTGTAGGTGTGCAGTATCTGTGGTATTAATAAAGGTATCTATAATCAAATATAGCAGAAATAATTAGGCTTCACGCCAACTGCCTTTCCTAGAATCTTCAGGGACAGGAAGTGCAGCTGTGTATCACCTGCCCATATTCTACAAATAGCACTGACGGATATAACTCAATGAAACTTGAAACCAGATTGCACAAAAATACATTATTCCCAATTTTTTATTTTTTATATTTCTAGATAAATTATAAATTCACAGCAACATTTGTCTATTGCTATCTTTATGTTGCAAATTAGACTAAATTTTGAGTGACATCTTTAGACAGGGAAGCCTAGAAACATCCTTTGGCTAAAAAATAAAAACATCATAATGTACGCTAGAGAAAACATTTCTAGAAAATATACCTTTCATTGTGCCTTTAAAAACTAAAAGGCACAATGGAAGGTATATTTTGATCAACAGCTTATATTGTTTAGAAATTTGACTGTGATTTAGTATTTTGTCAACTAATTTTCAATCACAAGAAAATTTAGAAAGTGATGAAATAGAAATAAAAGTCTTATTAGGAATAATAATTATATAGATAGTGAAATGACTACTTTTTATAAGGAGTAGTAATTTCATAATGTAATAACTTCCTTTTCAGAAAAAGAAAGTGATTAACAAAGCTAAACATTCACACAAGGCAATGTACCACATAATTCAAAATGCCAGTGCAAAAATATTAGTTAATAAATAAAGATTCAATGCTTGTCTATAATAATTAGTCATAGTTTCTGCACTTAGAAGGAAAGCTCTCCCTGGGAGTTGAGAATTAGAGTGGAAACAGAGATTTTGAGTATAAGAAAAGTGAATTTCATTCATGTTGCAGGGTTATACTGCTATGATGGAAGGCTTTCATTTTTCAAGTAGGAAACATGGAAATTACAGTAACTATGGCCAATTTATATTGGCCTAGAGAACACTATTTTTCTCTGGGCCTGAATTTCTCAACAGGTGCCACTATTGATATTTTGGACCAGATAATTCTTTGTCCTGAGGAAATTTGCTGTGCATTGGAGGATTTTTATCAGCATTATTGACCTCTCCCCACTAGATGCCAATAGTACCCCCTCCCACTATGGTGATACCCATATATTCCCAAATGTTCCCTAGAGAACAAAATCTGCTTAGACCATTTGTCTAGGCAAGTTTGCTTTCTTCATTTAACTTTATGCGAAATGAGTTTGATTGGTTCTTTGAATTAACTTTAATGGGAATGTTGCACAGGGAAAGTTTATGTAATAAGTTAAGAATAGCTCTACAATGCAAACATTTCTGCGGGATATAAAAATAAGAATATCAATAGTATATCCATCTCTTGAAATATTTGCTATACAACACATGTTGAATGTTGAAAGATGTTGAATGTAGGCTCATATTTTGTGCATTATTTGAAAATTTGCAACGTAAATAAGGTAAATAGATGCAAAATGTTTGCCTTTGGGCATGAAAAAGTTTTCTTGTGTGTTATAGTTAAATACAGTAATAGGTTTTTAGAGGTAACTTTCTTTGGCAGTGAACAAAACAAGACCCTACTATGATGATTCTACATGGAGCTGATTTTAACCGAAGAGTAGCCTTCACTGTGCCTTTCCATAAATGTTGGTTTTGTCCATGTATTAAAGCACGGATTTCTTGGGAGATGACAAATATTGAGAGTGACAGATAAAATCTGAAAAGAACCTGGGAAATCATCATTAAATTGAGCTGATAGTCATGTTTAAATATGGACTGTCAACTTTTTTTTAACTAATGATGGGATGGTAGAGAAGCTATTAACTTAATACGCCTCTGTGTGTGTGTGTGTGTGCGCGCACGCGTACGCGCGTGTTTGTTTTGGTGGAAATAAATTAATAAGAAAGGGAAAAATAACAGTTACATGGAATATAGTTACATGGAAGCTTAGGAAGCAAGTCAATAAAAGAGAAATATTCGAGTAGTTTGAAACCTCAAGCTTTACACAATAGAAAAAAATATATTATATGGAATTGATCCATTATTGTTTCAAAAATGGTGAAAGTTGTTAAACCAGTAACTTTTAGCTTAGCTCATCTGTAAAAAGAAAAAAGCTACATGCACTATTCATGATTTATTAAATGTTGAAGATTTCCCTTCAGTATAAATTTATAACTATCTAATGAGTGTGTGTGTTTGCATATATAGCTTCCTCACTGAGCACCTGGAATGACTTAGCTGATTTGCCCTATATTCTTTATGACTTTCATGGATTTTTTTTCCCCCAAAGCTCCTGAGGATTATTTATTTATTTATTATTTATTTATTTATTTATTTATTTATTTATTTAGGGGACTGTTCTCGCTCTGTTGCCCAGGCTGAGGTGCAGTGCTGTGATTACAGCTCATTGCAGCCTCAACTTCCCTGACTCAAGCAATCCTCCTACCTCAGCCTCCAGAGTAGGTGGAATCATAGATGTGTGCCACCACATCCAGCTATTTTTTAAAAAATTATCTGTAGAGATGAAATCCTCAGGCTGGTCTTGGTATCCTGAACTCAAGTTTGGCCTCCAAAAGTGTTGACGTTACAGGCATGAGCCACTTCACCTCTCTAGGTCACTTACTTTAAAACCCTTTACTAGGTGATGTGAAGGTCCCAAAATTTAAATATACCAGTATTTCTCTTTGATTATATTTTTAAAATTTGAGGTTTTAATAAGCTATCTAGATCAATGAATGTTAAAATACATTTTTCTTTTGTAGACCCAGCATTGTTCACTAAGGATAGATATGGGATCATTTCCTTTCAGGTATTAATTGTATTGTTGCTGAACATATTACCATGAATCTGTAGTATCAAAATTGAGATATTAAACTTGGGAGGATTTATAGTCCAACTTGTAGTAACTAAATAATAAAATGGTGGCATGATTATAGTTCAAGTTTTTTCTTTATGAAGAGCTTAGGGTAACAATGCTTTGTTTCTGTATGTTGCACTTTTAAATTACAGTAAAGTCTTTCCCTGATAACAAATAATATGACATGCAATAAAGGGGAAAAGTGGATATGAGAACTTATCCTTGCCAGTATATTTGAAATGTGACAAAACATGTTTATAGTGAATATGTTCAAATTGAAACGAAATTACAATTTCCTTTAACCAAGTACTGGGTCACTAGTTCTTCCAGCTTAGTTATTGAAGAAAAACACTCAGCTACTATAGATTTGCTAGGCCAAAGTGTCTCAAACGTTAGCTGTGTCAGAATTACTTGGAGGGTTTTTTGGAGTGCATATTGCTGGGCTTCATGTTCATAGTTTCTGAGAAGTTGCATTCCTAACAAGTTCTCCGGTGATCCAGTACTATAGAGAGTCATTGTTCTGGAGACATGCTTAATTTTAGGTACAACTTATTTTGACTTGAGAACTTTCTTTTTATTAAAATAGCAAAGGCGGTGTAGATAAAAATAAAGAAATTGTATTCATTTGGGTTTTCTCATTTGCAATAGACCAAATCAGCATTACCACTGGAAAGAATGACTTAGGAGAGTGGTTGTTTTTAACGAGAGATTCTTTACATGCCAATGAAAGACAGGAAACCTTAAAAGAAAAACAAAACTGATAATCAACTCCTAAACGGGGATTTGAATTAGCCAAAACCGTTTTTTTCAAATGCCTACTACAAAGTCAAAGTTCATCTTTCTAGACTAGCAAAAACTTTGTTATCAATATTTTTTATATTTTCCCACAATTGTCCTTATTTCACCTGCCACAAAAGAATTAATCATTTTACGTCCTCAGTCTTCAACCCTCCCTAAAGTACCAATAGCTCTTGTCCTTCCATATGTCATCACCTAAGTGTACTTTAAGACCCCACTAATTCAATAACTTTATTTAGAGTTTGACAGGATTCTATTAAATTTAAGGTATATTACTAATTAAACTAGAGGGCATCCACTATAGTGAATAAATTATCCATGATTAAAAAAAAATTCAAAGGTAGACAAGGCCACCTGCGGCCATAGAGGCTGTGTAACATCGGGAAGAAAACTTATGAGTTAATGATAGGAGTGGCACTCTCTGGAATTGTACAATCCAGTGTCCCTTAGTCAGATATAATAGGCCAGGTTTAGCAAGACAGGCGTAAAGTTCTATCTCTAACTTCAAAATTCTACAGAATGTGGGAGACATGAAGTAAGAATGGCACATGGGATTTTCGGCTGTTTAGTTGACCGTTAATAGCTCAGTGTGATTCAATGGTGATATGTAACTGTCCTCAAAAACTAGGAAAAGCTTAGAGTTTTAGCAGAGGATAGTGTATCTGGTATGAGTGAGATGAGAAGTTCCTCTCTTCATGGCTGGTAGAATGAATCCAGAATTGGCAACTTCACATAACTCTCGCAATATCCTCAACCCTGCCTTATTTTAGGTGAAACGAATGCACCCATTATTCCACTCATATACAAAGAAATTTAAGCTAATATCTATATTCAGTACAATAAGTCCTAAGGACCCTTCAACCGAAAAAAAAAAACAAAAAAAACCAGAAATTGTCAAAGTGAATTTCTTCAATTAATTTCACTTTAATTTGTGTGGACAAATATGTATTGTTTTTGACACTAACATATATCAAAATACTGTAGTCTTTAAAATTCCCATATGGAAATATGGCACCGTGATTCTAGCTTCTGAATGCAAAACAGAGTTTTCAGTAATTTGTACTCTCCTGACTACATAGCACGAGAAGTTGAGAAAGAAATTCTTCTAGGTTGAATACTGGGAAAATCATCATCTGTTTCCTCTACTCAGTCACTAGTATACAAAGAAGGCCTTAAGCAGATTTGCTGATTAATTTATCAGTATCTAAACATTTTGTTTTCTCTTAATTCAGTGGATGAGCTATAGTACTGGAACATTTATAGTTAAACTTTGTTGTTTGGTTATTGTCCTTATAAGACCAACTTTTGCTGATAAAGCATATTAACACTTACAGACGCTTTATAAATCCAATAATATAGCTTTGAGAGCATTTACTCTGTTTCCCACATATTTTAATAAGTCTGGCCCAGCCTTTTCGACTGAAGCAAATGTACAGACCTCTACACTTCAACATGAAGACCTCCAGTTCATAATGTGCATATCCAAAGCACTGACACTAATGCTGTATCCAGAGTTTTCAATGGGGAGGGTAATCTGTGATAACAAAATTGTATCCCTTCCTTCCTGCAATTACCTCACTATCCTCACAGCCTTGACATCTGGAAACCCACTGCTACTGTAGCAGCTGTGACTCCTCTCCTAGCAGGAAGTTAACTACGCATTCCAAAGAGCACCAATTGTTTTGATATTTTCTGGCAGCTCAAAAAGCTTGGATATTGGTGAACACATTATTTTGTGGCAACCACATTTTGGAATTATACACAAATGTACAACACGTCACAATCTGAACAACTTACAGGTGTTAATGTTGTCTTTCTCTTAATGATATCATATTCCAAATGTAATCATTTTAAATATAGAGTAGTATAGTAGGGAATTAAACCTCATTCTGCTCATACTCACTTCTGCCATCATTTTCTCAAATGATCAACATGGAAGAAGACTACCCAAATATATACTCCTATTTAAATCATTGGAAGAGAATTAATTAATTTAAGTTAGAGAGTAAGTATTGCGAGAATTATCCTGCTCTGTATTTGCCCACATAGCACCCCTGTTAGCAGAGATTTTCAGATACTTATTAATTTTCTAGAAATCGAGACCTCCAAAAGAAGAGCAGAACTGTTCAATGTTGGGCAAATCCAACTGCATTTTAGTGTCACCAAATGCCTAAAATTATTTTGTGTTTTTGAGCTGATAAACCTATATATTGTTTAGTCAGAGTGCTCTTATTCTTTAAAAATAATCAAAGGGATCACTGCTGGATTGATTTACTGTAAATTTATCTTTGAAATGGCTACAAATAATTGTTATTCTCACTTTAAGAGCATTAGTGTCTTTTGTTCATCAAATTAAGAATGAAATGGATTTTAGTACTGCCCCACAATTACTTTGCTAATCAAAATGATTGCCAATGATCTCCAAGAAACTAGACTGTCTTGCTACAGAACAGATTGAGGATTGCTTTGATTCACAGAAAAGCTCTGCAAAAATATAATTAATTACATATGATTTTGATTTTGTTTATAAATTTTATTTTTATTTCCATTTTCCCTCTTCCCTACCTTTCTTTTAAAATTTGGCAAAGTTTTTCAATGTATATTTTTGTTTGACCTAATTTCCAATTAAATTTAATATTTCTCCTTGCTTAATTATTTCTTCTGGAATTTTACACTCATAGTGATTAAATCTCAATCTCCCCTCTCTTGTTCTCTTTCTTTTTTTATTCTCTCTTTCTCTCTCACACAATTTAATAGTTCATCTTAAGTGATTGCTGATGCCTTGTATTCAGTGACTAATTTCTGATATCCTCTTCTGGTTAAAAATATTTTTGCAATGTATTTATAATATATTTTGTATTACACTGATTCTGTGTATGTTTAAGCATTTGATCACTTTTATCGAAGTGTTCCTATGATAACCAGAAGATACTGTGCATTCTCATATTATTTTAATGCTCCAGTGTATACTGCAGGCTTAAATAACCATAAAAGCAATGTTTGTTTAGAAAGTGACTGGTTTGTTTACCTTCACTGCTACAGAAAAATCTCACTAGGCAATTTGCCTGGGGCTGATCCTTGTAACCATTAGCAATTATGGATTCTAGAAAGACGTTGATAGGAAGTTTTTAAAAAGCTATTTCAAAATCAGACACAAAAAAATACAACACATTTTCTAAGATTGTTTTTCTTGCCATTCATGGTGCTTGCCTTTCTTATCTTAACTAAAATTCACTTTTCATCAGCCTGCAATGAGTCATAAAAAATTCTGTATCAATCTGGGGTTGTTCCTGGGCATTCATAGTCAGATAAACTATTTTCAGAATCAGCAAAGCAGAATTATTTTTATATAATGGTGTCTTTACACATCATTGATGTTTTGCAGAGGTCTGGACAAAATGCCAATGATGTACTTTTAATTGCCAAGGGATCCACTTACACAAAGGAGACATGGGCACACCATTCTGTAGTCAGGGCACTCATCATTTGACATACATATTGAGCTTTGGGGGAAACACAAAGAGGATACCTGGGAGACTGTTCTCATCCTCTAGAATCTTTACTAATAATATGTCAAATGTAATAAAATACACTAAGTGAAATCTTTTCAACAGAAGCATTTCCATTAGTCTCCACTTTGGGCCAGACAGCAAACTGAGCCTCTGTTTCTATTAAATACAAACTGATCTCAAATATTTAGAACAAAGAAAACACATCCTTTCAGCTAAAAGTTATAGATATCCTTTGCTACATGACAAATGGTTGAAATTATCAAATATTTATAACAGTATGATTGAAGAGTTCAGTTACAGGTTTTGATTTTGACTGTTTGCTTGTTGATAAGTGTTGTGCAGAAATGCCCAATATGTTTTAATTGCTTCACTTTGAGCATGATTTGTGCCAGAAATAGTGCTGATTAAGCTTCCCCCCTCCTCCTTTTCCTTACACATATAAAAATCACTCTTTACTTTACAAAGACCTCTTGGTCAGAAAGTTGGTTTTAAGAATTTTGTTATGCCACAATAAAATAAAATGTATCACGGCAGAAAATAAAAGAAACATGATTTATGCATAAGGCATTTTGCCTTTAAGCTATTCAAACCTGACTTTAGTGAAGTTTATTATCAAAAGTTTCTCACCTGATAACATAAATTTTGACAGAAAGGAAATGTTAGTTCTGGCCAATAAACATACAGCCTTTAATCATCCCAAAATTTTCACATAGGAAAGAAACTGGAAACAGTTCTTAAGTCTAATTAGAATAGAGAAATAAGTAACATTTTTAATACTAGATTTAATCTTGGCGAAAATATCTGTATCTCTAACTCAAACTCACTATCTACTTTGTAAAAATAATATTGCTCATCTTTTAATATAAAGGAGAATCACAATATAAGCCATTAAGACCTAAAATACATTAGGTGCTAGAAGCTATCATTGACATACTGTCATTCAAAAATTATGTATATATTTGGCATAAATGTAATAGTTCATGTACAATGAGCCATCAAGACTATGTGCAAATCCCAACAACTGCTTCCTTTTCCTAGTTTTTTTAAAGAAATAAGACATAATGAATCTGAGAATCTCCCACATTGTAGCTTCCCCTTAATCATGTAATATGTACATTTAAAATTACAACTTAATGCTTAAAAATTGTTAACATTTTACAATTTTTTTTTTTAAATTTAGAGACTTGATCTGGAGAGCATTGGGTGTGATTTTACAAATCGTGCAGCACATATTTTAGTACAGATTTTAGCTGCTGAGGTTTCTTACAGAGGTCAAATGTGTGTGTTTATGTTCTGCTTAGTCTTATGACAAAATATATCACTATTGCTGAAAAAGAAACACATATAAAAAAGAGAACTACAATGTTCTTAACTCTTAGCATACAAATGCCACTAAACTGTCCACATCAAGACGTTTGAAGTTAGCGTCTCGTCACTCTAAACCCAGATGTGTGTATTTTGGGCACATTTTTTTGGGCACTACATAATCATAATGTAACCTAAAATAACAATGGAAGAAAACTAAGCTCTGCTTGATAAAATGCACTTTATTTTACATGGTGTTCACAGAATGGCTTCGATTAAACAAATGAAATCTGTCTTAGTTTACGACGGAAGCACAAAAACATTTCCCTTCTAGACAACAGACTTTGGCATTGCAAGATCAAAGGAACAATTTTATCTGCATTGTGACTACAGACTAAAAGATTTTACAGTATTCCTGTCTCCACGCTAAAGCCTATGTGTCTTTAATGGCATTTAAATTATAGCCCTCTGTAGCCATGCAGTCAAAACACCACATCATACCACATCATCTGATGGGACACCATGTTATATTCTGTCAGTATGTCTCATTTAAAAATTCTTCTATACTGTACTTGCCCTCATTTTTCTTCTTTGGTAGAAAAATTTAGTAAACTGCCTTTTAAACTAGGTTTATGAGTTGAACTAATCAAGACAGACAGAGACATACTTTGGCTTACATTATTCTAACTTAATACATTTAAACCAACGTAAAGATTTTTTTTCTTCTTTTTGTTCTGCGATACACATCTTCCACATTTTTGTTTGTTTGATTTTAGGATTTTCTTCATTCTAATGTATCACACGGTACATGGCATACTATAGACATTTGCGACATGAAAAATAAAAATTGTTCCCATCAGAAAATTATAGCTAAAGTGTCGCTTTTTCTAAGCAAAGTATTTTATGTTAAACTGATTTATAATAGAATGACTATTATATATAAAAGAAAGGAGCTGTTTTCTGAATTCTGCTATAGCACATAATGCAGATGGTGTGTTTCAAATGTCACTGGAGAGATAAGTTTTCATTTGAATATGTACTTCTAACATAATGTTTATTATAGTAACTTAACAATAAAAACTTGCTGGAAATTAGCATTTTACTCAGAATATTCCTGTACATATAAAAATAAGATGTGCATTTTCTTGATCTGCAGTCCAGTACTCTACTACTGAGCTGTACATCCTCCTAGATGTTACATTTTCTACAGAATCAATGAGCTTTTTCTCAAAAATAGATATAATCAGGAATACACAGTTAACTTATACCTTCATGATATCTAATATTATATATATTGATCAGATGTTACAGCCATTTTAAAAAGCAAAACTCATTTTTTTTTTCCAGGAGCGTGTGCTAGATTAGTAACTGATGGATAACTTTGCTTTCATGCTTCAAAATACAACAGGGAGTTTCATGCCTTTTTAAGAGTAGATTTAAATAACTTGAAAATATAATGAATTTTTAAGTCACATGTTCATTTTAAGATTGAGATGCAATATGCTTGTTGAGGATAAGTGATTTTAACATGGCCATGGGAGGCATTTCTTTAAAGTGACACTATCTTAGATAAAATCAACTGAGAATATTTATGAGAATATGTATATCTGTCTTGGAAAAAGCTGACCATTACAATAAATTGATTCTGATTTCGACTGACTTTTATTCCTATTATTTTTATGTAGAAAATCACATCTTCTGTTTGCTACATATGGAGTAGAAATAAAGGGGGCTACTGGAAACATAACAGATTTGAGGAGCAAAGTCTTTTTCTCAATCTGGAAATGTCAAGGAACCTTTGACATATTTTACTTAGCAGAGGAACCAGGTAAAAAATGCAGAAGGTATTTATTGAGAATGGGGATGATTTATTATAACACTTTCTCATTGAATCAGGATTGGATGTCTCCATACTTGGCTGACATTTGATAAGAAATCATTGTCAAATAAGAAATTATTGTCAGAATATTATGTAGCTAAGTGGGAACATATGATGCAATATTTTCATTAAAATACTTTTATTCTTATTGGGAGCAAAAAAAAATAGTGGCTTTCAGAGGCAAAAGAACAGAGTGAAAAAACACTTTTCTTTGTGTGGAAAATAGTTAATTTTATATCCCCATTCTCTTCTACCCCACAGCACTAGGATAATTCCCAGAATTATTTCTGGGAATATATTATTTGATACATACTAAAGATTATGTGCAATATAATGAACACTTGTAAATCTGCTATCCAATTTAAGAACTAGAGCAGCACCAAAATTGATAAAGCAACCTCTGTACTTCTCCTCTCCCTTCTCTCTCTCAGAAGTTACTATTACCAAGTCTCCACACACAGTTGCGCAGGTTGTGTACTTTACAAATCTAAGGAAGGCCTACAGTTCTAATATGAACAATGCCCCTTAAAGTGTGCCATGCATCACCTACACAAATTTTCACGATGGTTTTCCATCCTCCTGACCTTCAGGGTTACCTTTTCAATGAAAGTTTAGCTTGGTTTGAACTTTACAAAAATGGTAACATTTTGTACATATTCTTACAACTACTGGCTTTTCTTCAGTCAAAATATGTTTCTAATTGTTACATTGTTGCATACAGTTGTATGTTTATTTTTTTCCTTGGGGTATAATATTAAATTATGTAAGTATTCTTAATTTATTTTTTTGTTCTCTTTTTTGGACATCTAAATTGTTATCTGCTTTGGAATTACACAAGCTGTTGCAGTAAGTATTCTTGTATGCATCTCTTGGTGCACATGGGCAATAAATGCTCTAAAGTATGTACTAGAATAGAAATTTCTGAGTCATAGGTTTGTGGATGGATTAAGGGTATATACGTGGAAGGTAAAACTTTAAAATGCTAATGAATATATATGAAGCATATTA
The DNA here is from genome assembly GCF_003255815.1 of Theropithecus gelada. Classification (NCBI taxonomy): domain Eukaryota; kingdom Metazoa; phylum Chordata; class Mammalia; order Primates; family Cercopithecidae; genus Theropithecus; species Theropithecus gelada. The sequence continues at coordinate 166,877,995 of NC_037668.1, forward strand.
TGATATTAATATAAAACTAGACAAGCTTCTTTTTAAAAGACCTAAATATTTTCCAATATTAAATACTTTAATCATTTTTACAAGTATTATTTATGCACAGGCATCAATTCTATTTATAAGTAGCTACTTGAGGGGTTTTATAAAATACCTGCCTTGCTAAATCAATCAACAACCATTCTCTCCAAATCTATTATCTAGAAGAGGAAGCAAAGCCAGAATTCATTTTGGTTATCTTAATATTAATTAAACAAATTTATTTTAAACTCAGGAAATGGAGATTAAAATTAAAGGATTGAGCCAGTGCAAAAATGACCCATTTCATTTTTCTTCCCATACCCTTTTCAAATCACTTTTGCAAATACTGAATATTAACACCAAACCTGAAGATTATAATTATAATCATAAGTAAAAGAAAGCAGAGAAATGTACAGAAAATTGCTAGATAGATTTTTTTTTCATTGTGGTAAAATGTATATGACATAAATTTAACAATTTTAACCATTTTAAGTATACAGTTCAGGGGCATTAAGTACATTCACATCATTGTGCATGTGCAACATCATCATCAATCATCTCTACCTCTTCTTTTACTTACCTTTTTAAACTAAAACTCTGTACTGATTATACAATAACATCTAACACCTATCCTGCCTCCTATCTCCTGGCACCCACCATATTACTTTCTGTCTTTATAAATTTGACTACTCTAGTTATTTCATGTAAGTGGAACTATGTAATATTCATGTTTTTCTGACTGACTTATTTCACTTAGCATAATGTCTTCAAGTTTCATCCATATTGTAGCAGAATATTCGTCCTTAAGGCTGAATAGTATTCCATTTTGTGTGTGTGTGTGTGTGTGTGTATGTATTTATATATTTACATTTATAAATATTTATATATAAAATATATATGATCATCAGTATAAGATATTATATATATCACATTTTGTTTATCCATTGAACTATTGATGAACAGAGGGCAGTAGGTTGCTTCTACCTTCTGGTAATTGTAAATATTGCTTATTTAAACAGAGGTATACAAATATGTTTTTTAGTCTCTGCTTTCAATTAGTTTTACCTATGAAGGTTTTTAAGAACTCCCATTAGTTATCATCCTGGGCAGTTGCCATCCTAGGTGTTAACAGAAAACTGAGATTGGCCGGGCATGGTGGCTCGTGCCTGTAATCCCAGCAATCTGAGAGGCTGAGGCAGGTGAATCGCTTCAGCTCCAGCCTGGGCAACATGACGAAACCCCATCTCTACAATAAATACAAAATACACCACAGGGCATGGTGGGCGTGTGCCTGGAGTCCCAGCTACTCAGAAGGCTGAGGTGGGAGAATCGCTTGAGCCCATGAGACAGAGGTTGCAGTGAGCCGAGATCACACCACTGCTCTCCAACTTGGGGAATAGAGTTGGACCGTGTCTCAATGCAAAACAAAACAAAACAAAACAAAACAAAACAAAACACCCTAAGAATACTTTCTTTAGATTGGCAGAAGGAAGGATAGAGACAATACACGTTTTATATATTTTCTTTTACAATATTTTTTGTTACATGAATGCATTTAATTTTCTAAAAATGAACAAGCATTATTGATACAATATCCAAGTTGCTGTATTCTAATTTCAATAGTATGAAACCACTAGAATTTTAAGTATAGACATAAAGTTACTAATTTGAAGAGCAGATTTTATAAACACTTTTTTTTCATGCTACTCCATTTAATAATGGGTTACATTTGCATGGAATACTAATGAAAAAATACTTTATTCTACTTCATTAATATTTGCCAATACTCACAATCGGATGATTGTTTGATACATAAGCCGATAGACAGATAAATGATACATAGATAGCTAGATAGATAGATAGTCAAGTCAGTCTCCTTCAACCATTTCTTGACCATTTTACAGGAGACGAAACAGATTTTAAGAGGTAAAGTGTGCAAGGTCCTTCAATTAGAAACTTGCAATATCAAAGTTCAAACTTTAGTCTTCCTGGTATCAAAATGCATTTTATCCACGATAAATTCTGCCCTTCTTAGCTAAATTATTCCTCACCAAAACACCATGAAGTAGATAGCAGAGTTGGCAGCTGTTCATTTTCTTTTGAGAAATAGATCTTTGAGATATTAAATAATTTCCTTAGGATTTCATAGCTGATAAGTGGTATAATAATATCTCAAATCTTCTGGTTTTTAATTTATACTTATTCCATAACCTATGCAACCCATAACTGCCATTTAGTTTTTACTGACGTTAACATACAATATTTTATCCCAGGCAACAAAATCATAACTATGTATACTGAATGCATATTTTAAATATTAAGTTAAGTATGTAACTTGCCCTATGCTATATTTCTTTAATCGGGAGACTGAGCACCACATTTAGATTTGATGAGTTTGGGAAGAGTTCTCAAACATCCAGACCCATGGACTTTAAGAATTACTGCAGAAATCTCCTTCAATATAGTCATAGGGAGCATTAATGCTTTTGTGGTACTAAACATATTTTTGAGCTTAGTTACAAATCCTACTTGCCCTGAACTGATATGGTAGGAATCGTATAGGTGCTTCAAATCCAGACCTTTTGGAGTTGCCACCTAAGGTCATCTTTATGAGTAACTCTAGATAATAATACACTTTGGTATCTTCCAAAATGCTTATTTATGCATGGAAAAGTTTAGTAATTATCATGAGGACTGTTTGTAGTTTAGTTCTTTTTGAATTTTAGTGAATAGAAATATCATTCATGCCTTAACACATGAGGGAAATCCCCTAAAGGTAACTACTCATTATCCTTTGGGTTAATCCAGTTTCGTGTCAAAGAACTCGACTGTGATTTCCACAGGCTCATGTACAAGAACAAGCACAGGTGTAGTGAATTTATCCTTCTCTTTATGTGGCCTGAAAATTTCACCCTGTGGTCACTTCATCAAAATATCTTTGCTCCTTTCATCATAATCTATTTCCAAAAAGAAGGAGCAAATGGCACTGTTCATTTTTAAATGTGGAACTATGAAATAAATAATAGTTCATATAATAATTCATAAAATGTGACTGGTACTTTTAAAAACAGTCCCAGAACCCCTTCCTGTGTTTCTCTTAAAAAAAAAAATAGTATTACATCTTTGTTATTACAAGAGTGTTTGTTATCACCTCTAGCTGGGCTACATTTTCAACTAAAGAGATCTGTATTCTAAACCTGTCAGTAATACCTATGCTATAACAAGCTCTTATCAATGTTCACATAGTGCCTGTCTCCTGGAGCATACAATTTTAGGTTCGTTTTGCTTTTATTAAATTGATTTCACTTCCTCCAACATTTTTATTTCATTAGCGTTAAACAAAATGGAGCTTAATGATTCCTTAAGGCTGAAATAAAGGACAAAATATTTTGTTGGTAAAAAGTAGTTGGTAATAATGCTAAAATATTTTCAGATGCAGCTAAAATAGAGTTGACTAAAAAAAGAGAAACATAATTTGGATACGAACGTTAATTTAAAAATGCAAACATTCTGAAATATTAGTACAACACAATTTTATTTCTAAATGAGAATGGTTATTTGCCCTCATGTCTTCATCATTTAAATGAATAACATTTGTTTTCCTTATCATGGATCAACTAATCGCATTGAAGTTTTCCACATAAAGTAGAAATAGTTATCTCTCAGACATCAACTTTGTAAAAAGCCTGCTGCCATTAAGGACAGATATAGTCATTTATTTTGGAAGAGCTGCATTCTGACTATGAGAAAATACTTCTCCAAAATCAATTTGCTTTAAAGTTTGGGAAGTGGTCATTCTTTTCTGTGATATTCTTCCTCCCACTTTAAAATATTTACTGTAAAAATACACACAAAATGTGAGACCCAAAATGTTTTAAAAACGTGAACAGTTTGGAGGTAACCAAGACATATATTCTAAAATATTATGAGGGTAGGTGTGTAAATAAAGGCTTCAATTTAAAATATGCAGGGCAGTCAAGTAAACAAAGAAAAAAAAAGAACAAACTGGGGAAATAATATGGGTGTCTGTGGTTGTCATTGCTCAGAATATGAGGATCTGTTGGGAAAAGGAAAATAAAGCATATTGACTTATTAGTTCACTTCTAAAAATACATACTACTTAAAGCAAGGCAACTATATAATTTAAAAAATAGATACATATGCATATTACTAAAATATATACATATATAATATAAAATTACACATATACATATATAAATCAAAACCATTAGTGCAATAATTCCTTTGCTTTACAGAAATAATCACTATCATATGCAATGAATTTCATGTTTGAATACAGTATATTGATAGACACTACAGTCATTTCTAGAATGGAGTCATTATTTTATGTTGGTAATGTGGTTTGGCTTAATGTAGTTAAATTTAAATTTAAATATACTGAAGAATTAACTTAAAATTTTAGATTTGAAAGTGTCTGAAATTGTCTAATATGGTCAAAGTCTAGACATCTGTACTTCTTTGCATTTGCATTTGCATTTTACATTTTTTTTCTTTTTGACTTATCTATTTTGAAGTGGATTTCTACTAAATTTCCGTACTGCATTTTACATGGTGTTGCTGAAAACTATATATTGATTTTTTCCTATGGCTTCTGTGGTAGATGAACTCATGTGCAACTGACATTATAAATGATATTCAGCAACTATAGAGGAAAGACACAATCTCCAGTTCAAAACGAAGGGTGCACATGGGTTACTCAACATGTGAGTCATCAAGAAATGCAATACTGTGCAATGACTGGTGAATCACAGTCTCTAAAGGAAGTTTTTTGAGATTTTTACACAGATGGCTATGCAAAGCATAAATAAGCATGAGGAGGAGGGGAAAAGAAAGGAGGGAAAAAAATAAACGTGTGGGAGGACAGGCAACTGCAACTTTCATTGTTCTTTATTTTCTTGACCATTGAACTAACTACTTAAAGAAACCCTACAACTCTTCTCTACAATTGCCATTACATGTCCACATAGCCTTTTAAAAGCTCTAAATTTCACCTCATTCAATTTAGATATTTTTTTTAACTTTTACACCTTGTGCATGGTCAAGTGATTTGGGGAATGAGTTTCTGTGTTGTTTATGTAATGCTCTCGTCTATGCTGTGATAGGCTGTGTAAGAGCAGGAACCTCATGCCTTGCAGTCTACAAAGACCCAGTACAGGATAGAAAGTAGAGGGGAGGAAGGAAGGCCTCCCAAAGTTATTTTTACACCTTTGTAATGTATTCCAATAACTTTTTAAACTCTGTCTCTTGCTTCTCCACCTTCACTTGTCACAATTCAAGTCAAATTGAAAGTATTTTTAAAATAAGAAACTGATTGGCTGGGTGCAATGGCTCACCCCTTAATCCTGGCACTTTGGGAGGTTGAAACAGGTGGATTGCTTGAGCCCAGGAGTTCAAGACCAGCCTGGACAACATAGGGAGAATCTGTCTCTACAAAAAACTACAAAAATCAGCTGGGCATCATGCCATTTGCTTGTGATCTCAACTACTTGGGAGGCTGAGGCCGGATAACTTCTTGAGTCAGGGAGGTCAAGGCTATAATGAGCTGTGGTCACACCACTGCACTTCAGCCTGGGAAACAGAGTGAGCTCCTGTCTCAAAACAGAAATAAATAAATAAATAAATAAATAAGCTGATTAACTTTTACTGTAGCCCATAAAGTAGATGTATCACTGACCATGTGAAATATATACGACTCTGATAACTTCGTGTTGTAATTGTCTAGACATTCTGCTACCCATAGAATCAAGTCCATACTCCCTACCATGGTATGAAAAATTTTTCATATTCTGAGCCCAGAAAATTTAGCAGCTTCAAACATCCATCTTGTCCCTCTACTCACTTTGTTTTCCAGTGACACCAGTCTAATATTTATGTGCTCTTTTTCTAACATATGAATTGTTATACCAAGTTGCCCTCCTTAATAACCCTTTTCTCTCACATACCTTGTCTGTTTCTCATCACAGATAATATCTACTCATCTCTTTGGTAGATAAGAACTATTCAAACCTTTCCAGAGTGTTTTTGGGGACTTAATATTTAAAGATAAGAAACTATAAAAACAGAAAAAAGATTTAGGGGTTATCTAGCCCAATCTTTTCATTTTGTGACTAAGGAAACTGAAGCACAAAGAAAGAATACTGCCCAAAGTCATACAGTAATAAATTATACAGTCATGACTAACTATCTATGACTTGCCAGTCTCTATAGCAGTGATCACATGAGCTTTTGATTCAGACAGTTCTGGCCTTAACCTTGGGAACTTCTGGACTTTACCTCGTGTAACCTTTCTGAATCTAAATTAAAATTGGGAATAAAAATATCCAGATTAGTGATTTGTCTTCCCTGATTACCAGTTCAGTCATTTAGTCTACCCACAACATGTTCTTACTTTCCGAGAGAACTGGAAGCTACTGAAACAGCAGAAGATAGTAATTAGAACACAGACTGTGGAAGTATACATATATAAATGTATTTGTTTTTCAAATTCAAATCTTAAGCCCACTACTTACCACCTTGGTACTCTGGACAAATTAGTTAAATGTTGTGTGTCAATTTCCTCATTGGTAAACTGAGAATAATTAATTTGTTTAATGCATTCAAACATATTTATTCAGAGATTTCTATTCTAGGGTATAAGGATTTAGTTGTAAACCACACAAATAAAATACCTATTGCAATGGAGCTTCCATTCTGGTAGTAGGGGACACATAATAAACTGACAGACGAATGATACCTGTCTTCTCCTACCTGCAGCCCTTAGTGAATGTGCTATCTTCTTCCTGGGATTTTCTTCCCACGGAAGTCTAAAGAGTTAGCTCCCTCTCACCATTCAAATTCTTGCTTTGGGAGGCCGAGACGGGCGGATCACGAGGTCGGGAGATCGAGACCATCCTGGCTAACACGGTGAAACCCCGTCTCTACTAAAAAAATACAAAAAACTAGCCGGGCGACATGGCGGGCACCTGTAGTCCCAGCTACTCGGGAGGCTGAGGCAGGAGAATGGCGTAAACCCGGGAGGCAGAGCTTGCAGTGAGCTGAGATCCGGCCACTGCACTCCAGCCTGGGCGGCAGAGTGAGACTCCGTCTCAAAAAAAAAAAAAAAAAAAAAGTCATCTTCACTGGTTACCTACTTTAAATTTCAATCCCACCCCCTCATCACAGTTCATATTCCCTTTCCTGTTCTATTAGTTTTCAAGTATTAGTCCTATTTTTTTCTAATATGCCAAATCTTTTACTTATTTATCTTTATGTTTCATTTTTCTCACTAAAATGTAAACTGCATGAGCACAGAGGCATTTGTCTATTTTGCCATCTGCCATATCCCAAGATCTCAGAACAGTGCCTGGTATGTTATCAGGTGTTTGTTACCTATTGACTAAAGGACTGAATTAGTATCTATATAATATTCTATGGTGGTATTTGCAATTAAGCAAAACAAACAAACAAAAAACCACAGTAAGTTGATAGAGCAAGTAAGGTACTATTATTGATTGGGTGGTGAGGGAAGGCCTCCCTGAGAGGGTAACTTTTGACTAGAGACATGAATGAAGTGAGAAAAAAGAGTCATGGTTCCAACTAATGGTCAAGCATTCTAGACAGAGACAACAACATGCTCAAAGGCAAATGGAAAAGAAGCACTCGTGACAAGAGAAGAGTGGTGAAAAGAAGAAGATGGGAAACAAAATGAGAGAAACAGTTCAGACCATTTATATAAGCTGTAGTGAGGACTTTAGATTTAGTCGTGTGACTGCCTACCAAGATGGAGTGTTGCGAGGTATTGAAGAGAAAGCATGTATAATTCTGTTCTCAAGCTGCTAATAAAGACATACCTGAGATTGGGTAATTTATAAAGGAAAGAGGTTTAATGGACTCACAGTTCCACATGGTTGGAGAGACTGCACAAACATGATGGAAGACGAAGGAAGAGCAAAGGGACGTCTTACATGGTAGGAGGCAAGAGAGCTTGTGCAGGGGAACTCCCATTTATAAAACCATCAGATCTCGTGAGACTTATTCACTACCACGAGAACACTACAGAGTAAAGAGCCTCCATGATTCAATTATCTCCACCTGACTCTGCCTTTGACAGGTGGGAATTATTACAATTCAAAGGTGGATATGGATGGGGACACAGCCAAACCATATCAGAGCACTTAGCAGAATAGCAAGCATGTACACAAATATTCAATGCAAGTTATTTATTACCATGGACTGATTCACAGTTATAAGTTACAAACAAGGACAATGAAAAAAGAAGTGAACACTTAATTTCATTCCCTATGTATATACTTGATGTTAACTATGCAAAGCACACAGACAGAAGGCAACTTAGCTTTGAAAGTGATGTGTGTAGTTTTACTTAAGAAAGTATGTAAAGACTAATAAAAAGATGTATTGGGCTGGGCTGAGGCAGGAGAATGTCATGAAACCGGGAGGTGGAGCTTGCAGTGAGCCGAGATCCTGCCACTGCGCTCCAGAGCCTGGGAAACAGAATGAGACTCCATCTAAAAAAAAAAGATGGATTGTAGACTTATTTTCAAAAAATTCACATTACGTGTAGCAGTCACACTTATAGAACCTGAAATATTTTAGTCCTAATGTGTGTTATCAATTTTTCTGCACTTATACTCTTATATAGCTGAATTTTATTAAATAATGAGTCAATATAATAATAATAGTATTCTGTTCACAGAATTTGTTTATTTCAAGCTACTGTTTGTTCTCACAAACACTCCAAAATATTATCAGCTAGTTCGTTTCACCTCTTTAAAATATCCTCCCTTGGAGGAAATGATCTAGTATTGTTGATTACCTCAATCTAAATTCTATATATATTTATATTTATTCTAAGCTAGAAAGTGAAAGGTAACTTTTAAAAGATCATGCTTTATTATATGCTTTAGCAATGAAGACTTTTTTATTAATTATTATTTTCTACATTCAGCACATTCTCTGGAATTTTCAATAAACATGATGACATTTCTGAAGAGAAAATGTTTAAATCAACAAGTAACTCATTGTGAAGGTGGCTATCATTTCAATGTAACACCAAAGTATCTTCTTTCAACCTTACCTGAGAAAGAGGAAAGTGTTTTCACACACACAAAAATCTCAAAATCTGAGTTTTTAAGGATTTTTAAAACTAGAAATCATGCTTATACTTTGTTATTTAGTTCAATTCTTTATGTAAGAGTAAGCATCTAGTACACTTAGCAGATTTTGTCAAATTAAAAAGCATATGCTATCTTTAGTTCCAAAACAAAAGGAGTTATAGAAATTGATGGAAAAATATCACAAGAAGTTAGTAGAATATGTAGGCTTTTAATTATTTTACTTGTCTAAAGGGTACATCAATTAGACAGACTGCCTACTATACATCCTAAATTAATCCCATTCATTCCAAAAATTTGTTCATTTTTACACAACTTTGAAATTTGGCTGCCCTAATTAATCGCTGTTGTATAATTCAGGCACTTGAGCCTCTGCAAGAGCTGCGTTTTTCCAGCTTGTAATCACACTTTCAACAAACAGCCAAGTGCTGCAGACAATGGGTCCTTCACCTGAGACAGACTTTCTGTCTCTGATTTATGGGCTGAGTCCTTCTAGAGAGAAATGCCTGGGTGGGGACAATGCACAGCCTAAGGCAGATTAGTTGCCTTGGTTCTTGGCCATATCACCTGAAAGCTGTCACTTGAGCACGGGCAAAGAACTAAGAGGCCCCTCGGAATATTCCCTAGAAGAAACAAACCCACCGCAGGATCAGTCTCTTCAGGTTACATCTGCTTTTTAAAATCCCAGCGCTGAGAAGTGTGCTGTACCCAGGGGCTCTGATCTGCATTTCCTCACGGAAGGCAAAAGAGCCTGCAGCAAAGGACCCTGGTGGATGTGGATGAACACAGCCAACTCAGGCCTTCCCAGCTCATTAAACTCAGCAAAAAGGGTCAGCCCTGGCCATCCTGCAATTTGCTGTCAGAGTTCTTGGACTACAACATGACTGTTCTCTGCTTCAAACAAATGGAAAATGATTCTTAGGCCATTCTTAATTTAAATGAATACATTTCAAATGAAATGAATTTAAAATGAAAAAAAAAAGTGTTCTATCTGACCTTTCCTAATTATTCTCCTTTTATTGTATATAATGACGCAGAGAAATTACTTACAGTGAGTGTTTAATAAAACAAACATACAAAGCCAAAACAAAACAAAAAGAAAAAAATGTCACCTAGAACTTCATTGATTTTGGGGAAATCTACTGCCTAAATCATCTCAGCAAAAAATCCTAGAGAAAAAGGCAGCACATTATTCTGCTCATTGATTCCTCTGGTAAGTGCAGTGGCAGAACAGGGCCATGACTCTGCCACATATGCGAACAGGGGTCCAGGACCCATTCTGATGTCGGACAACGCATACCGATTTTATAGAGAGAATGGCAGACCTCAGAAATGAGCTTTGTGCTTCGACAGACAAGGATTCAGAAAATTTCTGTTGTTCAGAATTCCCACTTCTCGTTTTCCATTGTTCTGTAGACTTAGCATGGTTTTACTTTTTTAAGAGGGTAATTATTTATATATTAATGTATATAGGTTGGGTTGGAGGTAGGAGACAAGACAGAAAAGCATAAATAATAACTCTCAAAGTGATATAATTGTTAACAAATTACCTAAATATCTATATTAATAAGAAATGTTGGTGAATATCACATAATATAGGTATCTCTCACATAGATCCAAGAGAATTTGAACTTTTTTACATTTTTAAAAGATATCAATTAACTAATGGGAAGACATAGTGAAAAAATACTGTTTTAAGGTCTGATGCATATTTCTGCAAGGCAAATTTTGGCTCTCTCTTCAAGTCTTGATTTACCATTCTCCATTTCAAATATTGAAAAATAAGTGATTTATTTGAAGAGAAGGAGGAGGAAGGGAGAAAGAATATCAAGAAGTTTAAGAACCAGATAAGCTTTTTATTTATTACAAAGTATAAAGCATTCAACACATTGTCTCACAGAAAAATAATAAAGAAAAAGTCCGTTAAGTGCCCTTGCTCTTCAGAAGAAAAAAATGAATGGATGCTGATGTTTTATGACATGTTGAGATCAGCTGTAGTTCCTGGTGGCTCTCTGAAGGACAGAAGGGAAAGGCTGGAGATACTGGTTTTCCATGGATACTAGTGTGATGACACTGATCTGAAGGCACTGCAAAGTTTTAGATTATTGAGTGTACTTGTTAAATAAAACAGAACAAAATAGAGAGAGAGAAAAAATGAGAATAGGGCAGTAAGTTTGTATTGTTACAATGAAACATTGTAACACTCTAGGTGTTACCTCTGCACTGAAATAAAATAAAAATTAACTCGTAAGATGAATTAAAAAATGGAAAAAGAGCTGAAGCAATAATCATAGTCTTAAAAGCTGGAAAGAGCCTTTTTGCCCAACCCATGAATTTCACTGCGCCCCTAAAAAAGAGGAAAATGTTATTAGAAATTACTCCAGATTATACATTGACTCCTGGCTCTATCTTTATATTTTTGTGGGGTTTTAGGCAAGTCTGTTACATTTTCTTAGTCATTGTTTTATGAAATTAAGTGCCTCTATTAGACTATGTGGTGAACATCCAAAGAACTAGAAATTTAAGACAAACTATTTTGATAAGAAGTATAATCTAGGTAGAATATTCTTTATAATAAAATAAATAGAATTAGTATGAATAGGTTTTCATTGTTACCTGATGAGATAATTATTAATTTTAGGGTTACTTCTTAAGATTTCTTTTTTATCACAGAATCTGTGTATTTGTATAGTTAACTAAGTGAGAAATAATCCAAATTTATACTCACTTTCAGCTGATAATCTATAATCAAAGTAATGCCTAAAGTACAGAATAGGCTTTATTTGGTATCTACTTCTTACATTGAAATTCTCTGAAATTAAACCATAGACTTATATAATTTTCAGTTTCACAAAAGAAAACCAAAATAAGCAATTTAAAAATTATTTTTCTTAAAATAAAGCTGCTATTGCATAGCATATATTTGACTATAAATGTAACCTGTTAGCTAATGGGACATGTAAGTACCATCCAATTGTCCAAATATAAAACTCTTGCAGTAGTAGAAAGTACAAGAGTCTGTTCCTGCTCAGCTCAGGTATGGAATCTCAAGAGGGTCATTGTTTAGATTAAAGAACAACAACAAAAAAAAAGGACTCCACTCAATCCATTAGTAAATATTCTCTCAATTCATACAGGAAAGGTAAATGTTTAGGTGGTTCCAGATCAGCCTTGCCTTTAGCCCTTATGTCCTTTGATGCTCAAAAGCCTCTCCTGGCTGTCTACACCCATGACCATCCGTTACAGTGGCACCATGCCCATTAGAAACCGTCTCTCCATTGTCTTTCTCCTTCTCTCTCCCTCTTTCTCTCTCCTTCCTTCCTTCCGTCCGTCCGTCCTTCCTTCCTTCCTTCCTTCTCTACCCTTTCTTTCCCTCTCTTTCATTTCCCTCCCTTCTCTTCTCTTCCCCACCTTTCCTTTCTTTCTTCTTTCCATTCCTCCCACACACATGCTCTCTCTGTCTCATGGAAGTTAGGATAACAAAAATTTTTATTTATTTATTTGTATTAAAGGCTTTGATAGAAAATTGCTAAATTCCTAATAAAAGTAGAGTCTTTAGTTTCCTTGTTTGCATCTAAAGCTAAGAAAAGATTTTAAAAGGTGGTGGGGTTATTCCTGTTTGGAAGTTTGAACTTCAGATTCCCAAAGACTTCCTTTATGTTTCCACAGTTTTATAGCAAGGATCTGAACATACCCTTCTGAGAATTCCAAAGCAAACTATAATGTCATAGAGTAAGACAACTGGTGCAACCTCCAAATTCAGCCTTATTGGTGGAGAGAAATGTTTTGAAACATCTCTGGTATACATTTTCATTTAAAAGTCTCTAAAATCTTCAAAAATATAAAAATCAAAGAGTGAGGGCTGAACAAATATTCTATAGTACGCATACAAAAGCCTGAAGTAAGTCAGCTTAAAGCAAATTATTACTTTATTCATTCATAAATTCCTTCAAATAGAAACATTCTGTCATACTTAAAATAATTTGTAAAAACTCAATTTTGGTTTTATCAGATGTAGAACTTTGAATAGAACGTATTCTCCCTCTCCCACCCCATCGTCCTATAGACACACAAAAATTCTCCTAAAGATGAAATGTCATGTTTTGGAAAAATATGCTGTTTATAAGGATGTAAATATACTAAATTTTAGGAGACATCTGTTTTGAGTTTCTCAGTATGCAGTGTATATTTTAATTCCATTATTTCCCCCAAATTATTCCAAATTTGTGATGATGTATGTGCACCTAATTTTAAAACTTTGCTATCCTTTCAGATAAGATATCTTTAGTAATTACAGAGGCTTACGAAACGTGTGCTTTCATATGATTTTAACTTTAAAGTAAAAAGTTGTATTTAAAGGCAGAGTAAAATCAAGCCACTTGCCATTATTTCTTCCACATGCCTCAAGCTATTTCCCATAATAGAAATGAAAGCTTACTCATTGATATCTTTTCTCCCCAATAGATGTTTTGGCTTTTTTATTATAATTGTTTATCCCAAAGAAATAAAAATATTTCTCTGGAATGCCCTCAAATGTTTCCATTATAGTATGAGAAAATTAGGATAAGTTAAAAGTGCTTACTGAAAGATATTTCACACAGCTAATTTTGTTCATTACAGATCCAATCTTGCAGTTCTGATGCATAAAATGGTGTGTTTGTGTGATTGCTTTAAAGTCAGTATAAATTAGCAACTTTTGTACCATTGAGGTGATCTTAACAAAACTGGGCAGAATATAGAATTGAGAATGTGAAAGAAGCTATTTATAAATGAATAGTTAGGTTAAAAACTTCCATTTAGTAAACAATTTTTTACCCTAAAATTATAAAAGAGAAGATTTTTGAAATGATATGGCCAAAATCACTTTTCTGTTTTATGTGAAAATAAAAGCTAAAAACAGATTGAGGCATAATATATTGTTATAGTTTTTTTTTTCTTTTCTCCAGAGTGATAGGATTCATCTGTAAATTTCATTATTTAAAATATGCCTTCCCTGTGGTTGGTTATTAGGTATGGGGAGAAACTGATTGGATTGTTCAAGCCAGTCAATATGTTTGAAGCTGTTTTGGGGATGCTTACTCTTCGAGGTGATTATATAATTCAATTTGTTGTTTACTGGTCAGAATTTCTTCTTTTGAGCAGTAAGAAGAAATCCAATACGACATTAAGAAGTGTAATGTTAGGTACAATATGATGACCACAGATTACAATATAGATCAGTGTCTCACAGAGAAAGCTGTACTGAAAGACAAAACAAGAGATGACATGATGATGGAATGATTATCAATTTTTTAGACATTGATATAAACTGAATTTAATGAAAGCAAAAGAAGTGTTGGAAAAAAGACCCTAAGTTATTTTCTTATTTTTAATGTTCTTTCTAATGATATCTTTTGGGGAAAATATCTTCTAGCTAAAATGACTTCAATAAAAAAAAAATTCAAGAATGCTAAAACATTTTCCCTTAAGAACACTCTCACTGGCAGCATCTTAACTGTTAGTAAAAATCACTTTTATATTTAAAAAATTTTGGCTGTGAAACAAACTTTCCATTTGCTGAGTTTTAAAAATAAATATCAATATTTACATTAATGTGACTAATTTTTGGAAAAACACATCCCTATAGTGTATACATCCAAATGCTGTTTGCCCTTCAGAGTTAAATGCTTTGAAAGATGGCACCATAAGCTAGGGGATCTGCCACTGATCACAATGTTTTTAGGAGTTGCCATTAAATTGAACCATTTTTTTTTAACCCCACTCTTCAAAGATACTCAAACAAGACAACTTTCCATCCTTTGAGAATGATTCAAGTTTCAAAAATAGCTTTAGAAACTCTTAATGTTGTAAAAAAAATGGTACTATAGTAGTTGATCAGTTTTATTGATCAGCTTGGTCCACAAGAATTGGAATTTTAAAACTTAGATGGATTTTAATCTGGGGTCAGTGAAATACCTCTGAAGGTCATGTGGCTGAACACAACCAGATTAGATGGATATTTGTCCTGAGCACCTAAGACAATACTAGAAAAGTAATGAAATGAGAAAACATATATATATATATATATTTTTATTATAGAACATATATATATGTTTATATATATATATATATGTTTTGTTTTGTTTTTGCTTTTTGCCAGAACTTATCTTAATGAGAACATTGTATGCGGTTTGGATACCTGGGTAGGGGTGAAACCTATTGTGAAAGATATGTTAGGGTAAGAACAGAAGTAGACAAACTCATTTCCAAGGAGGACTTTTGTCTAACCAAGGCACTTTACTGTCTTCTCTGCTTCCTTCCACTTACCCTTTTACTAAATAAAACTAGAAACAGTTCGTGAATACTGTTGTGCGTGAGCCCCAAATTATTATACTTTACATGGTACCCATGTGCCTTGATCAACAGGGATAATATAGAAATGTTTTCAAAAATGAAAATATTATTAGAATAAGTATACAGTCTCTCAAAAATAACTTTAAAGGCAATAGATTACATTCAGACACATTAGACATCAGTATGAAAATTATCTACTTCCACACTGTTTTTTATGAAGTCAGGTAAATGGAAGATAGTGGGGAAGTAAACTTAGTCGAGTTGAATAGCTAGATATTGATGTGTGCTAGGAAATCAAGGAAGAGGCAACAAACACTTACTGAGTGCCTCCTGTTTCCGGGAAATATGTTAGGTGCTCACAGTCTATAAATGACTAAAGAACAGCCTCTGACCCAGAGGATCTCACTATCTTAGAGAGAGAGGCCAAGAAAGAGAAACTGATTAACTTACTGGTATGCCTGTATTTCATTTTTAGAGAACTTCTCACAGAGAAAAATATGTAGCATTGAAACTAAAATTCTATATCATCTTCGTGTACTTGCCCTTAACCTGCTACACTATCCTATTCTCTCCTCATATTAAAGGTCAACTGGAAATACCAGATAGCCTGTAAGTCTCAAGGTACAAATATGGAACTTAATTTATGTTGTTTTCTTATACAATTTTGAAACAAATTCTTGGTTAATAAATAGAAAATTAAAAACTGTTAATAGAAGCTAATACGTTATATACATAGAATGATATAAAGGACATGGAAAATACGCTAGAATTCTGTCACTATCTGATAGCTTGTCTCAAATTGTTAAATGTTTTGAGTCTTTGTGCCAATTTGAGTATGTAACTCAATACTTCTACAGAATAAATACTTCTGTTTTCCTCCTATGGCTGTATGATGTGTTTGTTTATTTGTATAGTAATCGTCACTTTTTTCATAAAGCACTTAAGGTACTTATGGGCATATTTATATTCTTATGTCTGAACGTTTTTGATAAGTAAGCTTTTTTAAAAAATCTATACATTTATAGACCTTTTCCCAGAATAAACTTAACTGTATTTGCATTTGTGTAATCCACTCATCCCTAAAAAGCATTAGTTTCATGGTTGGAATGTTGCAGCTGTTTAACAGCTTCCAGGCAACACTAAAAACTTAGTTTTAAGACAGGAAACTGGGAAGAGTAGTATATTTAATTAGAGTTTCAGGGGAGGTATTTAAAAAACACCTAAGTTAACGTGATCCAAGATTATCTAATTAATACCCTCACTGATTAAAAATGTAAACTATAAAGCCACTCTATTATTAATTGCAAATATTAATATTTGTGAAAGCAATTCTTCAGTTGGGTAATTGTATCAGTTTTTCTCTGCATTGATCTCCGGTAACCATTTATGTTTAATGCAGGAGAGAGGTTGCTTGTAAATTAAGCCCCAAAGGAATAACTTTAAAAGTGTAACACAATTATATCATGTATTTGCTAGAAACTAGGTGTGTTTTAGATGGATTAGTGGTAGTGGGAAGGGGTCCTTTCAGGATTGTAGGTAATAAATTCAAAAAGATTGTTTAAATGAAATCATAGTTTTCCACAGTTACCTAATAACATCAAATGTGATTTACCTTTATCTCTGATAGACTGTCATCAACAGTGTGGTACTTTTTGAAAATTTA
The DNA here is from genome assembly GCF_003255815.1 of Theropithecus gelada. Classification (NCBI taxonomy): domain Eukaryota; kingdom Metazoa; phylum Chordata; class Mammalia; order Primates; family Cercopithecidae; genus Theropithecus; species Theropithecus gelada. The sequence continues at coordinate 166,895,137 of NC_037668.1, forward strand.
AGCCATTCATTTTTCTGTACATATGTAAATACAAAAAAAAAAGCAGCCCAACAGTGCAAATTTGAAAATGTGAATGGAGGAAAACTTTCTTACTGTGAAGTAACTTTCTCACTTATCTGTCTATCTAACTTTCAAGTATCTTTTTTGGAGGAGAAAATGTAAAGACTATGAGTAGTTTCAAGTTGTTATAATATCTGTATTATTGCTACACATGTAATAAAGAACATCCTTATGTTGGTAGAAACACAAAGTAATCCCCAGATTAAGTCTTTTGTTTTTTCTTTCCTCAATTATGATTTCAATGAATCAAGTAGTCACGTGATCCTATTGTTCAAAGAATATGCTGATCTATAAATATTTTTTATAAAGAAAAAAGTACTGTGAATTGTTAACAAAATGCTGGAGTTTTGCCTATTCGTTCTCTTAAATGTAGCACAGAGAAAATATTAATTAAGCCCTCTAGATTCATTCTCTTTGATTAAGGAAAATAAAAAATAGAAACTACAAAGTTACAGAATCTCAGGACTATAAGAGATTTCTTATCAGAGTCCAAAATCAATGCATATATTCTTTAGATAATCCAAACATGTCATAATGGTGTATGTTTGAGCTAAAGTATTTCATTTTTATATTATTTATCAAGAAAAAATATTTAACTATAATGGAGTCTTGACTTTTGGCTGAGAATACTTTCTCAGCTCACAGGTCACCCATGGAGAGAAAACAGTAACCTGCTGGTTACATTAGGGAAGGTTTAGAGACCTTCTTGCATATTCAAGTCTATTTGGATTATTCGTTCTTAAAAGATAAATTTGTATAAAGACAACTGTGGTGAAGTAAACAATCCATGTAATGTGTACAGAACTCAGGATCAAAAATTTTATAAATTTTCATATTATCCTAATATAGCATTTTATGTAATTAAATTAGAGTCATGAGAAATAACCTTTTAATATTCAGCTTTGTATTTAAAACTTCTCAAATTCTGTCAATTGATTAAAAAACTTCTATGTAGTATAGAAACCCAGAAACATAGTGCAACTAGTTTTATATCATACATTATTTTTAAAAGTTCACACAGGTCTTACTTGGTAATACATTTTTTGTTCACTGTTTTTCCTCTCTCTTCCACCATTTTAATTAGTCAAACATTTTTTGACTACAAAGTCAGTGCTTACTAAAAGCTCACAGGAAATAAAATAGTATTATATACATTGTTTCACACAGATTGATGTGAAAAACATTTGGTATCCTGTTGATTGAAAGAACAGATGCTTGTATAATTTATGAAGCCAGAAATACATCCACAATATCCTCCCAAAATAGTAAGGTATTCTAATAACATAGTGGGGAATGCAGTCAAATAATTTGGGAGATTCCAATTTGTAGACTGTATTTTGAATGGAGCAAAAAACACTTGAAAGATATTATCAATATCCTAAAAATACAATTATAACCACTCATTTTCCAAAGTAACACAATACAATAATAAAATAACATTTTAATGATTCACGTAAAAAATTAAAAAGCCTAGCATGTGTTTTCATTGATTGTACATTTCATGTTGCACTCACTGGCAAATTTTAATAATTTGTTTAAACAAGGGGGACTACTACTTTTCATAACAAATATCCATCATGTCAATTGTCCCAGAAAAAAAAAATTCCCCCCAAATGCCTACTTTCTTTCTAACACACATATCACTCTTATTTTTCAAATATTAATTTAGTATTAATAATAACATAATAACATAAATTGTGTTACTGATATGGTAGTGCTTATTTGGGATTAATTTTAAGTTATTTTGAATATCAGTTAACACATCTGTACTTTCTAAACTGAATGATTAATCAACTATTAGTACAAATTCTTGGATCGAGGGCACTATATTTCTTTGCTAAAAATAAACACTGCTCCCTAGGGCATTGGCACAGTTTGTGGAAGTCATGGGGTTATACTATTACACGATGGATTCTCGTTATGAAAAAAATAACATGGCTTCAACTGTGATTTGAATTTTTCATTACATTCATTTCACTCCAAACTTCACATCATCATTGTGCTTTTTTCTATAAAAATGAGATTTTTTTTCTATCTTTTCTTGGTAAATTGATTATGTAAATAACTTATTGTTTATAAAGGATTACTTTTGATAGCTCAATATAATTTATCTGTACTTTAAGTCCAAGGATTTTGAAAAAAAAAATTTAGTTATATATATTTCCTTTTTTTCTCTTTCTCTTTCTCTGTTTTCTTTCATTTTCTCTGTCTCTCTCTCTTTATTTTTATTTTTTGCTTCAGAAAAAAGTCGAAATTTCAGAGCAAATAAACATTGAAATAACTTTCCAGTAAACAAACCTCAAAATATTAAAAAATATGAAGATTAAAAATTTTCAAAAGTACAACAAAATTTAAAAACTAGTCTGATTCTATGTAGATAGCCAGTGGCATACTGATTTGATTTAACATAATTTATAGCATAAGCTCAAGAATAAGAAACTATTTTGAAAAGTTAACGGTAATAATTATCCTGAATACACTATAGTCTTCATAGTTTGCACTGATGTTGACGATTAAGACGGCGTGCATTAGGTTAATCAAGGGTTCCTAACTTTAGGAGAGTTTAAGATTAATTATAACTTTCAAGTAGACATCAATCCTCTTTAGAGCTACCTGTCTTGGAAGAGCTCTCCCTGTCTGTCAGTCATTACCACCTACCAGGTAAGAAAGCCACACAACGGAGTGCTGTACCTTACTGGGAATGTTATTGTGTCATTAATTTAAAAAAAAAAAATATATATATATATATGTGTATATATATGTTTTAAGGCTAATAGAATTTTTTTAAGCAGTGGGAAAACGGTTGGTTTTGAAGGAAGAAGCATTAGAATCTAAGGAGACCCTGATTTAATCTGGTCCCCTTACATAATGGTATCCCTTTTAAAATATCTGTTATAAAGGATTATTCAGAAATATATTGAAGCACTGTATATGAGAATGGTTTTATTATCTAGATTTTATTCAGAAAACCAGATCTCATAGAGGTTATACAATGAAGCCAGTGACTGGGAGGTCCTGGGTTCATTGACTCAGTTATATTGCTGTTTCCTTAGTTATGATATTATGCTACCCAATAAACTACACCTTTACATTGCTGCAAATGACATGCATAGAAAAACTTTATGCATACAGACATAGTGTGCATGTATATACTCTACTGAACAAAAATAGTTTAAACTAGCATATAGTAAGAAGTGATTAATTTGAGAAAAGTAAAATACACAAAATATATCAATATTTATCAATAATATTAATAATATCAACAATCAATGGGAGATTATTAAAATGATATTAATGTTGGAGTTACAATGATTCTTTTTAATTTTCTTATTATGTTAAACTCTGAATATTTGAGTTTGTATGCAGTTTTTAAACAAACAACACACAAACATTTATATCTGTAAACACTTATAAAAACAAACCAAAAAGATGAGTAGATATAAATCTCTAAATCTTTCCAGAGTTTAAAGCTGCTTTAAAAATTTTCACTGTTGTCTGGGTGCGGTGGCTCATGCCTGTAATCCCAGTACTTTGGGAGGCCGAGGTGGGCTGATCATGAGATCAGGAAATCAAGACCATTTTGGCCAACATGGTGAAAACCCGTCTCTACTAACAACACAAAAAAATTAGCCAGGCAGGGCAGTGCACGCCTGTAGTCCCAGCTACTCGGGAGACTGAGGCAGGAGAATTGCTTGAACCCCGGAGGCAGAGGCTGCAGTGAGCCAAGATCGTGCCATTGCATTCCAGCCTGGCGACAGAGCGAGACTCCGTCTCAAAAAATAAAATAAAATAAAAGTTTCAGTGGTCAGTATGTGTCAATTGGTTGGATTTTACTATGGAAAACATTTTTAAGTCACTCAAAGTCTATTTTGTAAGAGGCACAATGTGGGTTTCTTATATGTAAATACAGTTAATATGTATGTTAAAAATAAACCAATTAATTTTTTTCAGTTACTGATAACTTTATCAAATAGTGCAAAGGTTATGGTGGAAATTCGTCCCTTCTCGAAAGGAAATTAATAAGACATTTTACAAAGTGAGTAATGTAGAATTATTCCCACAGTTTTTGGGGATGGAAAATCAGAAACTTTTCAGGCTCTTTGCCGTTATCAGGAGTAAGGGCTGTCATTAATTACAAAGCTATTGGAAATATAATTATAGTCCTCTGTGGGGTGCTAGTATTTCGATAGTAAAAGATAATCTCATTGGAGCCAAGCTTTGGCATGGCTCGCCCTGATTTTCCTTCTTTCTCATTGGAGAACCATGTCCAAGTTCCCAACTTTGCTCTCCATCACATTTAGTCAGTTTCTGACCTCTTTCATGCTTTTGCTTTTTCTATTGAAGCAACCAGAAGGCCCCATAATTACAATTATAATTACCCAGAATGAGCATTTCTGTGATAAGCACTTTAACTGCATAACTGGGAAAGTAATAGTGCCAGTGCTGAAGCATTTATTGAGATTTTATATCCTTATCAGAGGAAGAAATCTAAGAAAATGGAGACAGACATGAGAAAGGGATCTTGGGACCCCAAAATGCCAGTTAAGCGGAAATTTTATTTATGATGAGTTTCAGAGATAGCTTTATCTCCGGAGAAGGAGGAGGAAACAGCAATGGCATTTTTTTAATGCAATATTTTTCACTTCTTTTGTTTTGAATAGATTCACTTTCATGACATAAAATAAAACTGACTAAACTATTAATCTATTTATGCATACATGCTGCTCCTCAGATTTTAAAACTAAGTAAAACTAAGGATAAAACGTGCATGACAGCAAAGACTCAGTCTCTTTCATTTGTCCAGATCAATGCCCACGTGCCCAATTTAGGTCAAGGCATCAGGCAGAGGAAAGGACTGGAGACTGACATTGAGATGCTCTATTTCACACACTTGCCCTCTGGAAGGACTGGCAGAGGCAGTCACTTAAATTAAATACAGATCATCAAACAAGATATATAATCTATTCCTAAAACAGACAACTTCAGCATCCCAAATCCCTATGGCTTTTTACTGAGGCGCATTGCACTACTTTTTTATGTTCCTCTGTCAATTCAAGTTAGGGTTTGCTTTGTTTAAATGTGGTATTTTATGTATTTCGTGACCCTCTTGCACAAAGCAAAAAAAAAATTGCTTTGGTTTATTTATGACCTACTAACCTTAAGCAAAACTGAAATACTTAATGTTCCCACAAGCCTAGGGATGAGAAATGAAAGCTACAATAAATCTGGCTTGGATGCAAATTGGATTGGTTTTATCCTACCCACACAACCCTCCAAAATTAGGAAGAAGGGGATAAGAGAGTATTTATGCATAAATGACCTATTGCTTGTGGCTCTTTTCATTCAAGGAGAACTATGCAAGAATGCATATTGCTACCACCAACTTAGAATTCTGGAATTACGAACAATGTGTTCTAAAAATTTGCCAGTACCATTACATCTTAATATTTTAAAGATAAATGATTTATAGGTAAGGATTAAGTTGTGAAAATAAAGATAGAAAAGATATAGGATTGGAAGGAACAAGACAGTAATTGCAAGACCACATGAGTGAGCAGAAAACTAAATTGAACCAACAAGTGGAACAATTTTTCTGTATTAGACAAAATAATTTAGAATATAGAGCCTAAAGTTTACTATCTTCTCTGACACTAGATTAATTGGAAGCAAGAACACAGAGATCCTATTTTCCATTGTGAATGATTTAAACTGTTAAGACATGAGGTTTTATCTTCAACAAACTATGACTATGGTTAGCCCAAGGAAAGAAAAAATAATAACTTTATTTATCATTGCTATTTTATGTGTAAATAACAAGTCATTTAATGTAACTTCTATTGTTTCAAGTAAATCATTATAAGATTTTTAAGAATTTTAATGTTAAATCAATTATAGTTAAGATTTTTAGTCTAAGAATATAACAACTTTAGGATTAAGTTAATTGTATTCTTCCAAAGACTTCTAGGAGAATGTTTTGGAAAACAAAATATAACATAATTATGCATTTTAATTATTTGTAACTGACCTAGAGCTTTGTTTACTGGTAGGCCAAATGCATTTTGTGTTAAGGGAAAATACACAGTGTAGAGTCTTTTATCACAACATCCCTATTATACAAACGTTAGTAGATGTAGCAAGAGATGAATAGGCATGATTGAAAACAGTTGTATATTGACCTGACACTAGTACCACAATAGGCAGGCAACAGAACAGGAGTGATATGCTTTCACTCGTAATTGATAATGCAAACAAATGAGTCCTCAGTCCCATGATAATATTCTTTGCAGCAGCAACACAGAAATGCCTACTGATAAAGCATTCTTCTAGGGTTTTATTCTGTGGGAGAAATTTGCTTCTTTCAAAGAATTAAACAATGAAAAATTCAGATACATCACTGTTTCATATTCTATGACTATTTGTCAATTCAAAACTTACTACCAGTTGATCACTAGTCCCTGTTTCTCTCAAAAACTATCTGTTAAAGTTTTCATGTGAACGATTTGTCCAGAAGGTTAAACTATTATTGGCTTTAAAATATTCTAAGTGACTGAAATGTAAGAATGTGTAAAAATTTGGGATACATATTTCACTAACATTTCAAGAGTAATTGCCTTGACTTGAATAGACCATGATCACCTTCAAAGTAGCATTCCAAATTATTGTGGGTTGTCACTCCTACAGATAATTACTCTATAACCATATTAGATACAAGTTAAATGGATGAAATAATGACTTTCTATTCTGGTTTTGATACATCCAAGGTGACTTTTGTTTTAATTGATGGTAGAAAATTATTGAAAATGGTTCTAAAAATAAATTCAGTAGAGTTCATAATAATTTTAAAATAAACATTAATGATAAAACAGTCTTGGAAAATAAGACTATGAAAAGAATCCCTCACCCATCTACCCATAAAGAGATGTTAAGGGATGTTAGATGTTATTTAAAATAATTGGAAATAAATGGTTTCGTAGCATACATAGATTGTATTTACCTTTCACTGTATTAATGAAATATTTATGCCATTAGCTAAGGAAAATGAATTGAGCTGGTTTCTTCATTTATAATTTGTTCAGTATTTTCTAAATAAGATTATTCTTAGTAAATTATACTAATTTTAAAACCTTATTTTAGAATAAAATATAGTAAATATATAATGTAAATATAAATGATATCATCAATGCTAATTTACTTTGAGGAAATCTAAGGTAATTCTGTTTAATTTTTGTATAAACTATATACATAATGCTTGCCCATTATAAGCGTAACGATATTTAAATTATAAGATATTGTTTGGATTTTATGCCCCAACGTACTTTGAATAACAAATTCTCCCTGTCTTTAACAGTGAGATAATTCCATCTCTGGAACTAAGCCAATATAGGCCATTTTTTTAGCTTAATGAAACCGACCCTTTTCTCTCCTACAATGTGATGTGGAGGTTTGCCAAACTCTTCGTTGGAAGAACCACGCTTCTTATTTGTCTTCTTCTGTATTCTTTTGAAACGGCATAAAAATTCATAAAATATATGACTAAAGGTACTGTTGTTTCTGTCTCCCATCCCCTTCAGATACTTACAGATACTGTAAAGTGAGCAGAATTCTGAGTTTTGAGGTTGCTTCAGTGAACATTCAACGCTGTCGGTGAGTTTGGAATTAAAATCAAAACCATCGACCGTTGATTGTACCCTATGGCTAACCATCATCTACTCCATGGCACTCAGAATTTGCTGAAGACAGGAAACCAAAGGTGGACACACCAGGACTTTCTCTTCCCTGTGCAGAGATTATTTTTTAAAAGGTCACAATCAACATTCATTGCTGTCGGTGGGTTGAACCGTGTAGACAAGCTCACTGAACAATGAATGCAACTGTGGCCCCGCTTTTTGCTGTCACAATCAACAGATATTCCATCTTTGAAAGATGTGTTCAGAGTAGTACTATTGTTCTTTAAGTTTTCAAATCCGTCAGCATCTTCTGTTTCATTTGTTCAATTTATATCATGTGATGGGATTTCAGTGAAAAAAGGCACAGGTTTAAACAAGAATAAAACTTCTCTACCTTTTGTATGCTATAAACACAGCATGTTTTAGAAAAGGCAAAACTATTTTGTCCATCCAACGTAGAGTATCATCATCTAGGTTAGCTCACCTTCCTACTGTTGTAGTGTGAGTGAAAAGAAGACATGAAGATGGACGTCAGCACCCATGCCATTGACAGCAACAACACTTACAAATATGTGTTCTTTACAACTTTTGTTAGGTGTTCTGGTTAAAGTGGGATAGAAACACCAGATAAGTTTAGCTTTCTGCTTCTCTGGGTGAGGATTTGCTCATATAATTCTGCCTCTTGCTATGTAACATGCTAAAGAAGAAGAAAATAATATATACATAACTATATAACTATCAGAACACTTATGATAGTCATATAGTAGATTGATTCTCCCAATTCAATTTCCACTTTAAATTAAAACGTTACCCACTTACTTTGTGCATGAACTGTGTGGTTAGACTTACAGTCATGGCCCATTAATTGCCTCATGTTTACTCATCTGACTTTTCAAGTAAAAACCCATGCATATCATGGTTTTTCTTAAGTGGTTTGCCTCTGCATTTTTATATAGGACATTTGTCATTAAATATGATCACAGCAGTTTTAAGTTTACCATTTGTAATGATAATAATTATATAGCAAACTAAAATGCTTTCTTGAGTGTCTATGTTTGGAGTACCTGGATGGCTTCAATGTTCATTTCTTTAAAAAATTGTCAAATACACTATCCTTTCTTTTCCTTGATCTTTTAAATCTCATTTGCCTTTAACTCCCATTGCTGAAACCCATCTCTGGGACCCAGCTCTAGACCTCGTCATAACCTTAAAGTATTTTACCACATCTGATATCTAATATTCCACTCTGTCTGTCACGTCTTACCATTCTAGTTTCTCATTCTCTTATCACCAAGGCAACTGTCCTTTCAATATCAGTGTTGCTGAAAAATAAAATCACATCATCATATGGACACTTTAATACACATAGTCAGGGGCCTCCAAATGCCTCAGTCCCTCAACTCTGACCTAGCTTTTCTTCTACTCCACTCCCTCGTGCTTAGCCTAAATGTTTACCTCTTTCCTCAACTGCTCCTTTCCACGATTCCACTCTCAACAGATGAACTGACTTCTGTTTTCATTGAGAAGCTTGAGTCCATGTGATTATTCCCTCTACTTCCTTGTTTATAGCCTATGAATGCGTAGGATTCTGCCCTGAGTTCTCTCATGTGAGCCTCCTGCCTTGCTCAGGACATCTCTTCCCCTATGATATCCCCCTCCTCTCTCACCATCTGGCTCCATTTCACATGTGACAGACAACGTTCAGTTTTCTCTCTTCTCAAATAGAAAACAAAGGAATTTTGAGAAAAACATTCTCCATACTTTCTTTATCCGCAAGTTACTTACCCCACTTCTTTTCTTCTTTTTAAAAGCTAAGATTTTAGAAATAGTATGTAGTAGCCTGCAGCACTGTCTTTGTTTACTCCCCATTTCACCTCAATTATATATAATTCAGCATCTTCTACCATTTCTCTCTCCCACTTGTGCGTAACATCATTGTAATGACACTGCTTTTCACCAAAACACCAGCGAGCTCCATATTGCCAAATACAAATCAAACTTTTCTGCCAATTATCCTACTCGAACTCCCCTTGAGGCCGAACACCGCTACCACTTCTTCCTAAACTCCAGTCCCCATTCACTTGTGTGATCCCACTCTCATTTGGATTTCTGTCTTTATTACAGTAATGTCATATTTATTTATTATTAAGAAGCTCTTCATCTGCTTAAACTCCCAATGCCAGTATCCTTCTGAGACCCATCCTTAACTTTCTGGCTTTTTTCTCTTCTCTCGTCTCACAATCTTTGAAGGAATCTCAGGCACGTGAATGATGTTTACATCTGCTCAGATGCTGTGGATACCCAAGTCTTTATCTCCAGCTTACATATCCCAAACCTACATATCTGTCTTCTGCTCTTCTCATAGACCCAAGCCCATTCATGACTACAGATAACTTATCATCTTTTTCCCAAGGGATAATACCCTTGATCTACTTAGCAACCAAAGCCATAAATCTCGATTCATTTCATGTTCCTGAACCTTGCTTCCTCTCCTTTTCTAAACATGTAATCGCACAGTCCTGAAGATGTTTACTTTTTATCCTGCTAATATTTCAATTATTATATATAACCTTAGTCCAGAAATGCACCCTTATTACTTGGACTATTCCAATAGTCTCCTAACTCCCACCATCAGCCAGCCATCTGTTCAGTATTTTCTTCAAGGCGTTTTTAAAAAGTGATTTTAAAAACGTAATCTTATTGTGAAACCCTTTAATGCACCTGGAATAAAATATTTGATAGATGGATAGTTCTGGTGGGAAAAGTGTTGTGAATATTAGCTAAATGAGAAAAAATAGTATCTTGGACTTCATATAAGTTCTCAAGCTTAATTTAAGTGTATTAAGGAATTAAATGTAATTTTTGAAAATTTTCTAAAATAAACATAGTCGAAGATTTAATATCCTTGAAATGGTGAAGAACATTTTCAATTTTAACACAAATGAGGCAAAAAGAAAAGAAAAGACAAAAGAATGGGTGGCTTTGACTGCATTGAACTTCAAACTATAACGTGTCAAAAATAACCACATAATGAAAAGGCAGATAGCCAAATGAAAATGAATATGAACAATAAGAAAGAAAAAAGATTAATAAACTTAATATATAACATTTTTAATATACAAAAAGCAGTAAGAAAAAATTAACAATTAAAGAGACAAATGAACAGTGGACATGAATAGAGCGGTCAGAGATGTAAAGCAAATGAGACATACATGATGCAAAATTCTGCTTTACTTATGAAAATTCAAATTAAAAACCATGAGAAGTAATATTTCTTTAGTAAAGCTAACTGATGAAGAAAATTTAGTGATGGTAACATGAATGTTCTCATACTATACTATATTGTCTTTGGTTTCTGCTGAAATTTCTGGGCTTGATTTTTCCATTTCCATTAGTTTCTTTTTGGAACATGGAAACACACCCTTCCAGCTATGGCAAATTAGATCAGAAGTACACACCTGTGCCAAAGGGACTCCATCCATTCATTTGACTGAAACTTTTATATTTTCATTCTTACGAATTTAAATTAAAATAAACATAAATCCTTCAGGAGTAGAAGGTGTGTACAAAATGTATAATTCCGTGAAGATTTGGAATAGATTAACATTTTACTTCTCTTATATGTAAAAAAAAAAGTAAATAAAAGATGCAAGGTGGTCAGTGAAGAGCAGCTACAAGAAATAGACATGAGATTTTTGCAGTTCCCTGAGAGATGGATGAAAAAGCTTTAGTCCAAAAAGCTCCAGGTTCAGAAACCATTTTCGCAGCCATCTTTGCTCTGCTTTTTTTTTTTCTTGATGACTGTTTTAGGAGTCTATAATAATTTTAATGGCTTAAAATAAGTCCTATTTTATTTAGCTAAGAATGGTTTGTGTTCTTTGCCTTCAGAACATATACAATGCTTATGAGAGCATGATCTGATTTAAATGTTATGGAAACAATTTTATCAATAATTTAACAATGCTTGTACACTTTTAATCAATAATGTATTTCTAGAATTCCCATTTACCTATGTATTTATTTTTAATAGACTAACACTAATTATCTATGTTTATGGGATACAATGTGATTTGCTTTTGCTTTTTTGTTTTTTGTTTTGAGACTGAGTTTCATGCCTGTCTCCCAAGCTGGAGTGCAATGGCGCAATCTCAGCTCACTGCAACCTCTGCCTTCAGGGTTCAAGCGATTCTTCTACCTCAGCCTCCCAAGTAGCTGAGATTACAGGTGCATGCCACCACACTTGGCTAATTTTTGTATTTTTAGTAGAGATGGTGTTTCGCCACATTGGCCAGGCTGGTCTCGAACTCCACAATGTGATGTTTCAATCTATAAATATAATGCAGAAAAATTACATCAAGGTAATTAATATATCTACCACCTCAAGAATTTATCATTTTTTGATGGTGAGAATGTTAACAATCTGTTCTTTTTGGCAATTTTGAAATATACAACACATTATTATTAACTGTGGTCTCCATGCGATATGATAGGATCACTAAAACTTATTCCTCTAGTCTAAGTAAAGCTTTGTAAACTTTAATAAACATCTCTACTATCACTGTTTCTCTCACAGTCTCCCAACCTCCAGTAACCACATTTTTATTCTCTGTTTTTATTAAATTAAACTGTTTAGATTCCACATGTAAATGAGATCGTACAGTATTTATCTTTCTGTGCCTCCCTTATTTCACTTAGCATAATGTCCTCCAGTTTCGTATATGTTGTCAGGAATAGCAGAATTTCCTGCCTTTTTAGATGAGTAATTTTTCATTGTTTATGTATGCCACATTTATTTTAATCCATTCATCTATTGAGCACTTAAGTTGCTTCCATATCTTAGTTATTGGGAATGAAGTTGGAGAGAACACGAGATTGTAGATGTCTCTTTGTTGTACCAATTTTCAATTCCTTCGAATATATACCCAAAAGTGAGATTGCTGGATCATATGGTAATTCTCTTATTATTATTTTGAGGAACTTCTATACTATTTTTCAAAATGGCTATACTAATTATTTACATTCCCATCAACAGTATACAAGGGCTCTCTTTTTCTCCACATCCTCACCAACACTTCTCATTTGTTTTTTTGATAATGGTTATTCTAACAGGTGTGACAAGATATCTTAATGTAGCTTACATTTGCATTTACCTTATGACAAAAGGTGTTGAGGCCGGGAGCGCTGGCTCACGCCTGTAATCCCAGCACTTTGGGAAGCCGAGGCGGGCAGATCACGAGGTCAAGAGATCGCGACCATCCTGGCCAACATGGTGAAACCCCGTCTCTAGCAAAAATACAAAAATTAGCTGGGTGTGGTGGTGCATGCCTGTGGTCCCAGCTACACTGGAGGCTGAGGCAGGAGAATCACTTGAACCCAGGCAGCAGAGGTTGCAGTGAGCTGAGATCGCACCACTGTAGTCCAGTCTGATGATAGAGCAAGACTCTGTCAAAAAAAAAAAAAAAGATGTGTATGTTGACCATTTGTATATCTTCTTTTGCTAAATGTTTGCTCAGATCCTTTATCCATTTTTTAATTATGTTTTTTTCTTTTCTTGCTATTGAATTGTTTAAATTTGAATGCCTTATATATTATGGATCTTAACTCGTTACCAGATATATAGTTTGGAAATCTTCTCTTCCAGTCCACGGAAGAGAATATCCAATGTTATGGAGACTTTTCTCTATGTTTTCTTCTAAAAGTTCTAGTTTCAGGTCTCATATTTAAAGTTCTTTATCCATTTTGAGTTGATGGGAGTGTGTGGCATGAGATAAGGGTCCAATTTTATTCTTCTGCAAGTGGCTATCCAGTTTTCCCAACACCATTCGTTGAAGTAATTGTCTTTCCCCCATTGTGTGTTCTTGGCACCTTTGTCAACAATCAGTTGACCATAAGCAGTTGGGTTTATTACTGGGCTGTCTTATTTCTTTGGTTGATGTGTCTGTTTTATGCCAGTACGATGCTGTTTTGATTGCAATAGTTTTATGAAATCTTTTGAAATTAGGACGTGTGATGTTTTAAAATGTATTTATGTATGTATGAAGAGATTCAAAGCAGCATTATTTTTAAAAATTTAATAATAGCAAGCTAAATGTTCAAAAATGAGGAGTGGGACAATGAATTATGACATATCATATGGAAAATAATAACAACTATTTTAATTAAAAATCTTGCTTATATTTAAGTATAAATTTTTCAGAACTCAGACAGAGGGTTAAATTCCAGCTTACTAGAAGAGTAATCATGGGGAAATTAATTTTCCTAAGCTTGAATTTGTTCAACTGTATAATTTGTATAGTATTCCCTACCTGAACATTGTTGCTTTAAGGATAAATGAAATAATTCACATGATGACTTTAGCACAGTGCCTGACATTTAGTAAATATTTAGTAGTTAGTAGTAGACTCTCTCCCTGTGTATGATCATACCCCAATAAATAACAAATTATTATTTTTCTTTAACTCCTAGTGCTGGAATTTTGACCATTTTCTATCATATTCATTATATCTTCTACATTTCTGAGATAAAAAATGTGTTACTTATACTCTTTTAGATAATGGTAAGCCACTAAATGATTTTATTTTAAAAATATCTTTATTATTAAATTCCAAATGTATTTGTTTATTGAACTAAAAGCCTTCCAAAGTGCTAGAACTCTAATACATACTAGTCACAGGGCATTGATGATAGCATTTAAAATTATTAAATGTTATAAAGCATGCATTTATTTAAACATAAACAACACACACAGAGAGAAAGATACAATGCTTTATAAAAGTGTTTATTTAACTTTATTCTCATTCTAAATCTGAAGATAAACTCAGGTCCAAAATTTTAAGGTAAATAAACATAAGTAAGAATGAGTTAGTTTGAAAGATTAAGCCAGTTATGTACTCTTATCTTTTATATTTCCTCTGAAGGAATTTGAGTGCTTGACAGTTAAATGATATAAAGTTCACTGATAAAAATTCCATTTAATATTATACTTTTCATGTACATTGACTTGAATTCACAATGTAAAAAAATTAAAATGTTTAATTGACTATTCATTTGGCTTTGAATATTGCTCTTGATTTTTCGTAACATACATAGGCCATTATTACATGAAATTAATAATATGATTATTATTTCTGTAACTTTATCAGTCCAAACTTTATCAGTTTTTGAATGAAAGATAAGAAGAATCAAGTCATAACTCATGTGGTAGGATGTGCTTTTAAGTAATATTGGGCAGTCATTGTCCAATGGTGGCATCAAGATATCTTAAGAAAGGTATATAAAAAATTAAAATGTATTTCAAATATTTAAAGGAATTATTATAAGTGGTATCTTTTATCAATAATCTTTCTTTTCCAGATAGTTTGAAAAGAAGAGAGAAGTCTAATTTTCATCGGTGATTTCCTTTCAAGACCAGTCATTACCAAATTTGTTTAGTTAAAAATTTCTCTTGATTTTGGTCTAGATTTTATCTGTTTGAGAAGATTTTATTTTAAAGTTTTCTCCCTTTTTATGTTTTGTTTTAAGCTGACAACATATACCTCTTTACTGTTTTAAAAGACTCTAAGTATTGGTTAAAAAAAAAATACAACACAAGTTGTTCTTCACTTTTTATTTGCTTATTTATTTATTTTTGAGACAGACTCTCACTCTGTTGCCCAGGCTGGAGAGCAATGGTGCGATCTCAGCTCACTGCAACCTCCGCCTCCTGGGTTCAAGTGATTCTCCTGCCTCAGTCTCCTGAGTGAGTAGCTGGGATTACAAGCATGTGTCACGACACCGGCTAATTTTGTCTTTTTAGTAGAGACGGGGTTTCACTGTGTTGGCCAGGCTGGTCTCGAACTCCTGACCTCAGGTGATCCACCTATCTCAACCTTCCAAAGTGCTAGGATTACAGGCTTGAGCCACCATGCCCGGCCTATTCTTCACTTTTGATCAATTTGCAAAATAAAGTTAAATAGGATTATTATTTACTTTATTGAATTCACACAACGATATGGCTACATGGTTTCCTTTAATCCTCATAAGAACCATCTGAGAAAGGAAATACTGTTTTAAAGATGGGCACAAGATAATAATAATATGCCTGATGCCACAGAACTGATAGAGTGATGGCTCTAAGCTATGCTATCTACTTTACATTCAAATTTTGAGAATTTAGCTTGTAGTGAATGACTATTTCTAAGGAAAGAAGAATAATGTATTCCTTTAAAAACAATAGGTAAGCTTGACTTCTTTTTCACTGGGATTTAGGGCATTATAAACATGTGATCCAAGAACAAAGTTTATACCCTCAAACTACATATTTGGAAACATGACATGCCAATTCAAGTGATCTAAGTCCTGGTTTTCCTTATTAATAATAGAAAGAAATTTCTATAAGTCAGAGGGTTTACCTGGTTTGTTTGCTGCTCTAAGCCTGGCACCAACAACAATGTCAAACATACAACAGGAGCTCAATAAATATTAGTTGAATGAATCAGTCAAGAATGTATCTACTCATAAAGCATGTAATCCAATGCTTTAGGTCCAATGCTGTGAGTCAAAGTTGAGTTGTGGGTGTCTCAGAAAACTACATCAAAACATGGCGTTTATTTATAGTGGAGTCATAGCATTTACTTATATATTTACCATATGCGAATTTACCAACTATATTTCTTCCTAAGAAATAATTAACGGCAAGACAAACCATCATTGAATGAAGTAGTGAAAGAAGAAAAGGAAATAAAGAAGAAAGAGAGAGAGAAAGAGAGACAGAAAGAAAGAGAGAGAGAAAGAAAGAAAGAAAGAAAGAAAGAAAGAAAGAAAGAAAGAAAGAAAGAAAGAAAGAAAGAAAGAAAGAAAGAAATCCTCACCATTATAATCATAAAATGCCTTGAATCATAAGACACATCTTAGTTTCAGAGATGTTAAAATGTGAAAGACACTTCTTAGAGTAAATGTCGTACAGTTTTTACCCTCAGAATGTCACCATTGATGGGTTGCCTTGTTTACATTAAACAAGGAATACACTGAAATCTGAAAAGGTAATAAAAGGAAGAAAAAAATATGGAAAGATTTTGGAAATAATTTTAACTTTCTCTTTACCATTTTGTGGAAATGAAATGAATTGTTTGAACTTTACAACTATTTTAAGGACATTCAAGGGTTATTTTAGTTGTATGTGATTTTTATCCTATATACTGATCTTAAAATCCAACTTTCTCCTTGACATTCATGTCAGAATAACTTCTAGGTAAAATGGATTTTTCTTCATTTCCAATAATCTAAATTATAGCTAGTTAGAAGGAGTAGCATTTATGTTGCAGACATATTTGTGTTTTTCCAAATTATTTCTTCTACTTTACTCGTTGCTATCACAATTGAATACCATTTTAAATGGTTTTAATCACATTTTCACATCCACTCATTCTTCCTGCTCCTTCTAAGAAAGCTGATTGTGAATATGCTGAGCTGCTTAAACAGCCCCTCACCATGTAAATATTCCTGAAAAATCAACACCACTAGTAGGAATAAAAGATTTCTCTGTGTTCACTGCCTGAGTCTCCCTAAGCCGTGGACAGACAGCTTGGACCCATGGACAGAAAGCCTTAGCTAGTGGCGCCAAATCCCACAAAGCCATTTTTAAGATGCCTGGGTTATGCTATCAATCCTCTTACCTTAGGCAACCCCCTCCTGCTGGTTAAGTGCTAACACATGCTTTACAACTGCAGGAAGGGATATGGTTTACAGATTAAAATTAGATGCAGAATTAAATTGCTTGAACACAGCAAAATAGAAGGGTAGTGGGTGGGGTGGAGAAGACAATTTGAGCATGCCAGTACTCACACACACTTAATTCCAAGACTTGGATTTCCATGAATTTCGATTAGAATTCTTAGGTTCAGGTTCTGCGTTCATTCCTGAGAGTCATTTTTAGAGCAGTAAACATAGACTCTGTCAAAATATATGCAGCCCCATGAAAATGCATGTTCAAATTATAGACTTTACAGCCATGAGAGATTGCTGAGTTAAATACCAGAGCTCCTTTAGAAAGCCAAGCAGAGTAATTTAATGACTACTAATGACATTGGTAACTTTTCAGGCTACTATAATAAGAGTAATCAGATCTCAGGCTTCAGGATGTAACATGATCACCTGTGCTTTTCAGAAAAGAATTTCTGTACACATCGACAGTATTGTACAGCTGGCCAAGCACATTATTGGTAATGTCAGAAGAAAGGGGAGGACAGATAGCCTTTCTCTAAATCATTAAATCCCTTTACAACTGGTAAGCACATACTAATATAGCAATTAAGATAGATTCATCTATATTATGTAAAAAATATCAGCCATTGCCTGAAAACCTAAGAACTAAACAACTAGAAAAGAAAGAAATAAGTTCGTAACATGTTCTTTCCTGGTTTTTAATATGAAGTTATGAAATAAAAATTTATTTATTCATTCAACAAATATGTGCTGGGCGGCCATTTATTTAATGGAATGTTGCTAAGTGTTGGGGGAGATACCATGGTAAGCACAGACATACTTACTACTTTCTGAAAGCTTGAAGTCTAGTGGCAGAGAAAGATATCAATCACACAGTTATGTAAACAGAGGGCTCTTAAGTAAAGGCCTACAGAATAAAAGGAACTGGGAAAAGTTACAGAGTTTTACGTGCTAGACAGGGAAATTCTTAGTAATGTTGTAAATCAGAATTGAAAAGGAGCTCTCTGAATAAGCTAAATGAGTCCAAGGTCTATACATGGTTGGATAAAACAAATGTTACACTTTATTGATTGGTAAAGAATCTTCACTTAGATCCAGTAAATTTTTGGTGTACTCAGGTTATTCAAAGTTCATAGTCTTTGGGCCAGGCCTGGTGGCTCATGCCTGTAATCCCAGCATTTTGGGAGGCCAAGTAGGGTGGATCACCTGAAATCAGGAGTTCGAGACCAGTCTGGCCAATATGATGAAACCCAGTCTGAGAGGCAGGAGAATCGCTGGAATCTGGGAGGCAGAGGCTGCAGTGAGCCAAGATCATGCCACTGCACTCTAGCCTAGGTGACAGAGTGAAACTCAGTGTAAAAAATGAAACAAAACAAACAAACAAAAAAGTTCATGGTCTTCTATGAGCTTCAACTGGTTAGAACTAGTTGTGATTAATTTAGTTTTGAGATCTCCTAGTCAAGTGCTGCATTAGTGGAAAATTTTCCACTTAATAGATGTAAATGATAATTGGTGGAGAAGTTGGGAGCATGGATTGAGGATAAGGAGACGAAGAACATCCCAGGCAGAGAAAATATGTGCAGGCACTCAATATTGGAAGAAGAAATGCAGTTCAAGGAAAGCATAGAGACTCATATAATTCGGCTGGAACAGAGCCTCCAAGGAGGCTGCTGTTACCTGATGCTAAGAAGGTCTACGTCAAGGCCACACAAAAATGAGTAAGCCATGTTAATACTTATTCTAATGTCTCAAGGGCAATAGGAATCCAGCGAAGTGTCCTTAAACAAGTGATAGGAGCAAAGGTTGAAGGGTAGAGGATGATCTGGTTTATGTTTCAAAAAAAAAAAAATATCACTCTGGGACAATGTTAATGTTGAACTAACAGGGTTTACTTGTTAAGCTGCTTATATGCCATTTAGGAGGCAATTATTATTGCCCAGAAAAGAGATGGTGGAATTCAAAACTGATGATTCCAATGAATCTGGGTGATTTCAACAATGAAAGAGAGTGAGAGTGTCAAGGGAGATTATGATTAAGGTGCTCACATATCAAACTGCACAATAATTCATAAACATAACAACATAATATTTAACCCTTGAGCCAAAGCTTTTCTGTCTTAGAGATTGTGATTGGCAACCTCTAAGATAGACCCCAATTATCCTCATCTCCTAATATTTGTGCTTTTCTGAAATCCCCTCCCTTCGACTGTAGGCTGGATCTAGAATGCAGCAGAGATGATGGGGGCACTTCCAAGATTAGGTAACAAAAAAAAAAAATAGTTGTTTCTATCTTGGTTGTTCTCTTTTGCTTACCCTTGATAACTCTCTGTGACGACAACCAGCGGCTGTGTCATGAAGCAGACTTTTGTAGGGACCCATATGGCAAGGGATGGAGGCCAGCCAACAGCCATGTCAGTGAGCTAGCAAGCAGATCCTCCCCTACTCAAATCTTGAAATGACTGAAACTTGGACCAAAATCTTGATTACAAGCCTTATGAGAGACCCTGAGCCAAGAGAAGCCCAGCCTAGTCACATCACATTCCTGACCCATAAACATGGTGAGGTAAGAAGCCTTTGTTCTTTTAAACTGCTAAATTCAGGGTGATTTGTTACACAGCAATAGATGACTGACTCTGAGAGGTTGCCAACTTAGCAAAGATTTTGCCCCCTTTTTTTGCCACTGTCACTATGTATTTTTAAATGTCCAGATGCATCTCTTTACTCTTTTTTCACTACTTTATTCCTTTTCACTTTCCTTATTAAATTATTTATTAAAATGCTATTTTACAGCAATCAGTGTACAGATAGATATAATAGAACGTTTAAATGATTTCAGCTTCAATGGTTTAGAAATGGATAAAGAGAAAAGAATTGAGATAAAAAGTCTTTGTAAAGGTATCTGCTTCTGTAAATTTGGCATGTTTAAAGAATGGATAAGCTTAAAGTACAATATATTTATCTTCTCTGTTTCATTCATTTTCAGTAAAAACTCTGGTTATATTAAGTAAAAGTAACTGCCTTTAAGGGTACAGTGGTTCATACCTGTAATTCCAGCACTTTGGGAGGCCAAGGCGGGTGAATCATCTGTGCTCAGGAGTATGAGACCAGCCTGGCCAACATGGTGAAACTGCATCTCTGCTAAAATTACAAAAACTATCTGGGTGTGGTATCACATGCCTGTAATCCCAGCTACTAGGGAGGCTGAGTCACGAGAATAGTTTGAACCCAGGAGACAAAGGTTGCAGTGAGTCAAGATGGCACCATTGCACTCCAGCCTGAGCAACAGAGTGAGACTCTGATCCCCACCCCCGACCCCCGCGACCACACACACACACACACACACACACGTAACTCCTTTCAGATTATCTTTGTGATTATATAATGATAGGAGAAAGGCTTTTGATGTATCTCATGCATGGTATTTGGCTGCTACTAAATAAGAACGAACAGTAGCTATATAGAAGATACAAAATTATGTCCATGAAAACTTTGCACCCTGGATACAGCAGAGCCTCAGTCTTCAGAATTCCCTCCCCATTTCTACCTTCCCCAAAGTATTTCTGAAGGGTCCCAGGAGATTTTCCAAACCCAGTCAACCTTCACGCTGCACAAGCCACTTTCTTCCACTTGTCTTTTCTTTTGAATTATAACTAGTCCCATTCAGTATCACTGTTCTTTTGGCTGCATATAATCACACCCAGCCGGCACTGCTTTCTCCTGCTGACAGAGCAATCTCACTGGATAACAGCAACATGGCTGCCAAGTTCTGCCATTTCTGGGTTCCCTCACTCCCCTGGAGTGCTGATTCAAACTGCCAGAGCTTCACCATGTAGACAATTAGGAATTTCTTTCATTTTTCGACTGAACACTCTGGCAAAATGGTACCAAAGAATTACATTTTCCCCCAATATCATATAAAGCTTTAACAGAGGGATTCTATTTATGTAGGAAATCAAGCATAAATCCATAAGGTGGAACGAACAGACCCATCTACAGGCCAAGCACCTTGCAAAATTGAAATCTGCACCTCATTTTGACTAAGGTTTCATGATTGGGCTTAACCCAAATTCATTTTGTTTTTGCTTTCTTAGATGAAGCTGCCTGCAAGGAAGTTTATCACTTCTTCATACAATAGATTCCTGGGAAAACTTGGCCAGAATCATCTAAATCACAGCAAAGGCAACTACTTGACCTCTAACTCCAAAGTAAAATAATAAATAATAATATATATATAATAGTAATAATATATATATTAGTAATAACAGTAAAATAATAATAAAAGTAAAATAATAAAAGCAGAACTCCAAAGTAGAATAATCTTCTATGCTTTATTGCTTCCTGCTAAGAACAGCAACAAGAACAACACCACAAATTTTTTAATGTCTCATGATTTCACAGAAAAAACACGAAATTTAAAAATTGAGAAGCATGTGTCAGCCCAGTCTTACCATGAACCATTTGTCTGATGCAAGTCAGACTGATACTCTTCCAGAATTGTATATGACAATTCATTTTCTTATTTCCAAATGAAGTCTCTGGAAGAGTTGATCTCTAAGCTTTCTTGCAACTCACAATCTCTACAATTGAATTAAGAAAAAAATTGGCAAAATTATATAGGAAAAATTACATAAATGTTAGTTAAAAACTTTGTTTTCCATTTGCTTTATTGATATGGGAATTTTTTAAATGCAAATGAATTTTTGATCACATATCCATTTATTCAACTGAGTTATAAAACAGAGGTAGAAGCATTTGCTGGGGTGCATTAATGATCAGGTTGATAACTTTAAAATATATAGCTGAGATGAGAAAAGAATAAACCTCCAAATAAAATAAAATAGAAAATACATATTAAGGCAGGAGAAGTATAAAAAAGGTATGAAAGAAATGATAATAAGAGAAAAGGATACAAATGTAATCCTGATGTTTCCATATTTTGTTCCATCTCATTTCTGTTCTTTGAGGAAGTGAGCAGGAGGTTCTGGTTTCTTGATGTTTTCCTTCACACTAGTAATCCCCAATGAGATGGAAATAAGATTCCAGGCCAACTGAAAAAGAAGGAGAACTGACAAAGATTTTGGATTTTTTGCATTGGCCTCAAACTTCATTTCCAATGATTTTATACCAAAAATATTTTCTAAGAGC
Source organism: Theropithecus gelada (assembly GCF_003255815.1). Classification (NCBI taxonomy): domain Eukaryota; kingdom Metazoa; phylum Chordata; class Mammalia; order Primates; family Cercopithecidae; genus Theropithecus; species Theropithecus gelada. The sequence continues at coordinate 166,917,710 of NC_037668.1, forward strand.
ACCCCCAATGTAAATAAAATATGCCAAATGTTTATGCATGTAAGCAATCAAGAAAGATGATTTTATTGCTAAACATTTATTTGATCTTATATAGCATTTGCATGGGTACAAAAGGTCTCTCTAAGTAGTAGAAACACTGTGTGTCTTCTATTATATTTGACTCAATGCTGTCAGAAGGGAATACCAGGCATTAGGAATATGATGACATTCTGATTCCACAAGAGTAACTTGGTCCCACTTGCAAATCTTCACTGAAATGGCTGAATGAAAGTAATAGTAGAAGAAAATTAAGAAAACAGGGAAGGGTGTCATTCATATTCCAAAACCTTTTAAGAATTTTGTCACTAAATATAGGTAAATGACCCTAGATAGAGGGAAAGGCTAGCATCTTCATATGTTGCTGATAAAAATGCAAAAACTACAGTTCCGATGAAAGGAAATTTGGCACCCTCTAACAAAATTATTTATGCAATAGCTCTTAGATTTAACAATCTCACTTCTAAAAATGGATTTCAAAGATTTATTAGAAAAAAACATGAAATGACATATATGTAAAGTTAATTGTTGCAAGATAATTAGATAGACAAATATTTAGAAACAACTGAAATGGTCATCAGCAGGGCACATGATGAATAAATGATCCCAATTTCTTCTAATAAATCAGCAGGACATATATAAAGAATGAGGGAAAGTTACAAGTCACCATCTAATGAAATGGTGTGATCTCCTGGATGGTTTGTTAGTATCCGGTGAGACAAATTAGGTGCAGAAGACTATATATTGTATACCACCTTTGTGTGAGAAGGAGGTAGGAATATCATATATTAGAATATATTTGCAAAAAGAAAACTAACACAAGAACAGAAAACCAAACACCGCATGTTCTCACTAACAAGTGAGAGTTGAACAATGAGAACACATGGACACAGAGAGGGGAACATCACACACTGGGGTCTCTCAGGGGTGGGGGGCTAGGGGAGGGATAGCATTAGGAGAAATACTTAATGTAGATGACAGGTTGATGGGTGCAGCAAACCACCATGGCACATGTATACCTATGTAACAAAAGTACACATTCTGCACATGCACCCCAGAACTTAAAGTATAATTTAAAAAATCATAATATTTTTTAAAAAAGGAAACACTAGAAAGATAAACCAAAAACAGATAAACCGGCACAGTGGCTCATGCCTGTAATCCCAGCATTTAGGGAGGCTGAGGCGGGCAGACCACTTGAGCTGTATGGTTGTAGACAAGGTTGGGCAACATGGTGAAACCCCATCTCTACCAAAAATACAAAAAATTATCCAGGTATGGTGACATGCATCTGTAGTTTCACCTACTTGGGAGGCTGAACTGGGAGGATGGCTTGAGCCCAGGAGTAGAGGTTGCAGTGAGCTAAGATCATGTCACTGCACTCCAGCCTGGGTGACAGAGCCAGACCTTGCCTCAAGGGAAAAAAAAAAAAGAGTGACTGTCTATAGGTGAAAGGGAAAAGGAATGGAAGTCAGACTTATGTGAATCTGCCTTTTATATATATTTTCAAGCTCGTAAACATATATGCTTTACATATTCAAAATTACGTAATTTTTGTAAATTATGCAAATATTTAATATGTAAAGCATATATGTTTATATGCTTGAAAACATATTCTAAATTAATTCAGAAATATTAAAGAAGCAATTTAATATTTGAAATGGTTGAAGCTAACTGCAAATCCAGTTGGTATATATAGAAAAATAGTATCTTCACTTGATTTTATACAATATACAACATTCTTATGACTGTACTACTTCTGCAGAATATATTCTAGGGACACATAGAGCCATAAATAAGTGTTGAATTTCATCCAATGGCTTAATTCTTCAGTAATGCTTGTGTTATAAAACTATTGTAACTATATCGTAGGATAATGCAAATACAACAATAGTGCATAAAAACGTTACTGTTGTTGGAACTAAGATAATGATGGAAGAAAAAATAGTAGTTTTAGTATTAATAGATTGTTTAAAGCTAAAAGATTATGAATAGAGAAGCCATATACTGCAAATGTGTAGAGAAGGTAGGGAGAATCATAGCAAGAAATCAATAAATTATGCTTGAAGTGAAAAAAATAATTTTGTTATATAAAAGATAGAACAAAAATAATAAAATATTAAAAAGTGGCTATTTGGCTATTTCTGAGAAGTGAGACCAGGGGAGGAGAACATAGTTTTATTTTGTAAATGTTCTACATACTTTGATCTTTTTAAACCATGATTACATATAACTTCATGAAAAACAATTTTTAAAACATAAAATGAAATTAAACTAGTGTAACCTATGTTTTACCAGTTTTCAGTGGGAACAAACATGCCCCATTAATTTAATAACCTAAGTTGTATAGTTTTATTTACATTAACAAAACAGCTCTCCTAGTCCCCATTATCCTCCATTCCAAAACTTCACAAAATTATTTCTAGGAGGCTCCAAGATATTTCCCATTATTCCAGTAACAATTATGTCTTCTGTATGCACCCATTTAAAGATGCTTCCCTTTGAGCACTGCTGTCAATACCAACAATGCAGGTTTGGGGGCTCTTTCCAGTGCTGCTGTTGCCAAACTACAAACCTGGACCCTGACTTGACAAATTGCTGCTAAACAGAAACTGTGTGGCTCTCAGGATGTAAGTGAGGTGGCTGCTCCTCTTTCCCACCCTCTCACACTCATAACTGAAAGTCTCAGAATTCCCCTTATGAAAAAAAATTATTCCTTCAACTTTTGCCTTCAGTCCTTCTCCCCGTGAAGCTCAAGGAGGAATCTGAGGGGTCAGCAGGGGACTCCCAGCAGGCACTGCTCTGGCTCTTCTAATGCTGCTTTCAAACTTGAAAGATGGCAAGCGCGGGGCTGGCCTCAAGCGTGTGAAAGCTGCCAGAATTCACAGTTCCCTCATTTCAGTTTCTTTGTTTTTGATTGTTGTTGTTTTTTTTTTTTTTTTTTTTTTTTTTGCAGACACAAGTTATCTACAGTGTGGGCATGAAACCACCTTTGCGAAAGATTATGACAGCAAGAGAAATCTAGCATGGCTGACTCCATCTTGCTTCTAGCCTCATAGACTGGCTGTCCTTTCTCATTCCTGGGCTTAAGCCAAGCTAACTATGGGAGGAATTTAGTTCGATTTAACTTTAAAGCAATGATGATAATGGTCTCCCCTAAAACGGATCCCCTCCTTGTTCAGGGATGGAAATCACCTTTGTAAGACTAGTGAATGGCCATGAGATTAAGATTATGAGAGAGGCTTGAATTCTGCTAAAATACAGGTGTAGTCACATACACTGACCTTGGGATCATAAGACGAAGATCTAAATTTCAGCTCAACCCTTAACAGCTATGATCTTGAGCCTGTTACATATCTTTTGGATCCTCAGTTTTCTTATTAGTAAAATAAAAAATTAAATAAATATCATCTTTTAGTCAAAGAGTATCTTACCTTTGTATACAACTGATAAGAATGATTCTTCTTTGAATAAAATGGGGAAGACATCGGAGTTTTGAAAATTCATATCTCCTCCCTTTCCTTGCTAATCCCCTAGATAGTTGGATAACACTGGACAAGAGGACTTCCCACGCCCCTTTCTGCTTTCAGTCAAGTATTTTAACCACAGCACTCTCTTCTTTGAAGTAAAATTATCTATAGAAGTTGTGTATGACATCTTTTGCCTCTTCTGCAGAATGACTTTATATTTTGCTTTTTCCCTACTTTAAGGCTTCTTAAAATATATCCTTATGTCTTAGCCAGGCATGGGGGCACACACCTGTCATCCCAGCTACTCAAGAGGCTAGGAGTTCAAGGCTGCAGTGAGCTATGTACTCTGGCCTGGGTAACAGAATGAGACCCCATCTCTTAAAAAAAAAAAAAAGGTCTTATATTTATTTATTTATTTATTTATTTATTTACTTTTGAGATGGAGTTTCATTCTTGTTGCCCAGGCTGGAGTGCAATGGCACAATCTCTGCTCACTGCAACCTCTACCTCCCAGGTTCAAGCAATTCTCCTGCCTCAGCCTCCTGATTAGCTAGGATTACAGGCACCTGCCACCACACCTGGCTAATTTTTGTATTTTTAGTAGAGATGAGTTTCACCATGTTGGTCAGGATAGTCTCCAACTCCTAACCTCAGGTGATCCACCCACCTTGGCTGAGATTACAGATGTGAGCTACCACGCCCAGCTTAATTGATTTTAAATAGAATAATTAGTAAACGACTACCGGGAACACTTTTAAAGTATGATAAAAGTACAAATGTGTTCATATTAAGCAATCATTAATAGATCACTCTCAATAATCATGAATGGCTCTTACTTTTACAGCCTAAAAGTGGTCTAAATCTCTCATTGCTGACAAGAAAGAGCTTTCCTTTTGTAACTCATGTTTGTAGCTTTCATTACATTTATAACAACTGTAGCTTATATTCAGGCTTCTAGTATTTGGTAGATAAAAAAAGGATTTGAAGTCAAAAGAGCTGGTTTTAAATCCAGCTGCTACCACTTACTAGTTCTATGAAATTTCACCAAATTCTTAAACTTTTGGAGCCACATGTACAGCTAAATTATGTTCTCCACTGTATTCATTTGTTTTGTTTTTTGTTTTGTTTTTTTTTGAGACAGAGTTTCCATCTGTCATCCAGGCTGGAGTGCAGCGGCGCGATCTCGGCTCACTACAACCTCCGTCTCCCTGGTTCAAGTGATTCTTCCTCCTCAGCCTCCTGAGTAGCTGGGATTATAGGCGTCCGCCACCACGCCCGGCTAATTTTTTGTATTTTTAGTAGAGGCGGGGTTTCACCATGTTAGCCAGGATAGTCTCCATCTCCTGACCTCGTGATATGCCTGCCTTAGCTTCCCAAAGTGCTGGGATTACAGGTGTGAGCAACTGCACTCAATTGTTTTTTAGAACACTGTACTTTCTTGATCATCCTCATAGTTTATCCTCTGTGTCCTTTTTTATGCATTTCAACTGTCTTTGTTGGTTCTGCCTCCTCTTCTCACCTCTCGTCCCTGGGACCCAGATCTTCATAATCTCTTCTTCTCCATTTGTAACCATTCTCTTGATAATCTCGACCAGCCCAAAGCCTTTGCATAATATCTATATGTCAATACTTCCCAAGGTTAATCTCTAACTCAACCTTTGTCCCTAACTCTAGACTTATATGTCCAACTGCATACTTGGTGTTGCCACTGTGCACTAGATACACTTTCAATATGCTCAAAATCAAAGTCCTTGATCTTCCTCCACAAACTTCTTCCATGTCCAGTCTTTCTAATCTCAATTTAAACGACCCCATCATAATAGTAGTTTAGGCGAAAACCTTAGAGTCAGCCCTTTCATCCCCCAAATCAAGCGACTTAATTATTGGCTATTCCTTATGATGGTTTCTATTGTAGCCAGGGCCACCATCCTATCTACCTGAATTGTGATAGACTCTCACCTCATTTCTCCTCTTCCTTGGGCTCTTGGCAGTCTCTTCTTCATGAGGTGCAGGGACAAATCCTTTTGAAATGCAAACCTGATGATGTCACTCCTCTCCTTAAAGCCAGTAATGGCCCCCCTTTTACACAGAGAAAGAGAGGAAGTCCCAGCAATGGTCCCCCCAGAACCCAGTGACCCTCCACCTTCATCTTCTATGGCTCTTCACCTTGTATATTCCCTTCCAGCCCCAATGGCCACCTTACTGTTATTCTAATAGGCTTTCTCACAGGCCTGTCACACTCCTGCCTTCTCATCTTTGCAAATGAAGATATGCCCTATACCCGCAGCACCTTCCCACAGATATCTTAATAGCTATTTTTTGTCTCTTTCAGGCCTATGACCAAATAATTGGCTTTACAGTGAGACCTATACTGGCCATGTTGTCTTATTAGACAAACTGTTCCCCAATCTACCTCTCAAATTTATCTTATTCTGTAACGTTTAGCCCCTTCCAATATATTACACAATTTATGCAGTTTTTATGTATATTAATTGCATACTTTCTCTCTTCCACCACTAGAATGTAAGCTCTTTGAGTGGAGAGATGGTTTCTTTTTTAATTGATTCATCCCAAGTGCCTAGAATAGTGCATGATATATAGCAAGAGATGAATAAAATTTTAGTTTACTGAATGAAAGAATGAATGTATATTTTGAAGTGATTAAATAAAATAGTCTAAACTACAGCACCTACCACAGTGACTAGCAAAGAGAAAACACTAACCATACATTATATTTATTGTCAAGCAATTTGCTGGGGATACCTTCTGGGGATACTGGATCACTGAATGTACCATTTTGGTCATGTGGAAATAGCTCCCTATATAAAGTTCTATATGAATTCTAAGAGCAATGGGGTTAAAACAAGGAAACTTAATCTGAGGGATTTTTGTTCATCAAATCCCACACTTGTTTGCATGATGATAAATTTTTGGTGTAAAAAGACTATTCATGAGCATTTTATCAAACAAGATTGTTGTACAGTAAGTTTCCCACCTAATGGTAAGCAGTGCATTACCTTAGCTGTCTTCAGGCTGTCTTTTTCTGAACTTATTTATAAATGTCTCTGGAGAAATCATCACACTTTATTTTGAAGGTTTTAAGAAGTATCTGACACACATGTCTCACAGGTATTTCATTAAGGGCCTAACGAATGAAATGGTTCACATTTTATAACTAAAAAGAAATTCCCTTGATATCAGAACAATTATTCAATTCCTTAATACTTGTGATGAGCAATGCTTGTGAAGTCACAGGAATCAACATGAATAGCCTTTCTGGACTTTGCAGGTCTTTGGTTTCCAGGTTGGAAATACATGGTTACTATTTTTGGCATATGCAAGACTTTTAAGATTGAATCAAATTTCTACGTTTACTTTAGGGATTAACATATACAGGCAGGGCAGATTAAAAAGCTGTAAAATCTTTGCAACTTCAATAAAAAGACATGAAAATTTTTATTTTTAATTATTTTAGTTATATAGTGCTGATAGCAGAGGCGAAATCGAAACATGGAAAACAAGATGCTAGCGTAAAACACCTTATTTTTTTGTTTGTTTTGTTTTCTTCAAAGAACATTTATCATGTGTTTGAAGGGTAGTGAGTTAACAAGGCTCCGGTGCAAACCCTACCTAACCATGGGGTGGAAGGTTTACAGCAGTGTCACTTCCAGCTGCCAGCAGGTGCTGCTCTGGGTGTCAGGCTAAAGACTCGATTCATTAAGTTCTGCCACTCCAGTACTGTACTCTTTATGACAAGAAAAACAAGAAGGAACAGTGAGTCTCTTATATTTAACCCATAAAACTTAACACTTTGACCTCAATCATATAAACCAGAAGTGAAAGAGGCAATTGCAAATCTGACCAATAAAACTGGTAAAGCACTTACATACTGGGAGTAGAATATATGTCTTCGTGTATGGGAAAAAGAACAATCTGCAAATTCCTGTTAGGTGGTACCAGAACTGGTGTAGTCCATATCCTCTGCAGCATTTTAGATGTGTTTGTGCATGCTTGGTACACTACTGGGTGGCCTCATTACAAGCTTGGTTACACAAGGGAGTGGAGAAGCCTTGGGGTAGAAAGATATATAAGAGAAGGGCCACACCACCAAAGCCTCTATTGTGGGGAGAAAGTCAAATCCCAAATCTGTTCCTTTCCTTCTCTGTGTCAGGACTGAAAAACCCATTTGTGTCCTAGAAAGATTTTAAAGGAGATACGAGAGAACTATTTTGTACTAAAACCCAGATGCAGGGCACAAGGCAATGCTCCTTTGGAACAAATCCTTCCAGGCCTACAGCAAACATGAGGTTTTGGTGCACAAGAACCTCAGCTTGTTCTGCTTTATGCAGGCAGAACAGGCCTAATGATGAATCTCTTTATCTTTACATGGAAGCATACAAAAAGGTCCAGCACTCCCATAGTTTTGCTGTATTTAGGGCTAGAATAAATCCCTTTTAAGGCTCCTTTCTATGTTCTCCTGGAAGAGGTGGGGTGGAGAGGTTGAAGACAGGGAAGAAGACTCTTGCTGAGAATGAGAACCTGGTTGATGCCTCTTTTGTTTAAGGAAACTCCAGAATGTGTGCTTGGGTAACTTTGAGTAGTTTGGGGTAGGTGGTGAACTGTGACACTGTCTTTCTAAGGAAGTCGCTGGTAAGTAGAGTATAAAAGAATAAAACAGTCTTTAAGGAAACAGACTCTGAGTAAAGATGGTCAGTGAACCAAGTACCAGGAAGAAATTTTAGTAATTTATTGATTTTTAAAATTCACTTAAAAGTTTTCTATTTATTATTCTCCGATATCATTTCCTAGTTATAACTCAACTGATAGTAAACATGTGCCACGCACAATGGTTTATTTGTTATACTTTTGATGAATTATGGAAAATATGTTGCCTTCAATATGACATACAGTAATGTGAGGGAAAGTGGAGTGGAAACGAGGGACTTTTTGAGAAGCAAGGAGGTCTGGAGTAGGCATCCTCAAAATCGTTTATGTGGCTGCCAGCATTTTAAGATGACCCCCTATAAACGCAATGAGCCAGAACTACTGCAATTATGTTATATTACATAGCAGAGTAATTTGACAGATGTTGAGAAGGTTATTCATCAGTTGACTTGAAGACAGGGGGTGTCTCCCGGTTGACCTAATCTAATCACACAAGCTTTTAAAAGCAGACATTCTTCCAGCTGGTAGCAGAAGACATTCGAGATTTTGGAAGTTTCAGGGAGATTTGGCATGAGGTTGGTTTATTGTGGAGATGGAGGGGAATGGATGAAAGGACCTCAAAGCAGATTTTAGGAACTAAACGTGACCTCCTGACTGAAAGCCAGCGAGAAGACTGGCACCTCACTCCTGCAACCACATGGAAGTAAATTCTGCCAACAACATGAATGACCTTGGAAAGAAATTCTTCCCCAGATATTCCAAGTAAGAACGTAATCTGGGCAAGACTTTGGTTTTAGCCTCATGAGATCCTAGATTGAAAACCCAGCTGAGCCCTCCTAGACTTCTGACCTACATATCTGTGCTATAATAAATGGGTGTTGCTTTAAGCAGCTAAAGTTGTGGTAATTTATTATGCAGCAATAGAAAACTAATACACTTGGGAAAACTGGGATGAGAAAATGCTGGTTTTCTTCAATAAGTGGAAGGACATTTGATTAAAAGGTTGGCAAAAGGTCCCTGGAGGATGTGGAACCATCTAGGTGTCAGACAATAAACAAGGGTAATTTTAGGTCAACACTTATTAGGCATTTTGATTAGGTGTCCAAGGAATACCAAAATCTCCTGTTTGCTTGTGTGGCAGCCATGGGAATGTGCCTCTCAACCTTCAACCACAGAAAGTGTAATTGAACTCCAGCTGCTGCTCTTTGAAATCCATCACTGCTTTGTACCAAGGCTATGCCTTTCAAAGGGCTGCTCCTTGCCAATCATTGAGGAATCATGCCAAACATGATTCCTAAGGCATGTTCATTTTGGAGCAACAAGAGACTTTTCCGATGGCTTTGTTTTGAGTTCTTGACAGCTTTTGTGACACTTTCTTAAACTGTATAGAAGTATAGGTGCTTCCCTCCAATCTCTCTTCCCTTCCTCCTTCACGGGGGTGAGACTTGCATCCTATTAGATTGTTTTCTCAGTCCTTCCTTCCTTCCTTCCTTCCTTCCTTCCTTCCTTCCCTCTTTCTTTTCTTTTTTAGAGACCCGATCTTACTGTCATCCAGGCTGGACTGCAGTGACATCACCATAGCTTACCCCAGTCTTGAACTCCTGGGCTCGAACCATCCTCCGACCTCAACCTTTTGAGTAGCTATGACTGTAGGTGCATTCCCCCACATCTGGCTAATTTTTTAAGACTTTTGGTAGAAATGAAGTCCTGCTATGTTGCCCAGGCTGTTCTCAAACCTGAAACTCCTGGGCTTAAGCAATCCTCCTACTTTGGCTTCCCAAAGAACTGGGATTACAGGTGTGAGCCACTGCACCTGGCCTTCACCATTTCTTCATGCAGGCTTTTTTTTTTTTTCTAACAAAATCCATGTAAGCTTAATACTGTCTTAAACAGTCTGCCTTTTGGAGAATCCGGAGTAACATAGCTAGATTCTCTCTCTTAGTTTCAATACGAACATAAGACAAATGCTGATGACACAAATATTACTAACTGAGGCTTTGGGTCTGAGTGCTAATGTAGACCTGTTGTAAACCAGGCAATACCTCATCAAGCCCCCTTCACCTCAGCTAAATTATAACCATGTTGACCTGAATGTACAAGGATCAAAGGATCCTGTCAATCCAAACTTGTGCTTCAGATTCTACCACTACAATAACTAGATGACTGGATGAGTTAAAGCATCTCCACCAACACCAGAAGAGAAGAACTCAGAGAAAAGAACTATTAGGTTGGTGCAAAAGTTATTGTGGTTTTTGCCATTTAAAAGTAATGGCGAATACTGCAATGATTTTTGCACCAACCAGTAAGACAAGTCCTTGCCTTCATGCCTAGATTCCAGTTGGCAGTAACTCTGGTCTAGATGCCAAATGGGTCAAAAAAGCATCCAAGGAGAGGGGGAGTGACTAAGTGACTCTTTGGCTGCACTACCTCAGCTACTAGTCAAGTCTGGTTGAGTGGAAAGAAGAAATAAATTATGATGAGAAGAGCTTTCATTTTTATTTTCTTTAAAGCAACCATCCATAGAAAATGTGGAGTAATTAGTGACCTGGAAAACGACCACTCGATCAAGATTACTCCTTCCTGGGGAGGAAGATATTAAAGAGAGCAGCATAAAAGAGACTGGAGCTCTCCTTTTGGAGTCACTTTGTAGCTTGAGGTGTCCAAATTTCTGGAGATGGCATCAGAAGATAGGACCGTTGTAAGGTCAGGAATTGTCTTAGTTCTTTTCTCTGATTCCTCTTCTGGCATGGATGGAGATGCTTTGACTCAACCAGTCGTCCCATTGCTGTAGTGGTAGATCTGAAACTCAAGCCTTCTCCTTCTGGCCAACAGAAGTATCAGCAGTGAGATATTTGCATGAACTCAGAAGGCTGTAGGAATGTCAGGAAAATACTTTCTCACCTCAGGGGATCTGGGCAGAAGAAGAAAAAAATGGCAAATATCAGAGGATAACATAGTACTGGACACACATAACCCATCCTAGGATCATCTCAGCCATATTGGATGACAATTTAAAGGAAACTTATGGTCCTATAGTAGCAGACAAGGATTAAAACCTGGGTTGTAAAAGTTACAAACACATTGAATAATCCTTGGTAGGCATAAATGTATTGATCTGCTCATAAATTTGAATTTTATGCCTCTCTCACTTAAAAACAGACTCAGTAAATACACTTTCAAGTACTTATTCTTTCCTCCAGACTTAGTTGGAATTTAGTCCTTCTGTCTAATTAGATGTAATTTCTGTTTTCCAATAATGTATATGTATTAAAAATTATGTGAGAACTGCTTTTATTTTATGAGCTGCAAGTATACTATAATACAAATATTTCTTAATGTTAAAGATTTTTTAAAAGATGAGATGTGTAAAGAAAATCTATGCTCAACTCTTTGAAAGTGATACACTATACCAAACTGTGTGCCATACCCCATTTGGGCTATCATAACAAAATACCTTAAAGTAGATGGCTTATAAATAGCAGAAATTTATTTATCACAGTTCTGGAGGCTGGGAAGTCCAAGATAAAGGTACCAGCAGATTTAGCATCTGGTGAGAGCCAGCTTTTTCATAGATGGCTATCTTCTTTGTAACTTCACACAGTGAAAAGGACAAGGGAGCTACTGGGGCCTCTTTTATAAAGGCACTAATTCCATTCATGACCTAATCACCTTCCAGTGGCCCTTCCTTCCAATACTAACACATGGACATGAGAGAGCTTATCTCTCTCTCTCTCTCTACTCTTCATGAGGATGCAAGAAGACGGCTATCTGCAAACCAGGACATGGGCCCTCACTAGTCACTGGCTCAACTAGTACCTTGATCTTGGGTTTCTCAACCTCTAGAACTGAAAAAAATAATTTTTTGTCATTTAAGCCATCTAGTCTATGGTATATTTGTTGTAGCACTACCAATGACTAAGACAATCCTATAATTCACAACTGAAAATTATTTGTCTTAAAACTGTTGGCATGGCTATAAAAATGTTTTTTAACTTTAAAGTAATAAATGAGGTTGAAATGTAGTCATTGCGAAATAAAGTTAAACTTTGTGTCAACCAACATCTATGAATTAAACTGGCATTTCTCTTTATACTAGGGTGATTTTTGTATGCTATAGTTGGCAAAGTTTGTAAATTATAAATCAGTAAGAGATCTATTTAAAATATGCTTTTGATGAGAGACCTGAACGCACCCCTGAGGCTCAAGCTAGAAGACATCTCACCTTCAAGAAATTCTTCTGCATATTATTTGCCTAGACCCACTGAGGGGAAGGACATTATACGAAGAACAAAAGATCACTATTGTTTTTTGTCAAAGATGTTTTTTTAATAGGTCCCTATCAAGGTATGTTTTAAATAATATATGAAAACCCTATCATAACAATTGAAAAAATAAACTGGTTCTGAGGCTAGGTCAAGGATTCAGGGATTGAGAGATCAGGAAATCAAATTTTATACAAATAGAGGACCCAGAATAAATCATTAAACCTGATTTAACATGTATTACTACAGTTGTTCACTCTCAAAAGGAGTCAACATGGAAGGCACTGAAAGAGCACTGGCTTTGTAATTCAGTTCAAATCCCAGCTCTGTCCTTTGCCCTTTGCTTTCTGTAGTTCAGTGTTTCTGTGCCTCACTTTGAAAAGTAAAGGAGATAGGAAATGTGAAAATGAATATCATATATATGAAATGGATGGTAATGATGGCAAATATTTTAGGTAATGCCATTTTTTTTCTCTGATGCCTTTCAGCCAGCTATTGGGTCAACTCTTAATTCATGGCAATGAAGTCTTTTTGGGAGGCCAGAAAGACGGTGGGCAGTTAGGGAAAACCTGAGTAACTGAAAACAATTGAAACTTCAAGATTCTCTAGACACTGTTTTTACCCAAGTTAAAAAAAAAAAAAATCAGGTATCCTTTGTGTTTTGTTTGCTTTCACTCCTCTTTCCACGTTTTTCTTAGAAACAATACAAAGGGAAGTGCTGGAAAGGAAGGTGTGTTCCCTTTAATTGATACAGAAGAGGGAAAGGGAAGTGTTGGGTAGAGGAGGGCATGGTCCCTGGCTAGGGCTCCACCCCTAGGACTGTCCCCATGGACCTATGTGAGGACAGGTATTTTTGTTTTTCTTCCCAAATGTTGCATTTCCCAAGACCACCCTCGCCTGCCATGCCCTCATCCTGTGCCTATAAAAGCTCCAGAACCCTAGCAGGCAGACACACAAATGGCTGGACATCAAGAGGACATCAAGGGGAGCACACCAGTGGATAACAACACCTACAGATCCTGGCACGCCGGCAGGCCATCAAAGGTGGAACAATGCAGAGTTTGGCTGGAGTGGTCAGAGGAAAGCCCGGGCCTCTGAGTGGCTTGACTCCAGGAGAAAACCACCTCCCTCTGGCTCCCCCAACTTCTAAGAGCTATTTCCAATCAATAAAACCTTGTACTCATTCTCCAAGCCCAAGTGTGATCTGATTTTTCCGGTACACCAAGGCAAGAACCCTGGGATACAGAAAGCCCTTTGTCCTTGCAGGAGTCTAATTGAACTGACTAACACAAACTGCCTACAGATGGCTAAACTAAAAGAGCACCCTGTAATACATGTCCACTAGAGCTTCAGCTGTGAACATTCACCCCTAGACACTGCTGTGAGGTCAGAGCCCCACAGCATACCTGTCTGTATGCTGCCCTAGAGGTTTGAGCAGCAGAGCACTGAAGAAGTGAGCCACACCCCCGTCACACACCCTGTGAGAGGGACAAGAGAACTTTTCCCATTTAAATTGGGGGCTCGTCTGGGATCTCGGAAGGTGAGTGTGAACAAAAGCGAAACTGTCAGGTCTGCTTTTCTTCCAAAACCCTACCACCTCTCTTTCTTTCTTGTGGGTAAGAGGCTATGTTTTCCTTTCATCTCTTTTCTTTCTTGCACACAGTTGAAATGGCTCTTATCTCTCCATTTATAATGTTAAGAGTTTTGCTACAGGCTATGGCAATGTTACTAAGTAAAATGAGCATTTGGCTCAACCACCAAAGGTGCAAATCAGACCAATTTTTCCTAGAGTTACCATGTATGCCTCCACCTTGACAGTCATAGGCACGCATGGCTCAGGGCACCTTTCCCCTCCCAGCTCGGGTGTGTGGGTGTGCCTGCAGCAGTCAAAGACCAAGCCCAACAGCCATGGGCGGGGGGAGGCTGGATAAAACTGGTGGTAGCTGGGACCCTACTGGATGTTTCTTGCCCAACGTGCCAGTGAAACCTTCCCTCCCCTGGCCAAGGAATTCAGCCTGGTCTGACCTAAGGGAAGGATGGGAAAGTTATAAGGATTAGAGGGACCCACTTGCACTATGTAAGGGGTTCTTCTCCCAGCATCTCCCCCTTTTTTCCCCTTAAACTGTTTTTCTCTTTTTTCATTTTCTAAGTGAGAGGGGTCCCTCTCCCAACTCTGTTTCTGATAGGGAAGTTAACAGAAGAGTGACCCTTGCTGGCTGAGAACTGCAGATTCAGCAGGGCACATGTGAGACACTCTAAACAGAAACAGCCTCTAAAATGCCTTTTCAGTCCCAAACTAGATTCTAAGCTTCAGGCTGAGGTCCTAGAAAGAAAAAACGGATCCAAAGCCAGGAAATAGGCACAATGTAAATGGGCAGGACCAATTACTGTTGACTAAATCCCCCACCCCATGGAAGGAGGCCATGGTTCATGGCATAAACAGGCCCAGGGAACTCAGAGTTTGCCAACAGCAGGGAGAAAGGGAGGCATAGGTGAGGGCAGTTAATTCTGATTCTCCAGGTTTTCCCTGCTTTATGGGTACATACTGCATTTGTACCTAAGGCCGGCACCTGGCCAAAGTTACTGGGGCTCAGGGACAAGAAGTGGAAAGTGAAGGGAGGGTGCTCACCTTCTGTCTCCATCTCACCCTGAATTTTTCATTGAAAGAATAAAGGGAAATGAGGATGCCTCTTTACCCTGTCTTTCTGAATGGACAACCAGTTCTCTTCACCATCCCCAGCTTATACTCCTCTGGAGTGTATCCTGAACTATTGGGATTGCTTTGACCTTCAGAATCTGGAGGAAAAATGCTTCATAGCCCTCTGCACAAAGGTTTACCCAAATTGTGGTTTACGGGAAGGATTGGGTTGGCCCCAGGAAGGAACCCATTCATTTCAATAGCATCCAGCAGTTGGAACTTGTCTGTAGATGTGAGGACAGATTGTCTGAGGCCCCATATATGCAGGCTTTCTATACCTTACAAGGCAATCCAGACCTTTGCCAAAAGTGTGAGATTGATCCAGCTCTCTTGTTTGCCATCTCAGGGAAGGCTGTACGGGGAAAGTCCAGGGAATTAAGTCCCAGAGGCACTCCCAGCTGAGGAGCCGACTTCCTCCAGCCCTGCTCCTCTGGGTTCACCCAGACCTCCCTATTCTGCTTCAGCCTCTCACTTGCCCCCTCCTAGATATCCTCGCCATAAACAAGCCCCTTTCTCACTCTTGCTGCTCCAAAAGATGCCCAGTGAATTTGGGCCCAGTAAGATCCAGGTCCCCTTTTCTCTACAGGACTTAAAGCAAATTAAGGGGGATCCTGGCAAGTTTTCAGGTTACCCTGATAGATACATAGAGGCTTTCGAGAATTTCACCCAAATAGTTGAGCTCTCCTGGAAAGACGTTCCATTACTTTTGAATCAAACCCTGATGGACACTGAAGAACAGACTGCTCTGCAAGCAGCAGAGAGACATGGGGATGAGCTTTGTATCACTTATAGCATCACGGAAGGAGGCGAATATTATCCCAACTGGAAGAGAAGCAGTACCAATGGATGACCCTAAACGGGATCCTAATGATGAGGTGGAAGCCTGGAAGAGGAGACACTTTCCGGTGTACATAATGGAAGGCTTATGTAGAACTAGAACCAAGCCTCTCAATTATACTCAGTTGTCCATGATCGACCAGAGATTTGATGGAAACCGCACTGCCTTCCTGGAGAGAATAAGAGAGGCCTTGATAAAGCATACCTGTCTCTCTCCTGATTCAGTTGAGGGACAACTAATCCTAAAGGATAAATTTATTATCCAGGCAGCTCATGACATTAGGAGGAAGCTACAAAAACAGTCCCTGGAACCAGACAGTACTTTAGAGAACCTCCTGAAAGTAGCCACCTCAGTCTTTCATAATAGAGACAGGAGGCCCTGGAATGAGAGAGGAAATACAGGAAAAAGACAGAAGATTTAATGGCCACCAAGCAAGCTCACAAACCCCAGAATTCTCAGTGTGCTCCTGTTAACTGCTAAAGATAGAGCAAGAACAGTTATTTCATTCTAAAAGTTTATCCACGCCCATGCAAGGTTTAATTTCTTTCACCTGGGTGAAACAGCTCAGGGTATGATGTTGTTGTTAGTATATTTTACTGCTTGTCTCTGTAATCTTTGGCACTAAATTCTTTTTTTGTATAATACACATATTTAACCCATGCATATTTAAACTTATAAAACTTGTTTTTTTCCTCTTACGCCTAGAAGCCATCAAATTCCAAACGGTCAGACAACCAGAGCCTCAGACAATGGTTCTCCTTTGTTAGAAACCCTTAGATAGACCTCTGGGAGGAGTCTGACTGCCATTTCCCCCAAAACAACACCGGGCTGTCAGCAGGAAACAGCTAAGACAGGTCATCCAGTTAGACGTACCTCTTTGGAGTGGGGAAATGATACTAAAGGGAAGTGCTGGGAAGGGAAGGGCATGGTCCCTTTAAATGATACAGAAGGGAAGGGAAGTGCTGGGTAGAGGAGGGCATGGTCCCTGGCTAGGGCTCCACCCCCAGGCCTGTGCCTACGAACCTAGATGAAGACAGGTATTTTTGTCTTCCTTCCAAAATATTGCATTTCCCAAGACCACCCTGGCCTGCCCTGTGTCTATAAAAGCCTCAAGACCCTAGCAGGCAGGGACACAAGCTGCTGGACATCAGGAGGAATACATCTACGGAAGAAGATGGAAGCAGCTGGGCGTCAAGAGGCTGTCGAGGGGAGCGCACTGGTGGAAGAGCACACGACGCTAGCACGCTGGCAGGCCATCAGAGTTTGGCCGGGGTAGTCGGAGGAGAGCCCGGGCTGCTGAGTGGCTCAACTCCAGGGGAAAACCATCTCCCTTCTGGCTTCACCATCTGCTGAGAACTACTTCCACTCAATAAAACCTTGCACTCATTCTGCAAGCCCACATGTGAACTGATTTTTCCAGTACACCAACGCAAGAAACCTCGGAATACAGAAAGCCCTCTGTCCTTCCGATAAGGCAGGGGGGTCTAATTGAGCTAACACAAGGCACTTACGGATGCCTAAACTAAAAGAGCAACCTGTAACGCACGCCCACTAGAGCTTCAGCTGCAAACTCCTAGACACTGCCTTGGGGTCGGAACCCCACAGTCTGCCCGTCTGTATGCTCCCCTAGAGGTTTGAGCAGCTGGGCAATGAAGAGGTGAGCCACACCCCCCAGTGCACACCCTGTGAGGGGGACAAGGGAACTTTTCCTGTTTCAGAAACACCAAAGTACAATCAATCCATCAAACGAAAAAAACAACAGCAGCCTATAAGACAAGGTTGATGTGAAGGAGAAAGATACAGTATGTATAATGCTCAAACTGATTTTTAACACTGGACACTTGAGAGTTGACAATGTTTATGTGATTCAGACATACCAAAATGCTAAATAAATTCCCCTAATATAAAGTCAGTTCTATACATTTTAAGAATCAATTATGGGGAGCCAGGAGTGATAATTCAACTGAATAATTTTCCTCGAGTGTTAGGCATATGTAGAAATGCCTAATTGTAAAGTAACAAAAATCATCCTGAGTGTTTCAATTTCATGTTTGCCTAACAACCAGTATACTCACTAGAAATGACAAGTTGTACACATTGCATTATAGGGGAAGCTATAAAGAAGTTCAAACTTTTTTCCTCTACTTCATTCTTAAACATGAAAAGACAACTGTTTTGAGCTGAATTTGTTTCTTTTCTAATAGAGTTATCATAAAGAGTTCTCCGCCTCCTCCTTTCAGGCATTTCTGAATGTTTTTATTTACTGTTCGAGCAATTCCAGGAACTACGAACCTGTGGTTCATGGCATTCATGTTCTTTATAGGGCCCCACGTTTTCAGGGAGGTTGTAAAGCTTTTATTATTTTCGGAGAAATCTCTGCTGTTGTGGTAAGGGTGGATTTCTACTCTGCTGTATTTCATATGCCTAAAAGAACATTCTTATTACAATATAACAGTGAGTACTCAAAACGACGTGTAGAAACAGGAAGAAGTTTGAGCTAACAGAATTTATGTGAAAATGATGCACAGGGAAAGATAATGGGATGGGGCTACCCCATAGAGGCTGCATCTGATCCATGCTCATCCTTTACAACCATCAGTCTAAGCTCAGAAGAGGGAATCTCTTTGCATAAGGGCTGTCTTTCTCCTTCTAAGAACTGTGGGAGGCTTGATGTTCTTCATTGATCTCAAACAAGGATTAAGAATTTTTATTAAAATGGGGTTTAGCAAACCACTACCAACCAATAGCCATTGGAACCTTTAATAAATGATGAAAATTTTATGCTGTTGTGAGATTAGTGTAATCTTGGTAGCATAGACATGGTTCTAGGTGATTTGCTATTTGGCTAGGTATAGATTTAAATGTATATTTGAGGTTAGTCTGAAGTTAGGACTTAATTTTTAAAGAAATAGTGATCAGTTTCTCTCTCACAGTTTATTTTAGACATCCTGAAGCTATCATGTAGACTAATACTGCTACTGTCGTGTCTCAGTTTGCTAACTTACTAGGGGCTTACCTATACATGCACTGATTTATCTACATCCTTCTACTCCAGTTGGTCTCTCTGAGCTTCCAAAAACTCACAAAAGCCATTTTGAATTGATGACACTACCAGGGAACCAATGGACTGTGATTTATAAAAGGGTGACTGATCATTTTTTCATGTCTTTGATATGTACAGACCCTGCTGAGAAGAGAGCTTGTGCCACATTTCTTGAGGCAGTACATTTTCTCTACATTATGGTATCATGGACTTGGCAAAACATGGCTGGGAAACATCTAGCTAATGTTTAAATAATTCCAAATATGGCATTAACTATCTAACAAAGAAGGTATATTTACACTGGGAAACACTGAAGAGCATATTTAGAATAACTCAGTACCACTTACGTGGAGGAGGATGCTAACTCAGTATTATAATTAGAAGAGCAGCCAAAGTCTCATAATATTGCAAACTATCTTCCCTAATGTAACATGCACATTTCCTATATTATCCATTTTGCCTACTTCACAATATTTGTGTGTGTGTTTATGTTTTGACAATAGAGTACCTTCAGCATTGCACTACGGCATTGAGTCTCCTGCTAAAATACAAACACTATTTAGAAAAGGTGACATGCTATGCTTTGCCTGTCACAATCATTCCAGCTGTGACATTTAGAGTAATGAGATTTAAAGTGGTTATATATTTAAAAGACTAGATGAAAGACAGAAATAATTTGAAGCAATACTGAAATCTGAAGTTGCCTCATTGGCATTTCTTCATGGTCCAAGATCACCTTTAACTCAATGTAACTGAAGGTAAAATCATTTACTTCCCCACCACACCTGATTGCTTTATTTAGACCCCTCTGCCTTCCCAATCACTTAGTATAGAAACCTCAGAGTTATCTCTGACTCCTCCTTCTTCTCGGCTCTTCTTGTGACATTTGTTGATGGATTCTGACATCCTACCTCCTTTTCTATCCCTTTTCTAACCATATGCCTTGGTACAGGGCTTATGATTGACCGTGTAGACATTGCATGAACCTGTTCAGGAAGCTGCTTGCAATTAAATTAATTAATTTGTTTAGCTGCTGTATCCTTTACTAATTGTAAATTAATTTATGATAGAAAACATTATTTAGTCATAGTTTTACATTAATTCATTGATATCTAACAAAGCCCATTGCATAGCTTTGTGTATGTGTTTATGTATATTTTCATGGATGTGCAATGTCTTTTGATAAAATTCAGCATTATGTAAATAGATACAAGCTATAAGTCCAGGAAAGCCAGGTGACAGCATTAATGATAATATATACTATTTTTGAATGCCTACATTGTGCCAGTTACTTGAGACATATTCTGTAAGATCAGTCCAACAACCTTCAGAGGCAAGTGTTACTAGTCACATTTTCTAGATAACTAAATAAAGATTCAAAGATGTTAAGTAATTGTCTAGATCCATAGATCCATCTATCTCCAGAACCTTTATATCCATAAAGACAGGTGCTGTGGAAAGAAGGAGAAGGTGTTATGAACAAGAGATAGAAAGGTCTTGATGATATGCTTTTGCTTTTGTCTTAAGTTTTGCTCAGATTCCCAATCTGTCCACTAAGCTCCTTCAGGTATACTAGGAAAATTCACGTTGTGTTATAAAAATTACATTTGGATGAGCAGTAATAGAGAATACGGGGTAGTCCAACACTCCATACACGCATATAAAGTTACTTTTTGATTGTAGAGCTGTCATTTTCAGTTAGGAGGTGCATAATCACGTGTATGTGCATATGCATGTATGTGTGTCTGT
The DNA here is from genome assembly GCF_003255815.1 of Theropithecus gelada. Taxonomy (NCBI): domain Eukaryota; kingdom Metazoa; phylum Chordata; class Mammalia; order Primates; family Cercopithecidae; genus Theropithecus; species Theropithecus gelada. The sequence goes on from NC_037668.1 coordinate 166,938,471, forward strand.
TGTTTGAAAGGCCGATATTTGCACTCCTTCAAGTCTCCTGACAAATCTCTTTTCAGAGAAAAATCAGGATACTTAGAACTTAGTGTAAATTGTTTATTGCATTTTGAGAATGCTGCAAATCCTTTCTTCTCTTGACTTGAGCTACTAAGCTGAAGCCTAAAGCTGATTACACAATTGTGTCCTAGAGTATTTAAAATAACTTTTCAATGTGTCAAATATGATAAATGTTGAGACTGACCATTCGTGATTCTTTCTCAGATTGGGAGTTCCTTTCAGAATTAAATCACAAATATTCATGTACAACGTATGTCTGAAGTGGATTTGATTAAATTGCTCTGTATCCCATGTTCTGGAGAAGTATTCTATCTGAGTTGTATTTACTATGTTGAAATTTATTTTTGAAGTAGAATTTCACTGTACAGGTGTCTTTCTATTGTGCATTAGTGGTTTTTGTTGTTGTTGATTTTTACTTCCTTGGCTAAAAAGAAAAAGTCGTAAGTCAGTCAACTTGACAAAGATTCTTGTAAGAATTACCCCATTGTCACAGAGATGTTTGATGAAATTGAACCGACACTCCTTAACTACTTTCCATATGCAAAGAACTCTGATATATGTTTTTGTCTTATCTAATTCCTGACAACACGGTGAGTTGGGTACCGTTATCTCTATTATATAGATAAGGAAGCCAGGACCCAGAAACCGTAAGGGACCTGCTAAGGTCAGGCATTTGGTAATGATATGAATTCTAACTTGGGATTTTGAGAACAGAACAGAATTGTATAAATTGTCTCCTCGAGTCTCAAAGCCTACTAGCCACCACACATGTTATTTTAGCAGTTCCCCGTGGCCTCAGAAGTGTAAAGATTATGATAGCCAAGACACCTTTGGGACTGAATTATGGCAGATCCCTAGCCTGCTAAATAGGTCAGAGATTTGAATGAACATAGCATTGTGAGTACAGATTCTTAAAACTTTAAAGAAACACAAAACATGTTTAAAATGCTTTCTCGATCAATGATTAACATGAAAGTTTATTTTCCAGTCATAGGAAAGAAAACTATAGAAAGTTTGTGGATAAATAGCTCAGATTGTAGAGTCAAAAGCTTAGGAGATCACCTTTAATACTTTTTAGCTTTGTGACCTTGTGTAAGTTTCTTAACATTTTTGAGCCTTAGTTTCTTCTTATGGAGTATGGAGATAATGGCACTTATGACTTGTGAGGATGAACTGGATGTTCACTGAGAACTATTGTTATAATTATTATCATTCCTGTAAGACTTTGAGAAGGTAAATTACATGATAAAACTTTTTCAATGGTTATTATTATATTTCAAGACATGTGATTGGAACTGAGGTATAAATGTCTATGCAATGCGGTAATTTTTCCCTCAAATTTATGTTACCCAGAGGGTAGAATTATGCCATTACTTTTAGTTTCTCATGATAAAACATTTTGGGAGAAGTTATCATATGATATTCTTCCTATCTCTCAGAAGTATTTCATAAACTATTCTGAGAAGTCAATAATTTCCTATAATTTATACAGCACTTTTAAAATTCTTAATATTTTTTCTACTTTATAACAACACTATGATGTTGAAAAGCTAAATATTACCATTCTTATTTTAAAAAGTTGAAAGTGAAGTTTCAGTAAACAAACACATGTATAAATCTGGAGTGCCTTCTCTTAGACCATGCCAAGGAAACATTTTCTCAAATGATAAGAAAGGAGAACACAAGAAAGGCTGAACGACTTCAAAACTACTGTGATTTTTTCACTTTAATGTTGAAGTCCTTTAGAAGCTTCTCAAGCAAACACAGAATCCATTGCAGAAGTGAGAAATCCATTGATTAACTAAAGATAAGTTATTTTCTCTTCAAAATCATGATTCAAAATATTTGCTCTTACTAAGAGGAGAAACTGAGCCTATCAAGACATTCTATAATAAATTTTCACAAGTAATGACATTCTGGAGTTATGTTAACATGCATATTTTATCTCTGCATTATGATTCAGTCTCAAAATAAAAATTAAAATACTTTAGAATATAACATCCTTGACAGATAGCTCATTTAAAAAATTGCTACATTTTCCTGTAGAGCCTAGATGTTGTGGGTTAATCAATGTGTGCAGCTTTAAAAGACAAAAACAAACACACAACCAACCACAACCAACAAAAAAAAAACCCTGAAAAACCCACAGGCGTTCCTACTTCCACTGAAGCTAATGGATGCCATTATAATCTTACCAATAGATGTAAGCAGAGGAATCTGGGTGGGGTTTACCAAGGAACATTTAAAAGAGAACCGAATTGTATACTTTGCTTCTCTTTCTATCTGTCTGAAACGTCAACTGCAGGTGCAACAGAAATGAGGGAAACATCAAGAGAATACTTGGGTCTATAGTCAAGATACCCTTGAGCTACAGCACCAGCCTTGAATTAACCATCTTGATTTTGTATTATTATAAACTGAGTGAATGAATGACTTAGTGACTGAATGACACAATGAATGAATTCTGATTTTATTAAAGTCATTATCATTTGAGATTTCTGTTATATAAGGTCATACCCAATTATTAAGTGAAATAATATCCACAGGAAAAAGTGACCATACATGAGCTCAAGCAGTGACTTAGTGAGGCCATCTGCCTACACGTAGTCACCATCTCTACAAAGACACAAGGTAAAATAAGCCCTTTGAGAAGTGATGGAAAAAAAAGACTTCATTGATGAAAACTAAGAAATTATATATATATATATATATATATATATGCAATATATATCCACAATTACTAGTATTTCACTTGTTCCAAACTTTATTACACTGAAAATAATCTCACTGTAGACCTGAAAATTAAAGTAATATCATAAAACTTAATTTGCCTTTGTTTTTGTTTTATGTCAGCTCAATTCCTTTACAACCCAGTAAACTTTCATTTGAAATAAATGTAATAGAGCTAAAGGTCTGCCATAATCTACAGAACCTGTAAAAGGTCTGTGGTCCATAGACACGAGCAGCCACTAGCTGAGCACCATATGCACACAGGTGATGATGAAATCTGCAATTTTCAAGGAAGTCCAGGCTTCCCTTTAGCCCTGTGGCTGGGCTATATTTCACAGCAGCAGCTGGAGTGAACCGAGGCATGGAAGCTCAACCACACAGGCCTTAGCAGGAGTTCTCAGACTGTCTGCCTGCCAGGCTCTGTCCTGTGATCTGTGGGCACCATTCATAAACTTGGTTTCCCGTTAAAAAAAAAGAAATACTTTAAAAATCATGTATCTTCTACTCTTTGAAAACATAGCCCTGTGATAACTATTCAGATTAAAATATGACAATTAATACTTGTTGTGTTGATTTAAATAGGATAAGGTAGGGAAAAGACCCCAAAGACCTTTTTTTATTAGACCAAAGTGATACAAAAACAATGTATTTAATAAACTCAGCCCTGAAACCTGGATTCACACCCAGTTTTGTTAAGAGCAACAGGTGATGGGGCTGTGAGCAATGAAGACTGCTGGCAGGCCCTGGCCCTGCTGTCTCTCAGTTGAACTCTTGTTCAATGTGCTGCTCCAGGACCCATTCTCTGACAAGGGGGATATCCCATTTCCCTAGGATATAAGACAACGCCAAAAAGTTCTTCAATTTTATTACTGTAATCCCTGGATATTTTCTTGTCTCTGTTGAAATCTTGCCTTAGCAACAAATAGCTTCTACCTCCAAAGCTTTTAAATATTGCTAAACTTTATCATGAATAAGAAACAAAACACTGTGATTCATGACAACAGATGGGATCCTCTGTCATCATTTCCCTTAAAATGGATCTTACAAATGACCTATTTTACATATACAATATATGTGAAATATGGTTGTTGTTGCATCAAATTATAAAACTAGAGGAGTATTTGATGATGAAGAATGAAAATGCAAGTACTACGAGGTGGAAAACACTCAAGTCAGTATCAGTTGTCACCCTAATAGGAATTACAAGTTAGTTTTATTTTGTCCCCCTTTCCAATGCAATATATTAACTTTCTAATTAAAGTAAATGAAGTGAAGTCAATAGTATGAGGAGAAGTCAAGGGAAACTTCCTTGAGGGGTTTATAGTAAGCAGAATAATGCCCTCTCCCAAAATGCCCATATTCTAATTCTAGAAATCTATGACTATCTTACTCTACAGAGAAAAAGGGACTTTGCAGATTTAATTAAGGGCCTTGAAGTGGGAAGATTACCCTGGATAATTTAGGAGTACCCAATATAATCCCAAAGGTCCCTATAAGTGGAATAAGGAGGTCAGAGTCACAGAGAGACTTTTGAAGATGCCACGCTGCTGGTTTTGAAAATGAAGAAAGGAAAGTCTCCATTCCATAAGACAATGTGGCCTCTAGGAAACAGATTCTCTCCTGGAGTCTCTGGAAGGAAGGCAGGCCCGCCATCATCTTGATTTTAGCTTGGGAAGACCTATTTTCTACTTCTGACCTCCAGAAGTGTAAAATAATACATTTCCATTGTTTTATGCTACTTATTTGGAGAAATTTGTTTCAGCAACAATAGGAAACTAATACAGAGTTGATATTTGGTTTGAATCTTGAAGATTGAATTCAGTAGAACAATTATGGAAAAGAGTGCATTCTCATCAAAGGAAACAATAAATGTTAAAGCATGAAGGTTAGCAGGAGGATGTCAAGTTGACTTGCATAAAATGAAGATAAATGTGAGGAGATACGTGTGTGTGAGGTCAGATTAGGTGACAGAAGGATATTCATATACTCAAAGAATTTATCTGCTCTTCTAAGGAGTTTGAAAAATGAGGAACGACTGAGAAAGACTTAATTGTATCTACATTTGGGAAAATTTTTTAAATAGCAGTCACAAGAAATGGAGCAAAACTGAAATGCAATGATAGCAGTTAAGATCCAAAGATCCTAATACCAACCAGGAATGATATTTGATATGACCACCTATATAGGAGCACTAGGATGGAGCAAAGGCATAGCTAAGGTGCTGGCTGGATACCAAAGGAAAACTTGCATCTGGTTCTGATTTGCATATGTAGCAACTGAGCAGACCTGGCAGGTTCAGAATAATAACTACTGTCCAAGTGTCTTAGAAATACCCTGGCCCCTCCATCACTGCAAAAGAAGATGCACAGTAAGAATTTTCAGTAAATTGGAGATGTTATTTGATAAAATCATTCTTAGAAATACACAATTTAACTTTACTGCTGTCCAAGAAAAACAGACTTATTTATGACTAGAATTCATGCACATTAGCAGGCAAATCTTTAATTTTCTATTTATCTTAGACTTTTAACTACTTGATCTGTATAGGAGATTAATTCTCTCCATTTTTACACTAATCTAAATAGAGTCATTTTGACAAGGTTTTAAGCACTGATTAGTCAACAACAACCACTACAACAAGCAATCCCCAGGAAAGCTTTCTATTTTTCATAACTCTGTATATAGGACAATGAGAAGTCATTTATTTTCACCATGTAATAGAGTTTGAATCTTTGACAGGTTTTCTTTTTTGAAGCAATTTACAAGAGCATGAGATACTCAAACATGACTTATATTAATTCTTTGTTAAGAAAGCATTTCAAAATATTTACTCCCTTGTTTTTCTTGCCTTTGAAGCCCAAATCTTTATTTTCAGTGTTTTGCTGATTTCCCAATATACTTAGGCATAGAGAGAGCATGTGCTGAAGTTTCTTCTTAGAACTCACCTATATGAATAAATATATACGTAACAATCTGTGTGACTCTTAAACGTGCATTTTGCAAATGATGTGTCAAATACAACATATTATCTGAATATTCTAACCATGTCTTTTTTCTATATATCTCATCAACTTCTTTTCACTCTCAATAGAGGTGAAGACCAGTTATTTGTTAGACCTGAGTTAGTTTGACAAGCTTACATGACTTGCAAAGAAGGTACCAATGGAAACAATGTTTTTGTCTCACAGTATATATCCATATTTTTTTCTTCTGCAAATTTCTGTGAACCATTAACAAAATGAATATTTGCAGATATTTTATTCACTGAAAGAAATTGACATTATATTCATTTTGCCTACGTGTAATGACAGAGCTATAATAAAATAAATTAAGACATACTGTGATTATTTCAATATTATGATACCATGATACTGGTGTAAAAGTATTAAGACTGGAAATTGAAATTGAAAATATGTGGGGACCATCTCTGATCAGTAGAAATGTAAATAAACAATTATAAAATAGTAAAATGATATGAAAATAAGTGATTACATAAATGTTATTCATTTTCTATGAAGAAACCAATTAAGAACTTTCTTTTTCTAAATAGAAAATAGACTGATAGTGTAAATCTTAAGACAATGTTAATAGATGCCTTTAAAGCTAAGGATAATCTGCTGAAAATGACAGAAAGATGGCCCTGTTTCCCTCATCATCCCAGCTAAAAATAGCCAAAGTCCTACATGTGAGTGAGGCTGTCCTGGACAAGAACGCATAGTTGGTCTGCCTGCTGACTGTAGACACATGAGTGAATTATCTGACAAGCCCAACCCACAGCAGAATTCCAAATTAAATAAATGCTTGCTCTTTAGGCCACTAAGTTTTGGGGGAGTCATTGTGGTAATAAAGAATTTACACAGAAATTAATACCGAGGAAAAGTGATACTATAACACCTAAAATATATGGTGTTGGCTTTTGGAACTAGGTGGCAGAAAGAAGATGACAAAATAGCAAGCAAAGTGTTAGCAAAGCCTAAACAAAAATGGTGAGAAAATTATGATAAGTCTGGTAAAATGGACACATGCTATATAACAGCAAATAAATCTGTTTTTGAAATTGGTTAAGAAGAAATTCAGGTAGACTATTGAAAGTGTTATCTGGCCTGCACAGCAAAATACACTATCATTAGAGTGAAAAGGCAACCTACAAAAACAGGAGAAAAATTTTGCAATCTACCCATCTGACAAAGGTCTAATATCCAGAAATTACAGGGAACTTAAATATATTTACAAGAAAAATACAACCCCATCAAATAGTGGGCAAAGGATATGAACAGACACTTCTTAAAAGAAGACATGTACATGACCAACAAACGTATGAATAAAAAGCTCAACATCACTGATCATCAGAGAAATGCACATGGGCTTGATAAGTAGTTGGAATTAAGTCTAGATAGAGAAATTTATCACTAAAATAATCATAGGTATTGTTTTTATAATTAGAGTTGAAGATTCATAGAAAACCTAAAATGTTTTTAAGGGAGTTATATAGGAAGAAGCGTTGCCAGATGAAAAATTAAGGTATTTGAAAATTAAAAAGCCTTCTGGGCTTTCAACATTTTTTGGCCAAGAAAGAACTAATAAAGTTCCTCAAAGGCCCTGTTTTCTAGTGATGTCTTTAGAGTGGCCAAGGAGGCGAGGAAATGGAAGTAAAGTTGACTTGAACAATGTAGGGGTTAGAGGTGCCAATATCTGCAAGGTCAAAAATCTATGTATACATTTGACTCTCCACAAACGTAATTACTAATGGCCTACTCTTGACCAGAAGCATTACTAATATCATATATAGTTGATTAACACATTTTTTATGTTATATGTATTATATACTCTATTCTTACAATACCGTAAGCTAGAGAAAAGGAAATGTTAAGAAAATCATCAAGAGTAGAAACTATATTTACTATTCATTAAGTGGAAGTAGGTCATCATAAAAGTCTTCATCCTTATTGTCTTCATGTTGAGTAGGCTAAGGAGAAGTAGAAAGGGGTGGTTTTGCTGTCCCAGGGTGACATGGTGGAAGAAGAGAAGGAGGTAGAAAAAGAGGCGGGGAGGCAGGCACACTCAGTGTAACTTTATGGAAATATATTGTAATTTCTGACTTTTTGCTTTTTTGTTTCTCTAAAAATATTTCTATGCAGTAATAATTCTTCTTCCACCATTTGCTTTAGTATCAGTGCCATTATCAGAGAAGGATTCTTGTCATAAAAGAAGTCAAAAGCAGTCTTGAATAATCAAATCTTTCTTCCATCTAATTGTCCAATGTCAGTTTGTTTTCTGTCACTGCTTCTTCTATGCCTTTTCCTCATCATCTGACGCTGGTTGGGAAGCACTCAATTCCATTGAGTCATATTCTGTTATTCCTCTGTTGTGATGTCTATTAGGTCTTTAATTTCTTCAGGACCCAGATCTGGAAAGCCTTCATCTTTCACCTTTTTTTTTCCCCCTTTTTGCCATATTCACAATATCTTTCATAATTTGCTTAATTGGCTCTGTTATAAATCTTGTGAAGTCATGCACAACATCTGGATACTTTTCTCCAGCAGGAATTTATTGTTTTGGGGTTGGTGGCTTTCATGGCCTTTTCTATAACAATGATGACATCTTTAATAATGTAATCCTTCCAGACTTTCATAACGTTCTTCTCTATTGGGGTTCTTTTCCATAGAATTGACAATCCTTTTCATAGAGTACTGTGTGTAGTGAGCCATAAAGGTCCTTACAGTGCTCTGATCTAGAGCCTGAATTAGAGATACTGAGTTTAAGAACAAGTAGACCACTTCAACATCTTTGGCATTGAATTCATGGAGTTCTGGGTGGCTAAGGATATTGTTCAATACCAAAAGTACTTTAAAAGGCAGTCTCTTCCCGGCAAAGTGCATTCTGACTTTAGGGAAAAATATAGATAGAACAACTCCAGAAACAAAACAAAACAAAACAAAACAAACAAACAAACCAAAAAAACCCTTCTTATTCAGGCCTGCTTGTTGTGCAACTAAAAGACGGGCAGCTGGTGTTTATCTTTTCCCTTCAAGGTTTGAGAGTTAGCAGCTTTATAGATTATGGCAGTCCTAATCATAAACCCCACTGCATTTGCACAAAAATATTGGGTAAGCCTATGTTTTCTGTCTTAAATCTTGGTGCTTGCTTCTCTTTCTTACTAATACGTAGTCTTTATGGCATTTTTTTTTTTTCAAAAATGAGGCACTGTTGTCTACATTAAAAACCAGTTTAGGCAGATATCCTTTCTCCTCGATGATTCTCTCAATGGCACCTGGGAACTTGTCTGCTGCCTCCTGGTCAGCAGAAGCTGCTTTTCCTGTTATCTTAACATTTTTAAAGCTAGCCCTAGCCCTCTTTCTTCTAAAATCATCAAACTATCCTTTGCTGGCATTAAATTATCCAGCTTTAGATCCTTCACCTTCCTTCTGCTTTAAGTTGTCATACAATGGTTTTTTCCTTAAATCATATTAGATTCTTATAGGGATTGCCTTTTTCATACAATCCTGCACCCATACAAAAGCTACATTTTTGCTACAAGATTAAAGGGTGTTTTGAAAAAAGCATAAGATTTTCATGACTGCTTGTACAGTTGCAGTGAGGGCTTCACAAATTTCCTTTTCTTTTTTCACAACAGCCCTTACCCTGGATTCATTTATCTTGAAATGGCAGGTAACCACAGCCACAGACCTCAATATACAGTTTACACTGAGCAATTCAGCTTTGTCATTTAATATCATGACTTTTCTCTGGTTCTTTGGAGCCCTTGCAGCATCATTAGTGGCACTTTGTTTTGAGAAAAGTCAGGGACCCTGAACAGAGGGACTGGCTGGAACCACGGCAGAAGAACATAAATTGTGAAGGTTTCCTGGACATTTATCAGTTCCCTACTCTTATAATTTCTTATGCCTGTCTTTACTTTAATCTCTTAATTCCATTATCTTCATAAACTGAGAATGTATGTCACCTCAGGACCACTATTGTACAAATTGGTTGTAAAAAGTGTGTTTGAACATTATTGAAGCAGTGCACCTTGAAAAAGAACAGAATAACAGCTATTTTCAGGGAACGAGGGAAGATAACCATAAGCTTTGAATGCCTGTGGGTTTAGGCAGAACAGAGCCATATTTTTCTTCTTGCAGAGAGCCTATAAATGGATGTGCAAGTAAGAGAGATATCGCTGAATTCTTTTCCCAGCAAGGAATACCCTGGGGAAGGAATGTATTCCTAGGGGGAGGTCTATAAACGGCTGGTCTGGGAGTGTCTGTCATATGCGGTTGAGATAAAGACTAAAATATGCCCTGGTCTTCTGCAGTACCCTCAGGCTTACTAGGATTGGGAAATTCCAGCCTGGTAATTGTTGGTCAGACCAGTTCTCTGTTCTCCAACACTGTTTTCTGTTAAGATGTTTATCAAGACAATACATGCACAATGGGACACAGACCCTCATCAGCAATTCTAACTTTGCCCTTTACCTTGTGATCTTTATTGCCCTTTGAAGCATGTGGTCTTTGTGACCTACTCCCTGTTCATACACCCCCTCCCCCCTTTTTTTTTCTTTTTTTTTTTTCTTTTGAGACAGAGTCTCGCTCTGTCACCAAGGCTGGAGTGCAGTGGTGCAATCTTGGCTCGCTGCAAGCTCCGCTTCCCAGGTTCACACCATTCTCCTGCCTCAGCCTCCCAAGTAGCTGGGACTACAGGTGCCCGCCACCATACCCGGCTAATTTTTTGTATTTTTAGTAGAGACGGTGTTTCACTGTGTTAGCCAGGATGGTTTTGATCTCCCAACCTCATGATCCACCCGCCTCAGCCTCCCAAAGTCCTGGAATTACAGATGTGAGCCACTGCACCCAGCCCCTTTTAAAATCCCTAATAAAAACTTGCTGGTTTTGCAGCTCAGAGAACATCACAGACCTACTGATATGTGATATTGCCCCCAGAAAATTCCTCTCTCTGTACTCTTTCTCTTTATTTCTCAGACTGGCTGACATTTAGGGAAAGTAGAAAGAACTTACATTGAAATATTGGGGACCGGTTCCCCTGATAACTTTGTATACTTCCATGGTGTTCATCAGTGCTTATGGTATTGCACTAAGCAGAATGAAAAGTTTGTGAGAACTTTGAGATCACTTTTTACTGCAATACACAATTTATTGGAGAGACAACTTGCTCCTGTGGAGATGATTAATGTCACAAGGTATTTTGAGTGGATACTCACAACATGTGAGCTCACCATAATAGCAACTGGAGGTGGCTAAAAAAATTACACTCATACAGTATGTACCACAGTTAGTAACATAGTTATGATTTAATACTACATCTTTACATTCATTTACATTTCTGTCCACTGCAAATGGCACCATGTACAATTGGTGTTTGTGTCAGTAGTTTCAATCAATTTTAACTTTTTGTAATTGGTATGTGTATACTTTATGGTGAGTAAATTATAAAATAAACAAGTATCTACATATATTTTATGCATTCATGACATACCCATATTTTTCTTATTTCATTTCCAGGCTACATGGTTCATCTGAGTTTTTTTAAATTATCACAAATGTCCAAAGCCTTTTTTTATATAGTTTTTGAAAAAAATCTGCTTACAAGTGGACCCATGAATTTCAGACTCATGTTGTTCAAAGGTCAACTGTAGTCTCAACTGGCAAAGTCAAGAAAGAACACACAGGTAAAATCAAAATCCACAGAGAACAATTAACTTGAGAATGTCCAGATTATAAAACAAAAAACAGTACTTAATTAAGGGCTATTTCCCACTCACAGAGTAGGAAATTTGGCAATATTTGCTCAGTAGGATTTCAGAATGCTGTTGGTCAGTGACAACTCTTTCATTAATTCTTTTCCAAATGACAGTATTTGTTATAGTTACCATGCCTCCTTTCTACCTTTGTATGTTAGGAGAATGTGGGACACTTAACTTGTCTTTTTGGTCCTTTAATCTCTGCATCAAGAGGAACCGTATCAGGACCTGATATAAAATTTCAAGCTTTATGCAGCAATTTCAAGCTTCATGCTGCAATTGGATAAGACTTTGGGGATCTTGGGAGGGGGTGAGAGGATTTTGCAAGTGGAAGTGATATGACTAGTTGTGGCAGAAGGTAGAGTAATTATATATTGATGATCAAGAAATGCCCACAAGTCTTCACTCTACCCTCTCTTCAGGGCCTTTGCAATGTGACTTTATAATTCCTCCCATCAAGAACTCCTTAAATTTGTGGCATTTTTTTCCAAAATGGGACTCTGTTGTCTACATTAAAAACCTTATAAATGTCTTATAATTGCCATTTATCTACATGTCTAATTTTATGCCAGTTCTATACTGCCTTAATTACTCTTGCTTTGTAGTACATTTTAAAATTTGGAAGTGTGAGTCCTCCAACTTTGCTCTTCTTTTCCAAGATTATTTTAGATATCCATTGTTGAGTTGTTGTCTATTGTTAAAAGTAGAAACAAAACCTAATTAAACACATGTCATTGGCTTTGGACATAAGAGGTATTTGGTGCTTTCCCTGTAAATATGAACATGTTTAGCACAGTGCCAGCTACATTTTATGCACCTAGTAAATGTTTATCCCCATTTATGTCTGCTTTCTCTTCACACACAAAGGAATGTCTTATAGTGTAAGATAAATTTTGGCAGCTATTAAATATTTTCTGTGTGCATATTTTGGATCATAGGATTTTCTATCTTTCAGTGCAGTATATGGTATATGGGAATAACCTCTAATGAAACACACGAGATCACAAAGTTAACACATAGTGATCTTGGTAAAACATGGTGGGAACTTAAATCATCTGGTCTAGCTGTATAGCACTTCGTGTAACAATGCAGGGCCAGATATGCACAGTGCTGACCAAGCTAGGAATGATAATATCTGACAAGTTAGGTTGCTTTGCTTGTTGATATGATGATCTTGAGAGAGCTGTCAGGCACTTTATGCCTGATGAACTGTAGAGCAGCCTGTGCTTCTCTGACTGTGTTTTTTCCTGTCTGGGATGTGGGGAAATAACAGAGACATAAACCCCCGGAACCTCTATTTAGTGGCCTGGAACACTGAGTTTTTTTGTAGGCTATTTTCTGGGTATTGCTGAAATTTCCCACAGAAAGCAAGAGCCACTAAAATCACTTCTCTGTCTGCTAAAGGGATTTTCTCATTCTTTCGATCCCTTCTCTCACCTCCACTTTTTTGGTCCACATCCCTTTTTGAATTTTCTCCTCTTTCTTGAAGGGTGACTTATTATAATTACATACTTCATTAGACATTGTTATGCTCTTCTTCCATATCCTTATAGCTACAAATTTCCTGACTCTCCCTGACATTCTTGCCAAATCATATTTTTTGCAAAGGTTTCCCAAACTGGTGTAATTATAATAAAATCTGAAGAAGAGGGTGACGATTTTGGAGAATAGTCAGACACCAAATATACTTTTAAGTAGCTGTTGTATTCTAGGCATTCTGTTAGCTACAGAAGACACATCCATTAACAAGATGGATATCTCCCTTTCCACACTGTTAAACAAATACTTATATATGTAGTAAGTGCTGTGAAAAAGTGCATATTTCTGTTGGGAGTAGCATTTGGCCAGAGATATCTAGAGGAAATTGAGACTTGAAGAACAAATATGGGAAGGTTGATGGAAGGAACATTCCATCCAAAGGAAATAATGTATGGAAGCCCTGGGGTGGGAGAAAACACACCCTGTTTGAAGATCTAAGAGAAATTCTATATTACTGGAACTTAGAAGAAAGAAAGAAAGAAAATGAGATTGTGCATTTGGAAGGAGACACCTGAAGTCAGTCTTAGAGACCACTTTTAGGATTCTACCCTAATGCCTAGGGGAAGATTGATGGTTCATCCATAAGACTGGCATGAAGGGAGTGACATTTTCAAAAGATGCATCTATGGATTGGAGATATATTGGAAGGGGTGCAAGGAAGTATAAAGAAAAATAAATTAATTTATTAACTCTTGAAAGATGGAAACTGCAAATCTCGAGGTTCTGGGAGAAGAAGGCATGGATAATGACATGTTGGTTGTAGCCTGAGAAAGTAGGGGTATGTAGAAGTTAGACATGCCATACTGTTGATATTCCAGAATGCCAGAATGAGAAGGATGTGTGTATCACTCTAGGCAGGTGGGGTTATTAACAGTTTGGGGTATGTGAAATTGCATGCCTGGAATAATACTTTATGAAGGGAGAGCACACACTTCATAACATTCCTAAATATTAAAGTCTATTGAGTTTAAGCTCTTGCTAAGTTAGGAATATTTTTGCCTGCCTGATCTCATCTTATACTGGATTTCAATAAAATGGATTCTTCATTTGGGTAATAAAACTCAGTCTGTTGCTTGTAAAATTTGAGCACACATGCTCACAAGTCGTAGACTGAAGAAGGAGACAGCATGAGCCAAGGTCCTTGAAGAGAATCGGAAGGTTGATGACTGAGAAGCCTCTGCAAAATACATTAATGTCTATTTTTACCTCCAGATGGAACCTTGAAAGGCAAGGCCACAGGACAAGGGATGAGCCAGAGCAATGCCCTTTACTGACATAGCTTGGGAGTCACGACCGTGGACTCTTAATAAACCTGCCATGGTGATTTTCATGTGTTGATTCTCTGGGATAAAGCACAAAATTTAAAGGCAACTCTATGTCATTTTATGAGGAATGAGGGAGTGGAGAAGGTTTGGGAAGAAAAAACAAAAAGGTGCCAACGCATGTATTTTAGCAATCAAAGGAAGCAGCTTACTTTTTCCCAAGTGAAGTGAAGCCAGTGGATAGCCCTTTCTTGTGCGTTTGTGCTGCCGCTTTGCCTTTTGTGGTAGAGAAATAACTTGGATTCAGGAGATTCATATGCTCATGGGATCCACAAAGCTTGTTTTGATGAGACTCTACTGTTTAACCCAGCAAGGGTAGGTAGCCAATATTGCTTGCTTTCCTGTCTTTCCCGTGCCTCCTCTTGGTTCTTGGAAACAGACTAAGAAGTTATAATTTTGTTCCCTAAATGCTTCATGCCTGTTTTCCTGCTGTCTGTTATACATATATGAGTCATTTTCCAAATGTTTAAAAGACAAAAATATTGTGTCAGAGCTCATTGTAGCACCCTGAAATTCTTTGAAGAGACCGAAATCTCTAATGGAAATTGCTCTGAACCAGGAACCTTGATAATAGCTTTCTATTATAGTTCACTTTGTCACTCACTGGCTGCATGAACCTGGACAAGCCAATATGTGTCTTCAGGCTTCAGTTTCCAGACCCTGTGCAATTTAAAGCATGGATTGGATGATCTCTAATCATGTTTTTATGACTTTTTTGGTTGTATGAAGAACTCGCTCTGTTAGATATACTCGAAGACTATAAACATGTTAACACAATAGTTATCACTCCAGAGCTATTGATGAAAAGAAATTAGGACGAAAAGTGAAAAAGGAGAAAGAGAAGGACAGAGGAAATGCCACACTTTAGATGATGTGACTCATTTTAGTACTTGAACTGTATTTGGGCCAAATAAGAAACTTCATTTAGGTTGTTGCATCAATCAACTTAAGCTAGATTGTGCTGCAGTAACAAATAATTGATTATCAGTGTCATGAAACAATAATTTGTTTTAAATTCACATTTTATATCCAGCATGGTTTGGTTGGTCTTGGCTCTGCTTCATATTTAGTCATTTCTGGGCCTGGGCTTACAGAGCAACCTCCACTAGGGATATACCATTCTTGAATCAAAGGCTACAATAAAATCACATGAGTGCTCTTAGGCTGCTGGTGAGAAGTGGCATGTTTCACTCCCATTTCCATTTTATCGGCTGAAGCAAGTAACCAGGGCAAGCCTGACATCAGTGGAAGCAGGAAACACAATCATCTTACAACCACAGTAAGAAACATTTAGGATCAATAATGCAGTTGAGTACAGTAGCATTTTTATGAAAACTGAACAAAATTTAGTGGCCCCATCAAGGGAAGTAAGGACATCTGACCATAGATGTGCTAACCAAAGTCAAATTGTAGTCTACAGAACCATCATTATTGATGATCCATGGAGAATTTGTTCCAAGACCCCATCAGATACAAAAATTCACAGATACACAAGTCTCTGATATAAAATGACATAGCAATTGCATATAATCCATGTACATCCTTTCACATACTTTAAATCATCTCTAGATTACTTATGATATCTAATACAATGTAAATGCCATGTAAATAATTGTTATATTGTATTGTTTTTTTTTTTTTCTGTTTTGAGGCAGGTCTCGCTCTGCCACCCAGGCTAGGAGTGCAGTAGAGAGAATACAGTTTACTGCAGACTCAACCTTCCAGGCTCAAGCAATCCTCTGACCTCAGCCTTCCAAGTAGCTGGGACTACAGGCACACTCTACCATTCCCAACTAATTTTTGTATTTTTTGTAGAGACGTGGTTTTGCCATATTGTCCAGGCTGGTCTTTTACTGTTGAATTGCTATCTTTTATTGCTTTTGTTTTTGAACATTTTTGATCCATGGTTGAGTCCGTGAACATGGAACCTGTGGACATGGAGACCCAACAATAGTACTTAATGTCTTTCTAACACAGCTACCTTCCTTAGATACTCTGGAAAAATTGTATGTCAGCCAAAGCAGTGGAACAACCATATTCTACTCACTGGATTGTCCTCAACTGTTCAACAATACCTCCCAAACCTGTTCCTGATTTCCTCCCAACATGCAATGACTCCATTCTCATTGTGCTCTCACCTGTTTCACTTAGTTGGATTATTTCTGT
Organism: Theropithecus gelada; assembly: GCF_003255815.1. Taxonomy (NCBI): domain Eukaryota; kingdom Metazoa; phylum Chordata; class Mammalia; order Primates; family Cercopithecidae; genus Theropithecus; species Theropithecus gelada. Next base: position 166,955,037 of record NC_037668.1, read on the forward strand.
TCAAAATATGCATGATTTTTAAAACTCAGAGTTTCACAGCTCTTAAAAGTTGTATAAACCACTGTATTTATTCGATAAATGTGGGTGAATTTGGCTTCCTACAAAGCAATAACAAATCTTCCACATATGAAGTTTACCGTTTCTGCAGATGGAAAACTGTGTAACTTGCTTCTCACATCATTGTTTTCATTTTGCAAGATATGAGTTTCTTGAATATTGATGTCACCTACAATACATAAAAATTAAAGTAATTTAGTGCACCTTAGCTTGATAGCTTTCTAAAGATATAAACAAGCTACTTGGTTTAATGAGGGAAAAATATTGGTCTAAAGGAAAATGGACTGACAGCTTTGTTACATATTAAAAATCAACCAATAACTATCTTTTAGTGTTGTTGGTGGTAGTTGTTTTGTTTTTTTAAGCAGGAAACACACAGATACACTCTAAAAATCATTCTTAGTAAAAGTCTTTAATATCATTTTACTTATAGATACTAAGTATAAATCCTCCATTAAATCTGTGTTAAAATATAATATTCTTTTATTTGTCAATTAATAATTTGTAATGGCCAGAAAGTAACCATTTCTAAAGCAGTTCTCTAGACAAAGTAAACTTGTAAACCACCATTAGATGCTTTTGCTCCTTCCTCTCTGTCACGTGATATTAAAAAAGACTGACCTGGGTGTGGTGGCTCACACCTGTAATCCCAGCAATTTGGGAGTCCAAGGCTGGCAGATCACCTGAGGTCAGGAATTTGAGACCAGCCTGACCAATATGGAGAAACCCCACCTCTACTAAAAATACAAAATTAACCGGGTGTGGTGGCACATGCCTGTAATCCCAGCTACTGGGGAGGCTGTGGCAGGAGAATCATTTGAACCTGGGAGGTGGAGGTTGCAGTGAACCGAGATCACGCCGTTGTACTCCAGCCTGGGCAACAAGGGTGAAACTCTGTCACAAAAAAAAAAAAAAAATTCTTGGGACATGTACCATTGTGCTAAATCTTCCATTGATGAACATATTGCAATCTTTCCATTGTTGCTTCACTTCTCAGCTTTTTATGCAGGTACATTTTTTAAATTATCAGCAGACAAAATATGTCTCATCCTTTTCCTATTTATTCATATTCTTTTCATTTGCCATTTTTCAGTATTTGGAGTATGCTGGCCATGAGTCCCACATTACAGACTGGCTCACTGAAAGATTCAAATACTTCCTCCAGTCAAATATCCCCAACTGTTATTTCCAACAATTCCTTGTTACTTACCGGCTTTATTACTTTGCGCTTTTGTTTTCAACTTCTGCATATTGATTTATACCTAACTGTTATTTTTAGCTGTGTAATCTTAAACTAGTCACGTGAATTCCCTGGATTCCAGTTTTCTTAACTGTAAAATGAGCAAACTATGAGAATTCATCCATGTTGTTATGAATATAAAATAAACTATTGCTAATAAAACTCTTTTTTTAAAAATTTATTTATTATTATTATACTTTAAGTTGTAGGGTACATGTGCATAATGTGCAGGTTTGTTACATATGTATACTTGTGCCATGTTGGTCTGCTGCACCCATCCACTCGTCATTTACATCAGGTATAACTCCCAATGCAATCCCTCCCCCCTCCCCCCTCCCCATGATAGGCCCCGGTGTGTGATGTTCCCCTTCCTGAGTCCAAGTGATCTCATTGTTCAGTTCCCACCTATGAGTGAGACCTTACTCCTTATACGAAAATTAATTCAAGATGGATTAGAGACTTAAATGTTAGACCTAATACCATAAAAATCCTAGAGGAAAACCTAGGTAGTACCATTCAGGACATAGGCATGGGCAAAGACTTCATGTCTAAAACACCAAAAGCAATGGCAGCAAAAGCTAAAATTGACAAATGGGATCTAATTAAACTAAAGAGCTTCTGCACAGCAAAAGAAACTACCATCAGAGTGAACAGGCAACCTACAGAATGGGAGAAAATTTTTGCAATCTACTCATCTGACAAAGGGCTAATATCCAGAACCTACAAAGAACTCAATCAAATTTACAAGAAAAAAAACAAACAACCCCATCAAAAAGTGGGCAAAGGATATGAACAGACATTTCTCAAAAGAAGACATTCATACAGCCAACAGACATATGAAAAAAACTCTTAAAATAGTGCCTGGCCACGGTAGCTCATGCCTGTAATCCCAGCACTTTGGGAGGCCAAGGCAGGGGGATCACGAGGTCAAGACATTGAGACCATCCTGGCCAATATGGTGAAACGCTGTCTCTACTAAAAATACAAAAATTAGCTGGGTGTGGAGGCAGGCGCCTGTAGTCCCAGCTACTTGGCAGGCTGAGGCAGGAGAATAGCTTGAACCCAGGAGGTGGAGGTTGCAATGAACTGAGATCCTGCCACTGCCCTCCAGCCTGGTAACAGAGTGAGGCTCTGTCTCAAACAAACAAATAAACAAACAAATAGTAAGTGCTCAATAAATGTTAACGATTACTATGGAGATCAACACCTGTAATAATATTTAGTTTTCTAATTCAACTTTCCTACTAATGCAGCCCTTTCCATTTCTGGCTTTGAAAATAAAAATGTTTTCAATAATACAAGAAATGCATTTAACAATTTTACTTACAAAACAGTTTTGCACATAACATTTCAGTAAGCTCCATGAAGGTAGGGATCTCTGGCTTCCTGTCTTGTTCAGTGCGGTAAGATGTTTCTTGGCAACTGCTGACTGAATGAAAAACCGAATAATGTCATCTTATACTTGCACCCCTGAGTCTCATGAAGAAATGGTGGTATTTATTAAACCAATCATATTCATTTGGTATGGATACCATAACAAAGTACCACAGATTGGAGGGCTTGGGCAACAGAAATTTATTTTCTCACAATTCTGAAAGCTCTAACTCTAAGCTCCAGGTGTTGGCAGGATTGGTTTCTTCTGGAAGCCTCTCTCCTTGGCTGTAGATAGCCATCTTCTCCCTCCGAATTCACATGGTCTTCCCTCTGAATATGTGTGTTTTACTGTCTGTTTCTTATAAAGACATCAGTCATATCGGTTAAGGTTCACCATAAGGATCTCATTTTAAACTTAATAATCTCTTAAAGTGCCCCCTTTCTCCAAATATAGTCACATGTGAAGTCCTGGGAGTTAGGACTTTCACCTATGAATTTTGGAGGAATTCAACCTATAACACTAGTCTCTTATATGAAAGTAACATAGAGAACCAACTCCTTTTAGTTGTCAGGTCCATTTCTCTTCCATCAAAATGTGCTTTACCTTGGTATCAGTGGCCATTGGTAAGCAAACATTTGACAAAACTAAGACTCATCTAAGGGTCCAAAATTCACATGCAGAAAGACATGGGAATAGAGAGTAAAAATCAAGATCAAAATTTAAAAATTGGCAGAAAAATGCTAGATAAACTACTAAGTGAAAGGAAGTCAGGATGAAGGGAGAAAGGAAGAAAAAGGTCTGCTAGAAAAATAACTTTTTGTGTGTCTCTTTTTATTTAAGCTAACTTAAACACACAAAAGAAAGTTGTTTTATGTCAGTAATCTAAGAATTAGGGGAAAAGGTAACATTAGCCATAATATTGTTAGAATCCTGCTTAAATCATTTTTAAAAATGTATGCAGATCCTAAATACTCTGAAAGAATTGATAAAACAAGAGCATTTTAAAAAAATGTATATACAACAAACTACCAACAAGCAAATAAAACCAAAATTAATTGTAGAGATTTATTAACTGCCCTAGAAGTGGTTCCATTTGTGTCAGCCAACAGCTTGTCACAACAACCACAACTGTGATGTTCAAATTGTGCTGCTTAAAGTCTCAGCCCTTGAAGCAGTGTTCCACACACTATTTCTGCATTAATCCATGAAGTTAATAAGCATTTGTCTCCCCAGTGGTGCCTCACTGTCTAACTGAACTACTTATATCCTGTAAATTTGCAGTCTGTTTGACTTCTAGAAAACAAAGCAGTCAGGCTTGCCTGATCTCATCAGTTTAATCGTAGAATATCTAACCTACTCCACAACCCTTGTATCTTTACATTTTAAAAATTGGCAAAGCAAGAGCTGTTATTAGAGACATGTGTTCCAGACTGTAATCAGAAATTGTGAGTCTTTCTGGATGAACATGAAAAGATGAATATAGTATATTAAAAACGAATGTGGCTAATGAATTACTATGTGCCGAAATTACCATAGTAGTCATGTATAGTATGACATTGTTGAGGACTTAAGTAACAGTCAAAAAACGCACTTTCCAAGGAAAACGATTAGCCCAGAGAGTCATGAATCTGTCAAATAACCCAAGAGAGTGAGTGTATATTGGAGATTCTTACATATTAATCATAGTTTTACCTGAAAGTTTCTTAGCGCTAGCTAATTTAAGTCTGAGAAGTCAAGAAATAGCACATATCAATCAAAGGAGCTTTATCCCAGAGATATTTGTGAACAAAAATGTACCATTCTGTGAACTGTATCCTTAGAGGTTTGTACCTTCTTGGTACTAAGCAAATTGATATCATGGTTATATAATGTTGCAGGGAGGCAGAGCGCCATAAAGATGTATTCATTATAAAGAACAAAACCAGATACACAGGTCTTCTTTCTGTTTTGCCATTTGGACAGTACATCACAAAAGCCTTCCCTGTTTTGTGCTTAGTGAAAAAAAAAAAATAAGAATGACTAGTATTCATAAAATACCTATTCAGTTCCAATCACATTTAATGATTTAATAATTAAATTTGATGTTAATCCAATTATCAGATTGAATTCATATAACCACCCTGTGTATGGAATATTATCATCATTCCCCATTTTAAACCATGAGAAAGGGAAGCTAAATAACTTTCTAATGGTGGCACACTCAATGAGTGGTAGATCGTGGACTTGAACTGGCGTATTTGCTGCCAGAGTACAATAACTAACCACTATGCTCTACAGCAATTTGGGGCATAACATTTAGTTAACCTTAGCCTAAGAGAGAAAATGCTGAAAGCAGCCATGCATGAATGTGTCTTAGTAGGACAGAGGCCAGGTTTCTTTCAAGGAAGAAATAGCAATAGGACTTAGTCCATGTAGAGAACTTCCTCTGTGAACACTGCAAGCACCTTTTAAGCAGTAATGAAGAATAAGGACTGAGATCCTGGGTTTGACTACCAGGTCTACTGCTCACCACCTATGGGACAATGAGAAATTCTTCTAACTTCTCTAAGTTTCAATTTCTTCACTATTTACTTAAGGTAACAATAGTATCTATCTCATGTTTGAAGAAGTAATACAACTTTCTTATTTTTAATATTTTGAAAAATAATGCAGAATGTATTAAGAAGCACACATCATTAAGTCCATTTGACAGAAGAAAAAACTAGGATGTAAAATTTACATTAAATTCAGTAATTTCTGAAGTCTAAATCTATGTTTTTCCTCCTAAAATGTGTAGCTTATTATAACCACGGTTTTTATCTAAATTTTCAAAAGTTACAATTAACTGTTAGGTGATAATAAATTCACTGTCAATGGGGATGTTGATTTATATTGTGGGGTCCATCTAGCAAAGAAGTGACATTTAGTTAAAATATGAGCTATGTAAGCATCTTTCCTCAGCCTGAGATATGGTGACTTGATGACCACTAAAATATCTGACCATCCATAGCTTTGACTCCTTGAAAGATTTCAGATTCTGTTATCACGCTTCTTCATGTAAGCAGAAAACAGTGTTATAGTGTCTTTCTCCTTGGCTAGTTACCTTAGTTGGTTATTTTATGTTTCTAATTACATTGAATTATTGGGTCCAGGCCAATATATTTATTACACTGTGAGCAAGTAAACTTTGTGTTCTACGACCCTAGGGTAAATCCTGAAATTCATCAAGATTCCTTGAAATGCAAGTATGGATGAATAAACTCCAATTCATTTCCAATTCTGGGAACCAGACTAAGATATATGCACTAATAAAGGCACTCTGGTAGCTTTATTTTTTATTCAAAAAATATTAATCCTTGGGTAGAAACAATTCACTACAAAAAAAAAGCTACATTTTGCAGAAGGTCATTTCAGTTTTATTAGTCCTAATGTTGGGTCTCCTTTCCTGAAATCTGAAATTAACTTGCAAGTTCTGAATTGATACTTAATCTACGCCTGCCATGCTAAGTGAGATAATTTTTAAACTGAATGTGTGAATGAATGAATGAATGAATGAGTGAACAAATAAATAAATAAAATACCTGTACTGGAACACAACTTTCAATTTAATTTACCATTCTAGTACCCTCTGCTGCCTTTTGCAGACATTATAAGTATGTCAGACTGAAAGTTGATTCAAGAAAAAAACAGAATTCTCTTTGAACTATTTTATTTCAACTGTGTATTCTCTTACATGTTATGTAGAGTTTATGTAATTTTGTTTTTGTAGAATCAAGTCTCTCATGAGAGCTTTATTTTCTTTCATTTGCATTTATTTTTATGCCTTGTCCTTGCTATTTTTATGCTCAAAGGCCATACTCAGTTATCATTTCAAATAAACAAGAGAAGATCAACTTGAATGGACTGGAACAGAGAAGAGATGCGCACATCAAACAGCACTCCGCCATTTACCAAGATGCAGTGATATAAAATTTGCTGTAATTTTTAAAGGTAATGAGAATAAAGTTTTAGTCAAAAAAGGGGAACAGATCCTTTGAATCAATGCAGAGGAAGGCTTTGAATATTGCCCAACACAAATTCGTACATTTTCTTAAAACATTATGAGACTTGTTTGCATTTTCTTTTAGCTCATCAGCTATCATTAATGTTATTTTATGTGTGGCTCAAGACAGTTTTTCTTCCAGTATGGCCCAGGGAAGCCAAAAGATTGGACATCCCTTTTTAAAATAAATCCTCACTGAGATTTTATGTAAATGGAGTTGTAGTGACTCACAATGTTAGACGTAACATCCAACAACATATATGTTTCAATTTCCACTTCCAGAAATGGAGCAACTTTTATTGGACTTGCCCACCTTGCCACAAAATACCATCTTAAAATAGAATAAAATATGCAAGACAATACTTAAAAAAATGGGCAACAGAAAGACAAGACTGTGATCCTTGAAAGAAAGAAAAACATATAATGAACCTTATATCCAGCCCAGGTTTCTGCTTGAAGGAACTTTCCGTACTGCAGTGCAGATGCATAGACCCCAGATGGAGAACAGTGGGCCATTCTGGTAAAAGAAACAGAGATTGGAGTCTGGGATGATGAGACAGCTGGAATTTCTGGCTCAAGATATCAGTAAGGGGGAAAATACCCAGAATGGGAGGCCCCAGAAGTTTTCATGGGATTCCCTCTCAGGTTCTCTGCCAAGAGATTATTTGACACACACAGGCAGGCCTCCACAGGGTCAGAATAGTGTGGCTCCTGGGGGCAGATTGATGAGTGAAGACAGTTGGTATTGTACAGTGCTAGAAAAGGTGATTTCTGGTTCATCCGGAGGGACCAAGCCTTGCTGAACACCTTGGGCATTCAGTTGCAACTTCCAAAATATTATACCTTAAAAGTAAATACCACTCTCTAACGTAAGATCTGAATCCCAGAACCAAGATCCAAACCAAAGTTTAGGGTCCTAACTTAACATAACCCATCACTTACTTGTATTTCTATAGTTCTTGTCATTTTGCACACCCATTCATATTTTTTTATTCATTCAGTAAATAACAAGTATTCACTAAGCTCTCATTATATACATTAGGGTACAACGGTAAGCACTTTCATGTTGTTGAGTATACATAAAACATCTCCTTGGTATTTGCCTTCTTTCTCATTCTTTTAATCACTATCTGCCCACCAAAACCCAAAGCAATTTTTCTGAGCCACATCTCTGTATTTCAATTTGAATATAATTAATCTGAAACCACTATTCCCAAGCTAGAATGAATATAGCCATTATAATGGCAACTGGAAAACTCTGTAGCTGTGATCAATTGAGAAATGAAAAACAATCATAAGTGAGCAGTTCAGGCATTGTTCATAATGTCTGTAACTCATGCCTTATTTTACTATTATTGTTTCAGATTTAAAAAAAGCTTTTTCCTTTCACTCTGAAATTATAAAATGAGAAATATAAACCAATGTTTTAATGCTATATCAACTTTGTAGTAACATAAACATGTTGATATTTTGAAGTGATTCAAATACTTTTGGTCATCAAAGGGTATTTATTAGACATGTTCAACAGTTTATAGAGTTATTTGATATACTCTTTCAATATGTGCAGACATAAAAGGAACACAAATTCTTTTCTTAAAAGAATTTAAAGCATAGTTCACACATCATAATGATCACATTTCTCTCCCTAAATATTTTCAAAACAGATATTTTTACCATTTTACAGATAGAAAAACTGAGATTCATTTTATATTAAGTAATAAAATCCAGACTTCTCAGGCCCTGTCCAGCATATACTGGCTTCCAGCAAAGCAGCTCCTTGAATTTAAATTTTCAAAAGAGCTGTTTCCTATTCTAGGTTTACACACATTTGATGTTGAATTTCAAAAAGGCAAAAAGCTCTTTGTGTATGAGTTTCATTCTGGCAAACATAAGTGCATTTTGCCATAATGTGGGATGAAATGAGAAAAATTGAAAAAGTATATTAATTCTCTATTTAATTGCAATGGTATGAATTAGAGTAGGAGACTCCTTAAAATGCTGTAAAATAGGGTAATATATTTTCATAAAAGAATAATAAACTAAAACTACATAGAAATCAAATGAATTTCGATATGTGTTATTAGAAGAAATTAAAGTATGTCTACTTTATTATAACAGTTCCCTAAATTTATCTAATGTTTATAATTTTGTATTGTATACTGAGATTAAAAGATGATAAGATTTCTAATATATGCATAAAATAAACCACAAGAAATTCTAACCTCTGGAAGCTATTGTATTAGCATTAAGCCCTAAACTTAAAAAAAGAAAAAAAAAAAGTAACAACAGCCAAAGTAAAAAACGCTGCCTTAAGTCTACTAATCTAAAACTAATCAGTGGCTATTTCTGAAACTATCTATCTAGGAAGAGACTCCGAGACAATTGCGTTTTGGGATTGGTGATATAAGTACTGAGATTAAAGTAATATCTTTCACTTTTGAAATCCATGTGTCCCTTGGAAACCAGTGGGCCTGAAGCACCCTGACAATATTGGTGCTATACATGAAGGAATGATACCAACATTAAGCATCAAAAACAGAAGTGTACATATTAGACCAATGATTCTCAACCAGGGGATGATTCTGCTCCCAGGAGACATTTGTCAATGCCTAGAAGCATTTCTGATTGTCACAGCTTGGGCGTGTACCTAACATCTAGTGGTTAGAGACCAGGGAGGCTGCTAAACATCTGCTGAGAACAGAAAAATCCCCTACGAGAAAGAATTATCTGACCCAAAATGTCAATATTGTAGAAGTTGAGAAACTCTGAATTAAACTAGTATTAATAGTAATCACAACTTTTAAAAAGCATTGAGATAAACCTATTAACATGTGTCTTAGTTTGTGTTGTACTGTTATAACAGAATACCTGAGACTGGGTAATTTATAAAAAACAGAAATTTATTTCACACAATTCTAGAAGCTGGGGAGTCCAAGATCAAAGCACAAGCAGGTTTGGTGTCATGTAAAAGGCCTAGTCTCTGCTTTCAAGAATGTGCTTTGAGCACTGTATCCTCCAGAGGGAAGGAACACTCTTGCTCACAGAGCAGAACCATGGAAGGGCAAAGAGAAGATGAGAGAGTGGGCAAGACAAGGCCACCCTTTTGTAATGGCATCAATCTCGCCCATAAGGGTGGAGCCCCTGTAGCCTAATCACTTCTTAAAAGCCCCACTGTTAATACTTTCACAATGGCAACTAAATTTCAAACTGAGTTTTGGAGGAGGCAAACATTCAAATGACAGCAACATGTAAATAAAGTTGTTTGTAGTAGGAGTGAATTTTTAAGATTTCTTTGTTGGTAATTGAAGTGTTACCATATATGGTACATAGATTAGGTATTTTGCAATCTTTCTTGACTGAAATCAAAGGAGCCTTTGAACAGGAACAATGAGATAGCTGATATGGTAGCTCTGTGTCCAAATCATATCTCAAATTGTAATCACCACGTGTTGAGGGATGGACCTGGTAGGAGGTAATTGGATCATGGGGGTGTTTTCCCCCATGCTGTTCTCATGATAGTGAGGGGGGTTCTCATGAGATCTGATAATGTAAAAGTAGCAGTTTCCCCTGTGCTCTCTCTCTCTCCTGCTGCCTTGTGAAGAAGGTGCTTGCTTCCCCTTTGCCTTCTGTCATGAATGTAAGTTTTCTGAAGCTTCCCAAGCAAGTGGAACTGTGAGGTAATTAAACCTCTTTCCCTTATAAATTACCCAGTCTCAGGTATTTCTTTATAGTTCTGTGAAAACAGACTAATACAGAGAATGGGTACAAGGAGTGGGGAAAAGCTATAATGATAACCTGAAAATGTGGCATCTACATTAGATATGGGTAACAGGTAGAGGCTGGAACAGTTTGGAGGACTCAGAAGAAGACAGGAAGATGTGGGAAACTTTGAAACATCTTAGAGACTTGTTTAATGGTTTTGACCAAAATGCTGGTAGTGATATAGACAATGAAATTCAGGCTGAAGCAGTCTCAGATGGGGATGTGGAACTTTTTGGGAACTGGAGCAAAGGTCACTCTTGCCATGCTTTGGCAAAGAGACTGGCAGCATTTTACCCCTGCCCTAGAGATCTGTGGAATTTTGAATTTCAGAGACATAAGTTAGGGTATTTGGCAGAATAAATTTCTAAGCAGCAAGGCATTCAAGAGGTGACTTGGCTTTTTCTGAAGACATTCAGTCATATGCATTCAAAAAGAGATGGTTTGGAATTGGAACTTATTTTTGAAAGGGAAGCAGAGTGTAAAGGTTTGGAAAATTTGGAACCTGACCATATGGTAGAAAAGAAGAAAAATCCATTTTCTTGGAAAAATTCAAGTTGGCTGCAGAAATTTGCACAAGTAACAAGAAGCCAAGACAATGGTTAAAATGTCTCCAGGGCTTGTCAGAGATCTTCAGACAGCTCCTACAATCACAAGCTCAGAGCCCTAAGAGGGAAAAATGGGCTGGGTCCAGAGCCCTGCTTCTCTGTGCAGCCCTGGAACATGGCACTGAGCATCCCAGCCACTCCAGCTCCAGTCACAGCTGACAGGGGCCAAGTTACAGGTCAGGCCATTGGTTCAGAGAGTGCAAGCCCAAGTCTTGGCAGATTCCACATGGTGTTGGGCCTGCAGGTGTTCAGAATACAAGAGTTGAATTAGGAGAACATCTGCCTAGATTTCAGAGGATGTATGGAAATGCCTGGATGTCCAGGCAGAAGTCTGTTGCAGGAGAGAGCCCTCATGGAGAACCTCTGCTTGGGCAGTGTGGAAGGGAAATATGGGGTTGGAACCCACACACAGAGCCCCCACTGGGGCACTGCCTAGTGGAGTTGTGGGATGGAAGAGGGCTACCATTCTCCAGACCCTAGAATGGTAGATCCACCAACAGCTTGGACCGTGTGACTAGAAAAGCCACAGGCACTCAACATCAGTCTGTGAAAGCAGCCACAGGAGCTGTACCCTGCGGAGACTCAGGGGCAGAGTTGCCCAAGATTGTGGGAGATCACACCTTCCATCAGCGTGGCCTTGATGTGAGACAGGGAGTCAAAGGAGATTTACAGCTTTAAGATTTAATGACTGCCCAGCTGGGTTTCAGACTTTGTTTTGGCCAATTTCTCCCATTTGGAATGGAAACAGTTACCCAATGTCTGTACCCCCATTGTACCTTGGAAGTAATTAACTTACTTTTGATTTTACTGGAAAATAGGTGGAAGAGTCTTGCCTTGTCTCAGATGAGACTTTGGACTTGGACTTTTGGGTTAAAGCTGGAATGAGTTAAGCCTTTAAAAGACTGTTGGAAAGGCATGATTGGTTTTGAAATGTGAAAAGAACATGAGATTTGGGAGGAGCTGGGACAAAATGATATGGTTTGGCTCTGTATCCCCACCCCAATCTCCTCTCTGATTGTAATCTTCACCTGGTGGGAGGTGATTGGATCATGGGGATGTTTTCCCCCATGCTGTTCTCATGATAGTGAAGGAGTTCTTATGAGAACTGATGGTGTAAATGTAACAGTTTCTCCTGTGTTCTCTCTCTTTCCTGCTGCCTTGTGAAGAAAATGCTTGCTTCCTCTATACCTTCTGCCATGATTGTAAAGTTTCCTGAGGCCTCCCCAGCCATGTGGAACTTTGAGTTAACTAAACTGCTTTCCCTTTGCCCAGTCTCAGGTATTTCTTTATACTAGCAGGAAAATGAACTAATACAATAGCATGTTAGTTGTGATCAAGGTACTGTAACTTAGGACTATATTTAAATTAAGTCCATTTAAAATTTCAAGAAAACCAAATGTTTGTGCTTTTTATCATGGTTTTAAAATATAAATCATATTCTTATGCACTTCTTTTCCCAGATAACATGCTTTAGGGGGCCAGAATCTCACTAGAAATTGCCATGAAATTTATGTAGATTAACTAAAGCTAAAAATAAAGTAGATTGATTGACCAAGTTGAAAATACGTTCTTGCAAACTCTAGACCCTGCTCAGATGCTATTCTGAGCACATTCCTTGTTAATGTACCTGGTGCAGTGTCCTACTGAATCAGCATTTGTTGGTGAAAGTGGTATTATTGATGACCACAGCTACTTATAGCTTCAGAACAACAGTTAATTATTAATCCCAGGCCCAAATATTGTACATGTCAAAACAAAACCGTTAAATGTAACAAGGTTGTGGAAATTTTTAAAAGCTGCTCTAAATTCATACAGACTGAATGAATACTGATTTCGAGGCTGAGGATAATAGTAATGACATGAGTAGAGATGTGAAATCTATGTGAATTACACACAGCTTATGAATGCTAATGAGGAAAGAACAAGATGTAATGATTTTTTTTCCTGAACTGAATATGTACATCCTTGCTTTTACTTTGAGAAATTGTTTTTTGAGGGCTGAGCTAAATTAATAACTTGCTTTCCAATAATATATTTTTATTCACAGAAACCTAAAGTTATTCAGTCACTTTGATAAATTACTGTTTCACTCTTTCTATATAAAGTGGGAATAATATTGTGGCTTTCCCTAGATAATTCAGGGGTGAAAGGTACTATATAAAAGCATAGTATTTATTATGAAACTGGCCTTATAGCTTATAGATTTCATGATGATTTCATTTGGGCTTAGCTAATGGCTTTTCCATTATTGCTGGGTAACCAGGAGAACATGCTGGATCCTATAGAACTATCCAAACTGGAATAATCTCAAAGGTTCCAACCACAATGGTAAATGTGTTGGCTGTGCTAGAATCCTTTGAGGGCCCTGTGGCTTATGTTGATTAATTGCCTTTCACTCCTAAGCCTTTACATTTAATATTAAGTGTTTTAAATACTCTCTTTCTGAAGTGATTTCCAAAGCTCTTTGCAGTTCTAAAATGCTATGATACTCTGTAAGTACTATTGTTTTTCTTTCTCACAAGACAGTTTCTTCCTTTGAGTAGACACTGATGAATGAATCACCTCCTGAAATACCATCAACATCAAAACGGAAATCACCCCATTGTCATAACTGCAGGTAGAAGAACTTCAGGATAGAATCAACCAGATCAGAGTTAACAAAGAAGGAATGTATACAAGACATTAAAGCACAATGCTTTTAAATGTTCCAATAAAATTGAATGTAATGTATTTTTCATATATATTTTTAATCCTTCTAATGTGAGAGGTAATTTGTGAAAGAACATGTTAAAAATAAAAACTATAACAATGAAAACTAAAGTTATTTAGAAATATAGTTCTAATGAACATACATGCTATTCTAGGACAATTTAGGCCATCTAGAAACTCTCAGACTCTACTGACTCCACTGTATCTGTGTTCTTCAGTCAGAATCTGAAGATATTTTCATGATTTCTTAAATAAGAATAAACAAAACTCTTTGCCATCAAAGATAGATTTTTTCCAGCACTTGCTTTAGAGAATGAAATGTATTGGGTATTGTATATATTTCTAAACTAACTTGTTTTCATTAAAACTATATTCTGCTTATCAAGAAAAATAAAAAGAAGGATAAGGGAAGAAAAGGGAAAAACTAAGGAAACGCTAGGTGAAAAATAAAGCAGCAGTCATTCAAAAATATTCATGGACTACAGAGAAATCAGAAGGTCTCTGCTTTTAATACTCAACATCTGCCTTTAAAAACATATCAATCACATGATCACTAGCAGCTGTTGCAATTCGACTTTTAATCAGCCATGATTTTCAAAAGAGAGAAAGAATGTCGCTGGATCAGTGGATGGAAAGTTATTGCTTAGAATGCATCAACTTGGAACTGGAAACCAATTCAAAATTTAAAAAGACAAAACTTTACTGAGCACTGTAAACACTATTATGTGTAAAGTACTGTGCTATGAACAGCATAAATGGTCGCACATGTTTGGAAGCCCGAAGAAAACAATGCAGGGTGTGACATGTATTCAAACTGATACATTTAATGTCACGTGACATGTGTTTAAAAAAAAAAAACAAAACTCTACCAATCATAGCAAGGCAGGAAAACACAAAAGCATCATATATTTCAATCACAATAAATACTGACTGGAATGGATCCTCCAAATTTTAAGGGCCAATTCTTCTCTAGGTATCTGTAACTCCCACCGATGCTATTGGAAATTAATAATTCGTGTGGGAGTGAGAACATCAGGGATTGTAGCAATTTTACATCTGTCAGGAAAGAGACTACTTCTGGTTTGAATACCTACATGCTTCCTTGGAGAAAACTTGTCAGGTCTGTGCCATTTACCTTTTCATGCTGGCAACATGCTAAAAATTATTGCATTAAAGCAGGGCATGTTGTTCCAAACTAAAGAAAAAAAATGTATTTACTTCCAGCACAGGATACTTTTAAATTTATCAACCATTTGCTTCTAGAGCTGGTCACAGAGGAATCACTGGTGTTCAATAAGATCAAAAGAGAATTAGATTTACATGTGACTTACTCTGGCAAAATAGCTATTTGTTGCACCCCAGGAACACGTATATTGGGAATGTTTTCTCTAGTGTCATATTCACTGAGATCATGGTGGTGATAATGTTTTATGTGTGATGGCTAAATAAATTTCAATTGAATTCCCTTGGAAGATGTATATTTACAGTCCGAGTTTTCCTTAAATGACAAAAACAACCAATTTATTTTTTCTTGTATTTATTATTTATTATAAATAAAAGGCATAGATGAACTAGAGACATAAATATTGCATGGTGGTTAATTTTATAATGGGAAATGATTTCTCATAACGGCTCTAAATTATATCCTACAAGATTTATGAGCATAATCATGATTGTTAGCCATCATATCTTGCTCTAGAGTACAACAAACATTTATTGAAGACATATGTGCCTATACCCTCATATTCAAATATTCTATATTCAAAAATGATGATAGATAAACATATACAAAGGTATGGCCTTTGCTTTCCTAGAGTTAAGTCATAGAACAAACAATAGAACAGTTGAAACTGGGATGCAAATGGAGATTAAGAAGAGAAAATAATGGCTTCTGTCTTGGAGTGGTAGAAAGAGTGGGATGAGTACCTGAGAAAGCTTTACTGGTGATGGGATATTTGTGTCAGCTCTGTGGTGTGTGAAGGGCATCCTAAGTAAAGGAAAGCACATAACTGGTAGCAGCGTAGGTAGCGCTGAACCAGAAGCATGGCTACAATTTAGCACAGATGTTGGAAAAAGAAAAGGGATGAAACAGAGCCCCTAAAATGTAGCTGGATTGTAAACAGTTTTTCTTGCCATGCTTTCATATGTACTACAACAACAACAACAACAACAACAAAACCTGAGAATCCATCCGAATATTATTTTCTAACTCTGCTCTGAGAAGTCATAAGATTTACATGGGGATCCATCAGTGACAAAAAATGTGGGTGAGATAAGAAGAGGAATGAGTTCCAGCATCCCAATTCCCTTACAGATTTCAGCCAGATATGAGCATCGTTTATCCACCAGATGCTATTAAAGAAAGGGTGTTGCTATTTAAGTAAAAATAAATAAATAAAGGAGTGAAGAAGTTTAAAAATCACCACATTATATTTTTGAAATGAGAAAACCACAGATAAACAATATTTCAGTTGGTTGGTTGGTTGGTTGATTGGTTGGTTAATTGGTTAGGTGGTCAGTTGGTTGGTTGGGTGGTTGCTTAGATGGTTTATAAAGCCATTCTGACAGCTGTTGAAGAATGTGTTTGAGGAGGACAGACCACTTTTGAAGGAAATGCAACAATTAATGTGAGACATAATAGAAACCTAAAATAGGTCACTTGGAAAATGACAAAAAAAAGAGGGCAGACTTATCCAGATGGACTGCTTAGCACTCAATACCAAATTAGAAAGTAACATGGTTTAGAGGTGGGGGTGTACAGCAGGGATATCCAAAGTGTAAACCATGGGCCTGCAGCATCAGTATCCCTGACAGTCTCAGGGCCACCCTAAACTTCTTGAGTCAGAATCACTGGGTCAGGAGCAAAGTGGGAGGAAGTAAAAATCTGTGTTATAACATATCTGCCCGATGATTTGTATGTGTGACAAAGTTGTAGAAACACCTATATAAAAGGTGAGCCAATACTCCTAGTTTAGTAAATAGAGGGGGTAGTGACTGAAAAAAAGGTATATTTGGAGACCAAGATAATTTTTACAGTTTTGGATATGTCATACTTGATATAATTCAAGGTTATCCAAGTAGAAATTAAGAAATGTGAGTCTGGATCTCAAGACAGGAGTTAGGATGGGTTATTGATGAAGGTAATACATGCTGCTTTAAGAGTAAACTCCTACATTTTAGTGTCTACACCTGCAGGCATTTGTTTTCTGTTTGTGTTAGGTCCCAATAGGTATTACTCATCGATAGGTTTCTCAAAGTTTCTCCAACAGGTGGCCTCACTGATTCACCAATTCTCTGACTGGTAGTCTCATCAGCCTCAGGATGCAGGTAAAAATGAGCATGGAAGACCATGCATGGCAAGCCCAAAAGATGTTACTTGCTGTGATATTATGAAATAGAGATGTGGTCTTGGTCCACGTTTCCTGGTGTACAGCTCCTAAAACACTTGAAATCTTCAAAGTTATAAAAGTGTATTTTGTAAGCTAATAAGATGAATGGTTAGTGGGGCTCCTAGGTAGCTTCAAGATAAGGGTTGGACACCACAAAAATCCAGCCATGATTACAGGGTTAGGACTATTAGACCCACCTCTCAACCTCCAGGGAGGGAAGAGGGATCAATGGTTGAGCTAATCAATGGCCAATAATGTAATCAATCATACCTATGTAATGAAGCCTCCATAAAAACCCAAAAGGATAGGTTTCAGAAAGCTTCTGGATAGCTGAGCATATGGAGGCTCCTAGAGGGTAGCATGTCTGGAGAGGGTATAGAAGCTTTGCTCCCCTTGTCCTGTACCTTGCCTCCAGATGCATCTCTTCCATTTGGCTGTTCATCTGTATTCTTTGTAACGTCCTTTATAATAAATGGGTAAACGTAAGTGTCTCCCTGAGTTCTATAAGCCATCCTATCAAAATAATCAAATTGGAGAAGTAGAGTCAAAGGAACCCTGATTTGTAGCCAGTCAGTTAGAAGTATAGGTGACAATCTACTACTTTTGATAGGCATCTGAAGTGGGGGGCAATCTTGTGGGACTGAATCCTCAACCTATGGGATCTAACACCTGGATCAATAGTGTCAGAATGGAATTAAATTATAGGACACTTAGTTGGTGTTTACTGAAGAATTGCTTCATAAATAGGGAGAAGCCCACACATCTGGTGTCAGAAGTGTTGTGCTGTGTGACTATGTGAGAACAGGAAAACCACTTGGTTTTTCCCATTTCTATACTGGCATGCCAACTTGAATGGGATAATTCAATCATTTGGTCAAATCTTGCTGCAAGACAGGTGATAAAATATATTCTAGCTGTGAACCTAGGAAGAAGGAGACAGAGATTTAATAAAATGTCAGCCAGTCTGGGCCACTCTTGGGCACAGCAGTTTAAGAATCAGAAGTACATGGAATGCTTTTTGAAACCATGGAAGAAGACAGACTGTTCTATTTAACATGTCTTTTGCCAAAAAGCAGCATAAATGTCATGATAAGACATATCGATATGCTAGTCAACTGATGAGATGTATTGCATAAGCATAAAAAAAAAGTTCACAACACTTTCAGACACAAAGGCAGAAAATTAGGAAAATAGAAGTAAGGCCAACAATATTCAGGATATCAGAACTGATTTTGCTTTCTTTTGGAGGACAGCTCATATAGCTAAAGATTTGTCACAGTTTTTTGAGATTGAAGGAAGCACAACTAGTCATTAAGAAACCCTATTCTTATCCTAAAAAGTGATTATTGTAAAATAAATGCATACATACTGCTTTCTTGAATAGATACAATATTTATGTAAATGTCCTTTTTCATAGTATTATTTATATTTTGGCTTTTCTATGAAGCACTCAGTTTGTCTTACATTATCTCATTCCTTTCTTAAAAAACCACATACCTAAGAGCTAAGATCGTAGATGTATTGAAAAGTGATAGAACAAGAACTTAGCTGTAAAAGGCTTTTATCCAAAGGCACAAGATAAAATCAAATCAACTGTATTAATATAGAAGGGAGTTGAAATTTCCAGTGTTGATCTTATTTGATAGCTGAAAATGATCCACACAGCATTATGTTTTTTTCTTCGGAAAACAATCGGCTTAGTGGTGAGCAGGAAGTTAAGGAACATAAAATAATTCCTTTATATACTATGCAGAGCGTTTTCTTCATTTAGTTTTCATCTATCTTTGCAGACTTACTCCCTTTATAATTCCTAGCTTACTAGTTTCTCACTGGCATTCTCCCATCCTCATCACCCAGCCCCAGCAGACCTGGAGAGGGCTTCAAGAAACTCAGAAAGCTTTGTGGAGCACATTTGAAAACAACCGAGCAAGAGAGGAAAACAAGCAGAAAGACACACAGGCTAGACTTAGGAAATGATTTAGAATGTTCTCTTCATGGCTTTTCCTAGTAAGGTAAGGGGCCAAAGTAGTTCATTCCATTGATATTTGAATATTCACCATTGTAAGCCATTTCTCACACATGGCATGATAATATTATATAATTCAGATATGTGTTATTAGGTATAAAGGAGATAAGAACTACCTGAGACCTAATAGTATTTAATAGACTCCAAATTATCTCTTGTTATCATTAGTTCCCGTAACAGCACTAGATGAAATCTCCCAGAAGAGGGAGCTGTGGTGGACTGGAGGTTTGCCCTCCCTCTACTCAGACAGGTCACACTGCTAACAGTGGGCTATGGGTTGCTATGGTTATCACAGAAAGCTACTGAATAGGGAGGGAACTGTGACAGCTGCTGTAATGTGGAGGGGCCCTTAACCCCTGTAAACTTTTGTGAAAGTGGTTTCCTTTGTGATGAGCTTGAGATGTTACACTGCTTACTTTCATGTTGCCAGTGTATATCCTGAGGTCAATAAAGTTTCCTAAGATTGTGTGACCCAGACTGGTGTTTGCCTTCAAAACATTACCCTGGCAACCAGAGGGAAGTCTTAGCTACAGAGAGAGGTAGGGGCATCCTAGTGACCTTTTGTCTGGAATGTACCTCCCTCTCTTCTTGAGAAAATTCTAATCATATTTCAAATGTCACTTCTTTTCCTGAGGTTTGCCCTACTTGTTTCCCCAGATCATCTCAGAAAAATCATTTCCCCTTCTGTGTTCCTATTGAGCTTTAGGCCAAATCGCAAACACAAAACAACCGCTTTAAGTTGCAGTGGTAGACAAGGTAGCTACACAGCTTTGCAAATTTAGTGTCAGCACGTCTTCATCTCTCAAACTCAGGTGGGCATCTGTTCTTCCTAAAAAAGCCAGGATAGGACAAAGCCTATTTCAATTAAACTGTAGGCCAAAGGGATGTGAGGAACAAAAGATGCAAAGAAGAGAAACAAAGTCACACAAATAGAAAGGTTATCACTGCATCAATAATTCACCAGTGGCAGGCCTTTAGAAGGTTTACTGGGAGGAAGTAACTCAGTTATACACAAAGAGTAAATAATCTGAATTTAAATGAATACCAAAAACGTCAAAAAGGGCAATTTTTCTGCAAATAATCAAGAGAAACTCTAAAATAAAGAACTCATATTCCAATCCAGATTAATACTTATCCAGAAAATGTTGAGATCTTGTACTTCAAAGAAAAAGGAAGGAAAACTATCTTTAGTTATGATGGTGGTTTCTGTTTGTTTTGGTTGTGATATTATTATATTATTTTTAACTAATGTCTAATAATGAAAAGTATATTAATAGCTATTAATAACATTTATTGATAGCTTATGATGTGCCAGATATTTTATTGTATACTAAGGACTTCACATCGACTATACAACCAAGTATTTTTATTGTCGATATTTTTCAAGTGAGAATATTGAGACCTAGAAAGGTTAAGTTACTGGTTGAATGTGACAAAGCGAGGCCAGTTACAAAAGGTAGGATTTAAGTCATGCCTTCTGGGTTAAAAATGTGCTCCCTTTACCTCACCATTATATTATATTGTGAGGACTTTTATGTGAACATCTATAATACTGTTTACCATCATGATAACTTGTATCCTCGGTGGAGGAGAAGACAGGGGCAAGGGTCAGGGCAATTATACCACAAAGCAACGAAAATACTGATGGGGCAAGCTCCTCCAAGGGAGATAAATGGATGGGTACAAGAGGACAATGACTTGACAAGGGACAGAAGAATCTTCTAAGCCAAAGAGAGCAGAATTGACTGAGTGGGAGCATAAATCAGTGCCTTCCTGTGAGCAGTGGCTTGGAGACCCAAGCTGGTTCCCTCATGCTACCCCATGATGTCAGAGTGCTTTGTTTCCAGGTGTCGGAATGAAAGAGAAAGAGTGGAGAAGGTACACCTGTTGTTGACTGACTTAGACAGAAGTTCTCCGCTCACCGTCCTTCAGTGAGAATTGCTCACATGACCAGACCCATATGTATGTGGGAAAAGAAAACACGGACATTTGGTGAGATCTAAAATTCTAACAAATCCATTAATGGTTATAACCCAACAGTTGATTTGTTTTCTGCTTATTTCTCCAGCCCCAATCTAACCAAACCAGTCTTCTCTTTATCTATTTTTGACACCAAGACTCCACTTGACAGTCTTCGCAGGTATTGTTTTCCTTCCTTTTTCAGTAGTTAATTCCTGCATATCTTACAGAGTGCCTTTTAATTACATCTTCAGGGAAGACTTTTTTGGGTCGACCAAATCCTAGATAAGGTTCTCATAACACCACCTACCATTTTTGGTTTCAGTATCAATTTTATACTTTGTAATTATTTGACTAATTTTTTTCTCCCCTTCTACTAATAGACTGTAATTTGAATGGGAGCTGTCTTTTTGGTTCATTGTTTTGTTTTTAGAGATTTACAATAGTAGATACTTAATAAATGCTAGCTGACTGAATGATTGACTGACTGGCTGAATAAATAAATACATAAATGATTGACTGACTGGCTGAATAAATAAATACATAGTATCTTTATTAGCATTTTATCACTAGAAGCTTTCAAAGAGTAGAATATCACTTGTCAAAAATACTATAGAAGAACTGGTATTTGAAACCAATGGATTATTCATTTATTTATTCATTACATACATTTTGAGTGTCTGTACTGTTAGGGATTATGAGGCACTGGAGACCAATTTGGAACTCAGAGAAACTTTCCATCAATCACCATGCTTGCCTTCATCTGGTCTTTGAACACTCTTCCTTCTACCTGGAGCCCTCCTTCACTGTGCCTTTTTTTTTTTTTTTTTCTCTAACTAATTCTTAAACACCCCAGGAGTCTCAGCTTAAGTGAATTTCATCCAGGTACATCCATGACTCCCAAAATCTGTTTTAAAGGCACTATGTGTCACTTGTACGTTAGTTATCATGGGGTATATAGGATGGGTGAAAACAGGTGTGGCAGACCACTGCTGCTCCCCCAATGTCCACCCTTCTCCACTGACATATCATGAACTTTTAGCTGAGCACAGAGCCACCCAGTTAAAGACCACATTTTCCATCCTTCCTGCAGCTAGGTGGCTTCTTGCAGTTGGGCTGGCCACAGGACTACACATTGATGAAAGAGATGGGCGTAGATGTATGTATGATCCTTTCAGGTCTTTTCCTTGTTCATGATTGTCCATAAAGTCCCCTGATCCCTTCTCCCTTTCTTCTGGCTGTAGTAATAGCAAAAATTGGAGCAGACTTCTCTGTCCTGTAAGTGTGGGGCATGGCCCTACCAATCCACAAACATACAGGAGAGAAATGCACATTTGCTTATTTATTTCATTATGCTTTGGGATTTGTTAACAGAAGCTTAGCTTATAATCTGACTAGTGCAACAGAGATTATATTTGTAAAGTTTATCTTCGTATCCACTTCTTGTTGCGTTGGATCTGGCAGATAGTAGGCACCTAATAACTATTTAATTAATAAATGAATGAGTGGTTTGGTAATGTCAAAATGAGGGGTGTGATGATTTAGGCTGGGAAATGGCCAGTCTCCAGGTAATAATATGAACCAAGAAATACATATTAGGCTTGATTATTCCTTGCATAGAGAGACACATAACCTAGATGAATATATATTTATATATGATATATATTTAATAAACATTATATATTTCAATAAATATTAGGCATATTATATTAAATATATAGCATACATTAATATATACTATATTATATATTATATCATTCATGTATGTTATAAATGTCATTAAATTATAATTTTATTATATTATACATATTATAATATAGATAATACATATATAAAACATATTATTTTCCTTAGAGGAAATCAGTTCATTATTTAAAGACTGAAGGAAAAATTGAGATGCATAGGCTGAAAGGCAGAGAATAAAACAGATTTCAGCAAATTGTTAAGTTATTAACTGTTTGGTGATTTTTCTAAAAAATGAAAACTCATATTTAAGTAATAGCAATCTGTGAGAATCCTGAGGGACAGCAGTACAGTTTCTTTCTTTATTCTTTAATAATTTGTGTTTTAGTTTTCCTATTGGAGACACTTGGCTTAATTTTGGAGTCCTATGTTTACCACCCCAACTTGGCAGCAGTACCTTTTCGTAGACTCTTCAATCTAGGGCTAGAATTGGGTATATCATTGGAAACAGAACAATGCTAATTTTCTTTATTCCGTTTTTTTCCCATTCTTATTTAGACTTAGTTCATTTTTAATCATTCTGTTATTTTTTTGTGAGTGCAGCCATATTTTTAAATATATGCATACTTACACAAGATCTACTTAATGGTAACAGGAAGGACCTCCAGAGCATCTGCCCCAGTTACTTATCAGGCCACTTTTTATCTTCTAAATATAGATTATTCATTGCTATCACTATTTTTCTTTGTAGTCTATCTTTATTGGGGTTATTCTCTCCAGTGGTGATCACTACGACCTCTATGCAGTTATTTCACTGATGAATCAATATAATAATCTGACAAAAATCTTAAAATGACTTTTTCAGGTTTAGGTAGCGGATTACTGCAATGTAATGATTACTGAATTTGAAATGTATGCAATTCATGTAGATGCTGAGTGTTAGGAAAATCTGAGAGTTCAGGAAAGTAAGTCTTCGTTGAGATGGTGTTACCAAAGTAATAACTGCTAGGCCTCCTCAGGCCTTGTCGTGGATGTCCTAGAACATCACTTCTACCACTTCTTATTGGTAGAAGCCAGTCCCAAGGTAAACTTCAATTTCAGTAACAGGAAAAACAGTCTACAAATGAAATTGAGGAGTGCCAGGGAGTAGCAGTTGGTGCCCATCTTTGCAAACTATTTACTATACACAACACACTCTTGAAGTCCAGAAATTTGTCTTCCATTATTTCAGAAACATATGCTTGAATATTCAGTTTCCTCCATTTTCCTCTTTATTTACCACACTCTTGCACATATGGGATCCCACTGTCCATTTTCTATAAATATCATTTTCCTATTATATAAAATATTTTAAAATACAGATTTAAAGTTTTTTTTCTCTCCTATAATTTTTCTTCAGGTTCCTAATTAAATTTTTAACTCCTCTTTCATTTTGCAACTTGATGGCTTTTTCTCTTTCATTTACTTTCTGGTATCTGTCGGTTCAATATTTTAAATTTTATTCTCTTCTTTGAACACTTGTAGCTCTACTTTAACTAGAATTCAAATTGCCATTTTCATAAATCTGTTTGAGTTTTTGAAGGGTGACTTGGGTCATGGTATCCATTTACCTCCTGGTGATGATAATTTTATATCTGTGTTCAACAACCAGCTTTTTTTTTTTTTTTTTTTTTTTGCCATTTCTACCTCTTTTGGGAGGTAATAGTTTTGCAGAGATTGTATTTTGTTTCTTTTTTGAGTATTTTTGAATGGACCATCAATTTGTGGAAGAATATTGTAAGATACAATTTCTTTGCTGTCAGTAGGATATTCTCTAATAAAAGGTTTTGTTTATGTGTGTGAAAGTTGATTTAAATTTTCCTTCTATTTTCAGCTATTAAATATCAGCAGCTGCATATAGCTTATAAATCCCACATTTTTCACTCTATCTTTTAGTTGCATAGACGATGCACTTACACTCTTCCTGTCTCCTCTGGATGTGTGCTTTCTATACATGCTCAGCTACAATTCTCTCTCTCTCTTTTTTTTTTTTCTGAGACAGAGTTTTGCTCTTGTTGCCCAGTCTGGAGTGCAGTGGTATGATCTCGGCTCACCGCAACCTCCGCCTCCCAGGTTCAAGTCATTCTCCTGCCTCAGCCTCCCAAGTAGCTGGGATTACAGGCACATGCTACCACACCCAGCTAATTTTGTAGTTTTAGTAGAGACCAGGTTTCACCATGTTGGTCAGGTTGGTCTCGAACTCCTGATCTCAAGTAATCCACCCGCCTCGGCCTCCCAAAGTGCTGGGATTACAGGCATGAGCCACTGCACTGGGCCCCCTCAGCTATAAGCTACAATTCTTAATCTCCTTCTCACCCTTTCCCTCCTTCTGCTGCTTCCTCACGCCCTTCTTACCCTCAGGCCTCTTCCACAGGCACCAACATGGCCCAGTATCATCATTCCAAGCAATGACTTCACAGTTTTATCCTTTGGGAGATGTGATACTATTGGGGAAGTCTGTTCTTTTCCACTTTTTTCCTGATTGTCTTCTCCCAATATCATCACTCACCCTAGTTGTCGTCATATACATTTCATATATACTCTCTTACAATCAGTGATGTTAATACTTTTTAAAAAGCTCCAAATTGCCTGTGTAAATATTGTAGCTACAGCTTTAAAATAATTCTTCTATTGTCTCTTATATCTACAATTATGAGCTGCGTAACAACATTTCAGTCAATGATGGAGCGTACGTACGTTGCTGCTCCTGTAAGGTTATAATATCATGTTTTTACTATACCTTTTTATGTTCAGATATATTTAGATACATAAATACATCCTATTGCATTACAATTACCTACAATGTTCAGTGCAGTAACATGCTGTACAGGTTTGAGGCCTAAGAGCAGCAGACTGTACCATACAGTTTAGGTGTATAGTGGCCTATACTATCTAGGTTTGTGGAAGTATACTCTGATGTTCTCACAATGACAAAAGAGCCTAACAATGCATTTCTCAGAATATCTCCCCATCATTAAATGTCTCATGACTGTATATATGTATTTATGCGCACACACACACACACACACACACAGACTAAATATATGAGGTAAACAAATGAGGCCACAGAATTCATAGGCACGATTCAAAGAATTCAATGTATGAACACCCAGTACCCAGCTGGTATTCTGAAAGAAACAGAATATTAATAGGCCTTTGATGCTCCTGTGTGATTTTATCAATAGCATGGTCCTTCCCCCTGTCCACAGGTAAGCATGTCCTGAAGGCTGTATCATTAGTTTGTTTGTTTATATTTTTAGAATACCGATGTGTATACATGCATGCATACATACATATATATGATTTTTAAAGTGTATATTGTTTACTTTTACCTGTTTTGGGCCTTTATAAAAATGAAATTATTTTTTAAGCACTCTTCTACAGTTTCTTTTTCTTTTCTTTCATACTTGTAGCTGTCAATCATTCATTTACATTTTATAATTATGAAAGACTTTCTCAAGTATATATAAAATCAGTGTGTTATAAAGCATCATAGCTTCAAATCTGCACATTTAAAACTAAATGTTTGTCAAAGCTATTTAGTAGAAGTTTATTTTTCCAAGTACCACTGTATAGAACCTATTCAACTTTTATTATTTTTCTGTTTTAGTTTTTCACAGGACTTAGAATTATGTGTGCATGTGTATATATTTGAATATTGATTCTGTACTGGTCATATGTTACAAGTATATACTCCAAGTTTCTGACTTGCTTTTTCATTCTTAATGTATCTTTCAATGAACAAAAGCTCTTTTAAGATAATGAGTTGTATCTTTTTTTTTTCCTTTAGGGATGGTGCTATTTGTATCTTGTTTACAAAGTCCTTCTCTCTCCTAAAACAAGAAAGTTATTCTCCTATTTGTTTATCTAAAAGTTTACAATTTTCCTTTTGCATTTAAGTTTATAAATTATGAACTAACATTTGTGTATTATATGAAATAGGGAAGCAATTTAATTCTTTTCCATATGACCAATCAATTGCCTCGGTAGCTTTCCCCATTGATCTGCATTGCTAAATCTATTGCAAATTATGTTCCCTACAAATTTACAAGTCTGTTTTATTAGTCTATTCCTGGATTACTGCCACACTATATTAGATTGAGTATATTTAAAACATATTTTTATGTCTAGTGATAGAAGTTCTTTGACCTGAGTTTTCTAGTATCCTCTATTTTTGTGATCCTCCTTCTCCTTCTCCCCACCCTCTCCAATTTACTCTCCTCGCATTTGTCTCCCTCTTTCCTCATATTTCCTTCTTTCCATCTTCTCTACATCTCTTCTTTTCCTTCTACTTCTCTTCCTATAGTTTTTCCTTTTTTATTTCTCTCCCTGTCTTCCTTTCTTCCTTTATATTCCAATCTTCCCATTCCCTTAATTTATTCTTGAAAGGACTAACAATTGTTTGACTCTCGAATAAACTGTAGCTAAGTATAGGAGACAAAAATATGAGTGGGATTTAAGTTAAGGGAGAAATTACTTCTAAGAATATAAATTCAAAGGGAGAATTGAGCAGGGATCCAGAAATGATTCTTGTAGTAGGTAGCATTTGAGTTAGGACTTAAAGTGACAGCTAGATTTTAGAGTGAATATCTCCAGGCTCAAGGTCTTCCAAGTAGAAGAAACACATTGAAATAAGTTTCAGGAAGATAAAAATATAGGTGATAGCATGCAGTAAGTAGAGCATTTCAACTAGTCCATGGGTGCACAGGGTAGAGGCTCCTAAGTCAGCAAAAGAGAGTGACCTTAGTGTCCTTTCCTTGTGAGTCATTGAAGAACCATGAAAAGATATGCTATAGGAAGGTTATTTCAATGTGTTACATAAACTGAAGATGGAAACAACTGGAGTCCAGGAAACCATAAAACAGTACTGGCATAGTTTAGTCAAAAGGTAGAAAGGGCATATTCTAGAGCCTTGGCATCAGGAATCAAAATAATAGACACCTGCCAGTCTTTGCAAAAAGACAATCAACAGGTCCTGGTAATCATGGGCAGTGAGGGAGGGAATGAGATCATAGACAGCACTGAGACCTTGACCCTGGAAGAGTAGGAGGTTGCAAATTCCATTTACAAGGACTGGATGGGAATATCTAGTAGTGTACTGAAAATGTGAGTTTGGTCTCTCTGAGGAGCAGCTGATGCCACACAGACAGAGGAGGAGAGTGTGTAGAAGTGGGAAAATGTGAATTTGGATACTGTAGTATAGTGGAAGCTAAGAAAATATTCTCCTCATCATTGAAAATGGTCAAAATCAGAGTCACCATCCCACAATTAGAAATAGGCCAGCAGGACCCCTTGTCCTTGGGGAAATCAGTGTCCATATTCTAGGTCCAAAGCCCTTAGAATGTTTACTGTCAGGCCGTGGCATTGAGGAAAAGGCAGTGGGCTGTTGGTGTCTGTAGGCCCAGGTTAGTGGAGGATGGAGATTAGGAAATTCATGCTTACAGTGTCATATGCTACAGAAGTCAAGAAGCATGAGGATTAAAATGAATTACTAAATTTATTAATCCAGAGATTATTATTAAATTTGGAAAGACTAGTTGCAGGAGAGGATTTGGGGCTAGAGATGAGAGTTCAAAGATTTGAAGATCAACTAAGGAAGGAGAAAATGTAGACAGCTGATTTACACTATAATTTTGAGAATTTGGAGTTGATCAGGAGAGAGGTCTGGTGGGCTGAGGAGCTATGGGGGATGGAAAAATAGAGCATTGTTTTTAGAATGGGGAAAAACTTGTTTGTAGTTCAGAAAGATAAAGAGAAGAAACAAGTCTGAAGAAGCAGAGGCTGATAAACTTGTGGAGTAGTTTGAGTCTATGGAACCAAGAATACAGGTGGAGGGGTCTCATGTAGGAAAGAAGGGATAAGCAATGCCTAATCCTTTGAGGGAAAAGAAGGCCTGAAGGAAATGGGATATAGAGGGATT
Organism: Theropithecus gelada; assembly: GCF_003255815.1. NCBI lineage: Eukaryota > Metazoa > Chordata > Mammalia > Primates > Cercopithecidae > Theropithecus > Theropithecus gelada. The sequence continues at coordinate 166,983,822 of NC_037668.1, forward strand.
TTGGATTAGGAAGGTACCTACCAAGGAAACACTCTGAATCTTCTTGCTCTCAGTGAAGCAGAAGAAAGAGTCATCTGCTTAGAGTGATGAGGGGGCTGAGTTTACTCAGAACTGAATATCACAAAGGGTTGCAAACAAATAGCTTTGCAAAATGTGATCAAGATTTAATCACCAATCTGTGGCAGCATCCATAGAAACATATCTGGTGTTTTTACAGGCATACCTCGGAGATACTGCGGGTTTGGTTCCAGTCCACCTCAATAAAGCGAGTTACACACAACTATTTTGGTTTCCCAGTGCACATAAAAGTCATGTTTATACTATACCGTAGTCTATTAAGTGTGCAATAGCATTATGTCTAAAAAAAGTACTACCTTAATTAAAAATACTTTATTGCTGAAAAATGCTGACACAGAGACTTGAAGTGAGCACACGTTGTTGGAAAACTGGCGCCAATAGATTTTCTCAAGGCAGGGTTGCCACAAGCTCCTATCTTCAGTTTATTAAAATAAATCAGTGTCTGCAAAGCACAGTAAAGCAACATGGAATAGAACAAGATATACCTGTATTATTATGCTGTTGTTGGTATTGCTATGGATTTGCTTAATTTCAGATTTGCTTTCCTACTAATATTAGCACTGAAGAGTTGAGGGAAAACTTTCATTTTCTGCCTTACTGCTTATAAAACATGTTAATAGGTAAAAATAGAAATCAAAGCCATCCTTTCTTTTTTTGTGTGAAATTACAGAGTACAAGTTTAAAAAACAAGTTTTCCTTTAACTCTAGAGGCAGACCTAAATCTTGAGGGGCATAAAAAAAGATTTCACATGGGAAGCTGGATTTTTAGGCTAATGAATGCAACTCTATTTTTGATACTATGCTGTGTGTTTATATAAAATAGAGGAGCATTTTAGGCCAATTAGTGGCTTGCAAACCCTATACTTTTTCCAGCAAGGACTAAGCTTGACAAACTTGAGAAGTTAATACAGAGAAGCGTTGGCAGTGGATCGTGCGGTTGGCTTGACTCAAGGCAACAAAGCTTTAGCATAAATTAGTTTTTATTTGTTAAAAGAAAAACAAATTCTGTTTGTTTTTGTAATACAGTTTGTTGGTTCTTTTAATTTGGGGGAAAATTTGGGGAATTCCAGTTCTCAGAGAAGTGAGAAGCTGAGCTCAGCATGAGCCAGGCCCTGGCTTCCAGGCCCTGTGTAAACAGCCACATGCGTCTTCCTCAATACACCTCGGTTTGAGGCAGCAGGGCGGGCCTGTTATGCCTGGACCTCAGCTGAACCAAGAGTGCTAGCCGGCCAATGACTGCTGTGTGATCCACAGTAGATTATTCAGACCACCAAAGGGAGCCTGTGGCTCTTCTCCCACCAACCTTTAGCCCTGACTTTTATGTAGTGGCTGTGGAAAGCAAATTTTATAGAATGCTATTACTTTGATGGAGAGATGATCTCATCCTGTTCGCGAGTTTTGCAGATAAGAAAAGTGAAAATAGGACTCAGAATTTGGTTGAGTCAAAGCAGACTGGTACAATACCTGACAAACTCAATTCCCAAGTCGAAGGTCCTTGAATATAAAGTATACAATCAGTAGACTCCTTTTCAGATGTCCATGTGAGAACTACAGTAAATGAGGGGTGTGTGTGTGTGTGTGTGCACGTGTGCGTTTTCATCCCAGTCTAGAAAAAAAGACAGACATGAAAATCAAATGACTTGCAGCACAGCTAATGGTAAAATCTTCCAAATCCAGAATTCCTGTGATCATTGTGTTCCACTCAGCAGCATAAGCCCCAGTCTTCGTGGCAATTCCCAGTTGAAGTAAAGCTCGTTGCGGCTGGAGAAACTTGATGTGATTGTTGCTACCTGTCACTTATTTTCACCAGTTTGTACCATTTCAAGATTTATGGCGCAAGGGTTTCTTTAGAAGTCTGCAACTAGTATTAGTTCGGTCCTTTTGAACTTACAAAAGCAGTGTCACATTCACAGTACCTTTGGTACTCACAGTAACACTATAAAGTGTTGTGGCAGATACTGCTAGTTGTTGCCAATTTCTATTTTCTTCTTCTATAGTAACAGAATCTCTGCTTTTTATATGGACACAAAAGCCACATATCCCAGCCTAGTTAGGTGTGGCCATATAGCTAAATTATGGCCAATGAGATAAGAGTAGAGGTAATGACGTATAGGTAGAGTTAATGTTTGGAAATTCAATGTTCTGTCAACAAACGGCGACAGCACACTCTCGCCACTGGCTGGAATAATGCTGGGCTTGAGAAACCTTGTTCTAGGTGATTTTGATACATTCACGAATAATAAATGCAGATTACTATCATTATAAAGATAAATGGTTGTGTGACCTTGTACACATTATTTAATCATTCTAAATTTGCTTTTCCAATCTAAATTTGAGATACTAATAGTCGCCATAAGGGATATGATAAATATTAGAAGGGAGGTATATAAAGTGTGGATGACAGTGTTGTCCGTACTAATAGCAAGCAGAGCCTGGTTTTGAGAACTGTAGAGTGTGGGGGACAAGAGGGGAAGAGATACAGAGGCGACTGCAGGAGTGGGACTGAGAGGCAGTGGCCGGTGTCAGAAGGCCTTCCCCTTTTTCGTGAGGTGGCTGTGGTGCATTCTTTACTGAACAGGACAAGACTCTGTGGTTAGTGCTGGAACTCTTTGTCCTGAGTTAACAGTAACAGGAAGAGTGACTCAATATCCAGCCTCAAAGGATGGAGAAGCTGAGTCTGGTTTGAAACTTCCTCTCTCAAGTCAGGATTTGTCTGGGAACTAGATGAGTAGAAATGACTGTTAGTGTGCTCCATAGAGACCAATAGGCCCAGCTAAGACAGACTGGGTGGGAAAAAAGGCTGAGGGGATGAGAGAATTTGGGCAACAGGAATTTTTATTAGCCTGGTGGTTTGAGCTAAGTTTTAACAGCCAGTAGACCTATGCTTGAATCCTAGATCTACTACTTAGCAACTGTTATTGGTACCAATTTCCACATCCTTAAAGTGGGAATAATAGCTACCTTTTGAGGTCTGTTAATCATAGCCATCATCTACTGAATTCTTACTGTGGATCAATCGCTTTTGTAAATATTTGTGCTCATTATCTTAAGTAATCTTCACAATGCTGGGAGGCAAAAACCATCATGATTTCCAAGTTACAGAAGAGAAAACTGGGGCATAGGGAGGTCAGAACATAGACTCACACGATCAAACTCTACTTCGTTGTTGCTTTTCCACTTAGGATTAAATGAGAAAATATAAAGTACTTAACACAATGGTTGGCTCATTGCCTTGAATAAATAGTAACTTTTAAATATTATCCCAATTTTAGAGATGAAAATAAATGTCCCCGAACTGTGTGACTTTGTTGGTAGAACAAGGTTCACGCGTTTAACTCCACACAGTTTTGATACATTCTGCCTTGAGCCAAAAGGGTATCCCACAGTGTGGAAGCAGGTGCCTCACCCAGGATGGAGCAGGATGCTCCACCAGCTCTCAGGGGTCATGCCTGAACTCTAAGGACATGGCTTTATCCTTCTCAGGATGTATTCGTCGCCTGCTACATCTTGAACACAGCAGCCATGAGCAGTCTTCATCTCATGACCGCTGCCCGCCCCTTGTTTCCGCAGACCCAGACTCCTGGAGCGCTCGAGTCACATGATCAAGCGCTCATTTCTGTTTGTGAAGTGTCTCAGCCAAAAGGAAAACCATTAGGTATCAAATTGCAAGTAGAAAGCATCCAAGAAGCTGCCTATTCCAGCACCAGTTCCTGCCAAAGAACCTTAAATAAACTTGGTGGAGGGAAGATGTCTGAAATTACTCTGTACGCAGTATATTTAGTTTGTTAGATTAATAATAGAACTTGATTTCATCTAACTAATTAATTTGAGTTCTAAAAGCAGACACAAATAATAGGCTTCATTTTTTTCTTTCATTCTGATTCCCTTTGGGGAATTTTTTTTGGGTAAAATTTAGTCAATGTATTACTAAGGATAAAAGAAGTGAAGTAGTTATCTAAAGAGTGAAGTAGTTCTTTATTTATTTATATTTTTAACCAAAGGTGAGAGGTAAAGTCAAGCAATTTCTCTAACAATCAATTGCTATAAACAGCAGTAACATGGATAGAAAAGAATACTTGAACAGGAAAAAAAATCAGTACAACTTAAAAACCACAATTAAACACGTAAAATGTTTGCCTTCATTTTTGAAAAGTATCTTATCTCAATACAATATTTTTCTGAAGGAAACTGAACAGTTATGTCCCTATTTTAAAAAAATAAGTCTAATAAGGTAGACATTCCTTATGTTCTACATGATTTAATGAATTTCATGACACTTGACTGACTTCTCATTGCAAGGCACATTAATATAAATGACTCTCACTAAGCAACAAATGCTGGAGACAGAAGTTCCTCTGCCCTGAGAGCTCCCTGTGAGAGAGAAGAGGGTGAGCAGGAGTCAGGCACGTCCTTGTTCCCAGCACTTGAAATGGGAGAGGACTGGCCAGAAAGCAGAAGAAAACAAGATCTAATGTTTTACCTTTGAGTAAAATTTATTTTCTTGGGAAAAAAAAAAAAATACATGGGTGAGAGTGCAGTTCTCCATACTCGTTTAAATGCTCCAGGAATAATTTTTGGAGGAACTGGAGTAAAGTTCAAGGCAGAGGTTGAGACTGGGAAACAAAAAAGTAGTATAAGATCATTTAGTAAGGAAGGGTAAGAATAGGCTGAAAGGAGGCAATTCAACAAGACCAGGGAATAGTTGAATGTCAGAGTCAGGATTAAACACAAAAGTAGAAAGTTGGATATTTAAACTGTGAGATGTTAATGCATGTAGTTAAGAGTGAAGCAGTAGAAAATTAGCTGAGTAGGAAGAACAGGCAAAGCATCAAGACAGCAAAGAAAACCCTAAATTAATGGGCGGAAGAGTTACAAACACAAAAGCAATGAAAGGTCCAAACCCCAAGCTGTGAAATCAGTTGGTTCAAACTGCGAGTCACAAATAGTACAGGAAGGAAAATTTAAAGTACTTATACTTAATAAAAAGAATTTCCCTCTCCTGGGACAGCAACAGTTTGAAGAAGAGAAAAAGCGTTTGTGTAAAAATCAAGGACATTTTGCCTTTTCCCATGAAGCTCTGAAGAAAGGAAGAAAGCTAGGGAAAATAAGAAAAGATGGTTTGCCTCTCTGGGACACGTTCCTCCTGGTGACATTCCTCTTCCTCCCCCTGGTCTGATGGTGGCGTAAATAGTCCTTCCTAGCACACAAAGTAGATAGGCTATATGCTCTGTAATACAGTCTGCCTTTTTGGGATCTATAAATCAAAGATGCCACAGATATGTGATAGTGAGTCTGAAGTCAATACAGGTCATAAGGACAGATTAATTGATCCTGTGAAGATGCTTTGCAGACGACAAACAGTTGACCAAAATGATAACTGACCGTGTGGTTAAGGGGTCACATTCTCTAATAAGGTGGTACTTCCAAAACTTGTTCACCTCACGAGCTCTGAGTAAATGAAAATAGTTAGAAGACATACTGGAGACATGCATGGTGGCTCACACCTGCAATCTCAGCACTTTGAGAGGTTGAGGCAGGAAGATCACTTGAGCCCAGGAGTTCAAGACCAGCCTGGGCCACAAAGGGAGACCTCCATCTCTAATTAAGATAAAGAAATTAAAATAGACAGATGTGGGGGCATGTGCCTGTAGTCCCAGCTATTCAGGAAGCTGAGGTGGGAGGGTCTCTTGAGTCCAGGAGGTTGAGGCTGCAGTGAGCAGGGACCATGCCACTGCATTCTGGTCTGGGTGACAGAGGGAGCGACTGTGTCTAAAAAAAAAAAAAAAAGACACACTGGACTAAAGAGGATGCAGGAGAAGATCTAGTTCTCATGCGAGGCCTCTTTATCCTTGCAGGTAACCTCAAGGTTCCTGTGGCTTCAGAACAAGGTGAGGGATATGAGGATCGATGTCAAAGTATACAAGGGCCTCCTCCACATGGTTCGGAAGCTTTGCCTTAAGAGACAGTTTTAGATCTCCTGAGTAGTTACTCTTAGAGGCAGGGAGCCATACAGTTAGATGAATGAGTATAAGCAAATGTCAAAGTTACACAGAAATCCTGGAAAATGTTGTATAGAGAAACTGAGTCCAACACAGGCTAAGGTGATGTCTCAAGTGGTAAATATAAATTAATGAAAGAGTCATTATTTCCCTGGAGTGAAAAGGGAGATCCTCTCTCTTCCCTCTTCATTTTCTTCCTCCTCCTCCTCTTCCTCTTTTTCCTGCTCTTCTTCCTGTTCGTCCTCCTCCCAACATGGAACTTAGAGTATACAAATGCAATCAACAACAGAGGCAGATAAAGAGAAAAGTAACCCAGCAGACCAACAGCAACAATTTTATACAATGGAAACAGGACTGTTAAAATGTTCAGGCTGCTGTGTTTTGTCAGGCCAGAGCCATGTTTTTTAAAATAATTGAATTTGTGTGCTTTTCAGTAAAGTATATGTTTTCCATGTTTTTGAAGCTGCCACCACTTAATATTTTATCAACTTTTTTCATTCGTTTTTGTTATTTTTCTAACCTCTGAAGATATTTGAGTTTTGCAAACTCCAGCTTTTGAGTGATTCAGAGAAGACCTTGAAGCCAGCATTGTGAGAGGCATAACCTCTAAAGATGGCCAGTCCAGCAGAGATAAGCCTGGGGTCCAAAGAAAATAATGTACAAAAACAAGACCACAACTAGCAGGAAGACAGAAATGACTTCTAGTAAGAAAATACTGTTACTATGAGTTATCATAACAGTTTCTAATTTTTAAAATTATAAACACAGATTTGTGCATACACATTTTTTTCTAAAATATGTATTTCTTATTTTTTGTTATTAAATATACGTCTAGTTTACCACTATATTTTGTTATTTAGGGAATTCTTTCATTTCCAAGTGTATCCAAAGAAGATGTTGGAGTACCTAAATTTACATGAACTTAATCTGTCATCTGACTAAGATACTGCTAACTAAATATTTTGGCAGAGAAGACTCTTTATTGAGTCTTCCACATAGCCTAGAATACATTGCATAAATGAACTTCAGGGAATGTATTTTTATATTTGTCAAAATACAAAGCCTTTGTAACATTGTTCGGATTTGGGTCAAAGAAAAATATGACCCAACCTGTAACTCTATCTACATATATTTTTTGCCAGCTAGTGTTGTGTGAAATGAAGAAAGGTATATGACTGAAAAGATTAGAGTAAGAAATCTACAAGTGAAATCTCTGACCCTAAAAACGCACTCACTTCCCAGGACTGCCTGCTGTCATCAATGAGCTACGAGTGGATTTCTATAAAGAGTAAGTAAAGATACCAAGAAGGTCCACTTTGGGAAGATTGTATGAAACATAGTTTAGAAAAAAAAAAAAAATTCTCCAGAAAGAATACAATCAATTTATCCTATAAGGACTTTTCTTAAGTAAGTGTTAAGTAAGTGTAGGCAACCTCAGTAATATAAAATATCAGCATACACCTGAAAACCTGTACTGAAAGCAGGTATGACTGTACTGTATGGTTTATTGACACGCACATGTAAGTTGCCCCATTTAGAAACCCACCCACCACCCTCAGAATCAAGTCATTGTAAATGTTTTAGCGCAACCTGGTGGTCATTCTGTTTTCTACAACAAGGTGATAAAAAGCATTCAAACACATCTATTTAAAAATATTTCAGTATAATAAAATCATCCCAGAGAAAACAGATTGTTCCCATGAAATTTACTGTTCTGTGTTACCTAATAATAAAATATAAAAATAAATTGATAAAAAACATAGTTTTTTAAACTTTGCTTTTAATTCAGCATTCATTTAGAAAGGAACTATATATATTGGGTGAAAAAGCATTCAAGACTGAAAATCCAGTCTTCAAAAATTCATTTTCTTTTCTCAGAGGATAAATTTAATCAAACTAATTCTTTAGATTATTTAAAATATTAATAACTTGGTCTTAGAGAAAGGAAAAGTTGGAATTTAAAAATAAGTAAATTATATTTACATAGAAAAACTCTTAGAAATCCACATATAAAAACTGAATGCTTATGATATGTTGTTTTACTAATTCCTAAAAATTTAATGTAGAATAATAAAAAAGTGTAAGATCATTTTATAATTTACTTGTCCGTTATCTCTAGCATACAAACACCACAGAATTCATTTAGGTTGTATATGAGCCTTATAAGTTTTTTTTTAAAAAAGAAAAAGTTGTCTACTTCCCATAAATCAAGACTTAGGAGACCCAGTTTGATGGAGATTGAAATCCTGCTGCCAACTCAGAGAAGATTTACTTTCCAGAGAGCATTCAGGGACTTATTTCTTCTAAAATTTTAGATGATAAATTATTGGGGTCAGAACTGTTAAGAAGTTTGAATATTCTTTCAAGATTTTCTTTCTAGACTTTGAAGAACAGTATCAAGCAAGTACATAAATAAAGCCCAGAGTTTCCACAGTGCATTTATCATCAATCCACTGCCTCTCACCTCTTGGGGAATATTTACATTTTCTTTAAAGATGTTATGATTGTACAGGATTAAATATCAGTCTTATTTCTAAATTAATGATTTAGTGTTAATCGTCAAGCCAGTTATTCTAATTTAGAGATGTATCTTTATGGAGAACTTCAGCTTCAAATGTGATTATTTTACTGAACTTAGATGGAATATCTACTTGGTTGTCTATAATGGATTAGCCCAACTTTAAAGAGCTTTACACAATGGAAAAAGCAAGTGCTTCTCTTACTTAATACTACAAAGAAATTATGCTTTCCCTTGGTGAAATTCACTTATTTTTGAGCTTATTTCTATGAACATGAGCTATTTCATACTTATAAAAGCTTCATTTATTAAAAATATAGATTCTCATGAATAAAATTATTAATGTTTTAAATGTCCATTTAGTAATAAAGTCACTTTACTGCGTCCCTGTAAAATTCATGAAACATCACATTATTTGTACAATATGTTGTCCTATGACAGAACTACCTGTTTAGTTAGATGAAGTGGAATTGTTCAATGTGCATCCAGATGGAAGTTAATGGCACATTTGTTTTTGCACATGTCTGCTGGGAAAAAACTTCAATGGAGACTTCTGGGACATCATATTTTATTAGTTGCTTTAAAGTAATACCCATTTCCTGTCTTAAAACTTGGTAGGTGGAGTGTGAAATTATTTTTAGTTAAGGTAAAGAAACTAGGCAAGAAGTCCTACAGCCAGGTGCTCCCCTCCAAGTCAAAAAAAAAAAAAAAAATCTTCAAGGATGAGAGGCCTCAGAATAACTTTGCTAAGTCGACTTGGCTTCATTCTGTCACTTTTTAAAATTCCTCTCTGAATTCCCCTTACTTAAGCCCCCACTTTCGTGTCCCAGTCTCACTGACACAGTGTTGTATGAAAATTTAACTCTGCTGTCTAAATGGGGTTTGGGGCAGACCATGAAGGCCCCCAAAAAACTTGATTCCTTCCACTTAAAACACCTCCAGTAAATGTCCCCCAAACACATCATGTGCCAGGTGCTTGAAAGACAAGTGGCAAAGTGGCAAGCTCACTGGGGGATGAACTCTGTTAAGGCGAATCAAGAAGAAGAAAAGACACAGGGGGTAAAGCATGCAGTGAAAATGTTGAAAATGGTTAGTCCCATTGGAGAACTAAAGCAGCTAAGCATCCTGGAAGCTGGAGAAAACAGCACCACATTTATTCTAAGACATAAAACCAAGTTTGTGAGTGATGTGGTTGAGAAAGAAATGATAATAAAGTTGAGAACTATCTGTAGTACATATTTTACTGGAGATTGATATAATTTGTATTTCAAAAACATTATGGGGGTGGCTATGTATAGGTAGTGGCAGAGCATATACAGGATATTACCCTATCTTCTCAATTTTCTTGTGAAACTGAAATTACTCTCTAGAAAGTCTCAAAAACTAAAAAAATTAAAAGTTCAGTCACGGCTAAAACCAAGGTGATTTATTCTTATAATAGCAATTAAAGCACAACTATTGCACATTTAGATGTTTCCACTACTGCAAGTTGCTACAGAAAAGATATACAGATAGGTACAGGTGTAGTTTCTGATGTTGAGGAATGATGTTCCCTAAGGAAGATACTTATTAAAAGGTTACAGTGGAATATGATATATACTACAGTAGAATTACGATCAATGTGTTATGAAGGAAAGATGAAGAGACTAATAAATTCTGACTGTGAGGCAGTGAGACGATCTTTACAGATCTGGTAATATTTGAAATGTGTCTTAAAGACATTGATGTTTACAATAAGTGGGAAAGAGCTCAGGTTATCTCATCAAGGAGGTCTGGAGCTGGGCAAAGGAAACACAGATAACAAGTGCAATACCTGAAATAGGAAAACATTGTAACTAATATGCTCGGAGAGCTATTTCCTCATAGAGCATCCACACAAGGTGATTAAAAATGAATACCCTGAGAATAAATTAATAAGAATTTGTGGAAGTAAAATTATATTTAGGAGAGAAAACATCAATAGAAGATACAAAAAGTTGAAGATTCTCGAAGAGTAGAACAAAAGGACAAGAAGATTTTTTAAAATTGGCCACAAAATATAAGAAAAATTAGGGAATGCAGGTGTTCAATACAAAAACAAGGTTCTGTATCTTCGCCCTTTCACACATAAATACCCAAAGAAGAATGAAATGGGTAAAACAGAGAAAAAGAGATACAGAAAGAAATTGACAGGATAGGCAGAAGTAAGCAAATTATCAAGGGAACAGTCAGTGCTGAAAAACAAAAGAGAGATTCCTTTAAAAATCTGAAGGAAACTAATAGACGTGGAAGATTGAACAACTGCCCCTGACGGATGCCAAATGTATGAAAGAGAAATTCAAAGATACAGTAAATTTAAAATTTCATGAAAAAAATAAAATCTGAAGAAGGATTAAAAATACACATTGTGTCTCAGGAAGAATCCATACAGAAAGACTGGCACCAAGATTGAGCAGGATGGACTTCATAATTTCAAAGATCAAGAAAGAATCATACAATCATCCAGGAAGAAAAGACAATTAATGCTTATAAGAGAAAACGTTTGGTTTGGCTCCAACATTTCACAGCAACAACCAACGACAGAATTCCATGAAATTAAGTTTATAAAATTCTTTCGGACAAAAAAAAAAAGACTCTTAATTTTTTTAAAAAAAATTTTGCGGGGCCGGGCGCGGTGGCTCAAGCCTGTAATCCCAGCACTTTGGGAGGCCGAGACGGGCGGATCATGAGGTCAGGAGATCGAGACCATCCTGGCTAACACCGTGAAACCCCGTCTCTACTAAAAATACAAAAAACTAGCCGGGCGAGGTGGCGGGCGCCTGTAGTCCCAGCTACTTGGGAGGCTGAGGCAGGAGAATGGCGTAAACCCGGGAGGCGGAGCTTGCAGTGAGCTGAGATCCGGCCACTGCACTCCAGCCCGGGCTACCGAGGAAGACTCCGTCTCAAAAAAAAAAAAAAAAAAAAAATTTGCTATGCTTTCTTTCAATCATAAAAATGCTACATATTCTCAAATATTCAAGATCAGAAGGAAACAGCATCATAAAGAAGTTTGACAAGACCCACTTTAACTTTATGATGAAATCATGCTAGTTAAAGATGAATGAGGCCGGGAGAGGTGGCTTACACCTGTAATCCCAACACTGTGGGAGGCCGAGGTGGGCGGATCATGAGAGGTCAGGAGTTTGAGACTAGCCTGGCCAAAAGGTAAAACACGGTCTCTACTAAAAATGCAAAAATTAGCCGGACATGGTGGCACATGCCTGTAATCCCAGCTCCTCTGGAGGCTGAAGCAGGACAATCGCTTGAACCTAGGAGGCATAGGCTTCAGTGAGCCAAGATTGCGCCACTGCACTCTAGCCTGGGCAAAAGAGCAAAAGTGAGACTCTGTCTAAAAAATAAATAAATATATATATAAAAATAAATAAAATAAAATAAAAAATTTAAATTTAAAAAGATGAATGAAAATAAGGATTTAAGGATTTTAGCAATAGAAAAACCCTACAAAGACTCTAGATTCTGATTCATTTTAAATGTAGGCCTACTGCAGGGCTCGTTTAATATTGTGGATTTAGCAACATAAATACAAAAAATATCAAGAAGTGTAGAGAGACAATGATGGAGGAAGTTTGAATATGACAATTCATTATCTTGAATAGCAGGAATATATATAATAGTAAGTGCAGTTAAACAATTTTGAAGTTTTTATGATCTTTCTTTGGCTTAGGTTCAGTATAAAGTCATAAAATATATGTTGTAAAAAAAGAAATTTGAGTATAGGTTAAAAAATTATTTTTTAACTTGTTACAATTCTTTTTTCTTTATTATGTTTATGTGAATTAAAAAATAATCATTTTTAATATAAGGAAAATCTGTATTTTATGTTTTCAAATTTTTGTTATTACTAGATTTTTCTACATTTTTAAAAATATAAAAACGGACCAGGCATGGTGGCTTATGCCTGTAATTCCAGCACTTTGGGAGGCCGAGGCAGGTGGATCACGTGAGGTCAGGGGTTCGAGACCATCCTGATCAACATGGTGAAACCTGATCTCTACTAAAAATACAAAGATTAGCTGCGTGTGGTGGCATACACCTGTAATTCCAGCTACTTGGGAGGCTGAGGCAGGAGAATGGCTTGAACTCAGGAGTTGGAGATTGCAGTAAGCCGAGATTTTGCCACTGCACTCCAGCCTGGCAACAGAGCAGGGCTGCGTCTTAAAACAAAGAAAAGAAAGAAAAAAAAATCTAAAAATATTCTTATTTAGCCTTCCTTCTTCCCCCTTCCATCCTTTCTTTTCTTCCTTCTTCCTTCCTTTCTTTCTTTCTCCCTTCCTTTCCTCTTTTCTTCCTTCTATGTGTAGATAGAGAAACAACTAGAATCATATCCACAAAAATATAATGATGCTTATATCTGTAAGTCTGTTAGGGAATTTTCTTTAATGATTTTTCAAATAGGGAATAGATTCACAGTTTAAAACTCAGAACTGTATGCTAACATGTCTGAGCTCCTTCTGATGTCACCATCTCCTGCCATTCCCTATAGGTAATGAATAGAGTATCTTAGTTTCTTTAACTGGATGGCCATAAATGGGCACTTTAGTTGTTTCTGATAATTTCTCATTTCAAAGGAAGATGTAATAAATAATCTGTACATGTATTTTGTAACTGAATAGATATTCCTCGAGGGTAACTCCCCAGATGTAGAGTTTCTAGGTAAATGTAGAAATACACCTATACATTTGATAGCTATTGCCACATTGCCCTTTTTAAGGTTGTTTATTTTGTCCTGGTAAAATCATGAAAGTTCTTATTTCCCCACAACACTGAAAACAGGATATATTTACTATTGAAAATTGTTGTCTCAGTGAAGTTTTAACTACCATTTTTCTTATCTGAGTAAAGTTGAGCATATGTTTAGGGCCTTTTGGAAATCTTGTTCTGTGAACTCTCTTTTCTCCTTTCACCAGTTTCCAGCTGGATTTGGGATAGTTCATTAACATTTTTATTGGTGCTTTTCTGTGTCACTTGCTTTTTAAAAATAAGGATGTATCATTTAACAAAATAATACTTATTCCAAAAAGCACAAACACCACAGATCAAGAGTTTGGCCCAATAAAAGATAGGGAAACTTCTTCTGAGATAGGAAAGGAAAAGTGAATATGATAAAGATATAATATATTTTTAAATGCACAAGAACAAATTCAGGCGAATGTCTGCTATTTTTTTCTAAAGTGAAAGAATCAATGACACTTGATGAAAGTAGTAGCCATGGAGATGTTCACATTTGGGAGAATACTAAGGGGGATAGTAAAAGAGATCAATTGAAAACAGGAAAAAATCTATTCATTACATTGTGGTCTGGAATTGATGTTGGAATCATTCATATTTCATAGTGCCAATAGGTAAGTTATATATTTTAAAATAGTAATAGTTTCAAGTAGAGCAGCAGCTGGAGTGGGAATGGAGGCAAGGAGGAGAGAAATAGGAGAGAAATCTGACTGATAAAAGCTTAGTTGTTAATGGAGCTGATAGGCCACCATAGGAGAAGGGACTGATGATGCTGTTGCACAAGGAATTGAAGTCAGGGCATGGAAAAAATTAAATAATTGAAATAAGAAGAAATACTAGACTTTTCAGTGGAGTAGCTAGAAATTCCAGACAATATCCAGTTCTTCCCTTTTTTTTGCAAACGTTAATATTATAACATGTCTTGCTCTTGTAATAATTTCGGTTGCCACATAAAATCACAAAATATAAGTCTCAGCTAATATTCCCGGACAGATGTCTTATACATAAATCTCCATAGAATTATATAAAATAATAAATAGCCTACAAAGGATGTCATCTTGTGATGCTAAATAAAATTAATCTCTTCCTTTAACATTGTATAAATATAGAGTTGACTTTATTTCTGAAATTCAGATGTTCCTTAAATGACTACAGGACCTTGAATTAAAACATACTGTAGAAATCTGTAGAGAGAAACTTATAAGACTTTAGTAATTTGACTAAAGTTGTCATTGATTCAACTGGTTTTGACCTTTTTTAACTTCTTGCATTTAAATTGGAAACAAATATTTTGCTATCTCCTGAAAGAACAAGTAGAGTTTATTTCCCACTGACTCCCATCAAAGAGAAACTTGACTTCCATGATTTAATGCTAGTTTAAGCAAAGAGAAAACCGCCAAAGCATATTTTATTTATAAAAATAACTTGGTTCATGTAAGAATGCATTTTATAAAACTGAAACTGACTGTGAGCTCAGATGAGAAACATTTGACTGTCTTAGGGGAAACCCATACACTTGCACACACACTGGAAAAAACAGATTAAAGTGTACTACCACATTTATATCCTTGATATGCATTTTCTCAGATAATTCACTTGACTCTAGCTATTGAACAATCGCTTCTTGTTTGTTAAAGTAAGTGTGATTCTTTACATTTTACTTGTGTTCCTTCAAGATGGATGCAAAATTATCATTTAAGATTACGCCATACTCTAAGATAGTATGGCATCAAAGTCAAGATTCAGCATCTAGGACAAAGATCTGGTAGATTATTAAAGAGTTGGTAACCTAATCAATATACATCCAGGTGAGAAAAAAATAGTGTAAGGTAAAAAAATGCATTTTAAAAAAAAAACAAAAAACAACAAACAAAACATGATGTCAAAGGAATCAGTGCTAAAACCTTCTACAGAGTGTTACCTTAAATACCTAAGTGTTCTTTGCTATTGTCTACAAGGATTCTCCACAATATAAGAGAAATAATGGGAAATTTATTTGCCGAGTCAATTCAGAGTAACTCAACGCAGATACTAGATGGCCCTTGAAAAAGTTTAGTTTTTTGAATTTCTGGTAATTTTGACAAAAATATTCACACTTTTAGCTTTAGATCTTTTCTGTATTCTTTGTTTCCACTGCCACCTTTAGCCTAAGTTGTCAATGCAATGAAAACAAATACATATAATTGAAAGCTCTTTTATAAAGGCATTTGCTACATGCCATGTTTTTAAACTACAATAATCCCTTTCACTCCTGTCTTATAAATTATAGCATACTTCAAAAGCACAGAAATATAATTCATGATGGACTAATCTGTGTTAATGACAAGTCAGAATTATTGATTACCCATAAAAATTCTCAGCGGACAGTGACCTAATACATCAGGAGACCCCTACATTAAGCTTGTGTTAACCAGCGGGGACAGGTTCTGCGGATGACCAGTTTCTCTTCCCAGCTTTCATACCATGGCCAGATTATTTCCTTTCCTGGTGCCACATTCTCTTCCCACTTCCAAACGTGTACATAAAAAACTAAAGATTACACAACCTGTAAAAATTCAATAAAATATTTTTATTCTTTGGTGGGATACCAGCTTCTATGGCTGTGATTTCCCTGCTATCTATGAAAGATATTACTGAATCTAACAAACTTCCCTTTTCTGAAAAATTAAATAAAAATGCACCAGAGTTTCCACTTTTACTGTGGAAAGGGTGAATAAGCATCAAGAAAGCAATGTTTTTCTAGAAGGAAAAACATGGGTTGTTTTACATAGAAAGTCCATTTCCAGGGAACTGGAAATACTAAGCTAGGGACAACTAGATCAGAAGAGAGCTCCCTTGGACTCAGTGTGTCACCCCGGATAGAGTTAATGAGTCACACTCCCCATAAATGTGGTTTGCATTTTATGGTGCCCTGTTAACTTGTTTTAAATACTGATTGATGGGTCCTCTGACAAACACACAGAAATGTGATCCAAACAGTAAGAACTTGTTCTGATTACCAAATTGTGGGACAATGGAACAATGACGTTTGTTATTTATTGTAGTGTTTTATTTCCTGGCACTCATTTCAGCCATGAGGTGATCTTTGCTCATACAAATTATGAGAACAATTCTTTCCCGTGGTTGTTTTAAGAGTGTGTTTATTTTTATATAATAACTTCAATGCTGTGAGTTCATCTAAGCTCACTATGTTGTGTAGTGTTGAGAGCATACATTACACATGGTTTTGTTTTTGTTTTCATCATGAAATAAAGAAAAGACATAAAACAATTTAGGTTGTTTTCTACACCAATTTTTCAAAGCACATGAGCTTGATATTTGCAGGGTGGATTATGAGCACAGCCTACAGTGTTTGGAAGAGCTGGTTCAAGTCCTGACTCTGTCACTTGCTATAACAGACCAGATACCAAACTTTTCTAACCCTCTACCCCATATACAATGGAAATAAGAATATATGTGGCATAGGATTTGTCTTAAGAAACCAATGCAAGTGGAAAACAAGTGATAAATACCTGACATGTGTTGCATTTCAATAACCTTTAATTATAATAATAATTTTTTATTTATGAGTAATGATATGAGATACATATTCTTGATTGAATCAGTATTTTTAAAGTTCCCATTTGCACACTAATGTAAATAGTTTCATTTAATCTTTTCATCTCAGGATCTGACAAAGCTGAACCCTCAAATGTTCTTCTAAAATATCTTCAACTTTTATTTTAAGTTCAGTGGTACATGTGCAGGTTTATTACATAGGAAAACTTTTGTTGTGGGTTTTTTTTGTACAGATTATTTCATCACTCAGGCATTAAGCCTAGTACCTGTTAGTTACTTTTCCTGATCCTCTCTGTTCTCTCTCCCTCCAATAGGCCCCAGTGTGTGTTGTTCCCCTCTATGTGTCCATGTGTTCTCATCATTTATCTCCCACTTATAAGTGAGAACATGTGGTATTTGATTTTCTGTTCCTGCATTAGTTTGCTAAGGATAATGGCCTCCAGCTCCATCCATTTCCCTGCAGAAGATATGATCTCATTCTTTTTATGGCTGCATAATATACCATGAGGTATATGTACCACATTTTACTTGTCCAGGCTATAACTGATGGACATTTAAGATGATTCCATGTCTTTGCTATTGTGAGTAGTGCTGCATGTGTCTATGTATCTTTATAATAGAATGACTTATATTCCTTTGGGTATATACCCACTAATGGGATTGCTGAGTCAAATGGTAATTCTGTCTTTAGGTCTCTGAGGAATCGCTACACTGTCTTCCACAAGAGTTGAACTAATTTACATTCCCACCAACAGTGTATAAGTGCTCCCTTTTTGCCACAACCTTGCCAGCATCTGTTGTTTTTTGCCTTTCATAATAGCCTTTCTTATTGGCATGAGATATCTCATTGTGGTTTTGATTTGCACTTCTCTAATGATCAGCGATGCTGAGCTTTTTGTCACATGATTGTTGGCCACATGTATGTCTTCTTTTGAAAAGTATCTTTTTATGTCCTTTGTCTACTTTTTTTTTTTTTTTTTTTTGAGATGGAGTCTCGCTGTGCTCCCAGGCTGGAGTGCAGTGGCGTGATCTCGGCTCACTGCAAGCTCCGCCTCCCGGGTTTGCGCCATTCTCCCACCTCAGCCTCCCAAGTAGCTGAGACTACAGGTGCCCGCCACCACGCCCGGCTAGTTTTTTGTATTTTTAGTAGAGACGGGGTTTCACCATGTTAGCCAGGATAGTCTCGATCTCCTGACCTTGTGATCCACCCGCCTCGGCCTCCCAAAGTGCTGGGATTACAGGCTTGAGCCACCGCGCCCGGCCTGTCTACTTTTTAAGGGTTTTTTTTTCTTGTAAATTTAAGTTCCTTGTAGATTCTGGATACTAGACCTTTGTCAGATGCATAGTTTGCAAACATTTTCTCCCATTCTGTAGGTTGTCTGTTTACTCTGTTGATAGTTTCTTTTGCTGTGCAGAAACTCTTTAGTTTAATTAGATTCCATTTGTCAATTTGTGCTTTTGTTGCTGTTGCTTTTGCCATCTTCATCATAAAACCTTTGCCAGTTCCTACGTCCTGAATGGTAGGTATATAGATTGCTTTCCAGAGTTTATATAGTTTTGGGTTTTACATTTAAGTCTTTAATCCATCTCAAGTCAATTTTTGTATATGGTAAAAGGAAAGTGTCCAGTTTTAATCTTCTGTATATGGCTAGCCAGTTATCCCAGCACCATTTATTGAAAAGAGAATCTTTTTCCCATTGTTGTTTTTTGTCAGGTTTGTTGAGGATCAGACCGTTGTAGCTGTGCAATCTTACTTATGGGTTCTCTATTCTGTCCCATTGATTATGTGTCTGTTTTTGTACCTGTACCATGCTGTTTTGGTTACTGTGGCCTTGTAGTATAGTTTGAAGTGGGGTAGCATGATGCTTACAAATGTGTTCTTTTTGCTTAGGATTGCTTTAGCTATTCAGGCTCTTTTTGGTTCCCTGTGAATTTTAGAATAGTTTTTTTTTTTTTTAATGTGAAGAGTGTCAATGGTAGTTTAATAAGGAATAGCATTGAATCTATAAATTGCTTTGAGCATTATAGTTAAATGCTTTGGGCATTTTAACGATATTGCTTCTTCTTGTCCAAGAGCGTGGACTGTTTTTCCATTTATTCGTGTCATCTCTGATTTCTTTGAGCAGTGATTTGTACTAAAACAACTAGAGAACCAAGAGCCAACAAATCCCAAAGCTAGCAGAAGACAAGAAATAATCAAAATCAGAGCTGAAATGAAGGAGATTGAGATGCAAAAAAAAATTCAAAAGATCAATGAATTCAGGAGCTGGATTTTTGAAGACATTAATAAAATAGACCACTAGCTAGACTACCACCACCACCACCAACAAAAAAGCCCAAGACTCAATGGATTTACAGCTGAATTCTACCAGATGAACAAAGAATAGCTGTTACCATTCCTACCGAAACTATGCCAAAAAAATTGAAAAGGTGGAACTTCTTTCTAACTCATTCTATGAGGCCAGCATCATCTTGATACCAAAACCTGACAGAGATACAACAAAAAAGAAAACTTCAAGCCAATATTTGACAAACATTGATGCAAAAATTCTCAACAAAATACTAGCAAACCAAATCCAGCAGCACATCGAAAAGCTTATCCACCATGTTCAAGTAGACTTTATCCCTGGGATGCAAGGTTGGTTCAACAAACACAAATCAATATACATGATTCATCACAGAAACAGAACTAAAAAGAAAAACCACGTGATTATCTCAATAGTTGCAGAAAAGGCTTTTGATCAAATTCTACATCCATTCATGTTGAAAACTCTTGAAAATCTAGGTATTGAAGAAACATACCTCAAAATAATGAGCCCCATATGTGATAAACCCACAGCTACCATCATACTAAATGAGTAAAAGATGGAAGCATTCCCACTGAGAATCACCACAAGACAAGTATGCCCTCTCTCACCACTCCTGTTCAACATAGTATTAGAAGTTCTGGCCAGGGCAATAAGGCAAGAGAAAGAAAGAAAGGGCCTCCAAATAGGAAGAGAGAAAGCCAAACTACTCCTGCTTGCAGACGTCATGATCCTGTATCTAGAAAATCCCATAGTCTCAGCCAAAAAGCTTCTCAGGATAATGAATAACTTTAGCAAGGTCTCAGGATACAAAATCAATGTGCAGAAATCACTAGCATTCCTATAACCAACAATAGCCAAGCAGAGAGCCAAACTCCCATTCACAATTGCCACAAAAAGAATAACATGCCTAGGAATACAGCTAACCAGAGAGGGGAAGGAGCTCTCTGCAAGGAGAACTACAAACGTTCTTTTAAGTGAAGTAGATATAGTTGATCCTTCCATGTTAAAACAGCAAGATTTAAAAAAAAATAGGATGCCAAGTTAAATTTAAATTTCTAATAAACAAGAAACAATTTTTGGTGCAAATATGTCCCATACTGCATGGGACATACTTGCACTAAAAAAGTATTCCTGTTTCATTTAAAATTCAAATGTGACTCAATGCCTTGTATTTTATCTGACAATCAAATTCCATGTCATTGTGAAGAAAGTAATCATGGATAGTTTAAGTAAAGAAGAATTTGTCTTTAGGGGATCATAGCAAAAAACAATTCATTTGTTGTCAATTATCAAAAGCTTTTAATTGTCACAAACATAATTAAAATTTGCAATCACTTTTGATTTGGGCAAAGAACAAAATGTAAACAGGTTTACAAACGAATGAATACAAATAAAATGGACCCTTAGAAGAATGAATCTTTTCACTTAAAACAGGAAATAAAAAAGCCTAATTTTGAATGTCTTTGAAGAACCTGCAGATCATTCCAGATGTAAAAGTTGTGCAAGAGATTGAAAGCACAGCCCTTTCTACTCATTTTAACAGGTATTCATTTCCTTTGAAGTGATACGTTTGAAGGTCTTCATATCAAGAAACATGTTTCAATTAGCTAGGAGCAATTATCATTCACTTATTCAGATCTAACATGGTGTTATGAGGACATCTTAGAACTAATATCTGGTATAAATCTAAAATTAAGATCAGTCCTATAGTTAGTTGTAAAAATACATTTTATATTTAATGTTTTAGAGGGAAAAAACAAAAATAGATATGAAAATTTCTCTGTACAACTATAAGAATTCTGAGTGGAAGCTTAACACATTTAAAATTATCATTGCAAAGACAGACGTTCAGCTAATAACTTTACACAGTTTTCCTCTTGCAAGAAAATATTAAAATGTATATCTCTTAAATGAAAATATTTATCTGTCACTTATGTACACAATTAGTAGCCTGGGACCTGGAGTTTAGGGTTACTACTTGTATCTCTTATGCCCATATAATTCTAATACCAGGAATAAAGTAAACAACTTTAAAAGAAACCTAGAAGTTTCTTTTTGCCCAACAAATGGAATATTCTGGATTGAGAACATTATCCCTACAATGAACCAAGCTTTTGTAAGTCAAAACTTTTTGCTTAATATTTCTGACTGGGCAGAAATACTAATGGCAGTGCCAAAGTTTAGCAAATAAATCTTTTATACCTTGTAACAGATCCCCATGAATGCAACCCATAGCCATAGACATAGACCTATAAATCACGTATTATTTCTTTCTAAAGGTAAAAATCATAGACATATAATTCCATGTTGGTGCCATGGGTATCACCTTCTGTTTAGTATATGTTCTCACAAAGTAATGGGCTTTCTTAGCCACTTTATCTCTTTCTTTACAACAAATTCCCATATGTGGGAAAAAAAAATGTTTCAAGCTTGATTCTTAAACTAACAGAAATTATTATTGCTCTATTTTCTAAGTAGTTTTTATCTTTGAAAAGATAGTGTCAGGTGGAAAATACATTTAAAACACACAACTACCACATTTGGAAGATGTTACTTGCAATTGAAACTTCTGAAGAAAAACTTTGCTTGTAGATTATTTAGACTTTCTGCTATTTGTATTTTGAAGCAATTCACAGAAAAAGTAGGCATACATCATAATGTTCTATTGAACTGCAAATTTTAACTACATTATCTAGAAAATGGCAACTGATCAAGTTTCAATAGAAGAAAAGAAGGCATAATGGTTTGAGTGACTGAAGAGATAAGTGAAAGCAAACTTTATTTTTTGTGTCTATAATTGGTGACTCTAATCCCCTTTTCTCACTACTAAGTAAAGATGTAAAAAGTAATCTTAATATAAATTAGAAACTGTGGCTTCATTGTAAAATTTACTTCTTTCCGTCTGTTAAATAAGCACAAGGATCTATATAATACTATAAGGGTTAATTGTTAATTTTATGTGTTACAATAATGAAATAATTAGAAGTAGGGACACAAAATAAATGTGAGTTGAATGGACAGCAATTGATGCTGTATAGTTAAGACATATAAAATCAGACAAAAGAGTAAAGATGTAGAAAACCAAACCAATCTAAAGGCTGTATTTGACCTTTGTAATAAGCTATTACAGAATTCACGAAAATGAGTTTTTATTACTTCATGAAAAATACCACTATTTTTGATTTTTTTCTAGATCTTAAACAATTATTAGACTATTGGATAACTGGGGCTTGTAAAATTGTTCTGCAAATGTTAATAACTGCATTAAACATATTTCAACAGGTGCATACACATTTCAGATTTGAACATATAACACAATGTATTATAAACAAGAAAAAAATAATCATTGAATTTTATTATGATTAGTGATATCCATTCCCGGTAAAAAGAATCTAAGCATTGGAGAAGTTCAAAGTAAATGCTTTAATGAAAGTTATGAATGGTATTTAACATGGGACCTATGCATACGCAATATTATATTTTTCATATCAATGAAAAATTCCATAAAAATAGCTATGTTAAATTTCATATGTAAACATTTAACAAATATATTTGTTTTTTTATTTTTATACAATGAATATTAATACATATTGCATTGGTTTATTTTAATGACGTTTATTTAAGTTCAAGTGTACAAAACATAATTCGTGGTCAAAAGTATCAAGCAATAAATTTTAAATATTGTACAGGGAATAATAGATGATAAAAAATTGTAAACCCCATGTAAAGACAGCCAGATAAGCTCACTGGAAATTTTTTAATTAAATAAGCTTAAAAAGATATTGGATTAAATGATAATATGTGGAATATAAGATTTCCAAATGTTAATTTAGTTAACTCTTTTGTAGTAGCTATACACACACATACCACTTTTATGTACTATCTCTAGAAGTAAAATCTTGAACTATATAAGATATATAAGATATATATGAGTAGAACAAGGAGGACATCTTGAGGTCATTTTAGAAATGTACATGATTTTATAGTCTGCACACAGTTTATGATTTTAAAAACAGATCCTTCAAGCTAAGTAAACACTTCTAATATAAAATGTATTTTTTCTTGATAAAAACAAAAAGGCAAAACAAAAGCTTTTAGATTCACTTGAAAGAATTCTCTTTCTCTGTCTCTCACACAAACAAACACATACACACATACACATACACATGTAAAGATTACAAAGAAGTTGTTTCTTACTGAATAAGAAATAAAATTTTAAAATAAGCATACGTCTGTACAAACTGTTCTGGCAAAACTATCTTAAATATTTTTCCACAGTAGTAAAATAGAACCCTTCCACAAATATTGGTTCGAAGCATTTAATTAATCCACTGTATACTATTTTCACTTCCTACTTCTAGAAAAATAGAAATAACAGCTAACAGGAGTTTTGGAGTTTCCCCATTTATGTCTTTTCCTATGAACCTTGATTTAAAGCTGGACTTGCAGGACCATTGACAGAATGTTCTGGCCCCTCAGTGCCACTTGTGGGTTCAGAACCTGCAGCCTGTTCCTTTGCTTCAGGGAGCTTTTCTGTGGCACCAAGTGGATTAACACAATTAGCATCCTGCTTTACTTTGTCCACTTCATTATCAAATTCAATTTTATCTTCTTGATGGTTGTTTTTCTTTACTTGTCCATTCTGAGCAGGGTAGGTGCTGGCAATGATGTCATATAGGAATTGGTACTGCTCCTAGTAAAGGAATTAAGCAGGAAATTACACGAAGAAAGTTGATGCCATTATTTTTATGCCAGATGAAGATTAGCAAGAACTAATGATTTATTTGTGGAAGTATTGAATGACAGAAAAGTACTTTGATAGGTTCTCATAAAGATATCTAAATAATTTAGTTTCTTTATGGTCCTAAAGGGTTGACTGCAGGGTACTTTTTGAACTTTACCTTGGAGCAACCCCAAACCGGTGTTCACTCCTCTCATGGGCCATTTCCATGCCTTTGCTCATGACGCCATGTTTTGTACCTATCCTCCTGTCTAATGCCTACAAATCATTTAAGAATCAGAGCAGGAATCACCTGCTTCGAGAAGCACTCCTTGATTCCTAAAGTTTAAATTAAATGCCCTCATTTGTGTTCTTCTTATAATTTCTCTATCATTTTACATACTACATTGATTAGTAAATACCACACTTTCCCTCAAACTCACCAATTAGTCTCTTTATAGCAAGAGCATATAGCAAGCATTTGATACATTTTTAAGTATCAAGATTTGAAATCTCAATATCATACATGATTAAAAGCTTTATATAGTTTAGTGAGTAATTAAGTTTACATTGTGAATAAGGATTAATTCCCAGATGACCATCTACAGTTACTATCACCTAGAGGGTGTACACGATAGATCGATTACAAGAAAATAAAACTTATTTTCCTCCCTGTATCCACATTTCTTTGCAATGTGAATTTGCAGGCCCACTCAAGAAGTGGGGTCTGTTTCCCTACCCCTTGAATCTGGGCAGGCTTTATGACTTATCTGACTAATAATATACAGAAGACATCTGTGTCACTTTCAAGCCTGGGCCTCAAGTGGTCTCACACAAGTCTTCTTTCCCTTGTGGAACTTGCTGCTTTAATGTGAATAAGCCTGGGCTAGTCTTCTGGATGAGGAGGGACATGTGGCCCACTCACTGTTGTTGCCGTAGCTAAATGGCAGCCACATGCCAACCTACTGGCAGTGTAGGTCACTTTAGACCAGCCAAACTATAGGGCACACATCAGCTGAAGGCAGACACATGAGTCAGCCTGGTCTCTATTGGCTGAGCTTGAGGGCATCAGCAGAACATTCCAGCATATCATTAGACTACTGAACCATAATAAATGTTACTTGTTTAGGCCCCCAAATTTGGGGGTGGTTTATTACACAACACAAATAGATACAGGAGTGAAGGCAAGAAAATTAAGAAATTCATGAGCATTTAGGGAAAGACTCTTCATGAACTGTCACAACAAAGGGCTAGGAACTTTAGGCTCTTATTTAGACTGATAATAATTTAATGTGAATTATCATGTAAAAGTAGAAAAGATAAAAGAATAGGAAAGAAAATATAGGAAAGGAGAGAAAAGGAAAGGGAGAAAAGAACAAAAGAGAGGAAAGGAGAGGAGAAAAAAAAAGGAAACCATCAAAAAGAAAAAAAAAAGTCTTCCAAGCATGTTAAAAGCAACGGTGAAGTATACTTACAAATGTGGAAACCATGCCAGGCCTAGCTTTGCGTAGAGCTTTTACCACTTGAAAAATATCCACTACCTCTTCTGTTTCCGCACTTTCTAAGAGATTTAACAAAGCACAAAATATTCCTGTTTGCTGAGATCCATCCCTATAAAAGAAAGAAAAGATAGAAAATAATCCTATTTGTTACCAAAAAGGGTGATATTAGAATAAAAACAGGAAGAGAGAGAATATATTTTTTACTTCATGTTTATCATAATTATCTTATTCCAACCTCTTTCAAGAACCAAATTATTTATGCTAAATGCATTTTTAGGCAAACTTTTTCAATTTAAGAGTATGATAATCCTGGAATTGAAAACTTAATTGTCTTAGGCTTTAAAAATATATTTCCTTTTATTTAGTATTTTATGGATTTTAATGCATTTTTATTTACATCTGAGGTTGTTGAAACCAATATCAGAATGCCAGTATGATAGATAAGGAAACCAAGATTTTGAGAAGAGAAAGGTATAGCTTGAAGCTGATGTAACCAGAACTATTAGACCTAATATTCTGTAAATTACTAGAATACATGCTTCTTCACTCTTCTGCCTCTCTACCACGTTCACAAATGTTTTCACTTCTGCATCAGTAGAAAAGTAATACCCAGTAGAATTATTCATTAAAAAGAGGGCAATTAAATAGTTTACCAAACAATGAAAAGTATAAAGCATTATCATGAAGATTTGGTTTAAACAATATGTTACCAGCAGGGTGCTTTAGTTATTGTATATAAATCATATTCTAAGAAACATATATAGTTTTACAGTGTAAACTTCCCTTCCTCAGCTTTCTTTCCACATAAATGCTGAATATTTGTATATTTCTAAAGGTTTGATTCTAGTATATGCAATTCCAATAATAACAATTACACTTTTTCAGAAATTCTAAAAGCTTTTCACTAGATTAACATTTCTCATTTTACTTTACTGTTTTTCATTTCTCATTTACTTCAATATTCTTTTTTGTGTAAACTTTTATATTATATATCTTTCTTTCAATTATATTGCTTAAGATGAATATGTAAGCATCTATCACAGATGAAGGAACTAATAAAATCCAGTAATATTGTTGATATTATCACAATCTTTGCCCTTTGGTTCAGTTTAGAAAATTAAATAATGAGTTTCAAATCAAAATTGCTAACCTTTGGGATTTCAGTTAATATTTAACTTAAAATATGTTTAATAAACTTCATGTTCATTAAATATATTAGGTGTTTTTGTGACACCTAATAGAGTAGATCAATGTATATGAGAATATGTGTAATGTGATACCCATCTACCTATCTGTTCACACACCTTTCCATTCATTAATTCATTCACACAGATGACATTCCTGGCTCAATGTTAGCTACTAAGGAATCAAAGATGACATGACTCCAAGTATTAAAAAACACAACTTAAAATTACTGCACTATAATATAACCACTTCTATTATATTTCTATAATAGTTATGCTGTGGAAACAACCAAGAGAGTGACTGACTCCATAAGAAGTTTTTACTGTGGTTATGTGTTTCATATATGAGGATAAATAGATAAGACAACATGTGAACCGGGAAGTCAAGCATTATGATTTTTGGAGCACATTCTACCAAATCCCACCCACCTGCAGTGAATGAGGAGAGGTGTACTCTTGTGGTGCTTGTTCCTTTCGGAGGAATTCTTCTGGGGAAGTTTTTCTTTGAGGACCTGAATCAGAGAGACTAATTCCTTGGGTTCTGCAGGAAGCTGCTCCACACTCCAGTTTGTATATTGGTACTGGTACACAGTTCGAGAGTCTTTCCTCTAAAATCAGAATTGAAGAGAGCATTAACTGGAGTGAAGGTCAGCTTATTTTCTAATTTGATAGTCATATTTTCTTCACAATTACTTTTATTCAAATAATTTTAAAATGTTATTCTGAAACATTATGTATATGTTGGCCTTGCCTGCATAGAGTAATTTACATTCATTTTGCTACCAGATCCATTATACGAAAGAAACATACTCCCAAAATTGTTTCCATACCTTGGAATGTCTCAGTTCAAAGACACGAAGGGTGTAAGTTGAAGATTTGTTTGTGTCTTTCATGTCAACTTCGACATCTCCATATGTTTGCTTTCCTTCTCCCCAGTACTGAGCACAGATTTCCTGGATAAAAGAAGACAATTCAACAGTTTCTGTTTGCTATTTAAAGTATGCAAAGGATCAGTCTCCTTCTTTCTCCCTTTCTCTCTCTTTCTCTGTCTGTGCCTCTTTTCTATTAAATGAAAATTATTGTTTGCTAAAATTGAAACCTGCTTATAAAAATCCAGAATCTAGTTTAAGCATTGGGGACTCATTTAATAAATATGTGGTATTTCCTTGTGTAAGAAAAGGGAAGCTGAGCACAATCGAGGTGGCTGTGACACCCCCAGAACAGCTGTCCCCCGGAACAGCTGTCTTCCTTAGTGTAGGTCTTTGAGGTTTGCTCCTCTTTTCCACATGCTTATCATCACCTCTTCAATATTTATGGCTGGCATGAGTCAATGTTATTCACGACCCTTTCAATAACTCAGGTCCCACTGTCCCTTCAGTGGTTCTTGAGGAAGAAGGGTGCATCTTTTGGAGCTTTGTCTCTGTCATCTTGTTGACCAACACCATGAGCAGCTTTATATATTTTGTCTGCATATCTAAGGAAAGGGCCAGATTGAAGAGTAGATGAATCACAAGTGTTTCTTCTCGCTACCAACTGTTGTCTACCAACTACGACCCCTCAATTTCTGACAAATACAGGCAGTCCTGCCTGTACTTCCATCTTGTTTCCCAGTTTTCATAATTTATATGAAGGAAAAGATTGTGGGAATTCCACGCTAGAAATCTGGACATACGTTCCTTTAAAACAGAAAACATAAAAAGCAACTTTCCATGTACAGGGGAAGGGGACCAGGTGAGGGTGAGAAAGAGTGGGATTTGGGGGAGAGAGAGGGACATAATAAATCTTAAATCTTTTGCATACTTATAAGGTTATTCACTGAATAAGCTTGAACATATGTCAGATAATGTGGTCGGTGCTAAAGCTAAGTGAGATCTACCACCAGGGAAATTTTAATAATAACTGAAGATATTAAGGAAAGGATAAAATATCTGTCACAAGCATTAAGTAAAAGATCAAATTATATCTTAGATTCACCTTCAACTATAGACTTTTATGGCAATACATATTACATGGGAATAAAGAAAGGAGGATACAGATATATTTTTCAGGACTTTGGTCTTGTTAAAAGCATAGGGTCAAAATTGGAAGAGAGCACACATTTAGTTACATGGAATATCAATAAGTTTAGACTCAGTGATGACAATGCAAATGGTGTGTTCAGGCTTGGGCACAAAACCTGCTTGTCCAGAGTGGAGAGGATGGAAAACATAAAAAAGGGAGGAAGATGAAAGACACATGACGGGGTGATTGTCGAGGGCGCTGGATATCACAAAAACAGCTTGGTTTTTATCTTGAGAAAATGAGGAAAACAGAGTGAAAATGTAGCTGTTATTTGCTGTGACACTGGCATTGCTACGTCCTGGCTAATCTGTGAGTAGCATGCAAGACTGGAGGGGGCAAACACGAGAGACTGACAGAATCCAGACATAGCTGATGGAGGCCAACACCAGGGTGAAAGGGGTAAGATTGAGCAGACAGAATTGTGTGATGGAGGGCTAAAAAAGATGTGGGTATGGTGATCAAGCAAGCAATCCAAGACTGGAGAATGAAGTTTTATGACAGAGAGGTTTAAAAAAAAAATCCTCAAAAGTACAAACCTGGTCTCCGTGTTTCAGTTCTGTCAGCATAACAATAACTTTGACTTTTCTTTGGAAAATCATCTGCCAAAAGTCACCAATGGTCTCCTTCAGTGGTCCCTGAGCAGCAATCATCACTTCAGGTTTCCAGTAGCTCTTTTTAGACAAAAAAGGGTGGAACTTTGTTACTACAGAAGAGAGCTCAGTAGATTCTTAAAATAACCATTTTGAAATAGAGTTACTTAGTTTGATATCAGTGCTGTCACATACAAATAGTAAGATTCCTATGTCCAAGAAACAATGTAATAGCTATGTGTAAAATAATTATGCAGATAATAATTCTTAGCTAATAATGTAAAATCAAGATTACAACATATCTTGGGAAACAAGTTTTCCTTTTCACAAAAGACACACCTTTTTGTTTCTCTATAAAGGTTAGTGTGATTATAACAAGAAAATACTTAAGCATTTCAAATTACCTTCATCATGTCTATACTAATTTTAATTAGTGTCTTTATATTTTTATTGTATTTCTTAATTAAACTAATATTCTATGAATGTGTGCTTTAGGAAACTTTGGAAAATAAGTAAATCCAACTTAATGTATAAATAATAAATATTTAATAAATGACTAAAGTTTCATTGTTTGAATTCTCAGTTAATTAAAAAGGTGGGGGATGTGACACAGACTCACCTAATAATTCAGTTAATCTGAATGAAAAGTTTCTAACCATACAAATATGCAAATTTGGCTTTGCCTACAATTTGGGTATCTGAGCATGTATAAACATTTTCAAATACTTGTATTTGCTCAAATTTTACTATTTTTAAAATTGATGTGATTATAGCTATATTTGTCATAAAATATAACCAATAGCATTAACTTATTTTGTATCAGGTTATTAGGTTATAGCATTTTTAAATCTTTCATTAAGTTAAAATGTAGCATTGAAATTGAAGCTCTCATGTCAATCTATATGTAGTTATGACCAAGCTCATTATTCTTTTATAAAATCACTTAATGAATGGCCCTAATAACATAGATATGACTTTAAAATGGCTGGATCTTGGGTTTTGCAATTTAAGTACCTACCATTATAAAAGATGCATTGATGTATTTGCTTGGTTCCTCTGAATCACTGTCATCATCAGAGGATTCATCTGAATCATGGTCACTCTCTTTACTCATTTCCAGCTCATGTTTAAGTGGCACTCTGTTATAGTCATCTATGTAAAATAAATCAGTAGTAAGCCTTCCTTTAAAAAATTAAACTTCTTCTTCATTGTCATGTGGAAATTTGAAAGTATTTAAAAAGGGACACATTGCATTATGAAAACTTATTGATCTGCATGAAATAAGATCCTATATAAAATTCAGTACTTGTTGATAAACAAATTATACAACAAAAGCCTAAGGAAAAGGATTCCAGGAAAAAACATGGAACATAATTACATGTCAAACAACAAATACATATCGTAACATTATATGATTATTTAATTTTTGATACATACACTTTAGTTTCCCATAGACTATTATAATTCTGCTTGATATAAGTTTACAAAATACGTAGCTTAGATTTTTTCCCTCAATTACATTCCAGTAAATTAAATTAACAATCTTATATAGGTAGCTTTGATTAATTATTTTTTAGCCCAGAAAATTATTTGATCCATAATTTCTCACTTTTTCTTAATTGCTATAATTTACAATAACTTGGTCAAATGATTTGATTAACCATATCACCATCAATTCCATATTTTAAACTACATTCATAAGGACTCCTGTGGAAATCAACTAGGTCAGCCATGCACTGATCTGATTTATTTGGTCGTCTAATTTATCAACTTGTGTTATATTTTATCCATGTTAATTTTAGTTTATGCAGCTGAATAAAATTACCATATGTGATGTTAATATGCTTAAAGAGTAGAATTCAAGTCTTGAAACTGTGCATATTGTGATCTGTTAAATTTGATGATTTAGAGTTTATAGAGTATATCCCCCTACTTTAAACCTCCCAGATATAAGGGATAAAAAGGAAACATAATGAGAACAAATGGATGTAATTTTTACTATTTGTCAATTACTCTGGAGTAAATAACTGAAATAAACTAAAAATGAAAGAAAATGGGTAAAAGAGACTTGCTCTGTTTTCTCCCAGCTTTAAATATTTCACTTTTACGACAACTCATTTCTGAAATAATTGGTAAAAAGAAAACACTGAATACAGTCTACCCTCCAAAGCCCATTGTAAATGTTCAGGATTATAAGTCTTTGCAATAACTAGTATTTCAATACCTATTAACTTCTTCCCTATTAACAACCAAATGTTGAAATCTTGCTTCAAGATCATTTGTATGAGTGTGTGTCCCACATTAAACAAATCCAAAAGAGCTTAACTTTATCTGATATGAAAAAAATAAAATAAACTACATACATGGGATGACATTAGAATTCCTGTTTTTATTTTTATTTTCTTCCTGATTTCCAATGTGCTGTGTCCTCCAGCTCCTATATGAAGGAAGTCTCTGAAGAAAAACAATGAAAAACTCATTTAAAATGTAAATATTGGCTTATTGCATAATAAGATGCTCCCTAAAGAAAAGCATTTCATTATTTTTTGTGAAATTTGCATATGCTCCCTATAGGCCATAATTTTTCAGTTTGCCTCTGATTATTTTTTTCTTTAAATTGCTTAGGCATTTAGTCCTTTTGACAGGATGAGTATGAGCTAAAGATATATAATATGTAACAGACTATGTCTCCTTCTTCAGAGCTGCTTGATAGAAAAATAATAGTTTGTTCTTACATAAGTTGAAAGCACTAGACTGATGTTGAGCTATATTGCAAAAGCAATGGTAAGTTATTTTAAGTTATCAGAAATAAACTTTGGAGACACCACATTCATAGGAGACTTGGCACATGTTTTGAAAGTTGATTCTTAATTTGTTTACACCTTCTAGATTGATTTCCTCTCACCCACAGTTACTAATTAGTCAGAAGAGATCTATCATTTCTACAGATGAGGCTCACAAATCCTTTTAGTTTTCCTTCCTCCTACTTAATCTAGTCTACCCTCATTTGTCACTTGTAAAACATCAACAATTTCTTAACTGGCCTCTTTGTCTTCAATCTTGCTTGCTCTAATCCTTCTAAAACACAAAACAGAAGATGCTTTTCTGAAGATGAACTTTCCACCACTATAAGAAAACAAAAAAACCTCCTCAAAATAGTGTAAGAAGTCTTTAGTGATATGCCCCTGACTATTTCTCCAGCCTTACACCCTTCTAGGTCCCTCCATACTTCTACCAAACCAGCTTCCTCAATTCTTGGAAAGGCCAAGCTTTTCTTTAACTCTTGGCAGATAAACATGTTTGTTGTTGTTGTTGTTTGTTTGTTTTTGTTTTTTTCTTACTTGAACTACCTTTTCCCCTTTTGGTTGCTCTAATAACTTTTCTTACCCTATAGGCATCAGTTTAAATGCCAGTTTATTCTGGAAGACCTCCCTGCCTCCAGTCTTTCCTCTCCACTAGTCCTTAAATAAGTAGCTGTCAAGTGAACAATATTTAATGATAATATTTAATGTTACAAATAACTTAAACTGAGAAAGCTCCTCATGTACAATTCAGTAAGATTTTATATACACACACATGCATGTATATATGTGTGTGTATATAGATATATATTTTTTCAGCATGGTACCCTCGTTCAAATTAATCATGGCACTCTGTTTCAAACCTCATTCATAGCTATGTAATTGAGTGAAAGCAAACATCATCATTGAATTTTAGGCCACTTAAACACCACCATGAGCTGCATGAAGGACCACATGTTTTGGAAATTATTATAACACCTTGTGCTCTTGTGACTGTAGTCACCGAGGCAGCCTGTGCCCTGTAGCAATACTCAGGATTATAGGTGGAATTAATGGTTCACCTTCATCTAAGACACAAAGGATCTGTCACTCTTAAATCTCTGCCTGCTTCACATGCCATCACAAGTCTAAGCTTCCCAGTGCATCCACATTCCCCAGACTTTTATTCCTGAATGGTTATTTGTATCCTCAGATACAACCCAGTCTCTTACACCTTACCCAACAGTGCCTTCCTCCCCTGCCCTCTGATGCTCATAGTCTGTCATCTGTGAACTCCCATTTATCCTAATCATTTTCTTCCAACAGTCACTTCACCTTTTTTTTTCTTTCCACCAATTGAACTTTCCATCACTGAAAGTGATGGAAAATTGAAACATGGATGTCAGCTAAGAACACCACCAATAACTCGGCAGCCCTTTTAAGAAAAAGTTGACTTTCCCCCTCATACTCCTTTTACCTCACAGCTTTAAGAAAAGATACGTGTTCTCCTTACTCTCTGATTCTACTTGCAAACCATTTCTACTTATTCTCTTTCAAATAAACCAACCACTCTGATATTCCTGCCATCATACTATGCTAGCTTCTATCCACTGCCCTTCACTGGGAAGTGTCAGGTATTGATTTCTAAATCACTCCACCTCATTTAGTTTTAGGCTTGGCTAAGTATGTGCTCTTCTTTCCAAAGTCTGTCATCATTTTTGGTTAATTCAACATTGACAAGAATGATCTATCCAACACTCTAGTCTCTTCATTTCTTAGCTTCTTCACCTCCCATGACTTTCCCTCCACTTCCCAGTCATCCACTTTCATCATTCCACCTTTGTAGGTTTCATTCCAAATATCACATCACCTCTAAAATCACAACTTCAATTATCCCTGTTGTTGAAAATTACCCCTATTATTCCTGGTCATTTATTCTAGTATGTTCAACCTAGTAATCTGTAATTCTATCAAAATGTCCAACTTATTATCCTTACTGCTTTCTCTCACCTCCCTGGTGTGGCCAATTTGCTTTTTACTTTCCACCTCAGTCATCATTCATTTGTAAACACCCTCAACTTGTTTGCCTCACTACTTTCAAATAGACACTTTTCGAAATCTAGATAGGTTTAACTCAACCATCTGCACACACAGCCTCGACCCTCAAAGAGCTAAATGCTGCTATAGAAAACAATACAACCAACTGACTAATTCTTCTTTAAACTCATAACGATAAATTTAGATGATCAAATGATAACTTCTGGCAATCTGCCTAGGGAGATTGCTTTTCTACTTTGAGATAACTAGTTCATACCCTTCCTCAAGCATTAAGCTCTTCTTTGCTCTACTCGCTCCTGTATCTCTCAACTCTCAACTGATGATCTAGCCTCATATTTTCTTGAAAAAGCAATAGATCATCAGGCAAGAGCTGCCTCAATTTCCCAATACCAAATTGACCAACCGACTTGCATCTCTACCCTCATCTTCTGTCTTACTGTCTGCTTAAATGGAATAATTTCACTGCTTCTATCTGTGATCTGGATCACATCCTCTCATCCGTCTTCCCATGACCACTTGCAGATCATTTTGATTCCTGTGCCTAGAATTGTACTTGGCACACACAGCAGAAATTCAAGCACATTTGTTTAGTGAAAAATAGTCTGTCTTTTCTATAGTAAATAAACATTCATAAGAATGTTTAACTTAAATGTATAACTGTCTCTAAACAGCATATGTGTTTACATGGATTAGTAGGGCAGGTATAAAGGTATATTGAATATGGTTAATTTGTCAGCTAGAAAAGCAAGAAAACAACAATAAAACACTACTCTGCTTGAGACTACCCTGTGCCTGCTAGTTCTTCCATTGTAAGTACAGGTCTTCTGGGGTATTGAGTCACTTGGTGATTACTGCATGCTCCACCTCCAGCCCCATCTTAACCTACACTTTGATCCTAAACATTAAATGGTTCTGCATCTGACTAAAAGCATACTCCTGGTCTTTAGAAATTCTGAATTTACCAGTTTGGTACATTACAGAATGACTCACTAAACTGGAAATCATAGGTAGAACAAAAAAAACACAAAACACTTTTTTGACAACGGAGCAATTTGAGGACAGATATGCCAAATTTCTGAAATTATAGTGAACTACATGCTAGGTTAGCTGTCAGAAAAATTGCCTAATAAATAGGTTAGGACACATGTACTTATCTTTTACTGTCTGTCTGGCAGCTCCAGCCAGTTCAACTTCCTAAGCAGTCATAAACTCTTCTAATGATTTCCTTTACAAACAAAAACCAGATACGGTTTTTAAAGGTGATATGCTATATTGCCTTTGGCAGATGAGTTTTGTGGCTACATACTGTTATCTTGACACTTTATTTTATACCAGCTTAATGAGGAATGACTGAAAGTGTTAGTAATAAAGTCAGATTTCTGGGTCTAAAGAAATCTATATAATTGTTGTGTGGGTTCAGGCATTTCTCTTAACTCGCTGTGTCCTAGTTTTCTCATCTGTGCTCCACTGGTTCTGGTGAGGACCAAACACAAGCGCTATGTCAAGTGCATAGCAAACACCTAGAAAGTAGATGACACTCAGTAAAAGTTGCCTGTAATTATTATTATTGCTGTCACTATCATTACCTGGAATTCAGCCTCTAGTGGAGATGGCTCACTGGGTGGATCCCTTTTCTTCATGTTATGTAGATATGGATGTAATTCAGACAAATTCACTTCTGTTTCTCCAAACTGATTGTATTCAACCAAAGCTTGATGGATCAAGATGTACTGGGCCTACAATTTCAGGAAAAAACACAGATAATTAACTAATAATTTAGAGTCCTGCAAGTCATATTTAATTAAAATACACATTCCCCATAATTTTGCTCATATTGGAACAATATATGGCAAAGCAAACTGATAGCTATAATATTTATGTGATATCTATAATATTCTGGAAGTTCACTCTCAGAGTTTTCTGGAATATGAGCAAATTCTATTTTCAGATTATTTTTTCAGAAAAATTACTTTACAAATAGATTATCCATGTACTCTGTATTGCACAACTTTTATTCCTAAAAACTAAAGAACATTGTATGTTACTTCATTTAGTAATTATTGGGACAATAAGCCAAATTACTGAATGTAAAACCATAATAAATATCACAGTATATTCAAGAGGTAAAAAAGCAAGTTGTTATTCCTTAGAAAACCTTTTAAAATAGTTTTTAGAACTTTCAAAATAAGAAAATTATTTTTTAATAAGAAAATTTTTTTTATCCAATATGCCAAACCCAGATTTAACCACTCTTAACTGCTTATTTTGTTTGAATCCAGTATTTTCAAAGAAATAGTATACTTCTGATAATCCTCTTTAACTACCACCTTTAGTTCCCTGAGTTTGGCAGTATCTTTCCACTGTACTTTATTTTCCACTGTAAATCATTTCTTTTTATCAGGTTAACAATTTGTTTTTATATTTCTACTCTGCTATCTATGCATCTATAATCATAAGCACTGTACATTTTTGTGCTTTAAAAAAATCACATGAATTATATCTTGAATGTTTCGTGTGCCAACTTTACTCACTCATTGTTTTCATCTGAGCATCTCTCCAGACAGACAGACACAAACCTAGATTATTGCTTTCTACCACAACATAGCATTTGTCGTACAGAGAGTCCACATGTCCAAATTTTGTTTTCCTATTCCCCTATTGATACATATCTATGGTGTTTCCATTCTTTCATTGGTACATATTTCGGTTTGTTTTTTTTTTTTTTTTTTTTTTTTTTTGCTATTCTTGCAAATGTTTCTAGTTGATGCTTCTCTTGCTTATGTGCACATATATGATTTTTGCGGGGTCAAATACAGACATTTTCAGTAATAACCATCACTTACAACCACCAAATGCATAGTATGTGCCAGAGACTTGTTTAAGTGTTTTACTTGTATTACTTTTGGGGTTATGAGTCTGTGAGGTATTATCATTGCCTCCATTTTACAGATGACTTAACTGAGGTGCAGTCAGACTAAAAATACTTAATAAATAATACCACTCACCCTTGTATTAATAATTAAAAGCAAGATTTGGAACCTGAAAGTGTAGTTTCTAAAACCAGGCTGTTGACTACTATACTATTCTGTCTGTTCAGTTTAATTTTATGAGATGATGCCAAATCTGTTTTCAGCGTTTTTAGTTTTCTTGCCAATCTGATATATGTTAATGGCAGTTCATTATTTTAAAAAGTGTATGTTTTGTGGTCATCTTTCTTCCACAGTACTTTTAGGCACTAATGAAAAATGCTTCTAAGTATTTCTGGTGATTACCACATGTTTTAGTTTTCAGGAAATCATCTACTCTTTGAAGTTGCGAAGAATTTCGATTTTTTAAAATATCATTAGTATCACTTGGAAAAGATTTAAGTCCAAAAAACCAAAGTGAGAATAATCACTAAAGGTTAGAACATACCTCTACTTGAACCATCAGGCATCTCTGTCGCCTTAGCTTGACAACATAACCATAAACATCTACTTTGTTCTCAGCTTCCAGGCCTTCTAGCATGGCATCAATTCCGATATAGGTGCCTGTGCGCCCGACACCAGCACTGGCAAACCAAGCAAAAAAAAGGTAAAGGCATGATCACGGTAAAGCTGCAGGTGTGAAACAGATATAAGAATCTAAGTTTCTCCCATAGGTTGTTTCCCAAAATAGCAATTGCCAAAGGGAAAGAGGTCTCTAACAGCCCTAGGCAGGTGGATTCTGTTGGAGTTGTTGTTGTTGTTGTTGTTGTTGTTGTTTTTCCTACCTGCAGTGCACCACAATGGGACCACTGAAGAAATTGCTGAAGGCATTCACTCTCCTTCTCAGTTTGAGGAGCAAGTGAGGATCCTCAGGCACCCCGTGGTCTGGCCAACTGGTAAACTGAATGTGAGTCACCTCTCTTCCAGTTGCTTTTTCTTTTTTCTAGTCAAGAGATAATATCTTCTTTGAAATGATTTTTTAAAGCAGACTATGAAACATAAATAAGTGGAAGGGAGTACCAATACAGAGTCTCCTCGTGCAAACATAAACCCCTCAAAAGAGTTCATAATTTCCTCAGGTGTCTTATACATCTTCTCAGCCATGACTGCATTTTCCTTTTTAATCAATAACTAGTAGCTAAGATATCGTGCAGGACTTGCATGCACTACCCTGTAAGCAATATCTTACCAGTAATGTAAGTAAGGTAAAGAAAGTATAACCAAAATTTCTAGGAACTTGCGTGCTGTCAAGCCAAAATAAATAAATAAATAAATAAACACACCATAAAAGGGGGGTGCGTGGCTGAAAGCTTTTTGGATGTGTGTTTACAATGATATGGTAAAGGTCATTCTCACAGCTGTTTAAAATACTTCTACTTGATAGGCCAGCAAGCAGGACTCATTCTTATGTGAGCAAAGTCTGATTATTTGATGAACATTATATTCCTTAGACCTTCACATGGTAGCACTGTCAACTCAGAATGTAGAGAGAGGACTGAGGAAAGTCAGCCCCAGGTTACCGCTCAGGTTTGTTCTAATTTCAAGGTAACCACCACAAGATGCATAAGTCATAATTCTCTCACCAGGTATAAAGAACCATCTACATTTAGATAACAAAAGAAACATACAAACTGAGTTAATTAACACCAGTAAACCCAGACTACAGAATGTAGCCAGATAGTTATCAACCTAGAAATATACCCTCATATCTATGGATCCGGTGCCTTTGTGGCTTAGTCAAACAAGTATTTAGCCAGAAACTATTGATAGGATTGTTTCACAGCACTCTATAGACATAACAATTAGTAATACCATGGAAATCTAAGGAGACCTATGGAGATATATAGAGTAAGTCTATTTCTTCTGTAGAAAATGTATCTAGACTATACAAAAATAAAATTTAGATTACTAAAAGGCCTACAATAAATGAAGTTAAGAGAAAATCTTAACCCCCTATACAAAGACTTGTATTTTTTTCAAACAGCTCTATTAAGAGATGTTTTACAATCTTGATAGGTTGCATGTATCCAGGAATTTATCTATTTCTTCTAAGTTTTCCAATTTATTAGCATATAACTGCTCATAGTAGCATCTAATAATCACTTAAATTTCTACAGTATCAGTGGCAATGTCTCTTTTTTCATCTGTGACTGTATTTATTTGAGTCTCCACTCTTTTTCCCTTAGTCTGGCTAAAGGTTTATCAATTTTATCTTTTTTTTTTCTTCTTCTTCTTTTTTTGAGATGGAGTCTCGCTGCAAAGCCCAGACTGCAGTGCAATGATGCAATCTTCACTCACTGCAACCTCGGCTTCCCAGGTTCAAGTGATTCTACTGCCTCAGCCTCCCAAGTAGCTGGGATTACAGGTGCGTGCCACCACACCTGGCTAATTTTTTTTTCTTTTTTCTTTTTTTAAAATTTTTAGTAGAGATGGGGTTTCACCATATTGGCCAGGCTGGTCTCAAACTCCTGACCTCAAGTGATACAGCCACCTTGGCCTCTTAAAGTACTGGGATTTCAGGCATGAGCCACTGCACCTGGCCTGTCAATTTTATCTCTTTTTAAAAGACAACATTTTATTTCATTGATGCTTTGTATTTTTTTTTTATTTCAATTTCACTTATTTCTACTTTGATCTTTATTATTTTTTTCTTCCAATTTACCGTTTGGTTTGTGCTTGCTTTTCTAGTTCTTTGAAGTGTATCATGTTGTTTATTTGAAATTTTTCTTTTTTAATGCAGGTGCTTACTCTTACAAACTTTTCTCTTAGTACTGCTTTCACTGTATCACATAGGATTTGGATTGTTGTGTTCCCATTTTCATTTGTTTTGAGTAATTTTAAAATTTCCCTAGTGATTTCCTCATTGAATCAGTGGTCATTGAGGAATACATTGTTCACTCTCCATGAGTTTGTATAGTTTCCAAAATTCTTGTTATTGATTTCTAGTTTGATTGTAGTCAAAGAAAAGTTTATATAATTCATTTTTTAAAATTTGTAAGACTTGTTTCATAGCATAACATAAGGTATGTCCCTGAGTATGATCCATGGATCTGAAGAATGTGTATCATTCAGACATTGGTTGAAGTGTTCTATAAACGTCTATTAGGTTCATTTGGTCTAAAATGCAAATTAAGACCAATGTTTCTTTGTTGATTTTCTTCCTGGGTGATCTGACTAATGCTGAAAGTAGGGTGTTGAAGTCTCCAACTACTATTGTATTGGAGTCTATCCCTGTCTTTAGCTCTAATAATATTTGCTTTATATGTCTGTGTGCTCCAGTATTAGGTGCATATATATTTACAATTGTTATATCCTCTTGCTGAATTGACTCCTTTATCATTACATAGAGACAATCAATGTCTCTTTTATTCGTTTTTGTGTTGAAATACACCTGTGTGATATAAGTATAGGTACTCCTTCTCTTTTTAGGTTTCCATTTACATGGAATATAATTTTCCATCTCTTATTTTAAGTCTGTTTGTGTCTTTACAGGTGAAGAATGTTTCTTGTAAGCAACAGAGTGTTGGGTCTTGTTTTATTAATCTATTCAGCCACTCTATGTATTTTGTTTACAGAGTTTAGTACACTGATATTCAATGTTATTGTTGATAAATAAAGACTTACTCCTGCCATTTTGTTATTTCTTGTATGGTTATTTTGTGGCCTCCTCTTCCTTCTTTCTTTTCTTCCTGTCTTCCTTTAAGTGAAGGTGATTTTTCTCTGGTGGTCTGTTTTAATTTCTTGCCTTTTATTTTTATGTATCTGTTGAATGCTTTTGGATTTGGGGTTATCATAAGGCTTGCAAACAATATCTTATAATCCATTATTTTATGCTGAAGACAACAGAGATTGTGTAAACAAACTAACAAGCAAAGTGTAATATAACGAAAATGCTACATTTTAACTTCATTCCTCCATTTTTTATCATTTTCTTATTTCATTTATTATTTTGCTCTCCGTGTCTTGAAAAGTTGGTGTCACCATTATTTTTGGTACCCAAAACCTGAATGGACAACAAGTAATGAGATGGAGGTTCTAATGAAAAGTTTCCCAGCAAAGAAAAGCCCAGGACCTAATGGCTTCATTACTGTATTTTACCAAACATTTAAAGAAGAACTAATACCAATTCTACTCAAACTATTCCAAAAAATGGAAAAGAAGGGAATTCTTCCAAACTCATTCTACAAAGCCAGTATTACTCTGATACCAAAACCAGACAAATACACATCAAGAAAAAGAAAACTACCAGTCAATATCCCTGCAAAAAGCCTCAACAAAATACTAGCAAACTGAATTCAACAACACATTAAAAATATCATTCGTCCTGATCAAGTGGCATTTATCCAAGGGATGCAAGGATGGTTCAACATGCACAAATCAATTATTGTGATACATTATATCAACAGAATGAAGGACAAAAGACATATGATCATTTCAATTGATGCTGAAAAATTATTTCATAAAAATTCAACATCTCTTCATAGTAAAAAAAAACCCTCAAAAAACAGGGTAATGAAGGAACATACCTCAACAGAATAAAAGTCACATATGACATACCCGCAGCTAGCATCATACTAAATGAGAAAAAACTGAAAGCCTTTCTTCTAAGATCTGGATAAAGACAAGGATGCCCACTTTCACCACTGTTGTTCAACATAGTACTGGAAGTCCAAGTTAGAGCAATCAGACAAGAGAAGGAAACATATGGCATCCAAATTGGAAAGGAAGAAGTCAAATTATCCTTGTTTGCACATTATATGATCTTATATTTGGAAAAACCTAAATACTTCACCAAAACAACTATTAGAACTGATTCACAAATTCAGTAAGGTCATAAGATACAAAATCAACATTAAAAAATAGTATTTTTATATGCCAACATTGAACTATCTGAAAAAGAAATCAAGAAAGTAATCTCATTTGCAGTAGATAAAAACAACATAAATACCTAGGAATAAACTTAACCAAAGAAGTAAAAGATCTCTACAATGAAAACTGGGAAATATTGATGCAAGAAATTGAAGAGGACATAAAAAATGGAAAGCTATTCCATGTTCAAGACTGAGTATTGTTAGAATGTCCATACTACTCAAAACTATCTACAGATTCAATGCAATCTCTATCAAAATACCAATAATATTCTTTACAAGTAGAAAAAATAATCCTAACATTTATATGAAACCACAAAAGACCCAGAAAAGCCAAAGCCATCCTAAGTGAAAAGAACAAAACTAGAGGAACCACAAAACCTGACTTGAAATTATACTTCAGAGCTATAGTAACCAGAACAGCATGGTACTGGCATAGAAACATACATAGAGCAATGAAACACAATAGAGAACACATGAATAATTCTATAAGTCTACAGTGAACTCGTTTTTGACAAAGGTACCAAGAATATGCATTGGGGAAAGGACAGTCTCCACAATAGATTGT
Organism: Theropithecus gelada; assembly: GCF_003255815.1. Taxonomy (NCBI): domain Eukaryota; kingdom Metazoa; phylum Chordata; class Mammalia; order Primates; family Cercopithecidae; genus Theropithecus; species Theropithecus gelada. Next base: position 167,026,348 of record NC_037668.1, read on the forward strand.
ACTGTGAAAACTGGACATTCATATGTGGAAGAATGAAACTAAACCCCTACCTCTTGCTGTATATAAACATAAAGTAAAAAATGGATTAGACTTAGATATAAGACCTTAATCTATGAAACTACTAAAAGAAAATGTTGGAAGAACTCTCCAGGACATTGGTTTGTGCAAAATTACTGAATAATGCCCCACGAGCAGAGGCAAACATAGCAAAAATGAACAAGTAGAATTACATCAAGTTAGAAAGCTTCTGTACAGCAAAGAAAACAATCAACAAAGTGAAGAGACAAGCCACAGAATGAGGGAAAATATTTTCCAACTCTCCATCTGACAAAGGATTAATATCCAGAATACAAAAGAAGCTTATAGAACTTTATGATAAAAAATCTAATAATCTGATTTTTAAATAGGCAAAAGATCTGAATAGACATTTCTCAAAAGAGGACATACAAATGGCAAACAGATATATAAAAAGGTGGCCAGTATTATTTATTATCAGAGAAATGCAAATCAAAACTATATTATCACCTCGTTCCAGTTATAATGACTTATATATACAAGACAACCAAGAATGAATGCTTGCAAGGATGTGAAGAAAAGAAAACCCTCAGACAATGTTGGTAAGAAAGTAAATTAGTACAACAACTATGTAGGACAATTTGGAGGTTTCTCAAAAAAAAAAAAAAAAAACCTAAAAATAGCACTACCTTATGATCCGGCAATCCCACTGTTAGGTATATATCCCAAAGAAAGGAAACAGTAGATTGAAGAGATATCTGCACTCCCATGTTTATTGGAGCACTATTCATAATAGTCAACTTTTGGAAACAACCTAAGCATCAATCAACAGATGAATGGATAAAGAAAATGTAGTACATATATACAATGAAGTATTATTCAGCCATAAAAAGGGGTAAGATATAGTCATTTGCAACAATATGGATGGACCTGGAGGACTTAGGTTAAGTGAAATAAGCCAGACACAGAAATACAGACTTCATATATTGTTACTTATTTGTGGGAGCTAAAATTTAAAATAATTGAACTCTTGGATATACAGAGTAGAATGATGGTTATCGAAGGATGGGAAGGGTATGGCAAGGGTGGAAATGGTGATGGTTAATGTGTACAAAAATATAATTAGATAAAAAGAAGAAGATCCAGTGTTTGATAGCACAACAGGGTGACTATTCAACAATAATTTATTATACATTTCAAAATAAACAAAAGAGTATAATTGGATTGTTTGTAACAGAAAGAAAGGATAAATGCTTGAGATAATGGATGCCCCATTTACCCTGATGTGATTGTTATGCATTGTATGCCTGCATCAAAACATCTCATTTACCCCATAAATATACCTACCATGTACCCCAAAAAATTAAAAATAAAATTCATTTGTTGGAAATAAAAGATACATTTTACATACCATAAAGTTCACCAGTTTAAAATGTACAATTCGGTATTCATATTACATTCACTAAAGGATACAACCATCACCTTTATATCTAATTATAGAACATTTTCATCATCACAAAATGAAAGGCTGTTCTTATTTGCAGCCACTCCCCTTTTCTGTTTGACCTCCTCATCTCCAGGCAACCACTGATCTACTTTCTGTCTTTATTGGCTTGCCTATTGTGGATTTTTCATATAAATGGAATTATATAATATGCATGATGACTTCCATTTTAACTATTATCTAAGGCCGCAATGACTTCCTTATTTTCTGAACTAAACATTCCATCGCTGCTGCATAGTTAGAACTTTATACTTCTTACAGTGTTCTCTAATTCTGTCATTTCTCTTATGGAAAAATTAATCTTTTTCATAAAAGTAGAAACTCACTGACAATAAGGACAAATTGCTTATTCTTTTAACAATTTGATTATGTATTCAACACATTTAATGGACCTTCCCTCTTTTTATAATACTTCCAGGGTCACGGTATAATACTTTCGATTTGACTTGGACAAAAACGTCTTGACCAGTGACTTAAATTTGACCCTATTGGCTTTTGTCATTGTTCCAACCACAGCTTTTCATCCTAAAGGTTATCAAAAATAATTTTTCCTGATATATTTTAATTTCTCAAATTTAATATTCCATAATTATATTTTTATAAAAACAGTATCAAAACAAAAATTATGTAAAAAGCAAACTCACATTTACAATGTTCAATTTCTGAATGATGTAATCTGGACATCTTTTGTGCTGGTTGATCTTTACAACAACATCTCCAAAAGCCCGAGTGCCCTCTTCCATCGACGGCCAGTATTCTGCACACTTGTTCTATATTTAAAAACATTATTAAGTATTTGAATTTTTAATTTAAGCCAATTTTTATCCAACTTTCTTTAAAGAGTGAAAACAAAACCTATACTCATTTGAAATTCTCAAAACATTTGTGTAGTTCAAGCATATATAAACCTTAAGCTGTGATGCTTGATATATGTTCTATTTCCCACTTATGAGTGCTGTAGAATTTCCTTCATACATTTTAGCGAGATGATCTTTCCAGGCTTACATGCATGTTAAGAGAGGAGACAATCATTTGTCAGCAAAAAAGATGTGATTGCTTGTGGTTAATTTTAGGTAGGGGGACAGAGAGGCTTTTACTCCTAAAGTCACATTACATGACTCACCACCTATCTGCCCAAGGTCAGTTTTGTTTCGAGTATTAAGTTCTTGTGAAGCTAAAACAGTGAAATTTACTGAACTTATAACAACACTGCAAAGAAACAGGAATCAAGTTTAATTAATCAGAAGACTTGAAACTTTATGCATACAGACATATATTTGTATGTTAAAAGTTTTAGTTTTCTACAGGTATGAAAAATTTAAATAAAAGTTAATACTGATTAACATAGAGAACTCTCTGTTTAGTCATGAGGCAGATATACGTGGCTTTTCAAAATGCCATTCAACACTTTATTTTCCTAACCCCAAGATCCACACTATGAATCTTCTTGGTTCTTACCCTGTTTCCTTCTTCACATCGAGTGACCATGACAATAACTGTGGCCTTCTGTTCCCAAATCATCCTCCAGAAATCATCAACGGTTTCATCCCTGGGACCTAGGAGGTAAACAAATAAAAGTTGATAAGAAATGTTTTCTTAAAAGTGCTATAAAACAATTTTTCAAAAAGAATATTGGAATATCAAAGAAATTACCTTGTGCAGCAATGTATTTCCTGGGTTCTTTGAAACCCTATTGAAAACACATGCAAAGATATGTCATTTGCTGAACATTCAATTACTCATTAACATGAAAAATTGTGAGTTAGAGGAATTGCCTTAGATCCATCATTTTGTGATTGTGAATTTCTCTGGGCAGTTTCAAAGTATTAAGGGGATCTTATTATTTGGTGGTCAGGCATTTAATTTGCTCAACATGTTAGCATTTGCAAAGAATATTCATGACTTTCATGTATCTTTGCTGTAAACTTCAAGCAATTTTAACACTAGGCTTCATCTTCATCTGGGATGTTGTTGTAATTTACAAAAGTGCTCTAGACATTTCAACATTTTATATCCTGCCAACTCTTATAGGATCATCTGCCACTGTTTAAACCTGCTCACCAGCCATGTAGTTACTTTTGGGATTTTTACTCAATTTCTTTCAACAAATCATTCTTGGATTTTACCCGCATTTTCACCTCTTAATTTCTGCTGGAATATAATGATTCCCTAGACTTCTCTGTCATTTCAGATAAGTTTCATTTCATTACCTACAATGTCTGCTTTCTCTGCTCCTGTTACCAAGATAAAGGAGTACAGAGGCAGATAAAATATTATACTGGCTTCTTCCAGAATTATCTCAGACTCCTAAATTCACCTCAGCAACGAAAGGAGCTCTTCAGAAACAGATGGCCTTTACCATTGGATTAAATTTGAAACATGGGTCACAAGAATTCAACATTAATTTAAGTAACTTCCTGAAACTTCTATCTCATGACACAGTATTGCACATACATTCATTTATTTAATAAGTATTTATTGAATAGCTACAATATGTTAATCATCTATCTAAAAGCAGAAGACACATGCTTTTTGGGAGCTCAAAGTTCCAATGGAGAAACATAAGTAACCTGATACCATAATTACCATATATATTTGAATAGAAAATATAGTTGCTTCTGGTAAGTGAGGACACTGGGAAAATGGCAGATTTGGGGAGAAAAAAAGAATTTTTTCAGTCTGTATATATTTTTATACTGTTTAAAATTATTTAACCTATGTAATGAATTCAGTATTTAACATTTGTATAATAAATTTTAAAATATTTTAAATAAATTAACCACGTACAGACATTTACATTTCTGCATAAATCCAGTGGACAGATGATCTGTGTTGATGAGGAATGTCTGCTGAAATTTAGTATGATTAAATTAACGGATAACATTTTGGAGTCAGTCAGACTCTGGTTGAATTTCAACTCAAATATTTACCAGTTGTGTGAACAAGGACAAGGTAATTAACTATATAATTAACTAAACTGAGCCTCCCAGTCCTCACTTGTACGGCATATGGCTGAGGCAAATGTGGGCTTCTTTTGAGAAATACATGCATAGATTATTTAGCCTAATATCTAGCACATAAGAGGCACCAGAGTATATTAAATTAATTCTTAATATAATTTTGTTTGTAGAGGAAAATTCTATGTTATACCCAATACCAATAGTCACATAATAAGTAACTATCCTTGCAAATATTAATAATTTCCTGTTTATATCAGTGACATATGGGCTCACTTCAAAATATCTTTAATAATATTTCTAAAATTTTGCCAAGACAAAGAAGGAGCTGAATGAAATATACAGGAATAAGAAAAATGCAAATTTTTACTCACATCAATATAGCTGGCATTTATGTAGTTTGACCCTGCATCTCCATTTATCTCAGAGAGTTCAACACGGTTATAATCATCTGTTTAAGGAAAAGAAAAATAAACAAGTGAAATAATGAATAATCAAGTGGCCTAAACATATAGGAATTCAATACTCTGTAGGTACTCACAAGGAAGAATGTCAACATAACGGTTTTTATTCTGGTTAAAGGACTTTCGAGCTTCCTTTATAGGAAACTTGCTGAACACCCGCGGGATGCTCTGAAAGAAACAATGATTTCTTGGATCACAGAAGATTCAGGAAAAATGATCGTTTTGAGCAAATGAGATATCCTGTAAAATTATTTTCCTCATATTGCTAACAAAATTTGCTTAGAGTAATTGAAATTAAGATCAGGAATTATGTAAAAATAAAATCACTTTTTTTAAAAAAAAGTAATGATTGACAACTTTCAGAACAAATCTCTTGAGCAGGGACAAATTTAGGATTAGTTGTTGTGTCACTATCAAATTCATTTAAAAACAGATACTTGGATGAGTACCTAGAGTACAACTACAAAATCAGCCAAATACATTTTGTGACACAACTTCATATACAATAAAGCATTACATTGAAATATTTACTAGCTCCACACTATAATCTCATCAACCTCTATGAGTCTCCTTCTGGTTCATAGATATCTGCTAATAATATCTATTTTGCTTATGTTGCAATATCAAGTGGGACAAATTATGAAGGCAAATTGCAATATAAATACATTTAAAGTAGAATTGTCTTGATGTTGAATTTATCATATAACAAAAGCAACACACACCTGAAATTCAGCCAGAAAAAGTCTTCCTTCATCAGCAATCTTCCTCTTATAAGTTTCCAATAAAATATCTGCATGGATTGGCTCCACATTCATCAGTTGTTTTTCATCATCTGGAAACATATTAAAGATTCAGTATTAGTTATACGTGTCTTTCAGGTGGGCATACACATTTCATTAAATTTATACCGTGTACTCAATCCTTTAGCTTCTTTCCTCCTCGTACACATTTCATCTGAGAAATCTCACTCACATACAAACATTTACCTACAAATCAATGACTGCTCAATCTTGTACTTCAGATCTCTTCCGGGCTTTATATTGTTCCCTCTACCAGAATGTTCTTCCCCATTTTCTATGCTTAGAGAAGGGATCCCAGACTAAACATCACCATTATAAGGACATTCACATTTGTTTGATAATATGCATTTTATAGCAATTACCATACTTATTTATTTATAATACAATTAATATTTTTCTTTGTATTGTTTTCGTTTTCAACTTATGAAATGCTGTAAACATGCAAATGAAATAAGACAATATGATTAATACCCTTATACCCATGACACAGCTTAATTTGATCATCTGTTTACACTAAACGGTGAAACAGTTGTATTAATTCGTTTTGCTTCAAGTATATGAAATACATTATATACTATGTTTGTGAAATAACTTACTAAATAGTAAAAAAGTATACTAACCATAAAAAGCTGTAATTACATATGGAACTTGAAAACCAAACGCTTTAGAAAGGTAAGAGAATTTAATCTGTCACATATGTAAAAAGGATGTTTCTCCTACTCTTTCATGTACTACTGATAGTATTTCTTTCAGTAATCATATTAATTTTACCCATTTATCAGATAAAGAAAGAAGGTATCCATGAGGGCGAACCATTTATCTTACTGCCCATGGAAACTTTCTACCCAATCAGAGCTATCAAACTGGCTATATGCAATTGTTTCTTTAGGTTGTTGGGAATGCCCGATATTCATTCATTCTGAACTGAGGGCCACTTTCAGGGTTTCATGGGGTCTGAATGAGTAAATTCTACTGCATTCCAAGGTGCAATCAGTATCAATTTTGAGATAAAATATTTCATTGACACTTTCCAAGTCCACCTTAACTCTTTGAGATGGATTTTCCTTTTCTGCTCAGGTGTTTATTACTGATTGCTCTCTTCATTCCTCCCTCAGTTTATGAAAATGAATCCTCAGGATACCCTATCTCAGTGTTATTTATTCACTAATATTTATCAAATCCTAGGTACTCACTTTGGTACTGGGCATAAAGCAGTGAATAAGAAAAAAAGCCTCCATGCTTTCACAAAGCTTACATTCTAGTTAGGGGAGTATAATCAACAACCAAATGAATAAATATGTAATAAGAGGTCAGATAGTGTTACATTCTGCAAATAAAAATAAAGCCTTTTAAGGAGCACAAAAGATTCAACCCTAAACTTTCTGCATAGAGACCTGCTACCTGCTATTACCAGAGGGAAACACTTCTAACACAGATTAACACAGACAAAGGACTTCTGAAATTATTCCTGTCTTAAGCATGAGAAAGCAAGTAAATTTCTTTATTGTAAACAAAAGTTCAATTTCTGCAAAGGTTCAACTTTGTCCCTTTTTATTGGATTAGAAATCACATTTTTAAAAAATTAAATAATATAAATGTTGAAAAAAAAGATAAACAAATTTGTTTTCTTCTCCTAAGTAAAATTGCTGTTCTTTATTGCTGTCCATAAATGCGTCTTTAGTGGGAGCAGCCAGCATTCCACCCTGGCAGGGACTTGAGGAGATGTACCATCTCCCCATCTCTGTGACTTTCCTCCACTCTTCCCTCCACCACTCCCTAATTTGTTGGTCCATTGGTTCCCCACAATCTTAACAGACCAGATTTCCGCCCTCGCACACAGTTTTCTATCTTCTATATATGTATAGAATCATACACATTCAACTACTAGGGCATGTATCAAATTACCATCGTATTTGTTGATATATCTGCTTTCCTCTATTAGATTACAAACCCTTTAAGGGCAGAGTCTGTGCCTGTCACTGTAGTACTCTCAGTACCTGGCACAATGCTTGGCGTACACTGGGAACTTCACAGGTGCTGAGTGAGTAAAGGAATTTAAGTTTTATCACTCTATCAACAGAAGTCCAAGTTAAATTAAAAATGCCCGGTTCTTATTTAAAAAGAATGGGACTGGGCGCAGTGGTTCATGCCTGTAATCCCAGCACTTTGGGAGGCCAAGGTGGGCGGATTACTTGAGGCCAGGAGTTCGAAACCAGTCTGGGCAACATGGTGATATCCCATCTCTACTAAAAATACAAAAATTAGCTGGGCCTGGTGCTTTGTGTCTGTAATCCCACATACTTGGGAAGCTGAGGCACAAGAGAATTGCTTGAACCTGGAGGCGGAGGCTGCAGTAAGCAGAGATTACACCACCACACTTCAGCCTGAGCGACAGAATGAGACTCTGTCTTAAAATAAATATAAATAAATAAATGAAATAAAATGAATGGATTCAAATGCAAGGGAAGGAATATTCATCAGCAAAAAATATGCATACTTACCCCTTTCAACAAGCTCCTGTTGTTCATCCAAATTGCTGTGAAAATAGGAAAAATAAGTTTCTATATTCTCAAGAAGCACAGAATTCAGTTGGTATTTAACTTATATTTAATGAACACATTGAAGGGAAAGGAAGGAAGTCAGGGAGAAGAAAAGGAGAAGAGAGGAAAGGAGAAGAGGAAAGGAGGGAAGGCAGGAAGAGAGCCTGGAGCAAAGGGAGGACAGAAGGATGGGAGAGAGGAGAGTCAGAGAGGAGAGAGGAGGGTGAGGGAGGAAAAGAAACAACCAAGACTTGTCTGCTAAACTCACATAAGTAGCCAAATGATTTTATTTTAAATCTTCTGTTTTTCATAAGATGTGGTTGTTTCTGGCCAACGAAACACATTAACTTCCCCAGACATCTCCCTCCTTTCTTTTGCTTTTGTCACTCCTAGATCCCTCTGACCCACTTTGTACTAAAAAACACACACATTCTTTTCACTGGTTACTATTAAACAAGTCCACAATATTATTAGTAAATTAAGAAAATAATATTAATGTTTAATTCAAACCAATAAAACCACACTAAAAGTTTTTGATTAAAAGTTCTGTCATGAAGTGGGCTTTATGCTGTCTTCTCTCTAGTTCACATATTTCATTTAACTGGTTCCCTCACTGCCATATGGATATGCGTTTGCACCATTACCACTACCATTATTATTTGAAAATTCATAATCAGCTCTTACCAGGATCTTTTCTTATGTAGATCATAGATTTTATAGAGAACAACAAGTAGGGCTATTGATGTCACAATAATCAGAAATGCCAGAAATGCTATCAGTGCCTTAGAATTATCTAGAAATGAAAAATAATACATTCAGAGAACCATTGTCAAACAACTTGCTAGACTGGTTGAATAATCACCTCCAAAGTATTTACATTTTAATATTTTTCAATTTATTGTGAGGTTTGAAAAAATAAACATTTTAGAATAAGGTCAAATACAATAAAGTTCTAATTCTGTGACTTTGGCTATATTGTTTAGAACCAATAAAAACATTTTATATTTAAGGAGAGTAAGAAGAGAAGAACACTTCTCTTTCTCTTGATTAAATAAAGTTCTTTTATAAGACACATTTAAATTTAATTCTCTTTTTTCCAGACACTTCATTTTGAAGGGATCAAGGAGGTAATCCAGTTATTATAATTTTTGGAGACAAACTCATATAGTTTAACTTCGTATGCAGAAGAGGGTAGTCTCTTAAGGGGATGAGAAAGACTTCTACTTCACAAAGATAAACCCTCTTACCTGTTCATTGAGGTGTAAAATCAATTCAAGAGACAAAAATGGTTTCATTCTGTAGTTAGGATAAGACTTACCCTGACTTAAATATTCACTAAGTTTAATGTGAAATCCTGCCTTTTCCTAAGGAAAGGGCATAGAAGAGAGGGTGTGTTGGAAATATCTCCAGTATATTCACCTTTTCTTATGCAGTGAAAATGCAGCAAAATAATGCGGTGACTTAAGAGCCTCAGCTCCAGAGCCAGACTGCTTAGCTTCCAACCCTAGCTCTACTACTTCTTAGTTGGGAACTTGGCCAGATTTCTTATTATCTTTGTCCCTCCTTTCCCAAAATCCTAAAATGTGGCTAAAGGTGTTGATTCACAGTAAACACGTAGCACGGTGGCTGGGACATAGTAAGCACTAATTATTCACTATTCACAAAAAATATTTTTGGCCTTTGGTCGTCTGCCAAATTCAGCTCTAGGCACTTAGGATATCTACAAAAAGAAAAACAAGAGTCCTGTTCTCATAGAACTTACTCTCTAGTGAAGAAAAATAGATAATTAATAATAAACAGAAGAAATAAGTAAATGGTCAAGTAGGTTAGAAGATAAGAAGGACTGTGAAGATAAAAAGGAAGACAGTCTGTGGAAATGCTACAGAATATAAGGCAGAAAAAAATATTAGTTTTCAGGAAATTTGCATTCTCTTTGGGGGAAACAGACACCAGAAAGGTAACTGAACAGACAGGCACAGTGGCTTACCCCTGTAACCCCAGCACTTTGGGAGGCTGAGGTGGGTGGATCACTTGAGGCCAGGAGTTTCAGAGCGGCCTGGCCAACACGGTGAAACCTCATCTCTACTAAATATACAAAAAAATTAGCCAGGCATGGTGTGTGTCTGTAATGCCAACTACTTGGGAGGCTAAGACATGAGAATTACTTGAACCCAGGAGGCAGAGGTTGCAGTGAGCCAAGATTGCACCACTGCACTCCAACCTGGGCGACAGAGCAAGACTCTGTCAAAAAAGAAAAGAAAAAAGAAAGGTAAGTGAACAAATGAAATAATTATGTATTTTTTCATATAGTCTGAAAAAAATAAGTAGGGTGATAAGGAAGTAGAGGGGACGTATTTTATGTATGGTGAGTGGAGGCCTTGAGCATGAGACAGTTCTTCCACAACTGGAAATATGGAAATGACTCTACCAAGCAAACAGGTGCCAGAAACAGTTCATCTCATGATCAAAATTTCTGTAACTGGGAACTCATACAAATAGGAATATTGAAAGTAATTTCAGATAGAGACTGTAAGACCTGAGCTTGAATTCAGGCTCTGTCATTTCTTTGACTCATAGAGCAAATAGATTAAATTATCCAAACTTGAGTTTCCTCATATACAATGTTATCTCCCTTAAAGGGGTATTTATACTGCTGGCATATATAAAGATGGATAGATAGATGAACGTGAATATATAGGTGGATGGCAGTGAACATTTTTAGGCAAGAGGTTCTTATTGCAATAGGCTCCTAAAATGACCCAAAGTGTTCCTTGTCTTATCTCTATCTCAAATTCTTTTCACTGAAATTGTCAATCCATACCAGTGATTACTAGTATACGTATATCAATCAGCATGATTGTTTCCAGATTTTGTGAATAAAAACCTCATCAGAGGCAACATCTAACCTCTAGAACACTCTGAAGTGAGATTTTGCAAGAAACAGCAAATGACTATAAGTTAGCATTCCAATCCATAATAATGAATTAGATTAGGTTATAAAAAATATTAAGCAGCATAAGACTTTTCTCAATAAACTTAATAATAAAATAGCCAGTCTTCAGATAAAGCTTGCATTCTAAGCACACATGTGTTTCCCCCTTCTTTCCAGGAACTCTGCTAATATTAAAGAACTGAAAATGTCGTAGATCTATAATGACAGAGAAAATGAGAGAAGGGAAATTAGAGGTAGAGCAATTTCAACAAGTTGTAGAAGGTAGAAAACAAAGGAAAGGAGGCCATAGCCTAAATCAAAGGAACAGATTCCATTTGCTCAGAATGCCTGAGTCTCAGGTTTGAAAGTGACATATGCAGTAAATGTGAAACATGGGTCAGAACATGGAAGTCAAATGTCTATTTACAACAACAACAACAACAACAACAACAACAAATATCTTCTTGAAAAAATACTACCAGGGAGGAGAAGACAGAAGGAAAATTAAATGGAAGCAGTGAGAGACTCAGAATAAAGTCAGACCCAGTACAGAGAAGGGATGAGGTGCAGGACTAAAATTAGGAGGACACTGTAATTGTCCACATATGCAATAGTTGGACACCTATCTTCCCATCCTACTGTGAGAAGAACCACTTTTTCACACTTTACCCTATGACAAGGAGTAGGGTGATTCTGGAGATTAATTTCTGGAGATTAATTGATTGTTGGTGATAATGAATGATATCAGAAAAAAATAAATCAACAATATCATAGGAAATCTCCTCAGTCATCAAGATCTTCTAAGGACCACAGAACATCTGATCAACCTTTCCTTTTGTCTCACTGTGACTATGACTAGACCACCAATAAGAACCAAGCTCTTAAGGAAACCAGCAACACCAAAGGGGAATGCCAAAATAATAAGTCGACTTATGAGTTCTATGACTAATAGACTTGACAAAAGACTATGGGAAGAAAATGCAGCAAAGAATTATCAGATACATAAATCTTCAGGTTACAAAGGTCAATAGCATCCAGAAAAATGGATGAAAAAGATTCAGGGCCGGATTCACACCTGTAATCCCAGCACTTTGGGAGGCCAAGGCAGGAGGATCATTTGAGATCAAGAGTTCAAGACTAGCCTGACCAACATGGTGAAATCCCATCTCTACTGAAAATACAAAAATTAGCCAGGCATGGTGGTGAATGCCTGTAATCCCAGCTACTCGGGAAGCTGAAGCAGGAGCATCACTTGAACCCAGGAGGCAGAGGCTGCAGCGAGCCAAGGTTGTGCCACTGCACTCCAGCCTGGGCAACAAGAATGGAGCAAAACTCCCTCTAAAAACAAAAACAAAACAAAGCAAAACAAACAAACAAAAAATGCAGGTAAGACCAAGAATAAACAGAGAAACCTAATATTTCCAGGGGAGGAAAACCTGGAAACAGACCAAAATAAATAAATAAATAAATATATATATATATGTGTGTGTGTGTGTATATATATATATATAATGTGTGTGTGTGTGTGTGTATATATATATATAGAGAGAGAGAGAGAGGGAGAGGGAGAATCAGGATGAAATTAGAAAGTAAAATTGGATTCAGGAAAATAAGACAGAAATAATTTTTAAATTCTAAAATTTTTAGCTTAGAATTTTATGTCTACTCGACACACTGAACAAGTGCCAGAGTAGAATAAAGATATTTTTATGTATGGGAGAATTGGAATACTTTTTTCTTATACTAGAGTATATATGTTAGTGAAATCAGAAGGAAAAAAAAAATGTGTGATACAGCAAATGTAAACCAGAAAACTGATGGAGGGATATTTTAAGATGGGGTGTGAGAGTCCAGATCAGAAGAAGAAGAAAGGGTCCCCAGGAGTTCAATTGACAATGACATCAAAATACGGGTGGTGGAATGTTACGCTGGGGAATCCCAACAACCCATCTCTAGTAGCTGTACCCTAGCAATTCACAACCCAAGTCCTTTCCTGGAATAGATATCACTATTTTCAAAGTAACTATATTATTTATCTCTTAAGGTAATGATATTGTGAGCGGAGAGTGAATACAATGTTGTCTCCTTTGTGGAAAAAGGATGTGGGCTAATTTTTTGGCTCCATTGACCTGGAAACCTGATAAAAGTGGAATATTAGCTGGTTACCAGACAACATTGCTAATGGCAAAATGACCCTTGATTGCTAAATTACACCTGAACAGGGAGTGCTATATATGAACTCTATTGTCCTCATGGGAAGTACTAGCTTTGTGTTTCCCTGAGTGCAGTGCTCGCTCATAACTGAGCACACCCTCCCCTGTCGGCATGTCTGGAAGCTATGCCCATGGAAATAGTATAAGAAATACGATTCCTTTTGGAATGCAGCTCCTACACCTACACATGTGGTCTCATTCTCTCATATCTCAGTTGTCTTTGAGAGTGTCATAAGAAAAGTAGCTGGATTACTGCGTGCACTGCTGCAAGGGTTCCTGCTGCAAGGATTCCCACTGCCAGGCTCCCTTGCTAGCATGCTGTGCTTTCTGCTCTGTGTCTTTCCAAGTGAAATAGTTTCAGATCTGGCCTATTAAGATGCGAGTGTGAGATGTTCAGCTGAGTCTATGACCGCTATAAATTATTTACAATTTAATAGGAAAGGTTCCATGAAGTCATTTGTATTATAAAGATATTATAAAAGAAAAAGGTAATGTGGAGATAAAATCAAAGCTATATTGCTGGATTTTTTTTTTTTTTTGACATTTAACACAAAGAGGTTTTGTTTCATAAATCTGAGCAGAAAGAACTACAACTTTACAGAGGGCTTAGTAAAGCAGTTTGGAAAATAAGCTGTTTTTATATTTTCTCTTTTGACTTTGCATTCATATCAGTGACTGTGCACATGCATATGTATGTAAGAGAGGAAGACCTAGAAGTGGCAAAGATAGAAAGACCTAGAAGTTGCTGACAACAAAGTACATACAGTTTAAATAATTCTATTTACAATGTTAACTGGTAGAAAAAGCCCAAAATAGCATACTAGGTCTCCTTCCTCCATAGGCTCAGATCAATTGGTAATGTTAGTAACTCTAGAAAGAGCAGTATACAATATTGCTTTTACATATATATGTATATATGTGTATATATGTATATGTGTGTGTATGTGTGTGTGTGTATATATATGTGTGTGTGTGCGTGTATATATAAATATGAAGGAAACCATAAGGAGACCCAAAAGTAGAAATGGTTAAAAGTGGTTGCCTGGCAAACAGAATCGTGGGTGGGGAAAGTAACATGCAGCTGTTATTTTCATTATTATAATGAAATTTAATCATAAGTAATTTTTTCATGTACACTTTTACTTTGATTAAAATATTTTAAATATCAATGATAAACATTTACATAACTATATTGTTATTAGGGAGGGCTTATCATAGCTTCCATTAGGTAAATCAAGACAGACTCATATCGAAGGCCCACTTCTGCTAAGCATATACTAAAGAGACAATAAAATAAACAATCTAAAATAGTATGCAAAAAATGTTACTAACATAATGATATTTCATAAACATAATCATAATTTAATAGTTTGGGTATATAAATCCTCTTATAAATTCAACAATCCTTTAATAATTGGATCTCCTAACTTGAATTTAAGATATTGTATTTTAATATATTTAGCCTATATATATATGGTTTTACTGACAATTTAAAATATCATATTTATGGAAAAGACATAATGGAAGCATTTAACAATCAAATGTGATTATAAGTGTAAAATAAGCATTTATATATATCTTAATATATATAATAAATAGCCCAGTGATAACTTACAAGATGTTGATTCACGTAAAATAACTGGTTCTCCAGAATATTTTCCATTGTGATAATAGGCCTGAATTTCAGTAACAAAAAATAAAATAATTAGTTTTCTAATTATTTCTACATTATATTATAATGTAAAACATATATATTATTTTTTCACACCATGCTGTGTATTTACATTAAAACTATGCTGATTTGCTTTAAAGTTAAACTTCAAGGTTATGTCGGTATGTTGTCAAATATATTTGAAAGACAAAAAGATATCTTATCTCACTTAGCAATAATAATATTAATAGTTATTAAACAATTATTAAATAGTTATTTAAAAAATGAAACTAGATGAAGAAATAAAATCCAATACATCAAAATGTTCATAACTAAAAGTTAAAATTCACTATTAATAGGCTAATATTTCATTTAAAAAGGAAATTCAACCATATGCTGTTTACTAGAATTATACATAAAACGCACATACTTTTTTAATGGCCCTTAAAAAATTTACTATATAGGCATAAGGATCATAAACACCTGTGTCTCATAAAAAGTAATGCAAATAAAGTGAAAACAATTTACATATACAGGCAAACTGAAAGGAGCCAAGGAGAAGTAAAATCTTTGACCAAAAAAATTTAAGTAAAATATATTTGAATAATATCATTCAAAGAGAATAATGATAAATATAATAAATCTGACAAATATATATCTAAGCTTTTATCCTATGGAGAATATATAATTTACTCAATATTCACAGAATATTCATAAATATCATACACTGAGCTGTAAAAATTATTCTACAAATCCAAAAAGGCAGAAATTGTAAAAGCCAATTAACTTTTACAAATTAATAATTAATAGCAACAAGAAATTAAAGCACCAGAAATGTAGAAAATCTCTCTTAAATAATGGATATATTAAAAACTCTTCCAAGTTATAACTGCAGACTCATTAGAAATCATCAATAATCAAAATGTTTTACTTTAAGAATCATTGATTACATATCATGTGAAGGCCTTCAGAAATTAGTGATAAACAATATAGACATGGGATACAGTCAATCAAAGTACAATCCATAGCCTTTTTTTTTCCTTTAGTTTATAAAAATGAAAAAAAAATTACAAGGATGAAAACAGTTTTAATCCGAAAGTCACCTGAAGAACATCAAAATAAATCTATGGAAAAGTAATAATAAATTGACTTCATTAATTTGTTAACCAGAGATCACAATGGTGAAAAAGCTGAAATGACTGCTCTCTCATGAAGGTGTAAACACAAAACATGATAGCGGAGACAGAAATAAGCATAAAAAGAAGATATGGCAAGTACAACAAAGAAAACAAAAGACAGTCTTTTGAAGAGTAGGGGAAGAGAATTCGAAACTGAGTATCTCCTAGTTTGAATGTTAAGGTTC
This sequence comes from Theropithecus gelada, assembly GCF_003255815.1. Taxonomy (NCBI): domain Eukaryota; kingdom Metazoa; phylum Chordata; class Mammalia; order Primates; family Cercopithecidae; genus Theropithecus; species Theropithecus gelada. Next base: position 167,042,787 of record NC_037668.1, read on the forward strand.
TATTTTAATATGATGTAAACCTATATTTTTCCAGAGTAACTTATAAGATTTGAAGAGTGGGAGAGGCATATTCTAGGAAGTGGGAAGAGCATGGAGTGAGGTAGCTAGAGAGAGTAACACCTAGGTGCCTCTTAGAAAATACAGAGAAACCAGTGCACCTGGAGCTTAATGGACACTGGGGAAGCAGTGGGAAATGAAGTATAATATGTGATGATGTGACAATAACAAAATATTTTCTCTACATTGACTATTCTTTGAAAAAAGTATATATGGCACACTCACTCAAAAAGATTAAAATATCTGAAAAAACTAATCCTATTGAAAGAAAATATAAAAGAGTCGTAAAGAATTTCTCTGCATGAAAGGAATGAAAACAAATTTTTCAGGAACAAATCACTCCTATACTATTTAAAGTTATAGAGTGTAGGCTTCGCACAGTGGCTCACGCCTGTAATCCCAGCACTTTGGGAGGTAAGGTGGGCAGATCACTTAAGATCAGGTGTTCCAGGTCAGCCTGGCCAACATGGTGAACCCCCGTCTCTACTAAAAATACAAAAATTAGCCGAGTATGGTGGTGCATGCCCGTAATCCCAGCTACTTGGGACGCTGAGGCAGGAGAATCGCTTGAACCTGGGAGACGGAGGTTGCAGTAAGCTGAGATCACGCCACTACACTCCAGTCTGGGTGACAAAGTGAGACTCTGTCTCGAAAAAATAATAATAAAAATTTTTAAAAAGTTATATGATATAGAAAAACAGGAACATATAAGCAGTATGTTTATCAGATCAGTGTAACCTTTATACCAAATTTAATAAGAATGATGTCATCCAACGCCTATGTCAACAACATCTCTACTCACTGAATGATCTCCTTTCTGAATATCTACTAATAAAGACAATAAAATAATAGACTTGATTTCAATAATACTCTGAGAGAGTAGCACACAATGACAGAGCAGGGGTTTTTCTCTTAGAATGTGACAATGGTTTTGCATCATATAAACAAATCACACCAGGCCATCACAACTATGGCATCATCTATCATAATGCCATAAAAATCGATAAACTCTAACCGACATTTCCAGTTCAAAAACAAAACCAAAAAGTTTATAAATAAAAAAAAACATTTCTTTAAGTGATAAAGAATATGGGCCGGGCGCAGTGGCTCACGTTTGTAATCCCAACAATTTGGGAGGCTGAGGCAGGCGGATTACTTGAGGTCAGGAGTTCCAGACCAGCCAGGCCAACATGGTGAAACCCCATCTCTACTAAAAATACAAAAATTTGCCAGGTGTGGTGGCAGGTGCCTGTAATCCCAGCTACTCGAGAGGCTGAGGCAGAAGAATCACTTGAACCCGGGAGGCAGAGGTTGCAGTGAACTGAGATTGCACCACCACACTCCAGCCTGGGCAACAGAGCAACACTCCATCTCAAAACAAAAAACAACAACAAAACAAAACACAACAACAAAACAAAACAAAAAAAGAATATAGAGTCATTTGTCAACATCATATTAAAAAGTTAATTATGGAAATTTCTATTTAACAGGAATAAAAGTGACAGATACATTTGTTTAAAAATAAAAAGGGGAATTATGTAAGACTTAAACTGCTGTGAAGAAAATTAAAAGGCAAATTATAAACCGATAACAACATTTATTACGCATGTGACAAAGAGTTTACTATCACTAATATTCAAAGCATTTCTCCAGAGAAAACTGGATAAAAGAGGTAAAGAATAACACACAGAACAATAAGTAAAGAAACTTCATTAAAATAAAGTTTTTTTTACCATATTTCAACCCCCAAATATATTTCATAGCATATTTCAACCTCCAAATAAAGAAAAAGAAAGGCATATTCAGTGTTGGTGAACTTCTCAAGAAGCAGTCATTTCATGCACTGATACACAAGGACAATTTGGTAAATTTTATAGAAAAAAAAGTTACATATCCAAAAAATCCCAAAATACATATACATTTCTTCTAACCCAATAAATGCATTATTAGGAATTTATGAAACAAATTATTAAAGACATATTCAAAAATTTTGCTTTACCAATAAGTGTGTTATTTGAATGTTGTTTATATTAGAGACCAACATAGTTATAGTTAATAGAATATGATGAAGCCATACATAGAATATTATAGTCATTAAATACTACACAGTAGTTAAATATTTAACACAGAAAGGTGTGCATGATATAATGATGTATTAAAAATACAGTTTACCAAACTGTATTCTGAATGTCGATAATACATGTGTTAAATGCATGCAAATGTGTATATTATGAAAATATATGTACAAAATATGATCAGTAGACAGTGAGATAATGAGTATTTTAAATTCTGTATGCTCACTAGTATTTTCTAGGATTTATTTCAAATATTTTCTAATCTCAAGGTACGTGTGAAATTTTGCAAGTGAAAAATTCCACATTAATAAAGACAGAAAGCCAAAGTAAAGAAAAGGTAGATTTGGTAAAGTAATAATCTGTTGTGCATAAAGTGTTGTGCTTCTTAACACAGAAGCAATAATTTAACTATAATTAAGTCGTATTGAAGTTCTAAAATATTCCAATGAAACATTTGCTTTACACCACTGACTTTAGTTATAGGAATAAAAATTTTCGAGTGAAATAATTGAGACTTTTTAAGTATGATTCCATTAACATCAGAGCTTCTCAATCTCATGTGAACAGTGATCTTAAAGTTATTCAAGTACTATGAATCAATCATCATCATGTATGTTGGAACTATAGTAATGTAGAGAGCATACTTTTACCTTAAGACTGTAGTATGTTAAATATTGAAGATTGTTTACAGTGAAATCGCACTTAGATTGTGACACATTTCTAACTAGAGTATTTCCAGCTTCGACTTCCAGATAGTAAAGTCCAATGCGGCCATTAATGTCCCTGGGAGCCTCACACTTGACACGCATACTATTATCTGATGTGGAGACAATCATGTTCTGGACCTTGCTTGGAGCTATCAAAATGAAGAAAGATTTGCTATTAATAATTTAATAGATGCATATGTAAATTATTTGACAAACTTGGATACAGTATAAAGTATTTTAAGTGTTAGCTTGGGGATTATAAATGAGAAAGTTATGATAGTACATAAATTAAAAAGCAATATAGAAACGCTGGAAAATAAATCACTTATTTATTTGGTAAGTATTAGCATACAGGTTGTACATGAAGCCATGTGAGTTATTGCAATCCCTGAAGGAGAGTGTATAGAATTAAAGAAGAGAGAAAAAGGGAGGGGAGTGGGGAGGAGAGGGAGTTTTGTGAGAGGAGAGGAAAAATGTTGTTGATTGGGAAACCCCTAAGGCCTATTATACAATCCAGACCCTCCTTTCCTACAGTGCTAATGTTATCCTGGTAAACTCCTAGATGGGTTCTTCAGGAATAGAAACAAATTGTCTGCATTTTCTGTGATATAGAAACTCAAGAAAACAACAAATGCGTAGAACTCCAGGACCTGAACTTTCAAACCAAAACCTAAATGACCTTAAAAGTGTTTCACATTCAGCCCCAAACAGCACATTTCTTCACAAATACAGCGTTCGTTAGGGTCTCTGGAGCTATAGATGCTGCCTTAAAACAGGGCATTTCTTCTTCCCTGTCCTCGATGGAGGTTAGCAGATCTAGCTTTGGGCCTGGAAACTATGGAGAGATTATACTAGTGGAAAGAGCCAAACGCCATTGAAAGGAAATCTTAAATTTCCTTTCATAAATTAAAACAGTGACATAAAATAAAACAGTAAGTAGTTGAGGGTAATGAAGAGAAGAAAATGTTAATAAAATATTATATTTTATGAAATGTTTTATCAGGTGAACAGAGGTCAGTAGGCTAATGCTTTATGAGACACTGCTAGGTTTCTGATTACAATTAATATTTCCAGATAGTAAAGACAACAGCAAACAGTGAATGTTTTAATCTAAGTTGGTCAGGTAGTTAACTGCTTGAAATTTTACAAACTGACGCCAGTTAAGATGCCTTTATGCTTTGTTCTTAAAATTCTATGACTACATCTGAAGAAGAGAGAGAAACCAGGATAACGGTTTTCTGAATTTTGATTTTACATGTTTATAAGCCCTAGATATTAACAAATGTGCCAGGTAAATGTTTTAGCTAGAATAAAGACAGAAATATTGTAGGCTCGTAAGTTCATACTGTGTCCGGAATTGGTGGGTTCTTGGTCTGGCTGACTTCAAGAATGAAGCTGCGGACCCTCACAGTATTACAGTTCTTAAAGATGGTGTGTCTGGAGTTTGTTCCTTCTGATGTTGGGAGTGTTCTGAGTTTCTTCCTTCTGGTGGGTTCCTACTGGCCTCAGGAGTGACGCTGCAGATCTTCCAGGTAAGTGTTACAGCTCATAAAGATGGCATGGACCCAAAGAGTGAGCAGCAGCAAGATTTATTGCAAAGAGCCAAATAACAAAGCTTCCACAGTGTAGAAGGGGACCAGAACAGGTTGCCACTGGCTGGGTCAGGCAGTGGGCTTTTATTCCCTTATCTGACCCCACCCACATCCTGCTGATTGGTCCATGTTAAGGAGAGCTTATTGGTCTATTTTCCAAACCTTGAGCTAGACACAGTGTGCTGATTGGTGTATTTACAATCCTTTAGATAGACATAAAGGTTTTCCAAGTCGCACTAGACCCAGGCGACAGTTCAAGCGAGGTGAATGTGGGGCAGAAGTGCTGGGGAACCTGGTGTAACCTCCGCAGCTGCTGGTCCGGGTGCTAACCCCCTCACTGCCCTGGGCCGGACTTGCCAGCTGGCCGCTCCAAGTGTGGGGCCGTGGAGCCCGCACCCACCCGAAACTAGCACTGGCCTGTGAGCCACTGGCCTGTGACCGCCCTGCACAGCCCCCATTCCCACCGGCACCTCTCCTTCCACACCTCCTTGCAAGCCCCCGCAAGCAGAGGGAGCTGGCTCCAGCCTCGGCCAGCCCAGAGAGGGGCTCCCACAGTGCTGTGGTGGGCTGAAGGACTCCTGAAGCACTGCCAGAGTGGATGCCGAGGCAGAGGATACCCCAAGAGGGAGGGCTGCTAGCACGTTGTCACCTCTCAATGCCTTGCTTTTTACCATTTATGGAAAGAAGCATTAAAACATATAACTTACGTGCACTTTCAGTTGTGAAATTACATGCTGCAGCAGTTCCATTACGTTGCACTTTTGCAATGATGTAGGCATGTAATGATAAACTATAGTTTGTATAAGGTTTCAAATTTTGCAAATGATATGTTGTCAGATGTTTATCCAGATTGAGGCATATTTTTGCTGAGGAAAAACGTGAAAAAATTTAGTAAGTCATTAAAAGTCAGTACTACCACATATCTAATTTGGTCTCTACATCATATTGTTCCAAGTGAACTTCAAACTATTGAGTGATTGAAAAATAAGTACATCCTTGATACTCAAAAGTACCTACAATTATCAGCCAGTGTATTGAAGAAATTCAGTTATCATTGGTAAAATTAAATATTGAAAAATTATGGTTTTATATCATTAATTTGGTACATAAAATATTTAATGAGTTCAGACTCATTTGTAAAGATGATCTCTTTTTTTTCTGAGAAAACACAGCCCCCAGTGAACACTGTAAGTCTTGAGTTGCATGTTTCAGAGTGATTCTTTTTTGGAAAACCTTTTCTGATATGTAATCTCCAAACTTTGAACATCGATCAGTATTAGCTACTGTTTTGAATGTTACATGCAGAATCCATTTGATCATCAGTCATTAGGTTGATTCTATAATAGTAATTTGAACACTAGAGTAATTAATGGGAGTTGTGAGAATGAGGGAGTTTCATGCTGGAAGTGGAATTAAGCTGTTCATTGAAAGGTAAGTGGAACTGAGTACGTGTAAGGGAGAAAAGAAAACCTTACAGACAAAAGAAGGAATGTTTTTGAGTTTAGGGACAAACCTGATCAGGACAACAGCTCTGGCTGGGGAGGCATATGAGAAGTAGGACAGTGTCTAAGTGTGTTTTCACACTCAAGCAGAAGAGTTAGCACTTGTTAAGTAAAAAAATCACCAGCTGCTGCTATTTTTGAGTAGCCAAGTGACATCAGGAAAGAGGATGATTAGAGTGGCAACATGTTTCTGGATAGCAGTTACAGTGATAATAATAATATAATATCAATAATGATTTTAAAAAACAATAACTCACTGTATGTGCCAAGCACTGTTTCAAGGGGTATACATGAAATAATTAATTTAACCATCGCTGCAACTATTATCTGGCACTCAGTATCATCTGATTTTACAGATGACAAAACTGAGCCACAGAGAGATTAAGCAATTTGTTCTTTTTTTTTTCTTTAAAAAATAAAAGGCATTACACAAAATAACTTCCAGCGACATCATGGTGGTCTTGAAAGGTGACTATTCTTTCAATAACTTTTGAAAAATAATCCTTTAAATCCAATAAAGCACAAAAGGTCTCTTCCCCAATTATCCAATTACCAAGAAGCTTCACTGTCACTTGCCCTCATTAAGTTAATGAGATAAAACTGCAGTTCTCCAAAATATTTTATGCTAAAAATGTGAGAAAAAACAAACAAACACACTTGGGAGGCCAAGGCGGGCGGATCATGAGGTTAGGAGATCAAGACCATCCTGGCTAAGACAGTGAAACCCCGTCTCTACTAAAAATACAAAAAAATTAGCTGGGCGTAGGAGCGGGCGCCTGTAGTCCCAGCTACTCCGTAGGCTGAGGCAGGAGAATGGCGTGAACCCGGGAGGCTGAGCTTGCAGTGAGCGGAGAGGCGCCACTGCACTCCAGTCTGGGCGACAGCAAGACTCCTTCTCAAACAAACAAACAAACAAACACAGGAGCAAAAAGAAAACAGATCAAAGTACTGAACTTGAACATCTATCACATTTTCTGTTAACCTCAGTTTCATCATATGAACTATGAAGATATGTGTGCACATCTCCACTGAGTTATTAAAATAGTTGATAAAATCTTTAAATAATACATAATAAAAAATACCGCTAAATGAAGAAAACTAAATTAATGTCAATTGCATTTTTTGTCCTCTTTTAATCCCTCTCTTTTAGAGACACTGAAAAAATTAAATTGTGAAGTAATGAAGTGAAATTTAATATCTGATTAAAAAGTAATACAAACTGCAAATTTCATAGACTTTCTTCCTGTGGATTTTTAATAGTACTTTTATTTAAAATGGTGAAAAAAGTTAAATTGCCTTAACAATACTATAATCCTATCAACTCTCTTTGCTTTAGGTAACACGGGAGAGGAGAAAGGTGTATGTTTGAGATGAAAAAGAAAACAAAAGCAGAGCAGGCTGTTTAGAGTAGAGCTGGCTCCAAAGAGCCCTTTATGCAGTGTCAGGGCATGGTCCAAAGCTGCATTCAGTCACCAATCGGCGGCTTTGGAGAAAAGAAAACACACAGCCTGATATTATCTAGCCTCTCCTTCTCAGCCATTCAATCCCGTTTAAGTGTTCTATGCGGACAGCTATTAAATTTGAGTAACACTATTTAGTTGCCCAATAAGAAGGACCCATGCTAGTTGCCAGCAAACAAAGCAAAATTCATAGACTGCTACTAACTCATTACATCCTTTTTACCCTAATTATGCGAATACAGTGGAAATACAGTTTTTAAAAAAAAACTGTGTAACATTTAAAGAGCCATAGACGCATAAAATGTCTACCATATACTCTGACATCGACAATACTCTCTAGCAGAGAGAGTGTAGACATTGAAGAATGCAGCAAGGGAGAGTGAATAGAAGATTCAGAGAAGAGAAAAAAAAAAAACGAACAATGTGTTCTCATAGAAGCTACACAAAGTGTTTGTAAAAGAGGTGTCCAATGAGGCAGACAGTACCTCTGTTGTTTTATCTTCCTGGAATTTCCATTTTTTCTTCCCCGTAGTCTTAACTTTTAAATTTACCATAACCTCAAATATATTATATATATTTCTTTCCCTTGGCCTTTGAATGTTAATTTGAAAACTACATGCATATCTAACTTTGCTTTAGTAGTCTGATTATTAAGACCTAACGACACTAGCAAAAAAAAAAAGGCCATTAAAATATAAAATAATATAATGAAGAAAAATAGTCTTTCACTTTTCAAGTTTTGAAATTTATGTCTGGTTCCTTCCCCACAGCACAGAGTGACAGAATTCTGTAAGAGGTTCACTTCACTCCTATTTTAACCTATGGATAAAAGAATAGAGAAAGGGTTATCCCAGGCATTGAGGATGATGCTCTGAGATACTCCACTGATGTTATTTTCTACAAACATTTTAGATCCTTTAAATTGTCCAGAAGACATTTGTTCTCTTAAATAGCACATCATTTGAACATTTCATGAGTGAACTAGTCATAGCACATTTCTTTCTTGTTTTTTTTTTTTTAAATATATTACTTCTGCAGAAGTCTAATTCTAAACTTAGAACTATGCTCCCAAGATTATACCAAACTGGTCTCAGTGGTTATATGGGCCCATGCTCATTTTTATTCACCCCACATTTTGTCTGTATTATTAGCTGAAACAAGTTTTACAAGGGGTTTACTTGTTTGTTGGTTTGTTTAGAAGTCTGAATGATTAGTTCAAAGTGGTTAAAATCACTTACATAATACTTGCAAGACCTAAATGAGTATTGTCATCCAGAGATTTTCTGTCTCTAGGCTTTGCAGCACAAAGTTTTAAACTAAGATCAAGAAAGACAAGCCAATATTTAGAATGTTCTAGATTTTAGTCATTTCTGAGACTGGAAAGCTTTGAATGAGTGGAAGCAGTTTTAAGATCTGGGTGTATACTATGACTATCCAGTCTCTAAGCAGAGAGCTTCGTGGCTCACTGGCTCGATCAAAATTTCTAGTACTTTCAAATTCTTGATTTCTCTTTTCTGATGAAATTAAATTCTACACAGATTACCTGTCTTGTTATGTAAATAACAGAGAGTAAAATTATGAAATGATCTTTGAGGGGGATTCCAGGTAATTACTCCTTGATGTGCATCTTCAGGTCTACAAACAACATTCTGAGGCTGTCCTGGAACTGTTAAAAGAATAAGAATGTTAAGTAATATGAAAAATAAGACATGGATAAAGCATTCTTCATATTATAAGCATGCATTATTGATAACCATGTTTTGACAAATGATGAATTAAAAATAAAATTTAAAGAAATGCATCTGGGCTTATTTAATTTGTTTTAGAGTAAATTCCTTCAACAAAGTAAATGTCACACCAGATTGGCATTGTGAAACCTAAGCATTCCACTGACTTGAAGATATCTGAGAATCCCCTCTTCCTTTCATACACATTATTCATATATATTATTACCCAGATACTACCTACAAATCCTGAGATTTGTAGGTTTTGCTGTGCTGAAAACCTAGCATTCACAGCACTAATAAATGTAGCAATCATTGAGTGGCACTTGTCATTGCTTTCAGTAACTAGTCATTTGAAACTGAGAAAAACTGATAAATGTCTAAATAAAGTGTATGAAGTAAAATTGACATTAAAATGTACCCATTTGAGGTATAGTTTAATGAGTTTTAACAAATGTATACATCCACATAACCAACACCACAATCAGGATGAAGAAAATTTCTGTGATCCCAAAATGTCCTTCTGTGACACTTCCCAGTCAACTCAGTTCCTTTGACCAGACTCACATAGCGTCTGATCAAATTTCTGTTACTACAGATTAAATTTGTCTTTTTACCCATTGCATGTAAATAAAATTAAACAGTAAGTACTTTTTCACACCTAACATATTGCACTCAATGTAATGTTCTGAAGATTCATCCATTTAGTTGCATGTGTCATAGTTACCTTGTAAAAATCTATCAGTAGTTATTGTAAAGATATACCATGTTTTACCTATGATTCAGCAGTTAATACACATTTGGGCTGTTTCCAGGTTTTGGCTACTATGAATGAATCTGCTTTGTCATGTTTCCTCTTTGGTAAATACCTGTAGTGAAATTCCTGGGTCATGGCTGCACATCCTAACCAATAGTAGTATCTGTCTTTTTAAGTTCAGTCATTTGAATGGATGTATAGTATTATCATCTCGGTATTGTTTTAATTTGCATTTCTCAGATAACTAATGATGTTGAGCATCATTTAATGTGTTTATTAACCGCTTATATATCCTCTTTTGTGAAGTATATATTAAAAATGTTTGTCCATTTTCAATTGGGCTATTTTATTCCTTATTTTGCAGCTGAAAGAGCTCTCTATATGTTCTGAAAAAACTTCTGTTGTTGAAAAATTTAATTTTGATTTTTACAAATGATTTATTACTTTTTTATTTCCTTAATGGCTTCATCCAAAGAGCAGGAATGTTAAATTTTGATGAACTCCAATTCATCAAAAAATTTTTATGTTTCTTGCTTTTGCGTCCTAAGAAATCTTTGCTGAAGGCACACATTTTCTCCTATGTCTTTTGATTAGAATTTTTATAATTATAGCTTTAGTATTTAGGTCTGGAATTCATTTTGAATTAATTTTTATGTTTGTTGAGAGGTGAGAGCTGATGTTCATTTTCTTTCTACAGAGATACCAGTATCATTAGTTGAAAAGACTATTTTTCTCCCACTGAAAACATTTTGTGCTTTTTTCAAATATAAAACATAGTTTTCTGGGATTTCTATTTTGTTTCACTGATTCATAAAGAATGTAATAATTGTGGTACTTATAAAAATATATTAAAATTTTCTAGTTATGCTGAGGATATAGTTTTTACATAGTTTTATTTGCTCTTCTTGTAGCTATATATTATTTTGGAGGATTATAAGGAGACATGGATTTAGGCAGCCTCTTTAGCCTTCAACTATCCTTTTTATATAAAACTTAGAATCACGGGCCAGGCATGGTGGCTCATGCCTGTAATTCCAGCACTTTGGGAGGCCGAGGTGGGCAGATCACGAGGTCAGGAGATCAAGACCATCTTGGCTAACACGGTGAAACCTCGTCTCTACTAAAAATACAGAAAATTAGCCGGGTGTGGTGGCGGGCACCTGTAGTCCCAGCTACTTGGGAGGCCGAGGCAGAGAGTTGCTTGAACCCAGGAGTCGAAGGTTGCAGTGAGCTGAGATCGCCCACTGCACTCCAGTCAGGGTGACAGAGCGAGACTCCGTCTCAAAATCAAATCAAAACAAAACAAAACTTAGAATCACATTAGTAAGCTGTGTCAAAAATTTCTCAATATTATCGTTTATAAACAAGTTCAGTAATGTGACAGATTGCAAGATCAATACAGAAAAAGCAATTGTATTTTTGTACATTAGTAACAAATCTGAAAATGTGATTAAGAAAACAACAGCATTATAACCAGGTATAAACTTAAACTAGAAATAAATTTAACAAAAGAATTATAAGACTAATGCACTGAAAACTACAAAACATTTTGAAAATAAATTAAAGAAGAAGACACCTTGTGTTCATGAACTGGAAGACTAACATGGTTAAGATGGCAATATTTCCCAAATTGATCTACAGATTCAGTGCAACCCCTGAAAGAATCCCAGATGACTTCTTCATAAAAATTGAAAAATTGATCCTAAAGTTCATACAGAATTCCAAGTTCCCTTAGATATTCTAAACAATCTTGAGAAAAAGTAACAATTTGGGGGAACTTACAGCTTCCAATTTCAAAGTTTACTACAAAGCAGCAGTAATTGACAGTATAAGCATGACATATAAATCTATAAAATAAATCTGAAAGTTCAGAAATAAACCCATCATTATGGTCAACTAATTTTTGATATGAATGGCAAGACTATTCAATGGGAGAATAAATAGTGTTTTCAGCAAATGGCACTAAAAAATTAGATGGCCATAAGCAACAAAATGAAATTAGACTCTTACCTCACACCGTATACAAATATTAACTCAAAGTAGGTAACAGAGCTAAATTTAAGAGCTAATGCTATAAAATTTTTAGAAGAAAACATATGGATAAATCTGCATGACTTGGCAGTGGACTTTTACATATGACACCAAAAGCATAAGCAAAAGAAGTAAAAATAGATAAATTGAGCTTCGTTGAAATAAAAAGCATATGCTTAAAAAGTATCAAAAACAGTAAAAAGATAACTCATTTCCTATGATTCTCAAGGAATTATAAGAACATGAAAAGGAAAGCAATTTTATATATAAATGTAAGTAACATACTCACTCCCAAAATCTGTTTTTATAAGTTTGGTTATGTTAATATACTTGTGGTCATTATAGAGTATTTCTGAGTCACACTTATACTCATATTCAGGTTCAAGGTTTTTTAAATAAATGTCTCCCTTATTATATGTTTTATTACCTGAAATAAAGAAATATTTCAAATGAGTATATCTATGCAATATTTCACACACACATTTATTTTCTAATTTCACATTTATAATTCTCTATTTAATATTTATCAGATTGAAACATCCATGGAGATTGTCAAAATAATAAAAGTAAAAGATCCTGAAAATAATTTTGCTACATTCCACTTTTAAGAAAATACAGGCTGAGTTTCCCTTATTCAAAATTCCTGGCACCAGAAGTGTTTTGGATTTAGTTTTTTTTTGGGTTTTTTTTTTTTTTTTTTTTTCAGATTTTGGAATATTTGCATATAAATGATAAGATATCTTGGGGATAGGACACAAGTTCAAATTCAAAATTCATTTATGTTTCATATATACCTCATATATGAATAGCTTGAGGTCATTTATTTTTCTCTGGGGATGCTGACTAAATTCTGTGTTGTGTTTCTGCATTTTGACTATGACCAGTCACTTTAGGTCACATGTAAAATTTTTCACTTGTTTGAGCCACATCATGTTGGCACTCAAAAAGTACTGGATTCTGAGAACATTTTGGATTCTGGGTTTTCAGATTAGGGATGCTCAATCTGTATATAGCAAATATAACTTAAAGTTGAGATTGCACCTCAGCTAGTCTTTGTCTAACAGATTCTCTAGAGAAAACATTTTATTATCATTGGTCTGTCTTATGTTTGCTGTTCCTTTCCTCATCCGCTTGCCTCATGGCCATGAATCTATACTATGATGATTATGTAATGATTACACCCAGTGCAATGCTCCATCCTCTATGCGTGTATCTGTGGATGTACGTGAATGCACATGCACACCTGCGCACATCTATCTGTCATGCCAGCTATGGCCTGGCAGATGACTTTATGTCAAAGGGTGGGAGAGTTCATCGCATTAAATTCAAATACACTTTAAAAATACTATCTCAATTATTAGTTGTCTCAATTCAAACCCAAACATATCCCTAGATGCACTTGCTCTTCTTTTTCTGCTTTCTTGTTATTTAAGTGTTCTTGAACTTGTGTATCAATTTTGTTGATGCAGAATGGAAAAAGTAAACTTTTGAACCATACAATCTTGTATTTGTTTTCCTTCATAACAGAGTTCGTGTATTATTATTTTCTTATAACACCCTTATCTCATGATCTCTTCAACAATGCCTGTGTATAATAATTGCCAAGAAAATTATTGTAAATTAATTGACTTTTAATTTTTAGATATTTATTTTTCATGAGAAATATTCATTTTGTGAATTTGTTTGAATGGTATAAATAATTTAATTATTTGACTCTAAATATACCAGAGACCAAGAAAAAGACAAGAAAGAAAAAAGACAAACAGAGGGAGAAAAGAGAGGCAGAGAGGAAGAGAGAAAGGACAGAGAGTAAAATTAAATAATATCTAGAGCAACATTGTACTACCAAAAAAAAAAAAAATCTCTGGTCAATGTTATATTCTTACCACATTGAAATCTGTAGGTAATTTTACTTTTATCACAAGCAAAGGGTTCAATAATTTTCCATTTTAAACAAATAGTGGTATTTGCTTTTACATCCGGTGTACAATCATCTAACCGAAACTTTTCAACCTCTGTCAAGAAGATACAGAAATAAATTTGATTAGTATTTCATAATGTGTGCCCCAAGCCCTCACTAATTCCTAACTTCTCAGTTAAAGCCACTGAAATTATGCTAATAACATAGAATTTGGTAAGTATTGAGATTGCTATGGGAAAAGTCTAATAACTCTAGGGATTTGGTGTTTTTTAAATTATTTACTTTATTATTTTTAGCACCATATATTTTGGTAGTGTTTCATTTATAAGTTATACTACGTTAAAAAATGAAATGCAAGCAAACATTGATAAAATTGTAGCTTTTGCACATTTTAAAACAAACACTCATTCCGTTTTGTATTTTTGTTTATATCTTCAATTTTTGTTTACTCTTTACTTACTTTGAATTGAATGATTATTATAAAGAGTATTGGGGGTTTCCTTCTTGGGAAATGCATTTTTAAGTATTGTTACCTTCTGCATTTAATTAGTAATTTATCTCAGTAATATTTTGGGAAAATGAATAAATTAAATGGATTTTAACATATTTAAATGTTAATAAATATATTAATAGTCTCGAATTATTAAATGATATGACTTTTTTTTTTTAAATTACACAGCTCTGGAATCCCTTTTCCAGAATGCTTTTGGCTAAGAGATGCTTCCCTGGAGTCTGCCCGACGCCTGTCACCCCCTCCTCTTTCCCAGCAGTAGCTTAGCTGACAAAACCAGCTTGATCTCCCTAACATGACCATAACCTTCCTCTTTTGAATGCATTTTGTTCTTCCCATACACATCAAATCCTTTATGTTTCTCCCTAATATAATTAAGATAAATGTGTACTTAAAGCAGAATAAATATATGTACATATGTAATTAATGACTTCAGTTAAGTAGAGAATAAAGAAAGCTTGTAGACAATCACTTAGCAGGATAAATTATATTTAGTATATATGAACATCTCCCTGGTAGAAGTGGTAATTTATGATTATAAACAGAAGACTTATATGACTCTATCATTTTTACTTGGTTAAGAAAGCAGAAAGTTCACCCACTCTTTTCCAAGGGACTTCCTTTTCCTCAGCCCTGTTCTCTCACCAGACCAGTTCCTGTGACCAGTGGAGAACACCACACGCGAAAGTGTACTGATTTTATAAATTTATGAAAAGAAATAAATTCATATTTACCTGGTGGCACATCTAATTTTAATTCTTTATGATGATCTGTACATGAATTATGAGATACGAAAACATTCATTTCTTTACATTCTGGAAGATTAAGCACCTCATTGTTTGTGCAAATATTGTGTGTGTGATTATTGTTTGTACATTCCACATTCTCATTAACATTTAGCTTTGCTGCAAATAATTTAGTTTTGTTGTTATATAAGTAATCCACAGAGATGTTTGCATATTTTTCAGCTAAAAGAAAATAGAACATTGAGTGTTATCTTATTTTTCCAGAATAAACAAAACCACATTCATGCAAATGCCAAAATATCAAATCAACTAACCAAATATCCCCAAAAACATGAAAAGGAAGAAACATATCAGATGCCTCTATATCATTTTTCTCGTAATTCTCTGTGCTTTACTGCCCTATCAACAACCCCAGCTTGTAAATTTATATTTGAATGATTACCAGATGAGTGTCTGTCTTCCTAGCTGGACTTGGAATTTCCATGAGAGCAAAGTCTGGTCTATTTTTATTATCACTGTAAATCCAGGAATATGCATAATATTTATCATTAATGGGAACTCACTAGTTACTTGTTGACTTGATGCACAAATAAATGATGCATCTGACACATTTATTCTTGCTTTATAATTTTCTTGTTTTCTAAAATGTAGTTATTAACTATCTGTCTCTTCATATATGTGGAGCATTAATTACTCAGAGACCAGAAGCCCTCATTCATTCCTTAACTTGGATAAAATTATGATTGATAATATACCTCCAAAGCACCATTTTTTTTAGTGTCAACAATTTCTGCTGAGTGATAAAAATATCTTTACAACAAATATAAATTTATTAATTCATTGTTATTCACCAAAAATTATTAAGCCTTTGTCATGCATAAGACATGGTCATCAACACTAGGAATTCAAAGGCAAGTTAGATATAATCAGCTTTTAGAAATGTGTCCTCCAATGTGGAGGCAGACACGTGCATGAATTGCAGGAGACATACAAACCTCTAAAATAAGATTATGCCAGAAATAATGTGGCACTAAAAAGAGAGAGATCTGTTCCATTTGGAAGGTATGGGACAGGATTTCCAGAGAAAGTGACTTAGTTTGTGTTTTAAAATATGGACAGGAAATAGAAAAATAGACATGGGGTTTGGGGAATGAGGTTGGAGCAGAATTCCAATTGTAGAGGAAGAGCAGGAGTGGCCACAGAGGCAGGAAGGAACAGTATATGTTTAGAAAACTGTAAGTGGGTGACTCATGCCTGTAATCCTAGCACTTTGGAAGGCTGAGGCGGGTTGATCACCTGAGGTCAGGAGTTCAAGATCAGCGTGGGCAACATGGTGAAACCCCATCTCTACTAAAAATAGAAAAATCAGCTGGGCTCGGTGGCATGTGCCTGTAGTCCCAGCTACTTGGGAGGCTGAGGCAGGAGAATCACTTGAACCTGGGAGGCAGAGGTTGCAGTGAACTGAGATTGTACCACTGCACTCCAGCCCGGGCAACAGAGTGAGAAGAAAAGAAAAGAAAAGAAAAGAAAAGAAAAGAAAAGAAAAGAAAAGAAAAGAAAAGAAAAAGAAGGAAGGAAGGAAGGAAGGAAGGAAGGAGGGAGGGAGGGAGGGAGGAAGGGAGGGAGGGAGGGAAGAAAGGAAAGAAAGAAGGAAGGAAGGAAGGAAGGAAGGAAGGAAGGAAGGAAGGAAGGAAGGAAGGAAGGAAGGAAGGAAGGAAGGAAAGAAAGAAAACTGCAAGTGGTTCCATATTACTTAAGTGAAGAACATAAGGAGGCAATGATGCAAGAAGAGAGGAGGAGAGGTGAGTAACTACATGATTATAAAAGATAATATTAATTAAACATACATATGAAGTCCTCTCTTTGCACTAAATGTACGGAAAGCTACTGAAGGCAGTGACTCCAGTGGTGAGACTTAGAAATGAATGGAGGAATAAGCCCTGACCATGAAGAACCACTTTGCTTCAACTGAGAATCAAGGAAGAAAATGAGAAAAAAAAAAAAAAGAGAGAGACAAACTGTTTTCAAGTATCTGCTTTGAACCAGCCCCTAACAAGCAAGACACAAAGAGAGAGAAAGAGAGAGAGATTTTTCTTCTTGATAAGCTTTGAAGGTATTATCCACATTTTATATTTATCATCACACTGAATCCTTGTCCTCCCCCGTACACCAACAAACTTGCTGTCATTTCATTTTTTTTTCAAATACTTAAACTAAAATTAAGTAGCTTTACCAAAGTTGTCTAACTGGAAAATTTAGTTTTCAACTCTTATTTTGGATTCCAGGGTTATATGTGCAAGTTTGTTACAAAGGTATATTGCATGATGCTGGGGTTTGCAGTAAAATTGAATTCGACACCCAGGAAGTAGGCATAGTTCCCAATATAGGTAGTTTTCCAACCCTTGCCTTCCTCCCTCCATCATCGCTCTTGTATTTCCCAGTGTTTATCATTCCCAACTCTATGTCCCTGTGTAGCGAGTACACATCCTGGTACTCAAATCTAGGTCTGAATATAAAATCAAAACATCTTACTACTAAGAGATACTAGCTCTTAAAATTTGAGACTAGTCATTGGTGAGAAATTAGAGCTAGTGAGTTCAGCTTGCTAGTGGATCCTGAAAGCTTGGAATAAAGAAAGATGTAATTAAAGTGCTATCCCAAAGTGAGGTATGCTGATTCTAAGTAAATAAACTTACCACATGTTGGCTTGGATGGAGTAGTAGCTGTAATGGAGGAAAAAAGAATGTAAATGACTAAAATTTTGCTTTAGACTATCTTCCATGTCATTTTGGGGAAAGCTGATTTACAGTACTTCTACTTCACAAAGTCTATCTAGTTAGATTTAACAGAATATGAAGAATTTGCCTAGTACAGGTTTTCATTTCAAAACTTAAAGCATTATAAAGGAGTGAGCTAATTCTACAAACTTTTTCATGAACATACCCAGTAAATGCAATTAGCAATATTAAGACTTTTAGGTACACATCTAATTGCAGTATGGCAACATGGCTGAAGATTCACACAGCCAAAAATATTTTAAAGGTCTTCATTTGTTTGATTAGTCTCGATGTCAATTTATATAATTATAACTCCCATAGTACGAAGTTCATACTTTTTGTTTACCAAAAAAAAAAAAAAAAAAAAGTCAGAGAAAAGGCAAGGACTGCTTCATTCTCTAGATTAGCTTTTGTAAGCTCTTTGCACATCTACTAGATCCAGGGTAACAAATTGCTCTCTCAACAAATCGAGTAGTGTCTTGTGTGGGTGTATGCATTTCAGTGAATAATTGGGAGAACATGTGCTTTGTGTAAGCTAAGAGATCTCTGCTCACCTCGATTCTGGGTTGGAAGAATGTGGAGAGAATAGTGGGCTTGTAAGCTCTGATCAGCTTACTTGCTGATTCACACATACCAGTATTGCTGTAGCCACCCGTCAATGTCTCTTTCCTTTATCTCCATGCCCTCTCACTGCTTAACTGGAACTCTGCAACCAGCCCTATGCTGCTCACTGCTTGCAATGGACAGCCCCTTTGATGGGCCTGTTCTTTCCCATACTAAGACCTAAACCCCTGAGAGAAAAAGTTCCAGTAGATGTGGTTATTTCTCACACATGCTCTCTGATGGATTATGACAGTAACAATTATATCCTGATCTCATCAGCTGTTGCACTGCTAAGCAGAGAAATGTCTTCCTGCTGTTCCATCACCCTCAGGATTCAAACACTTAATGCAACTTAAAGAAAGCAGCCTGAGGTAGAGTGGGTAGAAGGCCCTTGTGAGAGCACATCACCAGGCACGTGGGGATTGTGTGGCTGTGACTGAGGGTAACGTCACCTATTGTTGGGGTTGAAATGACAGTGCTTCCAGAAGAGCTCAGAGTGGTTGTTTCAGAGGCATTAAGGTAGGAATCTGCAAGAAAATGAACAGAAGAATAAAAGTTAATGTGTTTGTTATATTGAAAGGTAAAAGAAAAACTCTTTAGCAAAGATAATTTCCTAATGGAATCTTTTCTCTGTGAGTCCTCTTTTGATTTGACGTTTGCTTGTTTTAAAAATAATAAAGTGAATCAAAGATTTATTTCAAGTCATTTAAACTGAACATTGTATAAATTGAGGGAAAACTATTCATTCCTTGATATAATTCTTAGTTGATGTGCAATCTTCCTCAAACTATTCATTTCCCTTTCATTCGCGGCTTTGCATATTTGGATTCTAATAAGGGTCACAATTACTCTTTTTAAATATTTATTACATACCAGATTTTACATATTCAGTCATCACATTAATATTTTGAAAGGAGTGTTATTATGTCCATTTTTACACAAAGCAAATCTGACATACAGAAAGTATTAGTAATTTGCCCTATAATCAGCTAGGAAGTTGAAGAAACTGGATTTGATCCCAGAGCTATATGACATTAAGGCCTATTATTGATTCTTCTTTGCCATGGACTTTTGTAATGTTAATAATAAAATAAAATACGCCCAGAAAAAGCTTACTGGCAAGTTTCTTTTACGTAATTTGGTGTTAATACGTGAACATTTGTAAAATGAGAAACTAGATTAGAAACTAGCTCTTTTATTATTGTGCAAATATTATTTGGCACAAAATAAAAGAGCTGCATTAAAGTTTTGAGTTTCCATTTCATTATCTATAACTGAAGACACCTAGAGCACCATAGTCAGACCTGAGGTGTTCGCTGTGATGGTGGTGTTGGAGGTGCGTGCAGATAAGGCAGCAGAGCTGTTGCGTGCAGGGATGAGGGTGGTTGCTAATGGGGAAATTGGGTCTGTAGGAAAGGTGCTGGCTGTACTCCTCTCTCCTGAGACATCTGCAATCAGAAGGGCCATCAGTACCGTCAGTTGTGTCTGTCATGCAATGACAATAGTCAGATAGCCAACATGAGCACAATTACTAAAGTTAAGGCAAAGAAACAAACCTTCAAGCCCTTCTGCTATACCACAACACATATATTCTACAGAACCGTACCCAAAACACCAGGGCTTATGGGAAAGATGACTTTAGGGGCAGACAACTGGAAACCTATGAGGCTTCATAATCAGAGCACAACTTAAAACATATATATATATATATATATGTATATATATGTATATATATATTTATATAGTTTGGACAGCCCAAGAAGCCTAAAATGCTGGGCTGCAGGCTGCCTTAGGCAATATAAAAAATGTATCAAAGCAGTAGAGACAGGTGCTGTCTTAGTGGTGCTGAGACCACGTAGATGGAGGTAGAGCTCTGAGTGTGAAAGGTTGGCACAGGAGGAAGTGCAACTTGATACATGCTGAGAGCCTTGCAGGCACACACCTCTCTGGGGAGGGATCCCTGGGAGCAGGTGCTCAGTTTTAATTTTCTTAAAATAGAGCTGAATGGGATCCTGCCTGTGCCACAGCATGAGCTCAAAGGTTTTCTTTTTTTTCCTTTCCAGCTGAAGGTTACAATCCTACTTTCACAATTCAGGCTCCCCTGGCCAGGAAAAATCAAATTGGCTTGAAATCCAACAAGCTGCACATTACAGTGGCATCATTCTCTTATTTTCCAATCACATAGGGGCTAATTGGTATAGAATCTAGGGTTGTAGCCAAAGAAACTGCACATTGTACTGGGTTAGAACTTTTCATTGTCAGGCTTCAAATTATGTAAGGTATTTTACATCATTGCCCAACATCACAACCAGAATTACAGCACAGGCAATCAATGTATATTCATTTGGTGCCTACTAGATGACTAGCACTATGCTAGTTGCCATGGAAAAAGCAAAATAAATATGAGCTACCCTTTATTCAAGAGCTTGTTGGGTTATTTTCTGTCAAGATCCCTGGGGTCATCAGTTTAATGACGTGAGATTAATCTCACATTTGCAGGCAGAGTCTGTATTTCAGCAGTGATACATGCATGCATGTTCTGAACATGGCTTTGATTTGAGCATGCAGGTGTCTACCAGTTACAAATGCAGTACAGTCTATAATTTCACACATACATTCCATTAGAATTGAAAATGCATCTTCCAAATAATTGAGCATGGGTTCTCAGCTCAGTCTTCAAAAGCCGCTAAACCACGAAATTTAACTAAACCATAGAACAGAATAAACAACATAAACATGAGGTTTTCCATTCTGGATCCCCAGAGGAGGGCTTCAGCAGAACATGTAGAAGAGTGAGGAAAGCTCATTTATTCATCTTTTAAAAAACTCATTCAGACATAGAACTGGCCCCCTGCAGAGTTTTGAAAGCAGCCTTTTTCCACCTTCTTTTCCACACTCCTCACTCACTTGTTCTGTTCTCCCCTCTCCAGCAGACCCTGCTCCCAAGCCGTTTTGAGGCTTCCACTCTCAACCTCCCCGAACTCCCTACCTTCCCTCCTCCTCACTTGAAAACTTCTTTTCTCTTGTTATGCAGGTACTCTCAGTGGTGGTAATGGGTGGCATTTACAATTTTAATCAGGTTGATTAATCCTAATAGATTTTTAATCAGTGGAATTAGCCACTTTGAGCGGAAGAATTCCTGGATCAGGACACAGCAGACTAGTCTGTGTGACAACTAGCCCCCAGGGGTCAGTCCCCTTTTGTTATTTTCCAGTTTCTTCCCTTCCACAATTTCGGGTTCTGTGGGTTTGCTAAAAGCTCCAAATATTTTTATTGTGGTTCCCATGGCAGCCAGACTAGGTGGAATGAGGCAGGTGAGGGCGGCTCTTCTCTCACTTGTTTAAAGAGGGTGGATTGTCTGGAATGACTTTTATGCCAAGGGCGCAGTTTTAATACTGCAAAATAATAATTATTCTATATGATGTGCTTGATTCCTACCTAAAGCAAGACCATGTTCCTGCCAGCTACATAGGTCTACCATTTATATCTTTAACTTTCAAGCGTTCAGATCACTGAAATTACATATGCGACTGTGTGGATTTGTGATCTGACAAAAAACATACTTGTTTTTCTTGCATATAAAAGGGCACCACGAAGTGATATGGAGACTAATTTTGAAAAGAAAAGGGAGGAAATATTTTGTACTGTTGTTATAAACACAGAGATGCCATCCTGAAAGATTCTTGATGTTTGAATGGGAAACAAAACCATTCCTTTCTTTTTTCTCATTCTATAAATAACAGTGTCATTGTGGTTACAACTTCTCACTGCCCTTCATTGATAATAGGAGTCACTCTTCAGCCTGGTTTCTGTTGGTGCAAAGTCATTAAGTAAAGATTTATGCATGTTATTTCTTACTTCTAACAAAAAGTTTTCCTTGTAGAATAATTGCCTAAAATATATAAAAAAATAGACTGTCCTGAATACCTCTTTCTTCCTGAGCAGATTTTTCTGTAGTCTAACAATTCTCATTATTATTTCGTCTCTACTAAAAAGACAATTGTTCTGTGGTGTCACATTCCTAAGAGTGACTGAAATTCCAAATTCATCAACTAACAGTAGCTGCACGTTAAATAAGTGGTTAGATTTCCTCACACCATTCTTAAATACAGGTAGTCGTCTTGTACTCTTCATATTTGCACAAGTCTAAAGGACCCGCAAACCTGAGATATTGCTGCCTGGGGTAGGGCTGAGTGTGGTATTGGCGGCGGAGCCGCTGAGTGTCTGCGTGTCAGTTCCAGTAGAGGGCGTCTGCGAGTCTGCATGCGTGGGAAGGTGAGGCGTCTGTGCTGATGAAACACCTAAGGTAGGAAAGTGAGATCATTACATCAATCTTCCCCCACTGGAGATGAATAATTTATTAAGAGGTTATAAGGAGCAAATTGCGATTGTAGTTTACCAAACTGTGAAATGACTGTATCTGTTAAAATGTGTCTATCAGTATTTAAATTTGCTTGACTGGAAAGTGACAGGCACCTGAGTCCTCTATTTACATATCCTTGGGAGGTTTCCTGAGCTGGATGCAGCCACAGAGAATTCGTGTTTCCAGGTGGCATTACTGACTTTCAAATCACTATGAGCTTTCTGAATTCTCCATCAACTCTACAAACTGACAGATGCAACATTTCTTTGTAGGCAGAATAAGAAAGGAATCTTCCAATATACTAGTATCTCTTACAAATTACAAAGAAAAGAAGAAATTTAAAAATGGACAAGAGATGTGACAAACATCTACCTAATATACACAAGGGTCCAAAGGTATATGAAAAAATGTTCAGTGTTACAAACAAATTTTTAAATGTAAATCAACATGAAATATTTCTAACTAGCATACTGGCAGAATTTGAAAAGGTTGATAAGATCTAGTGTTTGAAAACATGTGGAAACAATCTCACATGTCCATGCTTACACACACAGTCTCTCACATACTCACAAAATCATATGTTGAGAGCCTGGAGGATATACAACAGTGGTTAAAAAGGTATCTTTAAGGAACAGAATTTAAAGGGATGGTATTTTCATTGTGTGTCTTTTAAGTACATATGAAGTATACACTTTATATACTTTACTCCTATATGTATATATGTATATGTATGTGTATATAGGATTAAAGTATATACACACACAATACATACATATATTTTATATATATTTAACAGTATATACAAATATATATACACATATACCCATCTATATTGAAAATGTTTTGAAATAGTCATCAACTATTCTTATAAAAATAAAATTACACAATTAAATTTAATGTTATGCACATGGATGGTTATTGTAACCATTTTCAAAAATGAACAATTTTGAATAGTGTATATAATATTCTTAGAAATATGGACTAAAGGATTTTTACCCCAATTATATCAATAAATGAAAAAATTGCATTCAGCAGTATAAATCAATCACAATCATAAATTAAATAACTCATATAGACTTTATTCCAATAGATAATTGAAATATGACCTGATGAAAAGATTATTTTCTAGAAAAGAAAGTGTGTTTTTATTTGAAAGCATAAACTTTTCTAGGTAATTTCACCATCAGTATTATTTTGCTAGAGCAAATCAGTATTTTGAAATTATTCATCCTTATTTTCAATCTATTCTACTTTAAACCTTTCTCATACTGTGCTCTATCTGTAAATTTATGGCTTAAGTGGTTTTAGATTTTTAAAATGTGGAAATGAAAGTTAGGAATGTTGCACGTTTTTATTCGTATATGTGACATGAAATACAGAACCTTCAAAAGGAAAACTCTATGTAACACTACTCAGGCAACAAACAAAATAATAAAATAGCATGAGATGTTCTACCTAGTCATCAACACCTTCATCCTTGCCTTCCTTTAGTAAAAGTTTTGGGCAATGTGTTCAAATTTTTACAGTGTTTAGACAGAACCTAGTCACTACTCTGCTATGGTGACAGGGAAACAAATGGAAGATTAAATGCACAGTCTTGTACTTGCTGTAGGAAGGCACTGACTGTTTATTTAACTGCTTACTATATCCAATAAACTTCATCAGGATGGTACTCAAAATACTTTGAAGTACCCTAAACAAAATTTCTGTGATGGTGTTATATATGCTTGTTTTTTCAAATGAAGATAAATGGCATTGTTAAACAGTTCAAATAGCTTAGTATCTTTTATCAAAGTATGTCTATAAACCTGTTTGCCCCAAAAAAAAGTCAACATAACACATTATTTCAGGAAAGCATGAACACTCTCCTGATAGTAAATTTGAGTACTGAATACACTGGCAGACCTGTTGCTAAACATTAAATGAGCATATACTTATAACAGCATTGTAAGGAGCATCAGTGTCCCTCCTTGGCAAAAATATCTCTCACATCAATCTGATATTTTCTGGGAACATGGCTACATTGCCTTTAATTTTACCAGTAGAACTCACAACCTTAATTAAAAATGTTTTCAATAATGCAAATGCTCTTAAAAGAAACTCATATAACAAAATTGGGTTGTCAATTCTCAGAATGGATTTAAAAATAATACATTCTCTATCTTCAACAATTTTTGGATAAAGAGAATCTAGAATGAAACAAAGAAATGGGAAGATTCCCGTTTAAGGCACCTTCCAAGGAGAGCAGGACTGATAATCTCTGAACTTGGGAAATTCTCATCTGTCCGGGTGGCAGGAAGCCAAGCGGGAGAATCATGGAGAGTGTGTATAGATCAGAGGATACTAGAACAAATTTCCCTCCTGATTGTCCTTGGAGATCTTGCCTCCCTCCTTTTCTCTCTGCACTCCCTAACAACATGCGTTAATTACTTTGGTCGATCTATATTTCACAGATACTAATTTCCTGCAATTTCTGCACTTCAACAAAATCACATCCTCAGAAACTGTGAAAATAATTTAAAGACAAGTTGTACTGATAACTTTAGAATTTTTTAAATGACATTGCCCTGATATTTAAGTTAACAACTTTTGTGTGCCAACCTGTCGTGTTAAAAGCACTAGCATTATCCAAAGAGTCCGGGGATACTTGGGTTGAAGTATTGTCTGAACTAAGAGATGGTGTGGTCTCTGAGAAGTCATTTTCTCTTTCAGAGATGCTTGCGGGTGAGAATGCAGTGGTGTGAGTAGGTAAGGGGCCACTTGAAAGCGGAACACTGGGCATCTTTGTCGTTCTCGGTCCTGTTAAATTAATGGAAAATGGAAGAAGGACAAAATAAATATGTGAATCATATCCCAAATGTATGCTCATCCCAGTATACTAACTCCCCAGTCCATTATAGTGTGTATGTACCTATATCTACACATACATATACACACACCATACATAAGTATATGTATATGGTGTGTATATGTATTCATAAATATATATACACAA
Source organism: Theropithecus gelada (assembly GCF_003255815.1). Taxonomy (NCBI): domain Eukaryota; kingdom Metazoa; phylum Chordata; class Mammalia; order Primates; family Cercopithecidae; genus Theropithecus; species Theropithecus gelada. The sequence goes on from NC_037668.1 coordinate 167,068,608, forward strand.
ATATACATGCATACATACAAATATTGATGCATACAGAGATACATATAATATATAGACACAGATCTAAAACAAGTTACAGAACGTTGGCTAAAGATAACAATGGGGAAACGAAATTGAAAGCAGCTTCTCACCTATCCAAAGCAATTGTGTTCAGAAGGATGAAGCATAATGGGTAAAGATGATTAAAAAAATTAAAAAGTTGTAGATAAAGAAAAGGATAAAGAAAGGCAAAGTTAGAAGGTTTTTAGGAGAGCTAGGGTTTCAGGAGAAAAAAAATGAAAGACAAAACTTCTATTTATTCATGGATATATATACATATATATATATATATTTGAGACAGAGCCTCACTCTGTCACCAGGCTGGAGTGAGGTGACGTGATCATGGCTCACTGCAACCTCCGACTCCCTGGTTCAAGCGATTCTCCTGCCTCAGCCTCCCAAGTAGCTGGTATTACAGGCATACACCACCACATCCAGCTAATTTTTGTATTTTTAGTAGAGACGGGGTTTCACCATGTTGGTCAGGATGGTCTCGATCTCCTGACCTCATGATCCACCCGCCTCGACCTCCCAAAGTGCTGGGATTACAGGTGTGAGCCACCACGCCCGGCCTATTCATGGATTCTTAAAAAAATAAATTAAATGCAAACAAAGCAATGAAAATGTGTATAAAGGACTGAAAAACGAAACTCACAACTAGGTTTACAAACAACCAAAGTCTACAGAAATGTCTTTAACTTCATGATAACAAAGAGATACAAGTTAAAATACTGAAATAATTTCCACAGTTCAAGTTTCTTTAAAAAGAGGAAAATACGTCACAATGTAGTAGTGGAATAAGTTTATGCACAGTTGACATGAGTGTACAATGGTTAAAAAAAAAATATTCTGCAGGGCAAATTAGCACTACTGATTAAAGTCCTTTAAAATTTTTTCATGCTCTTTTACTGAAAAAAGCGGTTTTCTTTATAAAAGAATAGAAAAATGCACCAAATTTGTTAAAAAAGAAAAAACTAATGTGATCTCTGGATGCTGGGATTATAAAGATGTATTTAAATTTTTTTTTTTTTTTCCGCTTAACGTATATTTACTTTTTGAAAAGCAAAAAAATATATTTTAAAATATTTAATTAGGCAAAAACTGAGCTATATCACACAACAAGTAATAATTAATTCAGTTCAACAAGATTGGGTAAAAGACAATGGCATAAATATGGAAAAAGGGAGAGAATGAGAGAGAAACTAGAAAAGGAGTAGAGATGATAGGACAGAAAAGAGTTAAGAATGAAAATTGCAATATTACTCAATAGAGAAGAAAATGGAAATAGTATTTAAAAACAGCTTTATTCATTAGAATCAAAGTTAAAGTTAATTTTTACTAAATACAGAAAAAATTCATCTTAATTATATTGTACTTCAGCAATGTCAAAATACATGAAATATTGCAGAACTATTCTGTGATTACAGAAATGCAAAATGATCATAGACTTTTTATGTGTGTTATTTTCCAAAGAAAAACTTTAGTCTCTAGATTTTTATAACCAAATACCTCACAAATAAATCCATCAAACTTTTACCCATAATTACATGCCAGCATATCCAATTAAGTACAGTAATAGGATAGTAACTACCTCTAGTCTTCAGTATAAAATCAGGTCTAACTTAATATTTTTTCATCTGCTATGCATTGAATAAAAGAAAGGGAGGAAGCCGGGCGCGGTGGCTCACGCCTGTAATCCCAGTACTTTGGGAGGCCGAGGCGGGTGGATCACGAGGTCAGGAGAGCGAGACCATCCTGGCTAACACGGTGAAACCCCGTCTCTACTAAAAAAATACAAAAAATCAGCCGGGCGTGGTGGCGGGCGCCTGTGGTCCCAGCTACTCAGGAGTCTGAGGCAGGAGAATGGTGAACCCGGGAGGCGGAGCTTGCAGTGAGCCCAGATAGCGCCACTGCACTCCAGCCTAGACTCCGTCTCAAAAAAAAAAAAAAAAGAAAAGAAAAGAAAAAAAGAAAGGGAGGGAGAGAGGGTGGGAGAAAAGAAAGGAAAAGAGAAGTGGGTGGGAGTAAGGTGGTGGAAAGAAGGGAGGGAGGAAGGAAGCAGAGAGTTTAGAATTCTTTCTATTCACATTAAGTCACTGTCATCATTATAGATGATTTTTATAATGACAATTGTAATTTTGTCATTATAAAAGATTGACAATTATTAATTTGTTATTTTTAGATTAAACCAATTCTGGTGTCTGCGGGCTTCCAATGATCCCTTTTGCTTTGAGAGAAATGTTGCAACAAGTTCCCTTTATCGTCCACTATCATTCTTTTCTTAGATGTGAATTACAAACAGACCAGAAAGAAAATTACGCAACAGTCTCCTTATAATAGTATGTGATGGTTAATATTGAGTGTCAACTTGTTTGGATTGAAGGATGCAAAGTATTGTTTCTGGGTATGCCTGTGAGAGTATTGCCAAAGGAGATTAACATTTGAGTCAGTGGACTGGGGGAGGCAGACCCTCCCCACAATTCCCCCAAACTCCGCCCAATGTGAGTGGGCATCATCCAATCAACTGCCAGCGAGGCTAGAAAAAACAGTCACAAGAAGGTAGGAGAAGTGGGCTTGCTGAGTCTTCTGGTCTTCATCTTTTTCTCCTGCTGGCTGCTTCCTGCTCTTGAACATCAGACTCCAAGTTCTTCAGCTTTTAGACTCTTGGACTTACTCCAGTGATTTGCCAGGGTTCTCGGGCCTTTGGCCACTGACTGAAGGCTGCACTGTCAGCTTCCCTGCTTTTGAGGTTTTGGGACTCCGATTGGCTTCCTTGTTCCTCAGCTTGCAGACAGCCTATTGTGGGACTTCACCTTGTGATTGTGAGTCAATACTCCTTAATAAACTACCCCTCATATAAACATCTCTCCTATTAGTTCTGTCCCTCTAGAGAATCCTGACTAATACACAGTACCATGCTATTTTGATAAGTAGCATTCCTGAAGATACTTCTGGCCAAGCAAATTCAGTCCCAGGTGTAGGAAGAAAGGTTTTCAGAGAACCACTCTCCTTCATATCTTTGCACACATCTTAAGTTCAATTCACATTCCCGTTCACAAATAAGAATTTAAAATTAGAAAACCTGACTCAATTGCCAATTCCACATTGTTCTTGAACCTCCACTTTGCAAATTCTCCTGGTTTCCATTGATGACATTGTTGTGGCCAGTATTTGGGAGAGACCACTTTCCTTTGCATTTTGGTTAACAGTGTTAACTTACCTGGTTTCATCACTTGGAGGCTTGTCATAATAGAGTCAATTCAGAGGTAACAGAAACTCCCTCAATAAGGTGATGAGTCATCTGCCATTTTAAAAAATCACTCCCCATTCTACCTTATACCCATCCCTTTCCTGCAAAAATAACCAGCTGGTATGGTTGAGATGAATCAATCTTCTGTAAAAGTTGGAGATACTAAGTTGCATTTGAGTAGGTGGCATAAACCAATCACAATCTACTATGCAGGAATGACTTTCATTTATTTATAAAACATCACTCTCATGCTAAAAAACTGTAAAATTATGTTAGACCTTTTTTTAAAATAAGGAAATATAGTTCTTATGCAGATTCAGAAGTGTTTTTGTTAGTATTTTCATGGTTATTTGTTTTCTTCATTTGGACTGAATTTTTATTTAATGACAAAAATAATCATTTTAATAACCCAATTTCATGATATGTTGAATGTACATTAGTTGTCACTTTGCATTACTATATTAAATCAAAATTGTTTTCATCAATTTACTTACCTTCTTAATACGTACTGTCAACCATATGATTATGCAGGAAATAAATAATATATTTTCAGTAACATCGTTTAAGTGATGTGATTTTTTAACCATCTGCAATTTAATTTTCTCTCTTATTTTGCATGTACTATATATGAATTTATTTGCAGCATCTCCGTTTTTTAAATTTAATTTATCTCAGGATCAAGACATTTATTAGGACTATTAATTGAATTGTTCAGTAGAATTTGAAAATTATTATGTAAAAATATCTTAATAGTCTCAAAGGTTTTGTATACCATTGAAAAATGCACCATACTCTTAAAGAAATATAGACATATACAAACCTATTATCTACATATCTATAACATAGATAGACAACTCTTAACCTGCTTTCAGACTATAAAATTTTGTGATCTAACTTAAATGCATTTATTTGTAGTCTTAAAATATTAAAAGAGAGTAGAAACCTGTTGTGTGATTTACTGTCAAGTTCAGGGAAAGTTACTATTTATACACAAAACATATATATAAATTTAATAGCATGTTTAGGTAGTTATTAAACTTTATAACATATAAGCAGAAAGTTTAAGAACAAGTGAATGTCAAGAATCATTCATAATTATAAAATTTATCCTTAAAAATAATTTCAGTGATAATAATAGAAAATTGTTATTAAATATATAAACTTTGCAACAAGAATATAAAATTAGTAAATATGCAAATATTAATTCTTACCAATGGGGGGAGGTGTTGAGCCTTGCCCTGCAAAGAAGAAACAAAAATCTCTTAGAAAATTTCAAATTTCATTCATATTCACATAAACACATATTAGATTTTTACATGTACCTCAAGCTTATGATAGAACATTCACCAAGTGGTAATTTTCAGTAGCTTTTACCCTAATGAAACTATATTCCCTCTCTTAATATCATGTTTACAAAGCCCAAATATGTCAAAATTATGTTATTTATTTTTTGAATGCCCAGGCTAAATCAGAAACATAACAGACTAAAGGATCACTATCAGGATTAATTTCAAACCTGCAAAAGACTTTTGAAAAACTTTTGAAACATTTTTTTCCCAAATGCATTCATTTATTTAGATAATGACGATTAATTGAGCACCTATTTTGTGCTAGACATTATGCTACATGCTAGGGATATAATATGACCAACATATAAAAATTCCCTGCCCTCAATGAGCTCAATTTAGTGTGAGATATGAACAAAAACAATCAATACAGCGTGATGACAGGTGAGACAGAATGTGCTAAAGGAGCACATAACAGGATCATCTTATTTATATTTCCAGGGTTGGTGGTTGGCTGGTAGAGGAGTTGATATAGAGGGTTTATTGGATGTATTTAAGGTACGACCTAAAGGATTGCATATAGCTAGCTTGGTCCCAGAGGAATAAGAAGCTGGGATTTATCTTACAGGCTTTAGATATCCATTAGAGGGATGTCTTTCTTTAATGGGAGGCCTAATGGAGAAACATTTGAATTTTAGATCAACCTTTCAGGAAATGGAAAATGGATTATTAGAGAGCAAAGGTGAGGGCAGGAAAATCAGGAGACTAAAACCAAAGCAAAACAGAGAGAGATGATGTTCTACATAAGAAGAATTGTACCCCAAAAGAAAGGATGGGGAAAAGGACATATGAAACGCTTAAGCATCACCAAGACTTCGTAAATCCTTGCAAGTGAGAATAAAGGAGAAAGAGTAATATGGAAAATATCTCGACTGATAGTTTAACATGCTAGTGAGTTGTAGTTTCACTGAACTTGAGAAATAATAAACAATGAGTAGAGAGAGGTGAATTGGAATTTGCTTGAGATTCCATGTGAAAATGTTTAATAGCATTTGAACACAGAGGTTCGTAGCTCATGCTATACATCTGGGTTGATGCTATAGATCAGCATACAGATACATTTTACAGCTACGGAGGTGAAGGAGATCACCAAACTATGTAAAAGAGAAGAGTCCTATTGGGTGAACCCCACTCCCGATATTCAACGTGGGTTCTTTTCTATTTCCCTAAGTGCCGGTTGGTCTGAGAAACAAAGGGAAAGAGTATCAGAGAGAAATTTTAAAACTGGGTGTCCGGGGGAGACATCATATGTTGGCAGGTTCCGTGATGCCCCCCTTAGCCGTAAAACCAGCAAGTTTTTATTAGCGATTTTCAAAAGGGGAGGGAGTGTACGAATAGGGTGTGGGTCACAGAGATCACATGCTTCACAAGGTAATAAAATATCACAAAGCAAATGGAGGCAGGGCGAGATCACAGGACCACAGGAAGGGGCAAAATTAAAATTGCTAATGAGTTTCGGGGACCCATTGTCATTGATAACATCATATCAGGAGACAGGGTTTGAGAGCAGACAACCCGTCTGATCAAAATTCATTAGGTGGGAATTTCCTCGTCCTAATAAGCCTGGGAGCCCTACGGAGACTGGGGCTTATTTCATCCCTTTGTCTACCACAGTAAAAGACAGCCACCCCCAAAGCAGCCATTTTAGAGGCCTACCCCCAGGGGCGCATTCTCTTTCTCAGGGATGCTCCTTGATGAGAAAAAGAATTCAGTGATATTTCTCCTATTTGCTTTTGAAAGAAGAGAAATATGGCTCTGTTCTGCCTGGCTTACTGGCAGTCAGAATTTAAGGTTATCTCTCTTGTTCCCCAAACATTGCTGTTATCCTGTTCTTTTTTCAAGGTGCCCAGATTTCATATTGTTCAAACACACACGCTCTATAAACAATTTGTGCAGTTAACGCAATGATCACAGGGTCCTGAGGCGACATACATCCTCCTCAGCTTACAAAGATGATGGGATTAAGAGATTGAAGTAGACAGGCATAGGAAATCACAAGGGTATTGATTGGGGAAGTGGTAAGTGTCCATGAAATCTACACAATTTGTTGGAGATTGCAGTAACGACAGGCGTAAGAAATTATAAAAGTATTAGTTTGGGGAACTAATAAATGCCCATGAAATCATCACGATTTATGTTCTTCTGCCATGGCTTCAGCCAGTCCCTCCGTCCGGGGTCCCTGACTTCCTGCAACAGTGTCTAAGATAGAATCCTGAAGTTCAGTGAATATTAAGGAGAGAGCCGGCATAGGTAATCAAATTTTCCAAGTAGGAGAAAAACTGTAGCAAACAGGAATAAAGAGTAGAGGGTATTTCAAGAAGGAAGTGGTTGAAGTGAAATAATATGGGGATTAACATGCGGGATAAACATGGGAGATTAACATGGGTCAACTGGATTTATCATCTGGGTTTGTGGAAATGTTGAAAAGAGCAGCTTTCTTGGCATCATGTGAACTAGATTCAGTCTACAGTGAAGTGCAATGTTTTCATCCCTCATCTTAGTAAATGCCTACTTAAAAAATTCTAAAGTTCTTTTCCAGTGACAACAAACTCAGATTGTTAAAGGGAATCAGAGATCAGATGGAAGAGTGAATTAGCTGATACTTAAGGTGACTTCCTGCCTTTATATTTTATCTTCTGAGAACAAACTGATGTGAAAACGTTTTCTTCCTTCAGAGTTGCCGTCAGAGGAGCATCACTCAGTATTTTTCAATGACATTCCCTGGCTTATTCCTTGAAGTAAAATGTATTTTTATATCATTGATGGGTGATACATAATTATTAACATATTTACTTTCTTATTTTCTCATTGTATTTCTCTTTTTCTTAATAATTCATACTTAAATATTGTTTTTAATTGATATTGTTTGTATTTTTGTCCCATTTCTTATCTAGTTAACTTTTATCTTTCTGTTTCATGTAAACTATTATTATGTTTATTTTCCCATTAACAGTGTTCCCACTCTTCTTATTTGTTCTTATTTCCCTCTAAATTAAGGTCTTAGAATTGTGTTGGTTTGCAAAAGTGGTAATAAGAAAAAAATATTAGTATAGTAATAATTAATACCTCTCATGTTTGAAATGAAAGGAAGTGTCCTTTGTTGTTTGTGAAGAACACAGCATATCGCCAAATTTAAAATATCCAAGTTGCTTTTGAGTGTGTGAACATACTTTATACAACACATATATCTTCTTTATCTGAGAAATACATGAGCTCTTAAGTATCTAAAATTATGTTGATATGCCCCTTCTCATGCAAGCACCTAATTCCTTGGAACTTGAAACAAGTTAATTTAGTTCACTTAGGTTCAAGAAACATATATTTTTGTGCTGGCATGCTGTTAGAGACTAGGTTCAAACATGATCAAAGCATGATCCTTGCCCTGGAAAAGCTTATAATCCATAAGAGACATATATGTAGTTATCTGCAAAGACATTTCACTCATGGATACACCTGATTAAGACTAATAATCAAAATTGCTCCCATCAACATCAACATGAATCACATAATAAGAGGAAGAGGAGGAGAGAAAGAGAAGCAGCTGTAGCCAAGAGTTTTGTGTATAAGAAGTGATTCATAAGTAATTGTTGGATTCTTTTAAGCATGAGTAAGTGCAAAGGAGAAACCAAACAGATCTGATGATAACAGCTTTAGAAGAAGAGTCAAGGAGCAAGCATTGTAGACCTTGAAAAGGAGATTGAACTTTTTCCTCAGAATGATGGAAGCCATTGGATCAGTTAATACAGAGAAGAAATCAGAAAGTAAATTTGATGACAGAGAAAAGAGGAATCTTAATGTTACCTGCACCACTAATTCCACAGACCACTATATTCTATTGTTCTGATTTACTACCTTGTTGTCACCAACTATAGAGAGCGTTTCGTAGAAGAAAATTATAATTCATCATCCGTTTACTACAGAAATGAGAAGAAAAATGCTGGGACACTATGTGAAGCTATTTCTTTTTGAACAAAAGAACTGTGAATACCTGAGTAAATATATTAGAACTGTTTCCAACCAGTACACTATGCATCAGACTACATACATGTTCCATGTCTCAGAGAGATTAATAAACTTCCAAGTGACCCAAAAGCAATGAGTTTTTTAAAAGAAATACATGATGTATAGTATTTTAATCGAACTTCTGAAAAGAAGGACAAGAGGTAAATTACCAAAATGGAGAAGACTGTCTCTAATGATTTACTTTTTTAAATAATAATTTAAAAATGATATTTTATTATTATTAATTGTTAATATGTATTGAGTGTTTACTGGGTGCCAGGCACTATACTAAGTCTTTTGCTTATGTTTTCTTCTTAAGCACCACAAAAACCCTACGAAGCTTAGAAAAGTCAAGTGTCTTGGCCAAGTTCACAAGGCCAGTTTAGTATATGTGAGCCAGATTTGAACCTGAGCCTGTCTGACTTTACAGGCCATACTCTCACTCATCAGGCATCCCTCTTTTCCCATCAACTTGTCTTGACAGCCTTTCCTCTTCGTATGAAATTTTAAGTATGAAAATCTTTTAGAGAAGGTATTTATTAAAAACTCATAAGCTAAGTAAAAATGCATCTTAATCATAATTTGACTGCAAGTAAATTACTAGTAGTGCTACAAATGCTAAAATAACCATGACCCTAAAAATAGATATGCAGATTAAATCATAATATGCTGAGTGAATGCTCTATAATGGTACAAACAAATATTAGAGAAAACTCAGAGGTGTGTCGACTTAATTTATTACAGAATATTGTTTTGACAGGAAAGTCAACCAAATCACACTAATATCAAGCACAATTACTAAAATTTACAGACTTTTTGTTTAGATGTTAAGAAGTTTCTGGAGCTAGAGGACAGAATAACGGGCATATATATATATATATATATATTTTTTTTTTCTGACCTCATCATCGCTTCATATTCAAAATTTCCTCAAATCTTTTCATCTTTAATGCAGCAAAATTTAATATCCTTGGAAAACAGCATAATATATAAAGATCTAACATTTTCCTTTCTTCTATGTTCATGCTTACTTCGCATAAAGGCCTCTTGAATTGAATATGTGTTTATTTGTACACGGATTTATCACTGGATATGATTCTAAATTCCTCCACTGAGTGATTTTTAGGCTACACTGTATTATTTCATTTTTATATACTGTTTCAAATATGCACGTGAACACACACACACACACACGCACACACGCCCCACACCATTTTATCTTTTTAAAACAAAATTCCAAGACTTCAGCATCACTGTTTAGACTTAGTATAAGACTAAACTCACTTGTCCTCATGGTCATAAAATCCCTATAAACAGATTTTTAGTTTTGGTAACACTTTTAGTCAACATGATCCATGACAGAAAAGTGTTTTTGTCCTTGAGAAAAACACATAGAATCAATTTAAAATAAAAATTTAAAGTTAAAAACTACTTCAAAATGTAAGCCAATGCCCTTAAGAATATAATGTAGACACTAGAGTGATCCAACTTGAAGCAACATATCAATTTTCACAAGCCGTGTGCACTAGATTACATAAGTCTATGTTTTCAATCTTTTTAATATTAAAAATTTTAGCAGTCTTAAAGTAGGAACACACTAAATGTGACCTATATAAAATAGCTTAATTAAAACACCTACATAGCATCTAAAGGACATGCCCCCCAAAAAGTGATCTAATGATTTTGTGTGTGTGTGTGTGTGTTTGCTCCTGTATTTTTTTTTATTATACTTTAAGTTCTAGGGTACATGTGCACAACGTGCAGGTTTGTTACATATGTATACATGTGCCATGTTGGTGTGCTGCACCCATCAACTCGTCAGCACCCATCAACTCATCATTTACATCAGTTATAATTCCCAATGCCATCCTTCCCCTCTCCCTGCTCCCCATAATAGGCCCTAGTGTGTGATGTTCCCCTTCCCATGTCCAAGTGTTCTCATTGTTCAATTCCCACCTATGAGTGAGAACATGCAGGGTTTGGTTTTCTGTTCTTGCGAAAGTTTGCTGAGAATGGTGGTTTTCAGCTGCACCAATGTCCCTACAAAGGACACAAACTCATCCTTTTTTATGGCTGCATAGTATTCCATGGTGTATATGTGCCACATTTTCTTAATCCAGTCTGTCACTATTCACAATAGCAAAGACTTGGAATCAACCCATCTAATGATTTTTATATCAATGTTAGCAGTACACTAACAAATATTTTGGTGGAGAATGCCTTTATATATTAAATAAGGTAGGGGGTAGGTGAAGGTACTTAACTACTTAGAGAAAACTATACAACCAAATATCTGCAATAAGTTATTAATGTCTCTATCATATTTTAATTCTTCCTAAACTACATGAGCAATGACTTCAATTGTCTGTTGCACTTCATATGTGCAAACATTATCAAACATTACTAAAATCATAGACAGAAGCTACTGTGCTGAATCTTCACTGATAGAAAAAAAGACCTGATGAGATTGGTTGTGGCCAGGTGCAGTGGTGCACACCTGGAATCCCAGCACTTTGGGAGGGAGAGGCAGGTGGATCACTTGAGCCAAGTGATCCAGGCTGGGCAACATGTAAAACCTCATCTCTACTAAAAACACAAAAATCAGCCAGGTGTGCTGATGTGTGCCTATAGTCCCAGCTACTTGGGAGGCTAAGCCCAGGAGTGGGGGTTGAGGCTGTAGTGAGATGTGATGGTGCCACTGCACTCCAGCCTGGGTGACAGAGTGAGACCCTGACTCAAAAACAAAAAACAACAACAAAAAAGATTGGTCGTATAAGATATTCAACTATTTCATGACCTATCCATTTAGACTGGAGTATATGGTTAAATATTATTCTGCTTGTCCAGTGCAAAACAAATGAACTGATGTAGCTACCTAATTTGTTTTATGTACGTAGACAGCCTTGTACTGTACCCTAGTTCAATATATTCTTAGTGGAGTCAAACAGATTTGGGAAGAGCAAATAACATTTTTGCATAAAGTACTTAATAACTAGTGCATAATAAATATTTATTTAATATTTGGAGATTATTTAATACAAATTACACTACAATATATGTAAACATTCTTTATGAACAATACTGGGAAGGTGTGGAAAATAGGTAAAGAAAAATATGTGAAATAGTAATGGAAATTAAGAGGGCACACGTGTAGGTGTGTGACAATAAAGAAAAGGCACCACTATTTATCAAAGTATGAACTGCATTGAGCTTTCTCTCAAATTCTATGAACACATCAAATCAATATGAAATGAAACACAGTAAAATATCTAGTGTTCTACATATTACAGTTACTACATTCTATAGTTTAACTTTTATTTTCTAGGGATGAAATTTTTTACGTTTTTTTAAACTTAAAAGCCTTGCATTTTCGTTAGTCAAAGGAGTATTTAGTAATATTTCAGTAGGTGGCACCATAGCACTAAAAATCTGTAAATTATCTAAGAGCTCTTTTTCCCATTATAATCCTGTTGTGAATCACCAATGGAATTGACTAGATACATTAAACAGATGAAAATGTAGATAACAGAACATTTGATCTTCAAAGCTGTGTTATTCTAACACATGTATTGTTACTGAATTTACCTTTCCCAATATGTTTCTTTTACAACTCAAAATGTTTAAATGATGACAAATCAAAGTTACCTTGAAGTCACACCCCTAAGTCCCCGATCAGAGATTTCAGCAAAAACTAGGAATCAATTTGAGTGAAAACGGCATTTCAAAAGACATACTTGGGCTTTAAATACCACCCGTTCTCCCTCCCCCCTAAAAAAAATGGGATGCTATTTCCAAGGGAATTTAAACCTGTCTAGTTCTGCAAATCTGGGAAAAGTACAAGGGCAGAAGGGTAAAATAGAATAGATGAAATAAATACTTATTCTCAGCATCTGCCCTAAAATGAATGATAGCATGTTTTGAAGGTTGAGAATGCATACTTGACCTCCATAAACATAAAGGCTGTACAAAAGTGGAAAAAAGCAAATCAAGACAAAAAATAAGGGTCAGCTGAAACAGATATGTATGGCTTTCCTTTCTTAGCAATGCATGATAATAATAAAGTATACAATAAAAATAAGAGAATTACACTTTTCTTTATGCTGGAAATCTGCTATGTGATCCACAGACAATAACTCTAACAAATCATATTAAATTATCAAGTATTTATGGAGTAAGCACTCTGGGCAGTGACAAACCAGGTGTTAGGATTTCAGAAACCCACAAGAAACAGTCTTTTCTACCCTCCATTAGCTTAATCAGTCAATACAATAATGATAGCAACAGTTTACTGAAATGTTATGTAGCAGACATTATGCACACCTCATATATATATATATATATATATATATATATATATTTTCCTTTAAACATCCCAGCAAGTCAATGAGTTAGCATTATTTATCCTTTTTTATAGGAAATGAAACTGGGACCTAAAAGAGTTAAGTAAATGTAAGTAAATTGCTCACAGGCACACACAATGAAAGTGTTAGATTTGATGTAGTGTCTATTTAATGATTTTCTTATTCTTTATGTGGACTTTATGTTAAAATATTGCATATATTAATATTATGTTTGGAATCTCGTGAGTAAAGCACTTCCTGCTTATCATCAGAAAATAATTCCAAAGATTTCTACTCAGACAGAAGCAAAGGATTTTAGTGATTATTGACACACATTTCATTCGATAGGAAACTAAGACTCAGTGAGTTTAGTGCCTTTCTGATTTCATTCAATCCAGTTAAGGCACGTGAATTTATGAACTCCACCAATGTCCAGAGAATTTCAACATCCCTTTATTGAGGCCTTAAATACAAACGGACATCCAAGAAACACTAGACCAAAGCCTCTAATAAGAAATAAAGATGGAGCTCAAATAAACAAAAGAAGGACTTGGGAGAATGAGGCAATGCAAGGAGCAAAAGAAAGGATAACCAACTACAATTCATATTTTCAGAAATGATAAAACATTGCATCCCTGAACAAAGAGCAAGAGGTTATAAAAAGCAACATTTCAAGATCAAGAGAAGAAGTCAACAGATACTGGCAAAAATCTTTTTTTTTTTTTAAAGAAACAGCACAACAATAAAAGATAACATTTAAAAATCACAAAATATCAAGAGAGGGGTGGGAGCAAAAGACTGTTCTTATTTACTCTAGGCCTTACAGTACTATTTAAACTTTCAAATTATAGACACACATTTTAAATAATAATGCAAATAATAAATAAAAATATCATTATGTAAAGCAGAATTGAGGATAAAGATGGCAAATTTTGGGGGCCATGAGAGGAATAAAATCAAATAATTAAAAAAATTTAAAGATAGCAATCATATCTGGTTGTCTCCCAATGAATTATGGTGTCCAATATTTAAAATAATATTTTTTGCTTGTGAATACATATGAGTTTGCAAACACACACCTCTAAAACTAGGAATGCATTTGTAGGTATTTTATACCTGACCTAAAACATCATGTTATATATTGCAGGCATGTTGATTAACGAAACAATTAATGACAAAAAATTAATAAAGGCTGCTAGATAACCATCTAAGAACAATCAGTTACACTGCTTTTTTTCTGTCTTAAAATATTCATCTACAAGTCAGGGGGAAAATGATTATCACTTCCTGTGTAATGATGGTCAAATTGAAGTCTTTGATTTAGATATGTGTGCCTTTAAATGTCCCATAGTCAAATCTGTTTCAGAAGTAATTCATGCTACATACCCTTTGGAGATATTTATAAAGTGTGTTAATATATTAAAAGCATAGAGAAACTTATGTCACTTCGTTTAGCTCAAGATCTCCTAAAAGTATTTGCCACAAACTCATTTTTTCCCATGGACATACTATAGGACACTTGTACGATGTAACTGCAATGTTTCTGAGAACATAGTTTACAAAATTCTGGCTTGTTATCAGTTATGTATATTTGTGTGTGTGTAACCAGTATTATTATCCTGAGTAAGGTAAAATATCAATCCTTTATTTGTATTGATCCTGACTGGGCATATTTAAATATGATTAAAAGGTGTATATTTCTGGGCTCCAACTCTGGAAAATCTGATTTAGTAGATTTGTGGGGTAGCGTGATCTGTGCACTGATACTTTCTTAAAGCTCTGATGGTGATTGTGATGGAAACAAGGGTTAAGAACAACTGAGAAAGATGCTTTCTTATCCATATTTTCTTTTTAAACATTTTCCAGAATAGGTTTATTCCCATATTAGTTGTATTTTTGCTTCTTATGAAAATGTATGTTTTCATTTACCTAAATCCAGGGATATATACCTGATTTATACAATATACTTCAGATAGCAAAAACCATTTAATTATATTAATGTCTTAGTAAGTATACATTTTTGTAGCTCTTTGCTTCCTCTAGGATCGGTTGTGAACATCGTTAAAGTACAAAGAATCATCAAAAGATGTTTGCATAGGTGGTCAAATATTTATTAGTGTATTTAGTGCTATCAACAGTGTTTACTATTTAATAAGCAGCTACTATGTGGATGACGCTGTCTTAAATACTGTTACATATTATTTTATCTAATCATTGTAGAAATCCTACAAAGTAGATGGTATTCTCTTCTTTTCATAGACGAAAGTTCAAAATCATAAATATGTGTATGCAAGGCTAAAGAACTTGTAGCAAAATGAGTCTAGATTTAAATGCAGATCTGTCTGACTCTAAAAACCTCCATGCTTGTTCAACTACATTGCGCTATAAGGAAAAAATATTTAATGCTAAATCCAGTATTTGTGCTAAAGAACTATTAGGGACTCAAAAATGAGTAAATATTATGTATAATCATCAAAATGGGATTCAGAGTACCACACATTAAAATTTATTGTTAAAAACTGCAAATTGCTGGACAATGACTACAAAAGGGGTAGATTCTTATGTTTCAGAAGAACAGGAGAGGAAAAGTGAATAGGCCTACGGCTGACAAAAATGGTAGAATGAACTTGTCTGTCCTTCAGTATTTTTACCCAAATCTGTAAGGAAAGAAGAACAGAACATGCTAAAAAAAGTCATGATTTTATTATGTCTGTGCTTTGAAACAAAGCAAAACAAACAAAAGCTTTTGCCAATCAACCTACACCTTGTAAAAGAAGTGGGGTGAGGGAAAGAATAGGTGAATGAAGCTCCCCATAGAAAATAAACAGTGCTAAGACAGTGAGTGTCTGTGAATTTAATCTAGTTCTGTAGAAACGTGTTTACAGCACCAACCACAACCCTTTCTAAATGAGCCAGGAGAGAAATTAAAATTGTGCTTTTTTTGTGAACTAACTACAATAAAATAAAAAATTCACAGAAAATAAATGTTAGATTATAGGGAGTGCACCTAATAGAAACTAATCTCCCATCTCACAAACAGAATCCAATGTCCGCTGAGGCTGCACAAAAGCCTTCCACTCCTAAAAGCCGAGAATAATGAAAGCAAAGGCTGATAAATGCACTGTTTATTTTTTCTTATTTCCCTTTAATGAAAACTCTGAACAGAAACACTTGGTTTACTTTCAAAATCATTAAAGGAACCCAGGCATAATGGGAAAAGCTACACTTTCAAATAGAAGAGGTTTTCAATGTGTTGTTCTCATAAGACTGCTGTTTGCACAGCTAAAAGCTAACAGCAGTGTCTTTACTGCTCTTGTGGTTTCTTCTCTTCGGTGTACTTCTGTTTTTCTTATTCTGAGTCTTTATAGGAAAGGAAGAGGCGCAGCTCATGCGGTTAAGCACACAGGCGCTACCAAATGGTGCAATAGGTTGCCATAGCACCAGCATAATCAGCCCTATCTCGGGGTTAAAACCACAACTTCTCTAGTTGACGTTGAGCTGCCTGACTATACATTTAACTGCTACAAAATGCTGAATTTCCAGATTGATTTGCGTTTGCTTCAATAGAAATGTATTTCAAAAGTAAGGTTAGTTTTATTATGCAGTTTATTTCAGAAGCACTTCATTTTGAAAAGCACTCACGAATGCTATTTTGATGACAAAAATAAGTTAAACCCAATCTTATATTTAAAAACATAAAAAGTCACCGTTGATTTGGCCAGCAATTAAACTTTATTAATTCATTACATTATGAAACTTGGAGAAAATAAATCACAAAGAAAAAAGTAAGACAAAATGTTTATTTATAAACAGAACTCACATTCCTTTACCACTAGATAATGAAATGATAAAATATAGTCTAGGCAAGGATATTTCCTATTTGTTCAGAGACATTATCATCACATATGAAATACAACCCTGCCAGTGGGAAACATGGCATTGCACCCTTTGCAAGCAAATGCACTGCGCTAAGTTGAACAGCTTCCTAGATACACATTGTCTCATGAAAGACAATGCCTGAAAAAAAAGACATGTGTAGAAACATTTTGCTGCCTTGTCACATTCCCTGATACCCTGCAGCCCTAGTTGGTAACCATTTTCCATGCTGTATATTCCTACCAGTTGTCTTATGTTCTGACTAAATAATTATTTCATAAGATAGAAAATATTAAAATAATATATTAACATTCATAAATAATAAATCCTGAAAAGGATAATGAGATCCTTTTCATTTAACTTCTTTGGGAAAATTCATATTGGGCCAGCTCTTCATCCCTTTATACATCAGAAAGTGGTTTCTCGATCTTTAGTAAACAAGGAACATTTACCGAATATCTACTATTTGATACATTATCATATATAATCCTCCTAATATTTCTATGTGATAAGCATTATTATTCTTGTTTTATAAAGGACAAAAGGAAGACACAGCTGGTTTAAATATATTGCTTCGAATATAGAGTAACAGTGCAAAAACTCAATCCCAGGTCTACTAGGATCCAAAGCTCCTGCATTTCCTCCTAACTCCATAATGCTGCCTCCTGGGAATAGAAGATTCAGAGCATCCATTTCACATCATTCTCCTGAATTTCGGTACATAGTCCTTGAATTCCTAGTATCTGTGGTCTGTGGCTTCCTCTTACTTTCCATTGCCTTTACCCTGGTCCAGGTACTTATCATGTCCTATTTCAATAATGTTTATACTCAGTTTCTAAACTGACGACTTCCTCCATCCCTTCCCCACGCATGCTAGATACTGCCACATTGATCTACTTGTAAAATGCACTGATGTGTGTCCCTTTCCTGTTAAAATATTTTAGTAGATTCCAAACTCTTTACTATTCACTTTACATCAATTCCTCTGAACTTTATATAACTTTACATCATTCCTCTTCAGTTAAAAGGAGACTGTTGTATCTTTTTTTTTTTTTTTTTTTTTTTTTTCTTTTATGAGAGAGTTTGCTCTGTGGCCCAGGCTGGAGTGCTGTGGCACTATCTCATTTCACTGCAACCTCCACCTCCCGGGTTCAAGCGGTTCTCCTGCCTCAGCCTCCTGAGTAGATGATGGGATTACAAGCATGCAGCACCACACCTGGCTAATATTTGTATTTTTAGTAGAGACGGGACTTCACCATGTTGTCCAGAATGGTCTCGAACTCCTGACCTCAAGTAACCCACCCGCCTCGGCCTCCCAATGTTGTGGCTATTAAACAAGACAGTTTGTGAAGCTTTTAGTAATATTTTAAAAATAATATAAATGAACCCCGGCTTCCCTGGCTAGTTTTCAGAGGCTGCCGAGTCGCCGTTGCGCCTGCGCCTGGCCTAGCAGAACTCCCAGCTGCGCGCTCCGCTCTTGCGCAACCATGCCAGGGGGACCTCAGCAAGCGATTCAGTCCCTTGAGCCTGCAGGAAGTGGACGGGCAGCCGCAGCACTCGCTGCCTGTCACCTACGCCAGGGCGGCGGTGGACGAGCTGGGCAAAGTGCTGACGCCCACCTAGGTTAACAGACCCTCCAGCATTTCATGGGATGATCTTGATTAAAGGAAACTCTACATCTTCGTCCTAACAGACCCCGATGCTCCCGGCAGGAAAGAGCCCCAGTACACAGAATGGCGTCATTTCCCGGTGGTCAACATGAAGGGCAATGACATCAGCAGTGGCACAGTCCTCTCCATTACGTGGGCTCGGGGCCTCCGGAGGGCACAGGCCTCCACCGCTATGCCTGCCTGGTTTACAAGCGGGACAGGCTGCTGAAATGTGACCAGCCCATCCTCAGCAATGGATCTGGAGGCCACGGTGGCAAATTCAAAACGGCATCCTTCGGTCAAAAGTACGAGCTCTGCCGGGCGTGGTGGCTCACTCCTGTAATCCCAGCACTTTGGGAGGCTGAGGCCGGTGGATCACGAGGTCAGTAAATCAAGATCATGCTGGCCAACGTGGTGAAACCCCGTCTCTACTAAAAATACAAAAAAAAAAAAGCTGGGTGTGGTGGCGCCAGCCTGTAGTCCCAGCTACTCGGGCGACTGAGGCAGGAGAATGGCTTGAACCCGGGTGGCACAGGTTGCAGTGAGGCGAGATCGGGCCACTGCACTCTAGCCTGGCGACAAAGCAAGACTCAGTCTCAAAAACAACAACAACAACAACAACAACAACGAGCTCAGGGCCCCAGTGGCCAACAAGCATTACCAGGCTAAGTGGGATGACTTTGTGCCCAAACTGCACTGCACGAGCAGCTGTCTGGGAAGTAGGGGGCAGCTCAGGGACCTGAACTGTCCCAGAGGCCCCAAGCCCTGTTCTCCAGTTCAGTGTTGCATGTATAATAGATTTCTCCTCTTCCGGCTCTCCTTTGCACAGGCAAGACATGAGCAGTCAGATGGTTTAGGGTAACTTTTTCTGCTACCTGGCCTTTATAATTCTAGTCACTCACTCACTCTGGTGTATGTTTTGATCAAAGTGGAACTCTATTTTGAGGAATATTTTGGTACTGTGATGGGGTCATCAAATTAATATGAAAGTAGCAATGCAGAGTTTAAAGAAGAAAAAGCTGGGGGGAAAAAGACCAAGCCTACAGTAATAGAGCAAAGCATCAAAGAATCTTTAAGGGAGGTTACCCACGCGCCACCCCCACCAAAAAAAAAATAAAGGAAAAAGGATTGGTTGCCTCTCTGCCTTTGTGATCCTGAGACCAGAATTGTACTCAGCGTGTTTTTATGGTGCTGTCGCTGACCTAGAAAACCAGAGGCTGACTGGCATGGAGGCTAAACCCCAACACGGTGCATCTCAGATGCCTTAATAGGCGTCAGTATCTTGCTCTGGACCCTTTAAAAAGCAATCCTGGAAAAAGCATTAGGGAGAGTGGCTTTGCTGTTGTTGGGGCATGGCCATCTAGACTGGCAGCAGTGCTCATTGACAGCTTATTAGGAATCCTTACAACTATAGTTGTTAAATTGATAGCTCTTCATGGGGGTAAGAAAAGCTGATCTGGAGTTGTTGAATGTTGGGTTAATTCTGCTGTTTGCTTATAATTGAATAAAAATAGAAATGTTGAGTGAACAAGATCAAAAAGTTCTATAAATGGTAGTAATTACTGTTATTGTTACCACCATCTAGATTATCACCTTCAGGCATTTTGACTTTTTAATTTGATTTGTCCTTCTTAAAGGCACTGGTGAAATCAGCATCTCTTGTATCCTACACAGTAGTTAGTTTATAGAAGGACAATAAACATTTTTGGATTTACTCTTAGTATAGTTTGTGCCTATGGTTCCACAGTAAAAATACTTTGAGCAATATAATTTTGAAACTCACTGTAAGATATGTGTAATTCCTCATTTCATAAGATGGTATTGCATTTCCTCTTGGCATTTTCATGTGCTTTTGAATTTTCATATGTATCTACATTTATGTTCATGCAATAAAGAACAAAATGTAAAACTGTACCTGAAAATATACATCCCTATGTGGAAATAAAGAGCTGGACTTTATATTGTCCTCGGAATGACATAGTTTTGAATCCTAGCTCAGCCAACTAAGGTCTTATACAGGTTAAGTGATATTTGTGAGGTTTAGTCTCCTTGTTTTTAGAGCCATAATCATAAAATCTAGTTTATATATGTGTTGATATGAGGATTAGATAAAGCAATAAATGCAGGAGGCTTCTGCTTGTGCATAGCTGAGAAAAATTTGAATCCACACAGTATTGTTTAAATTTAATCATTTTGGTCATACTGTAGCCACATTACAATGTGAAAGTGCAATCGTTTCCTACTTTCTATGGAAGCAGGGAGGAAGAATGCTTACCCTATTCTTAGGGTAATAATGGAAGACTCCCCCAAAATAAGTAATGTCTAAGTTAAGAAGGATATGTTTGAGTGAGGTAGGAAAGGAAAATGATGAGTCTTTTAGAAAAACAAAAATAGCAATGTGCCCAACGTTGAGAATCTAGTACATTTCAGAAAGTAAAAGTTGTTCTTCCTGGCTGAAAAGCAAGATGTAAGGTAGAAGTGTGCTAGAAATCTTTCTGGAAAATAAATGTGACGCTGATAATGAAGGCCCTCTCTTATAAACTGAGAAGTTTTAACATTATCCTCAGGTGACAGGAATTATTATAGAGCTGTCAGTAGGTGATTAATCCCATTTGTGGAATGCAGAGCGGAACTTAGGAATGCAAGGTTGGAGATGAGGCCATGTATCAGCAGGTTGTAAAATGTTTTTAGAATTTAAAATGGACAGCAGGACCACAGGTAATGTTGGATAAATGTTCATTACAGTTAACACCAGTCTATCCTTCTGCTTTTTTCACTCAGTGACCACCAATGGTAGTAATTTTCAAAAGAGATTCAGAAATCCAGTTATAGATAAAACTAAGAGGTTATGCAGGCTGAGCCACCCATTCTTTTAATCAGGCACAAAATCTTATTTTATTGTTAATTATGAATAGGGTAAGAATCTAAATATGCCTACCCTCTTGACCTTGATTTCTGATTTTTACATAAATATTCTATGATCATGCAACTTGTACTGAGCAAAGAAGAAAAGAAATCTGAGTTATGTTTCCAGATTACAGTATTTAGTGTGCCCATTAACTTGAATACACCTATCTCATTCAATGCTGTATTTTATCATATTCTTTTTGCACTTCCCTTTGTTCCTTGGAGGAATTTAAAGAAATGTTATCAAAAGCAAGGCTTATGAATGATCAACTCTCAAAAAGATACCAACTCAAAATAAAGATACCAACTCTCAAGATGTGATTTTCCAATGACCTGTCACCTCTGATTCTATCTTTGTGCAAGGCAATGGGAATGACTACTCTCCCTCCCCCCGGGTTCTGAATGCCAGGCCTCACTTCACTGAACAGCTCAGAACAAATCCAGAGTCATGCAAAGTCTCAGGAACCCGGTTTCTTGGCATTCATCCAGAAAAGTACTTCAGAAACCCCTCACTGACTGATACAGATCTACCATCTGTTTCTTAAGTTTAACAATTGTACAAAGAAAGTTTTTCACAGTTGGATGAAAAAAAGACATGGTCTCTTTCAAGTTTGTATTCAATTTACTATTCCTCCTGTTGATTGGCTGATTCCCAAATGTCAAAAGAACACCTAATGCTTATGTTGAATCTATACTAAACTAGTCACCATTTTAAAACTCAGAAGCACGGTTCCTAAAGACCTTGTAATGTCCAGTACTACCTTGGGCATTCATACAGCGCATTAATACTCCATGTACTGAATTAAATAAAACTGGCTTGACTTAGTTATTATTCATTATTTGTCTGGTTTTCATTTCAAACATTTATTTTACTGATTTTTAATCTTAATGTAAACATTTTAATTCCAGATAGCATCCAGAGCTTCGATCTTGAGGTACAGTCTAAGGTAGGAATGATATTTCGGTCTTTGACACAGTTCTACAATAATGCTTCCAATATTCTCTAGTTATCTTTTTAAATGAAATTAGTAGGTACAACAGAAATTACTTACCCATTCCGAGAATATAGCTCCTGACCTGATAAAGCTAGACGGAAAAAGATGGTTGCCTTTCCTTTATAATGAGAAACTCTTCCAGGGAAAATTGACTCTGTGTTTTCAAATGATCAGTTTATCAGCATACTTTTATGATTCATGCCCAATTTATAGAGATATAAAAATAGTTTTATGTCTCACATATGATGAAATTCAGTTCTTGACACAGTGTGTCATTTCATGGCATAAAATAAAGAACACATTTGGGTTGATCATTCTATGGGAAATCTTAGGGAAGGTTTATAGATTTATCACTTTTTGCATTATTTTGTCTCTTTATGATAATTTAATCCAATAAAACCTAGTCAGGTGGAAGATCAAACTAAAATTGGATGGATTCTTATTATTATTGAGATATTATCATTGGCATATGCTTTTTAAAAGAATAAAAGCTAAATATTAGTAATGAAGTAAAGATAAAGCACATTTAATGAGAAAGTTTTGGGGATTTTTTTCTATAATAGATACATTTTATTGTCTATTACCTCCCTCAGCAAAACTATATTTTCTTTTAAATGTAGATGTTTGCTTCTCATCAATATTAATTCTAAGTTGAAAGAATATAATTACTATTCTAGTAAAATGTTTAGAACTGAGAAAAATACAGTCATTTTTTTCTTTCAAATTCTTAAAATCAGGCCTTTGGATCAAATAAACATTTTAGTTAGGTGAAATTCACATGCTATTTTACTGTCAATAACATCTCAGAGGATCAGAAAACTAACAGAGGCAATGAGCAGTTTCCAAAAGAAAAAAGGGAGAAAAACCATCACAAATCCTAGGGGACTAAAGATACATAAGAAATAAATGCAACATGAGGTCCTAGATTGGATGCTACGGCAGGAAAAGAACAATATTGGAGAAATGGGCAAAATTCAAGTAAAGGTTATAATTTTGGTTAATAGCATTGTACCAATGGTTACTTCTTAGTTTTAACAAATGTACCCTTGGCAAATGTTAACATTAGAGGAAACCAAATGAAGAGTAAATGGGGACTTTCCTAACTGTCTTTGAAACTTTTCTGTAAATCTAAAATTATTCCCAAATTGAAAGCTTATTTTTAAAAGGTTTGTTTGTAACTAGTTCAGCAAAAGATGAAGCAGAGCATAGCATAGATTCATTTTGTTTCACTTTAAAATTGAGTGTTTTTGTGATTAGGACATTTTCATAGCACATCTTATAAATGTTTGCAATCATAGCCCCAGTTATTATGTTATAATTATATGTTATTATATATGTTATATATTATGTTATATATATAAAATATGTATGCCATATATATAACATACTATTGTATATTATTATGTTATTATTATATAGTCATAATGCAGATGATGAAGGCTACCATTACTAAAAAGGCAGTGTTATCCATCCTGACATTGTAAAATTGTAAATTTTCACAATTGTAAAATTTCACATTTAAAAAATATAATAAAGCTTACCTACCTATCTGCTTAATACTTGAAACTGCTTTATAGAATTCTCATTCACTAGCTGTGAATTTATTGTTAAATGCCTTCATTGGACATGATCTCATGAGTCTTTGTGACTGGACAGCATTCCTTATCTAACTGAAGTGATGAGCATGAGATGCCGCTCCAAGTGTTGTAAAAAGGAGACATGACCTCTAAGCCAAAGAGGCTGTGTCATTCTACTGCGTATGAGGAACAAATGCAACTACAACAAAGGTCTTCATTTTAAGAAGATAAATCTGGATTTAGTCAAAATACATAAAATAATTTGTTTGGAAAACTTTTTGATTGCTGCTTTATGGTGTACAAAATGAACAACAAATGTCTACTAATAAAAGTTTGATTTTATGGTTTTTAGCCTCTAGATACATACATAATTCATCCACATGGGAAAAATCATTACATTAAAACAATTTTGGGAGAGAAGTACATTATTAATACTTTAAAATTTCAATTTCTTAAATTTGGTTTGACTTTCTACAACATACAAGGAAAGTTAAGAAAAACAAAATCAGAAACCAAAAGGCTTATTCTACCGCATTTCTTGGGAAATTGTCTCACTTTGAGAGTATGTGATTCTTTAGTCATTAATTACACCTTCTCTATTTTTCTAGAAGATTGTTTTCCATCGTATCACTGGAGGAGCAGTTAAAATGTACTCTTCCATTTTTCTGAATAATACACTGAGGGTGGAATTATACCTCTGTAATGGAAATAACCAAAACAATATATTTGAATGTATTGAAAATAAACACTTTCCTCTTCATTTACTCAATAAATATTTTCAAATGACCATTATTTGACTGGGCATGTACACAGCACTTATTATGTATCAAGCATTATACTAGGTTATATATACATATGTATATGTATATATACCATACACATTAGCTTCCTCAATCATTGTAATAATATGAAGTGTGTATAATTATTACCTCTATTTTAGAGACAAAGAAAGCACAATAAGGCACAATAAATAACTTGTTTGAAATCATTCAGCTTGTGAGTAGCTGAGAAAAATTTGAATCCACACAGTATTGTTTAAATTTAATTATTTTGATCATACTGTAGCCACATTACAATGTGAAAGTACAATCGTTTCCTACTTTCTATGGAAGGAGGGAGGAAGAATGCTTACCCTATTCTTAGGGTAATAATGGAAGACTCCCCAAAATAAGTAATGTCTAAGTTAAGAAGGATATGTTTGAGTGAGGTAGGAAAGGAAAATGATGAGTCTTTTAGGAAAAAAATAGCAATGTGGCCCGAAGTTGAGAATCTAGTACATTTCAGAAAGTAAAAGTTGTTCTTCCTGGCTGAAAAGCAAGATGTAAGGTAGAAGGGTGCTAGAAATCTTTCTGGAAAATAAATGTGATGCTGATAATGAAGGCCCTCTCTTATAAACTGAGAAGTTTTAACATTATCCTCAGGTGACAGGAATTATTATAGAGCCTTCAATAGGTCGTTAATCCCATTTGTGGAATGCAGAGTGGAACTTAGGAATGCAAGGTTGGAGATAAGGCTGTGTATTAGCAGACTGCAAAATGCTTTTAGAATACAGTTAAAATGGGGCCGTGCACAGTGGCTCATGCTTGTAATCCCAGCACTTTGGTAGGACAAGATGGGTAGATCAGACTAGCCTGGCCAACATGGTGAAACCCCATCTCTACAAAAAAAAAAAAAAAAAAAATTAGCCAGGCGTGGTGGCGTGCACCTGTAAACCCAGCTACTTGGGAAACTGAGACAGGAGCATTGCTTGAACCCTGGAGATGGAGGTTGCAGTGAGCCCAGATGGCGCCACTGCACTCCAGTCTGGGTGACAGAGCAAGACTCCATCTCAAACCAAACCAAACCAAACCAAACAAAAAACAACAGTTAAAATGGTTTCAGCTACAACTTATAGAAAAAAAGGAACTCAGAGTAAACACTAAGGAATTTATTGTCTTACAAAACAGAATTAGCTCAATGGTTTGATGATGGTATTGGGACCCAGATTCCTTCCATAGTTTTGCTCTGACATCCACAGGGTGTGGGCCAAACTACCCTACTGGTCTCAAAAAGACTAGGTGCCACATTCTCATCAAATATGAACCAGAGACGGGAGAGGGGTCTTGTTTCCTTTTGTCTCTTTTTAAGACTGAGGAAAAAGCTTCCCTAAAACTCCTTCACATTTCACTGGTCTTACTTGCAGCACTATCAAAGGGAATGCAGTTACCATACTTCACTTTGACCAGTCTGGATGTAACTTTAGGTTACAGGAAAGCAGCAAAATCCAGTGAAATTTTAAGTCATATAGAAAGGCATGGATAACTAAATAATTAAATACTTACAAAATAATATTAACGAAGGTTTCATTAGCAAGAAAAATGCAGAGATATGAAATGATAACAATCTCAGAGACTACTGCAGAAATGTGAGTGGCCTAAATCAAAGTTGTGGCAATGGAAGCAGAGGTGAATATTTTAAGACATGAAGAATATAGACTTCCTAGCATGTTCTTTGTAAGTCAATGCTGAGTTAAGGGAAAAGGAGAATATGTTCTAGGTTATATTGGCTCAGGCAAGTGTATGGAAGCTGATATAATTCACCAATATAGGAAATATAACAGCAAGGCAAGTTAATGAAAGAAGTTTTTGAGTTCAATAATGTTGAATTTGGGATACCAGTGTGATACTAGTTGGAAATGTCTAGTACATAGTTGGAGAAATGGGTCGTTAATACAAAAAAGACAGCAGAACTGGAGATACAGATGTAGAAGTCACAAATTTATAACAGACAAATTAAGCAATGGGAGTAGGTGATTTCACCCTAAATGATAGCATAGGGTAGAGGAGACAAAGTTCTAGAATGGAGTACATACCAACACCAACATGTAACAAGGGAATAGAGAAAGAGGAGCCAGAGGGCTGAGATAAATAAGAGAACTAGAAGGTAGTTTCATGTTTCATGAAAATTGGGGGAGGACAGAATTTTGAAAAGAAGGAAGTTGTCAATAACATCAAATGCCTCTGAGAGGTGAAGTATAATAAATGCTCTAGCTTGGTCCATTGGGTTTAATTTATTGGAAACGGGGTGGGGGTCCAAGGGAGGTGATACTGGTGTATGCATGGAAGTTGTTTTGGTGGTGTGCTGGGAGAACAAGCCAGAAAGCAGTAAATGTGAACCTGTGAGAGTGTAGACTGGGAGGCTAGAAAAAAATCTTTTAAAAAAATCTTTTAAGAAGTTTGTGAAGCAGCAAAGAGCAATAGAGAGTATGAATTAGATAGAGACTTGTAAAGGAAAGTGGGTATTTTTTTTGTTAACTGCACTGCCATTCAAACTTCTCTCAAAATTGTGTCTGGGTGATAATACATACAAATAGTTTTGGAGTCTATGGAAGAAATGCTCTAGACTTTGAAAATATAAGGTAAATATTTCTGGGGTATATAATATATTAAATCTCTTAGATGATTTAATTTTTAAAATTTTTTTATGTAAGTTATTAATGTGTCCAAAGCTATTTTGTCTTCCTTTTTCTATGTATTTCTTCAATGGTGTCTTCTTTTATCACAAATCTTTAAACTCAGAACTAATCACATTTCATATTTGGGATGTTGAATATAGTTTTCATATCTAATAAGGTCGTATAACAGTCTTTAATAATTATAAATATTTCATTATGGAGATTTTTGACTTCCAGTGCCTTTCTTTTAAAATGCTAAGAAAAATAAGAAGCAGAAACATTTATATTCAGTATTTCAGGACAAGTCTGTAAAGTAGGCCCTAGTCAAGCTATACCAGGGGTATGTTTCACTCATGACCTATTTAACAAAACGTCTATATCACTATAAAAACTCCTGAGATAAGTATAGAAGTTAATTCAAAAAAGAAGCTAGTAATACTTATATGCTTCATTTGGCATTAAGAATAGTAATTATTCTTACAGTTCCGTATTAAGGTGCTCACAATAGAAAATAAAATTAGTATTAGTTTTCTTTATTAAGGTCCTTTGGGTGATGCCAAAGAAAACCTGATATAAATTCATTTCCTTTCACAAATGTGATTTTCATAATGATGAGAGTAATAACAGAAGTGGGTAAGAAGATGCCGCATTTTGAAAAAAAAAGATTCCATCGTTCAGTGGACTTTAAAGCCCCAGGACTAAGTAAGCTATTCAGTTAAAATAAAACCTGATTTTAAAAAATTCCCGATTGTATATTTTTGCACAAAAAATACATTGTTCATTTTCTTTGGGGAAAGAAGGGGTCTGGGAGTGGCTGGCAGGAGGTCTGGATTAGATTCTGACTCTGCTGTTAGTAGGAATGGGCAAGTCAGGGATTCACCATGCCATGGATTCCATGTCCGTGGGATTCAGCAGTGAGATATTAGGGAAGCTTAAAACATAGTATAAAAATAAAGTGAAAACTTTAAAAAGTGAAGGGAAATATATATATACACACACATACACACACACATATATATGTGTATATTTATTTAAATCTAATAATACATTTTTTCCAAAAGAAGTAAGTAGTTTCATGAGTATATAGCAGATTAGGTAGTATGATGGACGACACAGTACATGAAAGGAGGCCAGAAAGCATAAAAGGAGGACATAGGGTGCAGGTGGGTATCTGCGGGTATCAGAAAAGGCTGGCAGACAACAGATGTGAGCATGACCAGTCAGAGATAAAGAGCCTTATGCAGGAATGTGGTGACAGGGTAAACAACACTAAGTATTAGTCATTTTCAAACATACTGTCAAATCTACCACGGTTTGAACTCTGAAAATAAGTGTGTTCATTTTTGTGGTTACTATGCAACCACTTAGATATTTCTTTGTAATTTTTGCCCAATGTGCTAGTTTTGGGTACTATTTCAACCATCTTATTTGCAAAGAAGTCAGTCTTTTGAAACTACTACCATTAGACTGAATCACATAAAAGTATTTCTTTTGTAGGCCAGCAATAACCAAATATCATCAATTTCAAATGTTTGAGCCTGTATGTTACATTACACCTACTTTATGTGTGCAAATATCTTCAAATTAATTGTACCATAGCTCTCAGGTGGTCTTGTTACTGCCTCCATGGATAGCTGGCAGGTAAAGTGGGGTTTTCTTATGCTCTCTTAATTTCCCTTCAATACATATCTATTCACCTAAAGACTAATTCTTCCACAGGAAGAAATGGATTCCCCAACTCTGAAAGGCTGAAACATTCAGCCATGCCCTTTTGGGATCTGAAATCACCTGTCCTTACACAGAACCTACCTAATTCCTTATCACTCATTCTCACTTCAAACTTGGTCATGTATCTTTTCTATAAACTATGTAATTAGAATTATCAGCACCATTTTATATTTACTTTCCATGTACCCAAGGGTGTTTATGTAAGTTTCTCAGGCCCCCTTACTTACGCTATCTCATATTGTTAATTCCTTGTAGTGGTATGAAAGGTGCTTGGCAAAATTAAAGCACTCAATTTGTATGCAAGTCCATAACACAGACATTTTAATACTTTCTGGTCCTTTGTGTTATGCCCTTCCTTCTCTTCTTTATCTACCTAACTCCTATATTGTCTTCAAAACCCTAATTTAGGTGATATTGTTTTTTTGCTATCAAGTTACACTGTGCTTATGTTTATATATAACTTAGCTGGGCATGGTGGCATGTGACTATACTCGGGAGGCTGAGGCAGGAGAATCACAGGAACTCAGGAGTTTGAAACCAGCCTGAGCAACATAGTGAGACCCTGTCTCTAAAACAAAACAAAACGAAAAAGACATCGCACCATGATACCACCTTGGATTTGAGTAGCTGGAATGCTCTTCCTCCAAATAGCCATATGGCTGGCTTTCACTGTTTTTGCTGGTTGTCCAATATTTATTTCTGTAAGATCATCCCTGCCACTCTAACAATCATTATTCTACTGTTAGGAGAGTATATTTTAACTCTCACATCTGTATTCAGTTAGCTAAAAGCTAACATTGTAAGCTAAGTTGTGTATACAAGCTAACACATGCAATTTTCTAACAATGCCTCCCTTGCTTTGCAGAAATATGACTGATTGCCTACTTCTTCTCAGTCCTTATCTTTATTACCATCTTCTCTCTTGCTGTGCACCGCCTAGAATGCCTGAGACACACCTACTACCTATTGAAATTCTAGGATTTAAATTCTATCAACTGCATGGAAATTTCTCTGAACATTCCACTTTCACTGATACCTTCTTTTATATTTCCATGACACGTTATGAATTGACAGTCTGCATATGTGTAGATGTCTTGTCCTGCGAATAAAATAAATATGTTTTCAAGGCAGAGACTGTGACTTTCTTTTCTATATTCTTACTAGCATCTAGCTCTGTGCTTTGCAGTTAGCAAGTATTCCATAGCACAGTAAGAATGACTGAATGAATGGATGAGTGCCATCTACTCCTTTATTGTCCATCAATAATGTACCCAAGGCTAAATTCTAGCTTTCCTAACTCACTTGGCCAGACCAGTTGACATTCTTTATTCCCGTCTGAGGCAGGTTGCCTATTTTTTTCAGTCTTTGTACATTGGGAAACTTGTCAGATAAAAGGCCCAATATAGATTCAATCATATAAAATGACTATCAGCTATGGCAACTAGAAGACATGATAAACATTCCAAAGCTATTCATAATCCCATTCTTCCTTGTTAAATGCTACAATAGAGGCTGGAAAACAAGAATAATTTCTTTCTCAGGGACCCCTTCCCACCTCTGACAGCAATGAGTGGTTATATGTTATATTTCTGGCCAATAAGTGTAGACAAAAGCTTCTGGGGAAGGTTTCCATCCCTGAATAAAGAGGCAAAATCTCACTAGGAAAAATATATTACCACTTTGCCCTCCCTTTCTTTTTGCTGGAATGTGGATGAAAGGTGTGGATGTATAGCATCCCAAATGAGATAGGAGATGCTGAGCATGAGGACAAAAGCCTATCGAATGGGGTGTCAGAAAAGAAACATCAAAATATCGTAAGTTGCTTAGAGCATTATTATGTTTCTGTACTAGTCATGGATTTCATTCCTTTAGATCTTTAGCTGTAGAACTCCAATGTATTTGAACCACTAGTGATCACATTTTATTTTGTTTGATAGCTGAATACAAAGCTGGCTGATTCAGTGATCTACAAGGTCATGAGTGAGTTATCTTATACTCATCCTCATTTAAGCAAATTATGTTTAACTTTAAAAGACAAATGAAAATGAATCTATTTTAATAAATATATTATTGGTGGAAATATTCATAGTCTACCTTGAAAGGAGTGTTATGTTAAGATTGTTTTGCTTATAGAGTAATTTATGCCTTTAATTTCTGTGTCTAGTCTTTCTAAGCCAGAATGAAAATCTGTTCATCATGATCTCTGTTATAGCCCTCTGCATATTTGAAGGCTGCTGTTATATCACATCATATATTAAGCTCAGTTAATAGATTAACAGACCCTTTATTTTTACATTTACTATAGTATCTAGACATGGTTAGCAAATGCTTTTATTATTCCCTTATTTTCTTTATAAGATAGATGAGTATTACATATACCAAAGCATCTGCTTTGGAGCCACTATGATCACTAAAAGAATCTTTTCATTGTTCCGACCTTCTCCTTCCTACATGTGTGGAAAAAACACATGATTCCAGACATACACATGGTTGTCTAATTCTGTTGTTTAACCCTCTATGAACAGATGTCCGCAATGCTCCCTACACACCTTTTTGTTTTTTTTTTTTTGAAACAGGATCTTGCTCTGTTGCCCAGGTTAGAGTGCTGGAGTGCAGTGGTGTGACCCTGGCTCACTGCAGCCTCCATTTCCTCGACTCAAACAATTTTTTCACCTCAGCCTCCCAAGTAGCTGGGACCACAGGTACCACACCCAGCTAATTTTTGTATTTTTTGTAGAGATGGGATTTGTCATGTTACCCTGTCCAGTCTTGAACTCTTAGGCTCAAGTGATTCTCCCGTCTTGGCTCTCAAAGTGCCTACATCTTTAAATGTGAGTATTTGAGCATATTGAATGATAATGACCTGCCCTTTGCAGGTAAAGATATACTAATAACATAATATAAACAGTACATACACTTGGGTTGTCTTTCTAGGACTGGGAAGAGAATCATATTCTATTTTTCCAAATTTTCATTTTATCCTGAATGTGCCAATGTAATTATTTGCCAACACATTGCCAGACATGCTCCCTAGTCTGTGCTATAGTGTTTGTTACCATGCACCACACTGAACATACTTGAATGTTTCTGTCATGTTTACCACCCAGATGGTGAGAATCCAAGGAAAGGAGACACTTGTACTAAGTTCATAGTTTATCTGTTCTTGGAAACACATAACTGCATGAAGAGATCAGGATGAAAATATCATTATAGTTACCCCAATTACCTCAAGGTGGAAGTCTGGGCCAGACAACCACAGAGAACTGCCATTGCAAAACATCTCTCTGTATGCCTGGGGGACCTGGCTGTTCTGGTTTTTCACAATCTTTGACATCTGCTTGTTCTCACTTGGCTCCTGTCTTACCCTCAGGGTCCCAGTAATGACTTCTTGACTGTGACAACTTTGACGAAAATGCATTCATCAAAATTATAATAAAAATTAAAATATCTTTTTAAAAATATGATACTTCACTCATGTATTAAATTGCTTTAAAAGGCTGCAGGGATGTTCCAAAAACACCCCCCACCCCTTGTACTGGCTCCAATCCCATTCAGATCCAAAGGGTAACTCTGGATTACCTGGATTTTTCATGATAGTCCCCCAGAACATTAGCTTTAAGGGAAAAAATATAGCATTTTGGTCCTCTTCCTGTCATAAGCCATTTTTTAATATGGGAGTATCACAAAGTCAAAAAGAAAGAGCTCTTAAAATATTTCTTCCAGTGCTAGAGCCTGTGTGGACATAAGGGAGAGGCTCAGGGCATGGGGAGAATAAATACTTGATTTCAAATCTAGCAACTCTCAGGATTATAAGGGACCTCGGAGAGGAGATTTTGTATTCTTCCAAAACAGCCTATTCTAGAGCTTCACACACACAGCTCTGAAGAGGAAGTAGACATCTGAGATGAAGAGGAGAGTAGTTTCTGGTATATCTGGGTTAGAGTTGTCCAAATTTTCAAAAAGCATTCACTATATCGTATTAAAGGCCACCGTATCTGATTTTGTCATCAAGTAACATGACTATTAGAAATGATGGTTGAGAAAGAATTTTAAAAAACGTTCTGTGTTCTACACGGAAGTAGGAAGGAGTGTCTGCACTGGGGCACAAGAAGATTGTTACAGACTTACGGGATCACATCATGTCCTCTGAGACGTGCTCTCACAAAGATAGTAGGGACTTAGTTTTTCTCCCACTTAAAGAGCATCTTTAAGTCTCTTCTTGCTACCCAAATAATATATTTTGCGGCCAATACATTTTGCAGTTACGACAAAATTCACATCCAAAAGCTATTTAAAACAAATATTTTCCAATTTTTGTACAGTTCCCTCTCAAATGTGGGAAGATGGTCTGTTCCTTTTTTCTCACAGCCACAGACACTGCCTTCCGGAAACAGAATAAAAACCCACACTGTTCTCAATTATTAAAAAACCAATTTTCTGAGAACATATACACTTAATTGATATAGAAAAGTTATAGCAAACATGATCTTAAATAGTAATATTTATCATTCTCATCGCCCCATAGCATCTTTAACATACTTTTCCTTCCATCAACTAAAGGCATGTAGGGTTAAAAAAAAGGATAGTTCTGGAAACATTAGTAGTGTTTATTACGATTATTAATATAGAAAAAATATTTTGCTTTTGTCTCCATACTCAGTTGTTAGGCAGGTAACATGATGTCATACATTAATAATAAAAATAATAATAGCATAAAAATGAAAATAATAATTATTAACATATATTCAATAATTTTTATTTTCCAATTATTTATTCTTTAGTACCTGTGAGGTATGCACTCAAATTATTTTCACTTAAAGATGAGGAAACTGATGCACAAAGAGGTTTATCACTCTTTCCAGAGAAATGTAATAAGTGGCAGAGTTGGGATTTAAATCCAATAAATCTAGTTATTAAAGTCTGCAATCTTAACCATCACAAAACTACCTTGCAGTCAATATTATATATCAAGGCCACTAAGTCAGCTGTGGATTCAGAGGGTGGCTACAGGTCTCCAATGCCCAGGTCAGGACTTTGTCCATTTGACCAAGCTTCTAACTGAAGTCTTCTTCAACTACCTCCAGAAGCTTGCCAGTACCTCAACGTATTCAGGCTCAAGATTGCTTCCTTCTATTTCCACAAACGCACCTGTGCCCTTTTACACTTTTCATGCAGTTTAAAGCTTATTTAATTGGATGAAGGAATCTTACAGCTAAAAGTGCTCCTAAGAATTCTATTTTTCAAAAGATAAAAAGTTAAAGACCATTATTATTCCAATTGTTACCACTACCAGCTTGGTTTGGCTCCATTAATGCACGAAAAGAATGAAATTCAGCAAGGAATAGAGGGAAGCAGGTGTACTCAGCAGGGTTCAGGTCTAAGAAATTTTAAATTACACAGAAGAAGTAGTCATAAGTTCAGTCTTGCCTGCAGTGCAATTGTGCTGGGAGATTGTCTTTACTCATCAGTAGGTAGTCATAGACTCGTCAGAAATCTATTGCATTTCCTAGCTGAAGAGACATGGGAAGTACAACACAGATGCTCCATCTCCCCTTTGGCCAGTAGCTCTTGCTCTGGCCAGGGGTCAGGCATTATTCAGCTCCTCCCTCCCACATGTGTACAATGGTCATATGGCACAGTTACATCAACTGCAGAGAGGGAATAGTTAGTTCAGAATGAAAGCGTGATAAGAGATCCTTACATTGAAGGAAAAACTATAGTTTTCATGATTCCTATGAAAACATTTAAGTGTGACAGTTATAGAAGCAGACATGTTAAAAGAACAGAAACATAACTGTCAAATAGCTAAGGTTATCTATAGTATCTGTAAAACTATTTTAGGAAAGGAGAAAGGAATACTGGTCAATGTGTGGAAAGTGAAAAAAAAATAAAGTAAAAATAAAATTAAAATAAAATTTTAAAAAAGGCAGGAGTATCCAGAATACGGAGAGAACTACATTTTAGGTTTTTCAAAATTCCTAATTACTTTTCCCTTTTTTTCACCCTTTCAATCCTCTTCTATTTCTCTTATTTCTATCATATAAGCCACTCTATTAAGACATTCTAGTTTAAAATATATATTGACATTTATGTATATACTAATACGGTCTCATGGTTATACACAAACACACACACACAGCTCTCAGAAAATTCCCAGCCAAAATGATCCTAGAATCAAATTGTTCAGATCAAACCTTGGCTCTGCCTTTTATTAGCTCTGTAATCTCAAATAAATTGCCTACATTTTCCATGCCTCAGATTCTTTATCTATAAAATAGGAATAGGAAATACATATACATCATAAAATTATTGTAAGAATTAGATGAGTGAATAAATGTATGCATTAAACATAGCACCTAGCACATATGAAGTCCTGAATATTATCAGTTGTCTTCATGATTATTTTTATTGATATTACTATTAATAAAATAGCCAACACATCATGGAAGTGCGTTTTCTAAATCTGGTTAGGTTGACTCTGAGATTGCTGATTTGTGCAATATAAAAACTGGTTGACCGGTTGGACGTGGTGGCTTCTTAATCACCGTCTTTTGGAAGACAAGTCTTTGTTCATTCAAGGTACCAGGTCCCTGTGTCCAGTCCAGTAATATCACACATTATAAATGAAATTGAAAACCAAGAGTATTCAAATGAGGTTAACCGGAGGTAGGTAGTGGGGAGGGGAGCAAGATAATGTGTCAAATATGGAAACTTAAAGAAGTCTATTTTGTCCTAGGAAGAAATAGTATAGATGAAAATACAATAAATACATTCAAATACTTGAAGTATTATTATAAGAAAGAGGTATGGTCCTATTCCATACTCCTGTAAGGATAAGAATTTTATCTCATTGGCTTATCAGTTGTTCTCAGTGTTTTCTGGAGGCTCAAGCTAGTCCCCAAGAACCTTTTAAAGGTTCTTCAAGGTCAAAATAATACTAATTAAGTGTTATAAGTATGATTATTTACCTAATAGTACTAAGAAGTTATTTTTATTTTTCTCTCTTTCTCTCATTAGTAGAAAATTAGTGTTTCCAGAAACTATATGGTATATAATATTACAACAGATAGAGAATATAAAAGCATATATGAGAATCCAGCTATCTGTTATTCAGACAGACATTTAAAAGATTTATTAAAATGCAAAAAAGTGACACTATTCTTATTAAATCTTTGTTTTGTGATATCTGGTTGTTTTTCATGCAATATGTGCTATTTATATTAATATATTTGTTTATTACTACTATTAAATAACTAAATATTTTTAAATTCTGTCTAGTTCATTTTACAATAAATATACATAACTCACATAGACAAAAGTTCTTTATATTCCACAATTATAGCTAAAAATTGAGTTTACGTTTAAGAATCACATAGGCAAAAGCTCTTTATATTCCACAATTATAGCTAAAAATTGAGTTTACGTTTAAGAATGTTTAAAAAGGAGTCCAGAGACTAAAAGGCATGAGAACCATTGGCTTCGATAATAATGTTGAAAGATTTTGAAATCACAAATTTCAAAATATTTGAGCAGTTCAGCACTAAATTAGGCTTTTCTTTTTTTTCTTAATACAGTCTTCAGAAAATATTCAGTGAGTGTGTGTGGTAAGAGGGATATATATACGTTACTCCTAGTCACCTCTAAGGCTTCTTTCAACTCACATTCTGCAGCTCCATTGGGAAAGGAATTGAAAAAGAGAGCTTACTGAAAATACTGTTCCCATAAGCCTGGTGTGAAAGTTAGCAGCTAGGCATGTGGTTAGTTTGGGGGTGAAGCAAAAAGTGAAGAACCCCAGTGCAAGAATATAATGCATTTTGAATCATTGTACTGGTGGCAGATTCTCTAATGAAGATAAGGCTCAAGGGCTTGCTGTCAGTTACTTAGATTTCATAACGGGACGTCTTCTCAGGAGGATGGAAACTGGAATCCATGTTGGCCTTACAGGTCTTCTCTGAATATTCCAGAAACTAATAGTGAAAATTAATTCAAGATGGATTAGAGACTTAAATGTTTGACCTAATACCATAAAAACCCTAGAGGAAAACCTAGGTAGTACCATTCAGGACATAGGCATGGGCAAAGACTTCATGTCTAAAACACCAAAAGCAACGGCAGCAAAAGCCAAAATTGACAAATGGGATCTCATTAAACTAAAGAGCTTCTGCACAGCAAAAGAAACTACCATCAGAGTGAACAGGCAACCTACAGAATAGGAGAAAATTTTTGCAATCTACTCATCTGACAAAGGGCTAATATCCAGAACCTACAAAGAACTCAAACAAATTTACAAGAAAAAAACAAACAACCCCATCAAAAAGTGGGCAAAGGATATGAACAGACATTTCTCAAAAGAAGACATTCATACAGCCAACAGACACATGAAAAAATGCTCATCATCACTGGCCATCAGAGAAATGCAAATCAAAAGCACAATGAGATACCATCTCACACCAGTTAGAATGGCGATCATTAAAAAGTCAGGAAACAACAGATGCTGGAGAGGATGTGGAGAAATAGGAACACTTTTACACTGTTGGTGGGATTGTAAACTAGTTCAACCATTATGGAAAACAGTATGGCGATTCCTCAAGGATCTAGAACTAGATGTACCATATGACCCAGCCATCCCATTACTGGGGATATACCCAAAGGATTATAAATCATGCTGCTATAAAGACACATGCACACGTATGTTTATTGCGGCACTATTCACAATAGCAAAGACTTGGAATCAACCCAAATGTCCATCAGTGACAGACTGGATTAAGAAAATGTGGCACATATACACCATGGAATACTATGCAGTCATAAAAAAGGATGAGTTTGTGTCCTTTGTAGGGACATGGATGCAGCTGGAAACCATCATTCTTAGCAAACTATCACAAGAACAGAAAACCAAACACCGCATGTTCTCACTCATAGGTGGGAACTGAACAATGAGATCACTTGGACTCGGGAAGGGGAACATCACACATCGGGGCCTATCATGGGGAGTGGGGAGGGGGGAGGGATTGCATTGGGAGTTATACCTGATGTACATGACGAGTTGATGGGTGCTGACGAGTTGATGGGTGCAGCACACCAACATGGCACAAGTATACATATGTAACAAACCTGCACGTTATGCACATGTACCCTAGAACTTAAAGTATAATATAAAAAAAAAAAAAGATTCTTTCAAAAGGTAAGTTGATAGATGCACACATGGTTTGTCCTCTAAACTGTGTCACAGATGACAACCTCATAACCTCTACCTGTTGTCCTGGTTCTACCATTTATTTCAACACAAAATACTCGCAAACACACACCACACACATACACACACACATACACACACATATATTTGTGTGTGTGTATGTAAATTACATATTTTCCTCTTTCATATAACTTTATATTCAAAATTTAAACACAGCTGCACAAAAGATAATTGTGCAAATCATAGGAACACAATTCACAAAGGAAATGTAAATAAGCATATGATAAAACCCTAAACACAGTAAAAAATTAATCACAAAATGATAAATTGAAGAAATATCAGTTTTTATAAAAACACATTTGAAAATGATAAAATTAAACTCTGACAAAAGTATGTGAAAGGAAACTCATACAATGCTAGGAAGGGAATAGAGAAAACAACTTTTCTGAAAGCCATTTGTCAATATCTATGAAGAGACTGAAAATGTTTTCATTTTTTATCACAGGAATTCCAGGCCTAGGACATTATCTTAAAAAAAGATCGAATATATATATCTATATATCTATATCTATATCTATATCTATAGAGAGAGATATGGACATATATATTTGTCCATATATATTGACAATGATTTCTGTATAATGATATGCATTTTAAAGAAAAACTACCAAAATATCCTTCTTTGAAAACTAAAAAATCTAGTTTTACAGAAAAATTAAGAAAAATATTCTTGGCCAGGAACAGTGGCTCACGCCTGTAATTCTAACACTTTGGGAGGCCAAGGTGGGCGGATCACCTGAGGTCCTGAGGTCGGGAGTTCGAGACCAGCCTGACCAACATAGAGAATCCTCGTCTGTACTAAACATACAAAATTAGCAAGGCATGGTGGTGCATGCCTGTAATCCCAGCTACTCGGGAGTCTGAGGCAGGAGAATCGCTTGAACCTGGGAGGCATAGGTTGCAGTGAACTGAGATCATGGCATTGAAATCCAGCCTGGGCAACAAAAAAAAAAAAAAAAAAGAAAGAAGAAAAATATTCTTCAAAGCCATGTTGATCATTAAACA
Organism: Theropithecus gelada; assembly: GCF_003255815.1. Lineage (NCBI taxonomy): Eukaryota > Metazoa > Chordata > Mammalia > Primates > Cercopithecidae > Theropithecus > Theropithecus gelada. The sequence continues at coordinate 167,108,011 of NC_037668.1, forward strand.
CACACAGTTGATTTCCTCAGACAGTCCGAACTATTGTGTCCTCAAAATGAGCACTCCACCCTCTGTCCCTCCGTAGTGGAGCACCTCCACTGCATGGGGCCTACACAAGAAATCCCACCTGGGGCAGGGTCACATGCGTCTTTTCCACCAATTTGTCTTCTGTTCCCTGGCATAGAGCAATACTAACATTTGTGAAATATTTGTAGAAAACACAGCTGCCTTTTCTACAAAATATGCCAATAATTACTATAAAATAGTATGTGTCTAGTGGCAACAGACAAGAGAACAAGGCAGAAATCAAAACATGAAGAAGCTGGTGTCTCCTTCTTAGAGATCAGGTGTCTCCACTGGCCCATTAATTGTCATAATGGCCTCTGAGTTCTAACCTTAAAAAAAGTATATTCTCTTATCTCTCGAAATTTTAATTTTACTTGAAATAAGTTGGTTCTCAACTTCAAATTCATCATTAAGATATTTGTAAAATATGACATTGAAAAATCTTGTCTGGAAAGAAAATGCTTTTCCTTAGTACTGCAAAGGCAGAATGCTACAGAAATGCAGATACTTCCTGCGCATGTCTGTAGGGTAGTACCGTATCACTTATTCAATTTAACATTCTCAAACGATTTGATGAAAATACTCTTTCTTCTAAAGATTTTTACTCTAAAAGGAAGGGATAGCTGGATTTTTTTTTTTTTTTCTGATTATCATGAGCAACCAGAAAACTGTGCTACACTCTCTAAGGGGACACAAATTGTCATAATTTTCCAGAAAAGAACATAATAAGAGTAGAAGTGCAATTCCATCAAATCTTGCCACATATGTGTTATATTTAGTACTCTGGGTAACAAATGCCAAACTTTTAACCACTTTTTAGGGGTGAGAGGAGAGGAAAGGACAGAGCAGGCATAGAAAACTTGTTACATTAGTCTGTAAAAGAGCAAGCAAAAGACTTCACCAAAGTTACCACTTCATGACAAGAAATATTTTTCTTATATAGGAGAGATTGATAAATCATGATAAACATTCTAGGTTATCCTTACCATTCTGTCTTAAGGAGGTATGTATACATTGCGTTTCTTTCAGGAGCAAATTACAGTCCACATTGCTTAATTTTATTCCCTCCTTGTATAAGAAAGCAACATAATAAAATAATACCCAAGCTCAATATTTTGTCATTTTTACTATCAGATTATCAGTCATAGTATCCGTCTGTCTAAACAAAACATGCTAAAATATTCCCATGATACCAGATTATCTCATAGAGTTATAGAGCCTCATCAATTCATGTGTGTCATTATTAATTCAACAAATATGTATTTAAAGGCTACTCTGTAACGTTAGGCTCTGCCTATACAAAGGCAAAGGAAAACATCTCTTTCTCTCTGAAAGGTGCTTAAAGCAGAAAGAAACTAAAAAGCAAATAAGGAAGGGTATTACAATGAGACAGACCAGAAAGATGTCCCTGTGGGCATGTAGGATGGCTGAAATCTATATGTGCTCCACACCTCTTCCCTGGAAAGGTGAAAAACCTGTACTGTTGCACAGAGCTTGGGCACAGTTTAGTTTAACACACATTCACCGAGTATTGAATCATAATTATACTATTTTTGTCTATGGAAGAGATGCCACAAATGCATGTTTTATGGGCTATGAAGAAAGTCAATGTCAACAAGAAACCTAAAAAAAAAAAATGTTTTTGAGTTCATTCTGGAGTAAAGCAGAGACATTCAAAGAAGGGCAGCAACTCTGAATGGAAAGAGGCTAGCTGTAAAACGTCACAGAAGACCTGCAGTAGAAATACAATCCTGAGGTGAATATTTAGCAAGAATGGGCTTGCGGACTTCTGGTATTTCCATTTGGGTGGAGATTTAAAAAAAAAAAAAGAGCAAAAGTTTTCTCATAATATTTTGCAACTTCTGCTTCCGGACCCAGTCAGAGCCCAAAAGCAGCAAGAGAGATAAAATGAAAACACTGAACATTGTTTTTTGTTTTAAATAGTAATTGATTTTTCACTCATAAAACTGAGTATACTTAATTCAGGTATGCTTGAGATTTCAAATGAATATCTATAGTGAATGTATTTTTATTTAAAAGGAGAAAATGGTTTATTCTTGACATCCTTTATCTTAGCTTAGAGAGAAATAAAATCTTCATTGTATGAATCCACTAAAAACAGAAAATAGTGTGGCTTACAAAAGTTAGATTTTTTTAAAGGAATAAAATGGAAAGCACCAGTAATCTGATGATAATATTAAATATCAGAAAAAGTCCTTGCCATTAACACTTTATCAACTAGTAAACAGAAAAATCTACTTTCTTAAAGATTAATTATCTACAATGTGATTAGCATAAATGCACAGCTAAGTTTTCCTGCTCTAGTAAGTGAATATTTTAGATTTCAGAACGAACTTTGCTTTACTAGAAAAAGGTAAATCAAAATATTTAATCTACATAAGAATACATACAGTGTGTGTGTATATATATAGATAGACATACCATACGTATTAAAAAGAACCTCTTGATTCCATCCTATAGTGGAGTTAGAATGTTCTATTAACACAAGTAGATATTTCGTTTTAAACAAAACTGATTTTTTTTCCTACTCTAATTTAATCTCCTTGCCTAATGACCTGTCCTCCAACAGGTCTGCCTACTTAAACAATTTCTAGTCACAGGATGTGGCTGCCACAGTTTTATCTCCATCTGGCAGAACATAACCAACCTGCTTCAGCTCTCAGCTCCCATTTTATAGCAACTAAACTTTCCTTGTTCACCTACTCCCCCACGCCACCTCCATGACGTGCATTTCTCGTAAAACCACAGATCAGTAAACTTCCTCAGGGAACTTGCAGTAATATATGACAAAAAAAAAAAAAAGGGTCGCAGCCCTGTGATGTGTAGCAGAATTCATCAGACTAGCTCTCTGGTCTGGCACTGATTGCCAGGCAAGCTTCCATTGTACCTTCATAGTTCATGCACAATGAGCTATCCCTGTATTAGACCCTCGTAGGTATCTGGATCCATGGGCAAAAAACTGAGTAGGGGAGGGAATAAAAGGGAAGCAACAACACCTTTTAAGTCAAAAACTGAGGATAATAGATTGCTATTTCTTCTATATGCAAAGGATGAAAATATACCTGTGACTCTTTTCACTATGAAATGCTTAATGTTTGTTCTAGCAATTCTTACTGGAAATCACACTGCCTTACACAGTTGCAAATGTCTTAGATTAGTATAATGAACATCTATGATTGGAAACGAGTCCCTGTTAATCTTTGAAATAATGACCAAATTGTTGTAATCTCTGGTAGGTACAATTCGTAAATACATGGATAACTCTCACAGGACAAAAATTACATCCTACTTATGGTGAATATATTTTTATATCATTTTGTTAAAACTTTTTAAATTTTTCTAATACTTAATACTTAATTGTTACTACAAAATTCTCACCTGTGAATATTTTAAGTTTTTTAAAATTGTATGATATCTCCTTTGCTCATTGTATAGAGTACCCAACAAACTTCATGGTGAGTAATGCTTAGTGGGTGCTTTCTGATGAAGCATCTGGTAGTTTAACCAACTGGTCTAGAATAGCACAATGTTACTGCTGGGAGCCATAAAGAAATTATTTCAATGAAGTTTGTAGTTTGCAGTTAAGGTGGCGAGGGTAGTCAATTTTGCCCTCAGTGGACGTTTGGCAATGCCTGGAGACATTTGTGGTTGTCACAGTCAGAGTAGATTGGGTAAATGTGCTGCCGTGTCTAGTTTGCAGAGGCAGGAGTGTTGCTAAGCATCCAACAATGCCCAGGTCATCTCAATTCTCCAACTAGATTGTCCACAGGGCCAAGATTCAGAAACTAGTCTAAGCTGTAAATCTCACTGAAAAAGAAACCAAGGCTTAAAAAAGTCAAGTGACTTATTGAATACCACATACCAGAATCTCAGTCTAGTGAAGAGGAATTAGTAATAGAGTTAGGATTCAAAACTTGTCCATAAATGCCTAATCCAATATTCATTTCATTGTATCAGGCCAAAGGACAAATACCTCATAATATACTGGAGGAATTCTAGACCAAGTTCCCTCATTTTTGGTGTAACAAAGGACAAGTCACTAAATATCTATGACTTTCAATTTTCTCATTTGTAAAATAGATGGGTTGAAATAGATTATTTCTAAGATCTCTTGCTTCTTTAAAATTACTTGTTGTACAAATAATGCTACTTTACATTATAGTAGTCTCCAAATTTCCAAATTCCTATTCTCTTTGTTTCAATGTTTTCTCTTTTTAAAATGTTTTGTGCAGGAATTCTAACTCAAATAAAAGCAGGAAATATGTCAGCTAATTAAAAAAAAAAAAACAACAACCAGCAACTTGAACAATACTTGGCTCTCAGTAAATAGTAAAGAACATCAAAAAATAAAAGGTATTCTTATTTGTTATTATTTAGTGGAAGACACATTCTCTGGTCCTTTTATATCTTGTATACAAATTAACTTATTTTGATTGTATCCATGCAATCTAAGACAATAAAAACAGAAGAAAAAATAGCCACATAAACAGCAAAGTGTTGTTACTGATTTAATTGAATTGATTTGACATTTTCAGCCCACTGATATATTTCCTGAGATAAAAGTTGCCCTAAGTGTTCATGAATCTGTAGTTCATTCTTAGTAATTTTAACATGAAAAAACTGATGTGTTTAAATTTTCATTTTAATATTCATCTTTTCTATAAAATATTGTAAAATTCTAGTCTCTAAGATACTATTGTTATACATATTTATTACTATTATTACATATTAATGTGAATTTTGAGAAACTTTCCTTTGCATGATTTTCTCAAATTACAAAGTATATTATTCTCTTATAAAGGACAGCAGGTTTAAAATGGAGCAAGGAGCTGTGGAAATGTATTTAAGGGGAGGGAGAGGCCAAATTTCGTTGTTACACACTGTATTTTATTGATTAAAGAGTCTGGCAGATTAATTGCTATAACTGTAAAATAGGACAACAGATAAAAAGAGAAAATGTATAGTTGTCTTTTCTTCACTAAAAAAACTAGTACTTGTAATCTGTGTATATAAATTTTTGGTGTACCATATAATCCCTAATCTCCTTTCATTATAAAGTGAGGGAATGAAATCTTAGCTATTTGCATTGTTCTTTCAATCCACTAGTTAATTCTTTTTAATCAGAGGAAAATAAGCTATCATTTATTTATTTATTTTACTCAAAAAGAATTTTAATCTGACCCATGTGCCATTGTTATTGTTAACCTCTAGACATTTTAACAGCATTTTGATGGACCTTAAATCAATTAACACTATAAAGGAAAACATCTGTGGCTCTAATACATTTTAGAGTTGCTCTTAATATTTTTTGTAAGGATTTTAAAACACATTTAATTACATAAGGCCACTGAAAATTCCATAATTCACTGTGTGGTAAAATACCAGATATTAAAATCATGTCAATTTTATTAACAAACATGAAGCATGCATATCTGTAAGAGGGAGTTATTAGAAAACCCAGCGGAAGGAAATGTTTTCTTGCCCATCAAATCCAGATGTTCAGTTCATAAAATGGAGGCCTAGAAAAAAGGCAAGTTATGGCACTGAATAACATTAAGAAGTGTTACCTCTGATAAAATTCGTGGACAAAATAGATTTTTAAATAAATAATGCTTTACTTTCGTCTTAAAGTAGTATTTTTCTACTTTACATGTGGAATAGAATAATGGATGAATTAAAATAAAAGGCACACGATTTCCTTTTCCACAAGCACCTTTATGTAAATATTAATATGTTTTAAAATGTAAAGAATACTCTTTAGCAAAAAGATAGATCCATGGGAAATATTTTCTTTCAGACACTGACAAAACTTAAACTGGAGCAAAGATTCCACAGAACCATGGCTCTATGGATGGTATTGATTATTTTTTCTTTTCCTTGGTCTGTTGCTCTTTAGCAAATATAGATGTTTATAGAATAATTACAAAATAGGAGTTCATGTTGACAGTGGTTGAACATTCTATATTTCAGTATTTCAATTTGTAAAATAATTTGTGAATCATTTCTTAATTTTTAAATCAAGGTTTCAACTTTTATTTTAATTATTAAAGTGAAAAACCAAATGAGAAACTAATCATAGTTTCTATACTCCTTTATAGTTTTCCAAATTCTTAAACAGTATAACAATTCCTCAAATATTTTACACTTAATGAAGTGATTTTACATTCATTTTCTATAACCACCTTATTGACATGTAAACTAAATTAAAATTTAGTTTAAGAGAATGCATTTTATTAAGGCTAACAAAAAAGTCCTTTGATGCTTTGAGCATAACACATTTGTTCTTGAAAATTGACTAATTAAGATAGATGGGAAGATACGTACAGTTAAATTGATATTAATAGAAAGTACCCTTTACAGTGTTCCTGAAAAATAGAATGTGATAAAACTGGCACAAATTTTATATTCGACAACTAAAGGTATTTTTATTATTCTTATTTTCTTGTCTTTGAAGTACTTCTTATATTGTATCTGACTTGTTCTACTTCCAGAATTTTGAGGTTCCACTTGCCTTTGATCTCTCAGTAGCCATTCCCAATAGTTCTTTCATCCACACCATCGAGCTGCCCTTGACATAACACCACCTTTTATTCTTAGAAAAGGGAAAATATTTTATTTCAAAGGCTTTGGTGATTTTCCCTCATGGGTCACCCTGAAAGTATTTTTCGTCTTCCTCTAGGTGAGAACCTCTTATTCCTTGAGCCTCTAGATGGACTCCCAGGTTCCCTCTGTTCAGAGTTACCATTCAGCAAGGAGGAATCACAGCTATTCACATTTCAATGATGCTGATTCCTCTTTTACCTAGATGGAATGCTATTTCTTTCATTCACACTTTATCCTTGAAATAATGACCAAAAAAAAGGGGGGGGAGGTAATATTTGTTTACATAATTGGATTAACATCTGAAAATGGATTACTTAGGTTTGCTAGGCTTTTATTATCTTTTATTAGATAGATATTTTAATATCTCCCTGCTGCTTACACACAACTACATTTTACAGCATTGGGAGTAAATTATGCTTTCTGATTTCACAAATGATAGTGCCTACATGCACGCTTATCTGTTTCTAACACACTAATACAGTGTTTGTATTAAGTGGGAGAGATTTCTTTCAATCTCTTCCCCCTTCTCCTCCTCTCCCTCCCTCCCCTTCATGTTCTCTCCTAGTCTTTCAAATGAGGATTAAGCAGATGTGCTTAAACTGCGGCTTTATATATACATGAAAATTAAGCAGCGACAGGAAGAGAAAGCTGCACAGCTTTCTCCTGTACTGAGCTTTTTCAATACATTCTCACTACTATTGAGATCACAGTAAACTGCCAAAACACCTGATGTGCCCATTTTTCAACTTAAGCAAAATATCATAATACAAAATAAATATCGATAGATAATATTTTGATTACTTACTCTTTTGTTTTAACCATAATTCTGTTTTCCCTATTAAGACTAGTGACCAAGGATTATACATTCATTGAATAATCTGTAGAACTAGAAACAACGTAGAAACAAATCTAAGACTGAATAGCCTGGTGTGCATTGAAGCATCATATGGAGTGCCAGGCACATGAGAGACATTCAGTGTTACTTCCCTTTCCTGACCCCTTCTTTTGCAACCTTAGTACTGTATTTAAAATTAGAACAAGGAAAATTAAATTGAACTATTCCCTTTTAGGATATGACAACCAGTACATTTTATGATAAATATCAGGAAACACAAATTAACAAATTTGCTTATGTTAAAGACAAGTATAAACTAGACTCTACAATGACATGAGCTTGTTAAATGAGATAACATTTACAAAATGTTAACAGAAGTGCCTGGCACAGAGTAAGCCCTATTTTTTATTAGCTAAGTTTTTCTTATTAACCAACTACCAGTAAGTACAAAATTAAGCAGCTCTAAAAAACATGTTTTAAAGAAACCTGCCAAGCCTGAGATCAAAATTACACACAGAGATATACATACACCGACAAAAGGATTTATCTCTATTTATGTGTGGTTTAATTTTCATGATATTAGATTCCACCTAATAACTGCCACATTGATAACAATTACTTTTTAAATTTCTCAAATAAATAGAAGGTTTAACTTCAATTTTAAAATAAACCAGTTATTTAACCAATTCTCACACACACACACACACACACACACACACACAATCTCAATCTGTTCAAGTATTGTCTTAAACAATATTTTTAAATATGTATCAAAACAAAACATAAGCCACAAAATGGTTCAACAGAGCATTACCTTTGCATGAAATTTTCAGTTAAATTTCTAATTCATTCGTCTCTCAATATATTCTGTAGCTTTTATTAAAACAAATTATGTTAAGTTGTACCTCTTTCTTTTTCTAATTGTTAAGCTAGCAAGGGATATATAGGTAAAGACATTTAATTCTTCCAAATATTATTATAAATTCCTTAATAATTACTTTTGTAACAATATTAAAGTTAATAGAGATATTTACCAATAGCGTGTTCACAATAAACCTTTCAAGAGGAGACATAAATTCAGATTTTTATGTGGAATTTACTGAATTCTCACTACAATGCCAACCCTTTTCAACATTCAAAGCAAAGTATAATTCCACTTTTTTTCACTGGCTACCTCTTCTCACTATCTTTTCCTAGCTCCTCCTTGTGTCTCTTCCAAATACGAAGTTTCCCAAAGCTCAGAAACCAGTCATCTGCTCATCTCCAGATGTTTATTTACACTGTCACATGCAGTCCTTTAGCTTTAAGTTCCATCTGAATGCAATGACTCCTATATTTATGTCTCCAGTTGAGACCTACTGAATGGGCCTCAGCCTCTTATCTCCAATGGATTTTTTGACATCTCTACCATCTAAAGAAAATCAGACATCAATAACAGCCCAAACATAACATTGGATTGCCAACCCCCTAATTTGGCTCTTTCCCTTCCCAGTGCTTATGGGGGGGGAAAAAAGTCATTCTCTAAAATGTCTTTGTCTTTTCCATGCAGCCACTTCTCTTAATTTTATGTCAATCTTTCCTTTCTTCTACCTGTGCTGCCAACACTTGGTCCAGATCACCATCCCCTTTCTCTGTCCTCCCATTCAGTCTCCTTATAACTGGTTCCAGGCTTTGCCTTACTTCGAATCTATTCTCTTCATAGCAGTCAAAGTGATCTCCTCAACACAGAAAGAATATTAGGATACTCTGTACTTAAGAATTTAAAATGACCCCTTCCCTTTATACTTCAGGTAAAATTAAAGTTCTTTCCATTTCCATCAAGGTCCTATGGGACCTGCCTTCTGCTTATCTTTCTAGCTTCACCACAACCTGCTCAGTTCTTACTCACCATACTACAAGTGCTTGACCTTTCTGTGCCTTGAACCCACCAATTTGTTTGGTTTTGCCATAGAACCTTTACTCCTGCCAGTCTCCCTCACATGGATCCCCATATTCTTGCCAGTCAACAAGTAGCTCAATGACTCTTCTTCATAAAGATCTTCCCCAATCACTCTGTCTGAAGGTGCATTCACCCCTAAATCCGGCTCAGGCCTGTCTCTACCATATTACACTACTTAATTTTCTTCACAGCTTTTATATATAACTGAAGTTATCTCAATTTGTTGTTCGTTTTCTTGCTATCTCTCACTACTAGAAAGTCAGTTTCATAAAAGTAGGTACACTTTCTGCTTTATTTACCACTGTGTCAGCACTTAAAACAGTTTTTATCTCAGCAGGGGCTCTATAAACAATTGATGAATCAATGAGTGAATCATCTCATTTAATATCTCTTGTTATTATTTCCATTTTACAGACAAGGAAACTGAGGCTTTGGAAGGTAATTTTTCCCCAATTTTTCATCATTGTAAGTCTCCAATGATGAAATTGGAATGGAATCCAGGCAAGAGTTCAAAGACTGACTTCTTTAAAGTACTTTAAAAGTAGCGATTATCTGAATCCAACGTTTACATTAACATTTCTTCAAGTTACTTGTATCAGCTCCCTGACATTTTCCTTTTTCTTTGGTTTATCTGTTTCCTTCATATCACCACTTCCTTTCAGTCAAAACTCTCAACTGATGTCTTATACTTCATTTATGTTTCCTTAGCCATTGCATACCTTTATCATACCTAAAGCATGATTAAGTAAATTCAGAAAATAAGAACATGGGTCGTTGGAAAGTAGAAATACATAGAGTTTAGTAAGCACAAGTTAAAATCTTATTTTATAAACCAGACTATCTGGAAATCTAAGTCTAAGAAGTCAAAATAGAATATGTGGCCTAAATGATCTGATTGGAATCCACATTTATCACATGAACCAAACAATATTTTGTTTTGTTTTGTTTTAGTCTCCCTAAAGTTTAGCCAACTTGTCTCTGGAATACAAAAGTGTAGAATGGGTTTACCTGGTTCATTTAATATGCTTTTTGGATGACTATAAGAAAATTATCTAGTGTCTACACTTCCTGGAATAAGATGAGAACCTTATGTGTTTTCCATGATCAAAGTATTTAACAAAGGTCAAGTTACTTCCCTTGCACTTCAAAAACAAAAAAAAAATCTAGATACTTTGGTGAATTATTTAATGTTTTTCACTTTATGTAATATCAAAAATGAGTTGGGTGGGGGAAAATCCATTCTTTCCATCATATCACTCACCTCAAGACAGACTCAGTCCTGTCCTTTGTTAGCCTCCTTTTCAGGATGATTGTAACACATCACATCAGCATTCAGGGTGAAGACAAATTAATCAAAGATGTCTTTTTGCTTTTTATAAAAGTCATGCAATCATATGTGAATTTGATCTTGCTAAAGACACAGAAGCAGCTCAGTACACAATGGTTCATGTAAGTAGCTAAATCAGGTGAATGAACTTACACGCGTATGTCACACGAACAACCTCTGAGAAACTACCAGCTCCCATTCAGTCCTGCTGTGATTTACCCATCATCACGCAGTCATGTCTTAAATTCCTGATTATTAAAGTGACCACTAAGAAGATTGATTAATTGAGCGGAAAATCTAGAATCAGGTCTATCTAGAATCAGATAGACCCCAATTAAGACCCCAGCCTTCACCCCACTCCCTACAACTCTCATTTGCTATTAGCTGGTGACCTTGGAAAATTAGAAAGACTACAAAAAAAAAAAAGTAAGAATTTGTTTGTGTGCCGTGTATTTCTGTACGTTTTCCCTTTTCTCTCCACATAAACATTTTATTTTCAGAATACATTACAAAACAAACAAACCAAAACAAAATAGGACTATTGTCTAGTACCTCTTCACATCTACCAACTTTATTTATTGAATATCTAATAATAATCTATGCATCTCAGTGGCAGCACCAGAACTTCTATAATTTAAAAGTCTGCAAAGAAAATCTAGTTGTAACAGGGACCTGGAGGTAGTCTTATAAGAATATAAGTTTTACTTAATATATTATATATAATCTTAAAATAGTGATTTTTAAATTTATAACTTATAAAACATTTATAACACCAATAATTATCTGTAGCAAAGTATATTATTACTTTGAGGAGAAAGTTTTGGGGTGTTGAAGATTTGGGGAGATTTAAAACACCATCTCCAAGAAGCCACTGATACTAAAAGAATACAGCCTTCATGGGATATGGTATCCTCAGCCCACAGTACATGGAAAACACTCACAAAATAGTTGTTTATCAAATGAACCAATAAGTTAATAAATTACTGAATAGACCTAGTTGTCCTAGTCAAATGAAGTACTCAGAAAGTTTCTAGATCTTGAGAACTGGAAACCTGAAATTCTTATTTGCCTATTTGTTCATTTCTACATTTTTCAAATTGTCTAAAATAATCAGGTTTACTTGGGGAAAAAATCGAACATGAAATTTCATACACAGCATGTGATCAAAAGATAGAGAAAGAAAAACAATTTGTTAGCAAGGGCTCTAAGCAATTTTCTTTTTCCTTCTACTTCTTGGCATTTGCCAAATTTTCTATTATGTAGAAAATTTTACCATAAATAATTCCCATAAATAACAATAAAAGGACAGAATCAAAATTGTTTTTAAGAATCATTAAGTGCCTTCTACATACAGAGTTTAGTTAAGCTGACAGACCATTCATTCATTTTTTCAGCAAACAAGTACTGAGGACCTGCAGGCACTGGCAAATAAGCAGAGACCCAGTTATAGCCTACATGAGCTCACCAGTTGCTGCAAGAGAGCCCAGTAAAGAGAACTCCAAGAGAATTATTCAAAGAATCATCACAGCAGAAGAACACCTATGCAGGTGTGAAAGGGGCTGAAGAGCAAGGGTTATACAAGTGGGGTGTGGGCTGTCCAGAGGAGGTGCTCTTTGAAGTAAATTTTGAATAGAATTTATAATTTGCCATATTGAAAAAAAGATGTGGAGAGAAGGAAAAACAGCATGGCCAACAGCTGGAAGACCACACAAGGTCACATTTTTAGAAAAATGCAAGTTACAAAAAGAGTCACAAAGTGGTTACAGATAAAGCTAGATAAATCTGAAGAGATTCAATTAGATATGTGTGTGCAATGCTAATTGCTTTTATTTTTCCTAAATGCACAAAGTCCAATGTAGGATGATTTGACACTTTCCCCACACACCATTTTACAATGAGATGTTAAATTTATCACATTGATTCTTCTTTTTACTTTTTGCTCCAATAATGAATAAGAAGTTGGTATTAAGTGTGAAAGCTAATAAGAGGAATATTATACAAATGAATGATAATTAAAACACAATAATTCTGGACTACTGAGCAGTCTTAAAAGTGTTTCTAAAGTTTCCATTGGCTAGCTAAGAAATAATCCAAAGTGTCTTAAAATTTCAAAATGAATCTAGCTCAAAGAGCTGTCAATCTCCACATTAATGTCACTCATAGAAATTTCAACACAACAAAAAATTGAGAATGGTTAATACTGCCCAATCTGTTTGACAAAAATGAAAAATTACATAAATCATATTTTTGTATCATTGAGACACAAAACCAATTAAAAAACTAAACTAGCAGTAGCCAAACTACACACACAAAATATTTATGGCCAAAGAGAAGAATTTAAACGGTTTTGGAAAATTTACATCTGTATTGTTTGAAAAGAATTGCATTTAGAAAAGTAATAACCACAAAGGAAAATTCCCAAAAGCATAAGCTATATTCAGTAGAATTTGACATGGGTAAAATGGATTCATGAATCTAACAGTTATGTAAAAATTAAATGAAAGTGATGCTGCTAAATATTAGTTCAGTAAAATTAAAATGGAAAAACTGTCAAAGATTTAAGTAGGGAATATATATGTGATAATCAGGGAATTAAATTGGTCTAACGGAGTTTTTTTCCTCCAAAATTTATCTTCAAGGAAAACTCATAAATGTTGGTATATTCTAATAAAATATTTATTTTCATAAAAGTTGAGCCAAAACATACTTGGTATCAAATCATGGGTTCAGTATATTTTCTACCCACAGGAGACACTGAAAGAGGGATGGACAAAGGTGAGTTCTGCCTTTTACAGAGATTATCCTGGTAATGGTGGGTATGGACACAGTAAGGATTGAAGGCAGGTGAGACTTCGGGCTATTTTTACAATAAGAAATCCCTGGCAAAGTAGAAGGCTGTGGATTTACAAACTATTTAGATTGTAGAATCTGGAGAAGCCTGAAAAATCTCTGAAATAAAGAACGCAAAGTTAAAAGAATTCAAAGGCTTATAACGGTTTATTCCTCTACCACTTAACCTTAAACTATCCCTTTATCTCCTCACAGTGTCTCAAAGGAAGAGATATCATTTAGAATCATGTTTATGCTAAAGGGCTATGTGCTCTGATTTCATGGGCTCACATGAAAAAATTTACAACTTCTCCAAGTATCTCATAGTTTCAAAGAATTTTCACAAATGTTATCGCTTTCAATGCTTATAACACTTTATAGATGAAGAAACTGGGTCTCAAGGATGAAAATTGATTTAGCTCAAAATCATGCGATTCATAGAGTTAGATTTTCAAAATATTTCTCACTACAAATGCCATGATGTTTCCCAGCTTGGAGTGGTTTCTGCCTCCTTTTCTATTATGCTTAATATTTTTTAATCAATAAATGATTACATTTTTCATCAAGTAGATGTGTTTAAAATATAGTGGACACACTGTATTGCCATGATATTGTCGTTTTGATATTGTCTCTTAGCATCATTGTTATTTATATAGGTTTCTGTAAACTATTGTCTTAAATGCAGGACAAATTTTATTTTAATTTAAAATGCAGAGAATGTCTTCTTGTCTATCAGTGATTTCTATTAAGTTCGCTATACCAGTTGTTCATATCCTAATACATATGAGTGTGTTACCTGAGTTACCCTCAGCTTTTGCCTTCTACTCCTACATTAGCAAATCCCTATTTTGGAGAGTAGATGGTTTTCTTCCAGGTACTCACATTTGATTATTTTCTTAAATATATGAATGATGGTCATTTATACTTCAGTATCATTGCATTGTAATTACAGTTTTGTAATAAATACCCTGTATAGTAGAAACTGAAGTTTCAGTTAGGTGGCTTTTTCTTTTCAGACACTTGACTCATTTTTAGAGGAAATAAATGTTGAATCTTTATATGCTGTAGAGTTAAGCACCATATAATATATTTGTTTAAGTTTGGTCTCTACTAAAGACTCTAATAAAAACCGATAATTTTGCTGATTGTCTTTTAAGAAATGAATCAATTGAAGTTACTATGAACGGATACAGAAGATGCTTATTGACTTCACTAATATTGACTTTATGTATATTTATTCTTGTCCTGGATGAAAGGGTAGGAAAGCTTTTGTTTCTCTATTTGTTCTTGTTTTTGTTGTGATTCCTGAACATACAATTCTCTGCTTATAGCAGTCATTCCTAGACTCTTTTAACAGACTGATATTGAAGTAGCACACTGACATACAAACAGGAATGAAGATTAAATATTTTAGGCAATAATTAGATATTTTCTAATCTAAATATTGGTTAAAGCCATGTACACAAAATCCAGTGATTACTATAATTTTTATTCCTGTGTATTTGGATATTACATAGAAATAGACATCACATCATATTGCTAAAGTCTTGCCATTTTTTTTTCTGTGTATCATACCCTAAAAAGTGCTGTCTTTATGTATGCAAAAGTCATAGCACTAACCCTTTGGTATTAGGCCACTGCTATGGGGTTGGGTGTCTAGTACTTACAAAGATATTTAGACTAGATTGAAACTAATTTTAAACTGAAGATATGTTAAATTTCCACTCTAATTGTTTCCCATGTAAATAACTACATAAACCTATATGATGTCTAGAAAAAAAAAAATCAAAGTTCAGCGTTAATGAAAAATTTCTCTCTCTGCACCAAGCTGACATATACACACATGGTCTGAAGATGAAATCTTGTCTTTGTGAACACTGTATATTTGCCAAGAGAATGAACCAACCTCAGTACAAATCTGTGCCCCTTACCTACTCAGATTGACATTCATCTCTACACTATCTGAAAAGAAATTATTCCCAGCTCTCTACAAACTTTTGGTGTGCAAATAATGCAACACGTAGAGTGCACCATATTCCATCTGCCTTTGCAAGCAATCCCAGAGCACTAGCATCAGTGCTCTAACCAGCAATTGCCAGGACTGGACCTGATCTGTTTGTGTTATCACTCTGCTAGATTTGTATTTCCCTCCCATTCACAACTTTTCTTTCTACGGGTATGTGTATCTGAAGAATAAAATTGGCCCTCCAAATTACATTACCTAGAATGTCCAAAGAGCAGACCAAAGAAAATTTAGGAACAACATTCTCAAACTATGAACTTTTAGGAAGTCAGGAGGATCTTTCCAGACAAGAGGTGAGATAACAAGAGTAAAGAAGGGAGCAAAGAAAAAACAAAACAAAACAAAACAAAACAAAAACAAAAAGGCAAGCCTGTAAACATCTAGATCTAAAATCAATTTATTTAATCTGGACAAAATAGTCCTGCTACCTTCATCCTCCCACTTTGCCTCTGGTTAATTTTTTTTATCTCATATTCTCCCTCTTTTTGACTTCCCTCTTTCCTTTATCACTATAATCTGCAGTTTTATTGTTTTAAAATCCATGATTTATTCAGTGCCTGGTGATAAATCAGATATGGGAACTACATGTTTATGCCTTTTGTGTCTCCTATACCTGATTTCATGTAGGTTACAATGTCAGTAAATCCACTAATTCACATGTCATCATCATCATCAATCATCATTACAACAACAAATTGAAATGACTTGAAAAATGCCAAGAAAAGGTGATAAAAAGTGTGCAATTCAGTGGAGATATTTTGTGGCAAAAGTGACATAAGAGAACGTAATAGAAGAAGTAAGATTTGCCCAGAGTCTTAAACACCTTGAGAAAGTATAGAGGGGGGTGTTAAAACTACCTCCTGTTTATTTCCTTTTAATCAATCATAGAAGAAAAAGAAAGAAAGAAGGAAAAAAAAAAATCCCCTCCCAGCTCCAGGCCTAGCCCCCAGATCATTAGTGGAATCAGTTTCTCTGGCAAAAAAGATTAGAATTTATACCAAAGGCAATGAGAAGAAATCAGTATCCCTTTGCTTTTTATTTTATTTTTTAATCTGCAGATTACATTTTAAAAAAAGGATGAGACTTCAGACTGATTAAAAAAATATTACAATTTTGCAGGTGAGAAATAATAAAGCCATGAATTCAGATGATGGCAATGGAGATGTCAAAGCAAGAAGTTATTAGAGATTATTACAAAGCAAAATTTCAGGACTTGGGGAGCATGTCAATGTCTGGATTTAGGAAAGGAAGTAAGTTCCATGTTTCTGAGGGATGAATCTAGAGATGGAGAATCAGAGTGATCAACACGTGGTAGGCAATGATATGTAACCAAGTGGAGAAAAAAGAACAACACAGGCCAAAGTCTGAAGTTCATGGAAACGCCAAATAGACAAACATGGATGATAGTTAGATAGATAGATAGATAGATAGATAGATAGATAGATAGATAGATAAATAGATAGACAGACTAGTATATATAACCCACAAATATATAACTAGTTTATGTGTGTACATATATATAAAGAAATATATGTTCATGTATATGAACTAAGTTCAAGCTAACTACTCTGCCCCTATACTTAGTTACACAGAACAAAAGAGAAAAAGGTAATATAGGCCCTAACCCCTCATAGCCTTTCCTGTAACAAAGTACATTTCAAATTCTAGCAATGGTAAGGGTCACAGGCAGGTTTTTAGGAGAGAATTTTTTTTCAAATCAATAAGTAATTCTACTCACAGTCCCAAATCTCTAAATTATACAGTATTTAGAACTTAAAAGGACTGCTTACCAAATTCAATTAAATAATTTTCATTGAATGTCTGTGATGTACAAGGCACAGCCCATGTTTATAACATGAGATATATATTTTTAATACAGATGGAAAAATGAAGAATTATGTCCAGGAAATGAGTCTTAACTGTTATGACTCATAACAAAACTCATCATGTACCTCACATAGCATAACCCATATACTCTCAACTGCCATGCTATGGTGTGCTAGATCTGCCTGGCATTACAACTTTATTAGAACCAGAGAACACTCACCCTCGCCTGCATTCTTAAAACCATCATTGTCCCCTAAAATTATTTAGAAATTTTAAATAAAGTTTGGTTTCCAGTTGCCATCACAAAGAGGCACAGAGCAAGAGGATTAGGAAGTCTTCAGTAAAACTGAACCCTGCCTGGATGTTGCACTGCCAAAGACTCACTTTGGCCTTGTCCATGTGTGCATTTTAGAGATTAAATAAAATATTTGAATTGTGCATAGAGTTACCATTGATGGCTTTCTACGTTTGGCTCTATTTCTTTATGCTTTAGAGCATACAGTATAAAATTTGTTCCCCAAAAGTTTATTATTTCCTGTAGGCACTAAACTAATTTTGACACGTAAAAATGAAACATAGAATCCGACTCATTTGTTGCTAAAAAAGAAAAATATATAATTTAAAGCATTGAGAATTTTCCAAATTATACATCAAATCACAAAATGTTTCTTGCAACTTGAAAGGATTATAAACAATATTTGCAGATACAAATGATTATATCTGTATATGTTTTTCCACAAAAAAGCATATATCTCAGGGAGTCTACAAATGTCTTTTAGAAAAATGTTTGCTCTCAATATTTATGTGAGCAACTGAAGATAAACTTGATTTTTCAAAATAAATCTATGTATATCCATTTATTTGCTATGGTATAAATTATTGAGCAAAGCTGATGTAAAGGTTTCTAGATCCCATTATATTCTTATTTCAATTACAAATTCAAAGATGTGTCTTATGGTTTAAAAAGTCCTGTAATAGTATGAGTTGAATTTTTATGCACAAAGGAAATATTTCACACTCTGATTGAAGCATATAATAGGATATTTGGTCTATTTGGGAGGTTCGGAAGTTTGCCTGGAATAAAAAGCAATGGAGCTAGACCTGAAGAAAATAATAGAAGCTAAATGAGTATAGAGAGAAGAAGCGTATTCTGGCTTACAAAACGTCTCAGTATTTCTTTATGGTCATTTAAAAATGCTTTTCAACATTTCCTGAGTGGGAATTTTAAATGAAAATCTGTTCTGATTTGTAATAATATACATTATCACTTCACTGAAATTATTATTCTTTATAATTTACTTTTTATTATGATAAGCTTTAAAGGGATGGTAACTTGATAAACATTTTCTGTACATAGACAAATGCTGCATCTATATAGATTTTTTTAAAATTCATCTTTGTGATAAAAAACAAAACAGCCACAACAACAAAAAATTATCTTATGTTGTTTTTCTTTCCTCTCTCTTAGGTTACTCCAAATAGAAATTGACAGTGTAACATGCTCAAGAGATAGCTACTTCCCTGACTTTCAGAGGAAAGGAGAACGGTAAGAGTCAAAAAAAGACTTCAAAGTGAATTGTAATAAGCAAGTTGTTTTAAAATACTTTTTATATTTTTTGCAATTTCTACAAAAGTTTTATTTTCAATGTCCTTTCAGATACTACATCATAAAGAGAAATATTAAATATTCATTATTAGTTACATTATATAATCTATTGAAATGCACTCATGATTCATATTGACACCGCTCAAGAACTATCCATTGAATAGAGGATAAACGTGCAAAGATTTCAAACTTTAATAGGCATTGGAAGTCCAACTAGTTACATTTTCCTACGGAATACAGCATTTGCATGATTTTAAGAGTTTAAATATTTCTATCTCATCAAGGCTGTAATATTTGCCTACCACCCAGGAAGGGCGGTGGCTCCACAAGAATTTCTAAAGCAAAAATGTATTAAAACTACTAACAAGAAACTAAAAACTTGATTTAAAATACATTCAGTGATAAAAATTGCAGAAAGTTAATATTTTACTAAATATCTCAATATATTTTTGAACTATTATATACCCAAGTATTCAATAAAATATGTCAATTAAACTCAAAATTTGAGGAAGCAAACTTCAGGTCTGGAAAGAGGGAGTGGCTTACATACAACCAAAGCTGTCTTATGACTTTTTAAAAGACCAAATTTGTTAAAAGAATAAAAACTCACTTATTTTATCATTAAAAAAATTCTCAGGCTTTTATAAATGTATGTTATTGTCACTTCGGAGGTTAAGTAATAATGTTGCTTTTGTAATATCTTTGAACAGTTGTAAATAAAGATAGAGATAGACAATGCTTTTCTTTTAAAATTGTATTTTTTTTGTCCCCGAACATTTATGTCTTTTTAAACAGAAACAATGTATTCTGTCACACAACAAGCCTGTGTCTCCCTGAGACAACAATCTTGACGGTTTATAGCAGGCTTCTCACTTCCAGTTACCAATATATTTAAAGTATTTTTATGTCTATTTCAAACATTCCTCCAAAAAAGAAAAAATAATTTAAAAAATATTAATATACTTGTACTTACCTGTCACAAATACTTCTGTGTCCAGAAAGGCAAAGCCAAATGCCAAAAGTTTAAGCCACAAATACATGGTCATATCTGGAAGTCAGCCGTATCCCTAAGAAACAGCATGCGTCCTTCTGAAAGGCAAAATAATTGTTATCTCTGTAGAAGTTTTCTCTGTGAAAACGAATCAAAAATGTAAAAGTAAATAAATAAATGCATACTCTCCACTGTTGTCTTATCAGACGAGGAACAATTTCCTCCTCTGTTACCCTAAGAACAAACCACTTGCTAGCTGCATGAGCTGCTAGGTGATGATGTCAGATTCGGTTTTACTAACTTCTCCAAAAATACTGTAAGGGTCCTCTTTGCAGGAAGTCAAAAAAGTTGTTCTAAGTTAGTAGAATGGCATTGCACTTCCTTAATTCAAGTAATTACACCAAGTTAGAAAGCCTTTTAAAAGATTTTCCCATCAAGGAAGATGTTTTTAAACTATCCAAATACTGCTCCTTTACAGTATCCATTACGATTTTTTTTTTAATTAAATCCCTACAAAATAATCAATAATTTTCTTACTTAAGAGATGAGAAACAGATTCAGCATGAGTGTAACAAAATGGGGGTTGGCAAGATGATACAGTACCTGACTTAGTAGAAAGTATCAATATTTGACTTAATAAGATGGCCAAATGAATGAAAAAACTACCAGTCTGGTTATTTTTGGCACCAGTATCATTTACCATTAGGGCATTCAAAACTCCGCAATATGACAGTGTTAGCAGTAAAACCCATTTCTTATGCAAAAGCACTTTCAGACAGCTTAACAGTTTTGCCCCAAATCTTCCACAGATATCCTTGTGAAGCTAGGAGTGGAATCAGAATGCCATTTCTACTATAGTTACAGCAAACCCTGCTTCCAAAAACTAATGTTTCTGTGACTTAGGATGTTCTTGGTGCTACTGAAGAGGGAAAGGACAGTGAAAAACAAGAGATATCTTTAACAAAAGTTAACCTGTTTCCTTTTCCTCAGCAATGCTTTTTCAACTTTTTGACAAATAAGACAACTAATTAATACACAATGCTCTTCATATTTCTGATGTTCTTAGTTAAGTCCATCTATTAGGAAAACACTTACTGGCAAAGGTATAAATTCAACAATACAATTAAATGAATTGGTGTTATTAATACAACATTTATATGCCTTTAAAAATAAAAGTATACACATGTGCAATTCATTTATTTGAACAATAGATGATGCTTGGGGGACTTTTAGACAGACAGAGCCCCTGTGGTAATTCTGCAAACTCTAGTTGGGAAGATTATTGTAGGATTCTTATATTTAAGTAAATAAATCTTTGCACTCTACATACATTGTATAATTTGTACAATACCTTTGAGCTAATGTTATTACTCCCCATTTTATCTGTGATGTTCAGAGAGGTTAGTTGATTTGTCTAAGATCTCGCAGCTAGGATGTAGGCAAGCTATATTTAGAACCCAAGTCTCCAAGTTTCATTTTGCTTTCCTTTTTACCAATCTTTTTGTACTATGTAAGTTTATAATACTCTAAAAGATAGACCTTTGAATGAGTGAAAATGAAATTATTCTCTTTTTGCAAATGTATTTTTAAATAAGATAACTGTGCAAGTAAGCACTAATTTTCATGTGGGTAGGCCTAATAAAACATCAGGGTCAGAACTCATGGATTTGAATACTCACCTCCTCAGCCTACGTCTTAAAATACGTTTGCAACAGAAAACTCTTTGGGGATTAGCTTTAAATATCTTTAAGCAAATACTTGTGTGCTGTTATCTTACTGTTATGGCAGAATATTTGGCAAAATGAGAGGCCAAGAGAAAAGTGTATATGATCTTTTAAAAAGGAGAAAAGTATATAAAATATACTCTATACAATGTAAGTTTAGCAGCCTTAAACAGGCATTTTAAAAGGGCTTTGTGGCTTTACAAAAACAGTAAAAAGTTAGGAGATTCAGTTCCATTTCAAACAGGTGAGAAGACAGATTCTACCCAAGGAATCCAAGATAGATTAGCAACAAATGAGTTGCATTATATGTGTTAATCCAACACATATATAATGTTTTAACGTATTTATTGTGTTAAAATTGAGTTTAGTGTCTATAGGAAATATTAGAATTTTAAGTAACAAAATCTATATTGTATATTATAAAGGCATAAAGACATAGAGCTTGAAATACAGAGACATCAGCAGATAAATGTATATACAATTCTGATGGCACAGAATGGAGACAATGGCAACCCAGAGGTTTGATAGCCTGAGGTCCAGGCTGTCAGGTGGGTAGGCAAGAGGGAAGGCCCTAGCAGCTTGTTAGGAGACAGAGCTGGGCTGCCCTTGATGTTATACTACACTGAGCAGGACATCCAGGAAAGACTCTGGGTAGCAGCTGGTCTTTCCACAGGGCATCTGGGGAAATTTCTACTGTATCACATACAGGCCTGGCATCCAAGCCTTCCACTTGCATCAGCAGAAAACTCTCAAAGAAAATAGAAGGAGTATTTATGACATACTGACGTGATCCACTCTCACTGATTCCCAGAGGAAGGGTGGGCTGGCTGCTGATAAATGGGTATTTTGCAAAGAACAACTGAGACTAGGAAATGGCCAGGAAGTAACACCAGATTTCATACATAATAAATATAATGGCACTTATTGAGTAGCTGAAAACAGTTATGTATCCAAAGTCATCTCAAACTTTGATGAAGAAAATTTCAAAATAATCATAGCTAATCAACTTACAATAGATTTTTAAAAGCTTAAAAACTTAATATTTACTTAAATCAATCAAGTCATTTTCCAGATTTTTAAGGCTACATACAGTAGAGGTTATATAAAGACAGAAACAGATTACAAGTTAACTACAGAGGCAGATGTTACTCATTCGTTCATTCATTCATTCACTCACTCATTCAACAAATACAGAGCAAACTCCTATGTAAGCTAGTCATTTTACCTGACAAGAGGAAAAAAAATGGTGGTGAGCAAAAACAGTCAAGCTCTGTTCCCTATCTATACTTTAGTGGAAGACACAATAATTAATTATCCAATCATCATGACACTTTCATCACAAAGGAAATACTTCACATTCTGATTTAAGCATATAATAGGAAATTTGGTCTATTTGGGAGGTTGGGAAGTTTGCCTGGAATAAAAAGCAATGGAGCTAGACCTGAAGAAAATAATACAAGTTAAATGAGTATGAGGAGAAGGAAAGTACTCTAGGCAGAAATAATAAATTTAAAGGAGACTGTGTTCAAGGAACAGGAAGAGATATGTGTGGCTGATATAGAAAGAAGCAGAGCCTGGAAAATAAGGAGTCTTCGGAGGGAGATGACGGCCAAACCTTGCCAGGCCTTGCAGGTTCCAAGAAATATATATTTACCCTAAGAGCTAGGAGGAAGTTATGAAGCATTATAAACATTGTTCTTGAATTTTCTTACCAACCATCTCCATGTTCCAGATTTTATACCATCATTTGTTTCTCTATCCTCATATTATATGACTTCTTAATAGCATTAAACACAATCTTTCCTTCTCTAACCATTATGTTTTGTCAGCTTCCAAAACATCATTACCTACAAATTTAAATTTCCTTAACCCTTATTTTCCTCAACAGTTGCCATATTGGGTCCTCTTCCTCTGTCTGACTGTTTTTTTTCTCTTTCAGACGGAGTCTCGGCTCTGTCGCCCAGGTTGGAGTGCAGTGGCAAGATCTCGACTCACTGCAACCTCCACCTCCTGGGTTCAAGCGATTCTTCCGCCTCAGCTCCCCAAGTAGATGGGACTACATGCACGCACCACCATGCCCGGTTAATTTTTTGTATTTCAGTAGAGATGGGGTTTCACCATGTTGCCCAGGCAGGTCTCCAACTCCTGAGCTCAGGCAATCCACCCATCTTGGCCTCCCAAAGTGCTAAGGTTACAGGCGTTAGCCACCGCGCTCAGCCGATTTTTGTTTTGTTTTGTTTTTTTTTTTTCAGGGTCTGGCTCTGTCAACCAGGCTGGAGTGCAGTGGTGTGATCAGGACTCACTGCAGCTTCTACCTTCAGTGCTCAAGCGATCTTCCCACCTCAGCCTCCTGAGTAGCTGGGACTATAGGCGTACACCACCACGCCCAGCTCAATTTTTTGTAGAAATGGAGTTTTGCCATTTTGCCCAGGGTGGTCTGGAACTCCAGGACTCAAGCAATCCACCTGCCTCAGCCTCCCAAAGTGCTGGGATTACAGACGTGTGGGCTACCTTGCCCAGTCCCTACCTAAGTTTTAAGTACTACTAAGATACATTACAAGCTCAATCCTGTACCCACCTCTCTCTTTCTGCGTGAGCTCCTTCACGGAATGACTCGCGAGTTTATATTTCCAGTCAGATCTATTATATATTTGAGATCTCTAGATTCACATTTTACGACCACATTCTTAACTAGTCCACCAGATTGTCTCATAGCCAACTCAACAGAACATAGAAGTCTTGATCTATCCTTTCTTTAAACCCATCCCAAATCTCAATCATATTTATATCTGTAAATGCACCAGTATACACACAGCAACTTGTAACAGAAGCCTAATTTTTATTTTTTATTTCTCCTTTTCTGTCACAACTATTAAATCATTAACAAATCCCATTCATTCTCTCTCCACTATCTATCTTGTGTTCTGTTTCCAATTGTACCACTTAGAATCAAACCATCATCACTGCTCAGGCTTTTAACTAACTTCCAAGCTTCCATCTTATCTTCCTTCAGTATTTCCTCCAAAGAGAAATCAAATCGATCCCTGTCCATACAAATCAAGTTGGGATAAGTCCTTACTTAAAATCTGTCAGTATTTTTCTTATTTGCATGTTTAATAAAATCTAACCTCTGTATTATTTCTCCACCCATTTAATACACTTCCACCTGGTTCACACTATGCTCTAGTCACACTAATTTTTTTCTGTTCCTAGAAATGTCATGCTCTTTTCTATTTCAGGGCTTTAGCTCTTCATTCTTCCCAAGATGCTCTTCTTGTTCCCCGCCCCCCCCCACCAATCACTCTACATAACTTCCTTCTGGTAACAGCATAAATGTCACTTCCTCAATGGAGTTTCCCTGACCATCCTACATAAAAGAAGCCTCTCTAAGTTACTTTCTATCTCAGAACCTTGTTTGTTTTCTCCAAGTTCTGGGATATATTTGTATATTCATATCCACCTCCCCCACAAGGGCACAAGCCTGTCCTCTAGATCAGGGGTCTCCAATCCCAGGGCTGTGGACTGGTACCCATGGGTGGCCTGTTAGGAACCAGGCCACACAGCAGGAGGTGAGATGCAGGCCAGTGAGCATTACCGACTGAACTCCACCTCCTGTCAGATCAGCGGTGGCATTAGATTCTCTTAGGAGTGCAAACCCCATTCTGAACTGCACAGGAAAGGAAACTATGTTGCATGGCCCTTATGAGAATCTAACTAGTGCCTGATGATCCGAGGTGGGGTGGTTTCATCTGAAAACTATCCCCTGACCCCAGTCCGTGAAAAAATTGTCTTCCATGAAACCGGTCTCTGGTGCCAAAAAGGTCAGGGACCACTGTTCCAGATGATAGACCATGAGGCCTGGGCAGTACTTAATATAATGGTTGCCATATGTGATATATGTTAAATGAATAAATGGAAGAATGAATGATAAGATTGACACATGAAGCTGTGGAGCGGTCAACATATTGGGGGTTAGCAAGAGTAAGAATTGGGAGAACAGTGGAGAAGCTTATGCTGTTGCACAGGCAAAGAATGATGACAGTAGGAGTGTTTACCAGTTAAGTAAATTACCAAATTACTTAACTCTAGCAGTTACAAAATTGTATTCACAATTCTTATAACACAATTGATATCCTTATCAATGAATGAAAATATAGGGACACAAAGGAGAGAATACTTCTACATCTCTAAGATTTGATCTAGAAATACATTTTTTGCAATCTGTCATTTTGTCTTTTGAAAATTTAGGCTTTGAGGGCTGGGCGTGGTGGCTCATGCCTGTAATCCCAGCACTTTGGAAAGCCAAGGCAAGCAGATCACTTGAAGTTGGGAGTATGAGACCAGCCTGGCCAACATGGTGAAACCATGTCTCTACTAAAAATACAAAAATTAGCCGGGTGTGGTGGTGTGTCCCCATAATCCCAGCTACTCAGGAGACTGAGGCATGAGAATCACTTGGACCCACGAGGTGGAGGTTGTAGTGAGCCAAGACCATGCCACTGCATTCCAGCCTGGGCAACAGAGTTAGACCCTGTCTAAGAAAAGAAAAGAAAATTTAGTTTAGGCATTGAGGAAAGAAATATGTGGTACTGTCTTTGTGTAAAATGCAAATACAGACAAAGACAAGTCTTACCACTGGCAAATTGACCAAGGTGGGAGGTGGTGCTGCTTTGAAAGTTTTTCTCACTAGAACCTTAACTTTCCTGGTCATCTTAGATACACGCAGTGCATATATACCTATGTATCAGTGATCAATGCCAACACTGTAGTTCTTTAACATGATGTTTTAAGAAACTATTTTTCCTAGTGGCCAAGAAACACGTTAAATCCTAGTTCTAGCAATGATCTCATCTCTCTAATATGGAGATAATAATACTTTTAAGTGTTGCCATGAGAATTAAGCATATTAATTAAGCAAACATTCAATAAATGGTATAAAGTAAACACACTTGGTTATAATTAAACATACACCAACATAGCATACATCCTATTCCTCTTTCTAATCCCAGCAGAAGAAGTATAGGGAGGGAGAAGAGTTCCCCTAGGACCTGACCAGGAAACATTTTTGCATTCTGCCATTTTGTATTTTGAAAATGTAGGCATTGAGAAAAGAAATATGTAGTACTTGATAAAACATCTCTCTCTGCCTTTGTGTAAACTGCAAATACAGACAAAGGTAAGTAGAAAAGAAATACGTGTTCCCTTCTGCAAATGTCCCAGGCAAAGTCCTGATGAGTGCTAAAGATAAAGAGGAGGTGAAAGAGTTAAACTAGATATGAAAGTAAAGTGTTCAACTGGTCTGAAATGAACTTCGGGTTGTTTTTACTCAAAAGTTACTAGGAAGTTGAGGGACCTGCCATATATATTGTTAAAAGATGGAAAGAGGAAATTAAATATTCTTAGTTTTATTAACTTAAAGGTACTGTTGGTTTCAAGATGCATCCTGGCTTCGGCAACACTAAAATAATGTTTTATAAAACGTGCATCTTAGAATCAATGAAATACAGAAGCATAGCTGACCAGTGGCAAGATAACATATGATGTTTAATATTTATACCTGATTGAATCCAGACTGCTTAATAACCAGTAATAAATACAAAGAACTACAAAGCATAGGTAATGAACTCTGAGACCAGTTTCCAAATCCATCTTAATGAGAAAGTCTTGTAACTTTTCACACATGAAGGCAGTATTCCACCCTGGAGTGGCCTTCTGTGGATTTCATATTTTTCTTGTTCCATGAGGTCTAAGCTGAGATGTGTTTGTTTTACTTCAGGTCTCCCATTCGGTGTTGCAAGCCATGTATAACATTTGTTGATTCCTCTGATGGCTGCAGGTTACTGAAACCTCTGCCTCTCCGTCTCCGTCTGTCTCTGCATCTCTTTCTGCATTGACTCTTGGCAATGACTCTCCTGTCTGGGTTCTGCCATTTGCGTACCTTGATGCATAAAGACAGCATGGGGCAAGTATAGCAGAGAGTTTAAAATAGCTTCCAAATTCTATGAGGATATATAATGTTGGAAAATATAACAGTATAAAATAGATGTCATAAATCCGTCCATGGTCTATTATATATGCTTAATTATAACCTAGTGTGTTTAAACCATTTATCGAATGCTTGCTTAATTAACTAATTTAGATTTCACGACAATGCTAAGATAGTATTATTGCCTTTTCAACATAATAGAAAATAAAAACAAAACATCATGTACACTTCACTGTATCTCTGCTGTCAGTGATGTTTTTCTCACACCATGTCTACCCAGCTGGTGTTCTGCTCACCTGCATTAATTTGTTTACCTTCATGTGCAGTTTTTCATCACTTGTCATACAACTCACATACTCTTTGTCATCAATTTGATGTGAAGCCATATTTGGTAGTGGTTTCTTACTTAAAAATATAATGGTCTGTGTATTTTTTTTTTCCACACACAAAAAAAAATTCTAGAAGTCCATCTCTGAATCACACAGTGGTTTCAATATACTGTGGAACAGCAACATAACATCAATAAATAATCAGTGGACAGTGTTATCAATGTTGCAAAGGGTATACTTTCAAATTAAAACTTCTGCATTCATTTTGTAATTAATTCCAATAGAAAATGATCTCACACACACACACACACACACACACACAGAGCTTCTTTGAAAAAGCTAAAGCGAATCTCAAAATTGAAAGAACATAGATGTAGTGACGTTCCAAGTTTGTAACAGAGTCACAAAGTAAACAGTGACAGGTTACTTATGGATTGAACCCTACTAATCTAAAGTAAATAAAACTGGCCGGGCACGGTGATTCGCGCCTGTAATCCTAGCACTTTGG
Organism: Theropithecus gelada; assembly: GCF_003255815.1. Classification (NCBI taxonomy): domain Eukaryota; kingdom Metazoa; phylum Chordata; class Mammalia; order Primates; family Cercopithecidae; genus Theropithecus; species Theropithecus gelada. The sequence goes on from NC_037668.1 coordinate 167,136,616, forward strand.
GAGGATGAGGTGGGTGGAATGCCTGAGGTCAGGAATTCAAGACCAGCCTGGGCAACATGGCGAAACCCTGTCTCTACTAAAAATACAAAAAAAAAAAAAAAATAGCCAGGCATGGTGACACATGCCTGTAATCCCAACTACTGGGAAGGCCAAGGCATGAGAATCACTTGAACCCAGGAGGTAGAGGTTACAGTGAGATTGATCATGCCACTTCACTCTAGCCTGGGCAACAGAAGGAGAATCTGTCTCAAAAAGAAAAGAAAGGTAAATAAGGCTGAACTAAATAGAACAAGAGCCAAACACAAGTAAGAGTGTGTAATTTTGATAAATGTATTCCTAGAACTTTAATCTGTTGCAAGTCTCAACAATCACACTCTTGACATCTCAAAGTCATTATATATTGCTTTAGCCAATAAACACATTAAAAAGATTCATTCTCTACTCTGATTTGTCAAAAGTTTTTATCATACAAATTCTGATTATGCTGGTTTTAGTTTAATAAAATCTTAAGTCTGTCTCTGGGTTGACAAAATGCAATGTAATTTCTTACCCATTTTATTCTTAAAAGCAGCAGCCAGTATGCTGAGTTAGGTAGGTTCTTGCAGCTATTTCAACTCTCTTTTCATCACTCTGTATCATTCTTGAAACTTACTTCCTCCAATTTATCACTAATACCTCTTCAAGTAACTTTCTAAATGTATCTTAAGTTTATGAACTTCTTCCTGTTTACACCATCACTATCTTAGTCCAAGTTACTAACATCTCAAACAAACAACTGAAACAGCCTCTTAACAGTTTTGCCCATATTTCCTCTAACATTATTTCTCACTAGCCAATCCATTATCCATCCTTCATCCTAAGAAGTCTTTTCTGAATAAAATCATATAGTGTCTACCGTACCCCTATCCCATCGAATCTAGGATTAAAAGAAAAATGCCTAAGAGGACCTCAAAGACTCAGCATCAATGCTGAACTCGCAATGAAGCCCCAACTTTCACCATCTTTCTAGGCTCCTCATCTCAGTCATACAAGTGTTGGCTTAGACCCTGCTTTTTACCATGGTATTAGGAAGGTAATTGATTCTCTGTTTAGTGCCCTCTTCACCTTAAAAACTCTGCCCCCACCACCCATAATCACCTAGCAATATTCTTCCAATCCTTCACGTATGAGCTCAGTTGTTCCAGTCCCCAAGAAGTCCTCCTTGTACTTCTCTCATTAGACCAAATACACTACCATGGGTCTCCTAGGATTATTATTTTTTTCATCTTCTTGATGGCACTTGTCAGATTAATTGGGGGATTATTTGATTAATTTTTGTTGCTTTCAGAAAATCATACATTCCATGAAGGCTAATACTCTAGCCCATAGGCAGAGGTGTACTACAATCAGTTGCTGAGTTGAATGAATAACCACAAAATATTTGCTGATGCTTTGGGGCTACCTAAGACTCTTAGATCTTTTCACAACTCTGACATAGAGAATAAATTTCCTGGGAAGAGGGTTAGAATTAATTTGAGTTGTGGAAAGTAAAGGAGTATGATGATTTCTGAACACATGAATTGAGGTTACAAAAGCTTATCTGCTAACTTGTTTACTAGAGCACCTTTATTCTTCCTACTTACAAATTCATTTTCTACCCTGCATGCAGGAAGAAACAAAATGTGCATGTAAAACCAAAGTTATCTCCCAAAGATATAATTCTATTTTAATGGAAGATCCTATTTCTCTAAGTACTGTTAATGAGTGCTAATGCTATCTGCTGGAACAATTAGATCCTCAAATTTATAACGACTCAAACATAGCAGGAGCTTATTTCTTCCCTCACGAAACAGTTCAAAGTGGCGTTCCAAGGTGGGCAGCCGATCTTCTCCATATAGGGATTCAATTAATAGTATTTTTCATTCTGAAACCCTGTAATCTCTTGGCTTTTCTGTTGTCTGCATTTAGTGGCAGAAGAAGAAGGAGTGTGTGCTTAAGGCACACACAGTTCTTAAAGGCCTAGGACTGGAAGTGACACACATCAACTTGCCACCCACTCCACTAGCAATAACTACTCACATTGTCCAGGCCCAGACACCAGGGGATGGAGGTGATGGGAAATGTATTCTTCATTTGGGCATTCACTAGCCAGTCACAGCTCTAAACTGTGGAAGGGAAGCATAAATATGAGTTTTGGGGGACAAGTAGCATTTCTGCCCAAAATAACCTGAGTTTGAACAAGAAAAAATTGTCCAAGAGAACTTAATGGTAGAAACAAGAAAGTACTGAAACATTCTACTATATGTAGAGTACAGTGGGAATAAAAATAAGTAATACCTTATCTACGTTGTCAAGGAGTTCAGTCCAGGGAGGAAAATGACAAAAGCACAGCTACCTGTAATATAATATTATATGTGATAGATGTATAAACAAATATATGTGTATGTATGTTCAAAGTTTTGATAAAATACAAGTCTGTTAGAGCCTTCAGGATTTGCTTAGATCTTTAACATTTCCTTAGTTTTCTCTTAGATGAATGCCAAGCATTGAGTTTTGTTGGTGCCAAAGGAATATTACTTTTAAAATGTTACTTGTTTTATAGATGTGCAGCATTTGTGATACCTTATTTCCTGTCAGATAATCTTGGTACTTTCATTTTTTATGAACTGTTGAGTTAATATGTAAGGTAGTAATTTTTCATGTTACAAAAAATCCTGTAAACTAAACAATATAACAAAGACATCACAGAAGTGAACTGAAGTGAAAATAGCAAACTATCATGTGCTTACACAATTCTATAGGACTCACCATTTAAAGTACCAAAGGAGGAGTTTCCATTTTAATTACTTATGTTTTTCTCAAAAACTACTACTAGTGGTAGTATATGGCTCACTACATTTCAGCCACTGTGCTGAGTGTTCACATGAATTTTCTCCCTTAATCATAGCACCAGGATGAGGTAGCTACTGTTAGCGTCATCATTTTTGCAGATGAGTGAACAGGTCCAAATTAGTAAAGAAACTTCCCATAGCTTATTTATACTATAAGAAACAGAACTAATATTTAAACCCAAGTCCCAAGTTCAATAATATGAACCCTAAATATTCTACATTAAGGAGTTTTCACTTACAAATAGATCAAACTCTATGTAACTCAAATGGCCACCGAAATGACACAGAATTGAATAACATTCTAAATCAAACATACTTCCTAGCTCTAAGAATAAACAGTGTGAGCACATGCAATATAAAAGCAAATATTTTTAGGGAGTTGATATCTAATCTCCTCTATCTAACTTCTAAAAATTAACATTTGGAGCCCTCTTCTTTCTCCACATTTTCTCTTAAGATTTTATTGATTCCCACCAATTGAAATACTATAGATTTCCAGGGACTTGAATATCCATCCATATTTTCTACCCTTAGCCCCCAACCTCAATACTCCTATTTTCTACTGCCTAAAATAACAAGGCACTTGGGTGTTTCAAGGACAACCATATCCAAACCTGAACTCTTGGTTTTCCCACTTTTCACACCTGCTTTCCTGCCCCAGCACACTCCCCTACCTTGAGGAGGACACAGCTACTCAAGCCAGACACGTTGATGTCATCTTGGATCCTCCTTTTTCCTCATTCCCCATTCTCATTTCAAGCATCCATGCCCAATCCAGAACCAAGTTGTTTTCATTCTGTCCTCTAAAATGTTTATCAATTTCATCTTCTCCTTCCCATATCCAATACCACCATGTCCAGGCAGCACCGTTTCTCTTCTGGAGACTGGTACAGCCTCCTAACCTGTCTCCCTGCTTCCACTCTTGCACTCCTCTAAGCCATTCCCACACTGTAGCAGAAAAGAGTTTCCTAAAATGTAAATAAGTCCATGCTATTTCCTTTGCATAACATCTGTTAAAAGGTTTTATTTGCAATTTAAATAAAATTCAAACTCCTTATCAGAGCCCATAAATTCCCATGAGTTCTAGCCTTCACCTGGTTCTCACACCTGATCCTGTACGACTTTTCCACATTTGCCTTCATCCCATTACATACCTTGTTACTTCAGCAGTTATCTTTCGGTACTACTTCTCATCACTGGAACCTTCTCGGTTTTACATCACTTCTTCACTCTCACCTTCTCAGCAACGCTTTTCTTGATTATCCTTTCTAAAGAACATCCCCAACTATTCTCTACCTCATCTCAACGCCTCAATCATTTATTTCATAACATTTTTCAATAATTGTGAATTTTTATTTTTCACTTTATTTACTAACCTTTTTTCTTTTTATTTATTTATTTATTTATTTTTAAATTATACTTTAAGTGCTAGGGTACATGTGCACAACGAGCAGGTTTGTTACATATGTATACATGTGTCATATTGGTGTGCTGCACCCATTAACTCGTCATTTACATTAGGTATATCTCCTAATGCTATCCCTCCCCCCTACCCCTTCCCCACAATAGGACCCCGTGTGTGATGCTCCCCTTCCTGTGTCCAAGTGATCTCATTGTTCAATTACCACCTATGAGTGAGAACTAACCTTCTTTCTATCTTCCCACTTAACTATAAACTCCATAAGAACAAGGGCTTTGCTTATCTTGCCCATCAAATCACTTGAGCCAGGAATGGTGCCTTTTGTTTTACAAGATGCCCAATAAATATCTGTTATCAAAGAAGATAGTGATGGTATAAATGAATAAGTAGATAAATAAAAGATGTGCACATCTTTTTTCTTGTGAGAGGAATCTCTAACATGAATGATTTTTGTTGGAGAAACAGTACAAATTTAACTTCAGCCACTAAGTTTTGAGACCCTTATACAAATAATGTACCTTTTCTTGGCACAATATCCTCAAATATAAGATGGCAGATAGTATTTTGCAAAATTAGAAGTGAGTTAAATGAAATGACATATCAAGCATCTAGCACAGTGTTTTATATGTAGAAGGAGCTCAAGAAATATTAGCTCCTTGGAGAACATAGGCTGTGATCTAGACATTGATGCAAGAAGCAAGGGGAACTTATTTCTGTTGTTGGTGTTGCCACTTAATTTTTCTCTGACCACTTAACCACTTTTTTTATTTCCCTATTTAAGGAAAATTCTCTACCTCTTCCCACCGACAAAATTCTCTCTCACATTAGCTTCCTCAGCTAATGATTGGACAATCTATCATTGCCTCCACTAGAAAAATTTAAGATAGTTTCTTTTTGAACTTTAACAGTAGCTAAAGGGGAAAAATTAAAATGCTAACTTTTTTCAAATTATATCCTAGTCCAATTTCCAAAATATTTCAATCCATAATTTTTAGCTATTTTTGAACATGAGTTTCAAAAAACTACAAGCCCATCTTCTCCAACCCCTTACCTAACAATTTGATATCCAGTTACAAGCCCACGAGAATCGCCTACCTGAAGGAGCCTGCCACCATGCCTGCGGATGACGCTTGTTTTGGATCAATGGACTTTGCTTTCACGTGTAATCAGTTGGCTCACACTAACTGTTAGGGGTTTGAGACCTTTGTTTCCTTTGAGAGAGACATAGTGTTTTGGGGAAATGGTCAAAAGAAACTGACCATTCCACTTTATGGTCAGCACACTGGCTAATAATCACACAGGGGCTTTATTCTCCAGCCTGAACACATGAAGGGTTACCAGCTAATAATATTCCATGTTGTGTGATTTGGCATAAACTAGAAAATCAAGGGACTGCTATTTAATAACATGTAACTTCTTCACTAGATGAACCATCAGTTTATCCTAGTTTGGAAACATCTAGATGAATAATAAATCTAGGACACTAAGAGCTATTAGCATTCTAAAATCATTTCTCATTTGATCCTCATTTTTAAACTAAAGGTGTAAATTTGATGAAACTAGCATTTTTTCCCCCAAGTTTGAAATAAAGACATAACTTTTATCATGTTGATAATTGAACCCTAATTGTTAAAATGTCCACTGACTCGAGGAAAACAATTCAACAAAACCCTCTGCCCTTCAGAACTTCCTGCTCTGGGTGAAGTGTGTGAAGGTAAAGATGGCCACATGTTCTTTGACAAGACTTGAACAATAGAAAGAGCCTTGAGCAGCTCTCCATAAGGAAACGATATGTTTGAGGTGATGGACATGCGAACTACCTTGGTTTGATTGTTATATAATCACACTATACCTTATAAACAGGTACATTTATTGTGTTTCAATTATAAACAAAAAATGGCAGCTTATATGTCCTGTCTCTTGCACACTCATTCTTGAAGCCTTGAACCTTCAACCTAGAAATCCAACTACACTGTGGCTTCCATGCTGTGAGGGAGCCCAAGACAGCCACAAGGAGAAGTCATGTAGAGATCAGCAAATTTTTCTGGAAAGGGCCAAATGGTAAGTATTTTAGGTCTTGCAATATATATGGTTTTTGTTGCAACTTTTCAACCCTGCAATTACAGAGATTATAGGTTATTTAAACAAACACGTGTGGCCATCTTCCAATAAATATAGACATAGATTTGAATTTCATATGTTTCACACCTCATGAAGAAGTAGTCTTCTTCTTTAGATTTGTTTAAACATTAAAAAATTTGAAAACCTTTTTGTTTGTGGGCTGCACAACCACAGGCTGCAGATGGGTTTTGGCTGAAAATGAGAGAGAAAACGAGAGAAAAGAGATATTCAGCCAGCCCTCAATTGTTTCAGCCTACAGACGTTTATGTCATCTCAGCTGAGGTCCCAAGCATCGGAACAAGATGAGTCATCTGCACTGGGTACTATCCAAATTCTTAGCCCCAAGAATCATCAGATGTCATAATAATAAATTATTTTAAGCCCTAATTTTGGGAGTAGCTTATTGAGCAACAGTAGATAACTGGAACAACTCCTAAAGCAAACACAACAATGAGAAACTACATATAGTTGTAACTCTGTGACCACATCACTAGTATTACTTCTCAGAAATGCCCTTTAAAAATATACATGTAATATATAATTTTGGTTAATAATTGATTTTCTTGGTGTCATTGATACATGCCATTATCAAAGTCAGCAAAGTTTTGTTACAAATCACATTGAAAGGTGTAAGTTATAGAAAAACCAAATAGGAGATGAATTTTCTGAGTTTGCTATTAGAAATTAGGTAATAAAAGAAGCTTTCAGTGCCTCATATCCAGATTTAAAGGAATAAAGAGTAATCTACTCTAAAACTGACCTATTCATTTGTGCTATTCAACTGCAATTCCTCTTTCTTCTGGTAACCCTTTGAATACATCCTCCTCTGCCACTCTCATTCCCCATAACTCCAGGGAAGTTGTTTATAGAGGTGGGGCACAGGTCTAAGCCCTTAGGAATACGGTATTTACCTGACCAAAAAAACTGGTTCTACGATGGACACATACCCCAATCATAGTCATTGTAGTCTGGTCAATTTTAAGTGGTATTTTGCGGAAAGAGATTCTCACTCCTGTTTTTTGTTGTTGGGTGTGTGTGTGTGTGTGTGTGTGTGTGTGTGTGTGTGTGTGTTTGCTGGACTGAAAATTGGAAAGGCTGGAGTTTGGGTCTTCCCTTGCTACCATAGAAATTCTAAGTCTAAAGCCAAAGCAGCGTAAATTCAACCATGGGGATGGGAACAAAGAGCTGTAGAGAAACATGATATTGTTTGCATACTCAATCTAGTATGTCAAATCTAGTTATATCCCTAAACGTTTTATCTTAGCCAATAAATTACATCTTTGCTTAAGTTAGATTAGGTCAAATTTTGTGACAATTGCGACAGAAAGTGCAAAGTCCCCACATGGGAAAAGAGAATTTCTTCCACTGGAATAGTCATTTACTTATTCTTTAACAAATATTTTTAGACTTATATCTAGTGTATTCAAGCCACTAGCAATAGGACCCAAAAACACAAAAATAAGTAAGAACACAGTCCACATTCCACAAGCAGAGGCTCACTAACAAGTAGTGAAGACAGACTTATAAACAAATATTAAAATGGAGTGTGATTAAATTGTCATGGCACTGAGACCTAAAGGAGGAAGTGATCAACTCTGCTTGAGTGGGCCGTAGAAGGTGCATAGGGGACACCTGTGAGCTGGGTGGGGGAAAGCAACAATTAACTTCCAAATAGAGGGTTAGCCGGTAGGAATGCAGGGAGGTTTCCAAAAGAAACATCTCATTTGGACAACTGTAAATACTTTATTTAGCAGACACATAATATGCAGAAGATGAATTTGGAGAGACGAGCTATTCTCAGGCACTGACAGGTCCTGAATGGGATCCTCAAAGGTTTGGATTTCAATCTGTGAGCAATCAAGGATCATCAAGGCATTGTAAGCAGGAGAGGCATAGGGGAAAATTTATTTTTAATAAAATCATTCAGTAAGTAGCACAGGATGGGCTTGACTGAGAGGGCAATAATCATGACACCACGATGAGGATAAGAACCAAGGAAAAAGACATGAAGCTGTAACAGGAGCCAGAGGTGAAAGCTATTAAAAATGCCTTATCAATATGTTTGGGACTGTCAGCATGAGGGGAGCAGTGAAAAACTCCCAGATTATCCCCGAGCATCTAGAATAGTCAAACTGGTAAGATACAGCTGATGTGGATAAATGTAATTCTTTCCCTATTCTGGCTTAAGTCTGATTTCTCCTGTTTTGCATCTTACAAATGCTTCCTTTTTTCTTCCTCTCTGCTACCAATTCATCTCTATTCTCCCTCAACAAAGAATGTACAGCTTGATAACAGTCTATTTTGTTTTTGTTCTTTCATCTTCTTTATGTCATGACTCTTTCAGCAAACTTTTAATTGATATATTCTCTCTCTCTCTCCCCCTCCCTCCCTCTTCTCTCTCTCTTTTCTTTATTTTGTCCATGCACTCACAATGTGTCTCCTGACTTAAAATTCCAGGGGGGTGGGAAGTGGAGTAGAGATGTGGTGGGGATTGTTCAGACTTAAAGCCTAAGCACTTTTCAGGCTGGGTCCTCTACAACATTTTGTCCAGGTGATATCTCACCAGCACATAGTGTAGGAAGTGCCACCTTGGCCTATAAGATGTAAAACAGCTAATGGAGGGCTCAAATGTAGCTCTCCACAAACTTCTCTCTTACTTTTGATGTGGGCGGAAATGAGCTCTGCCTAAAATGCTCCACTGGTTTCACCCCTCCTAGCTGGGTGGTGCAACTGCAAAGCAAGTGCTGTGAACCTTGTGAGCGAACATTTGAGAGCCACAGATCCATGACCTGTGGCAATAACTTAGGGAACTATAAAACCAGAGGCATACTGATGCTAACAATAGGAACGTGGCCTTTCCTTCATCTTACTACGGAATGCCTTCCTGGCCCACAACTCAAAGGTGCCCTGAGAGCAGCATCTTCAGGAGTGCTGATGCACTTCCTTTGTGATGAACTAAACAGCCTCTGCTCTGCTGCAGAGCAAGGGTGAGACAGGAACATGTGCTCACAGGAAGTCAGTGGTTCCCTTTTTAACAATACCTGCTCCCAGTTCAGCCTTTTATAACTGCCTCTCAGAACTTCTATGTGTTGGACAGAGAAGCTGGGCTCTACTCTCCTTGCCCTTCTATGGGACTCCTTTCCAGTGGCTGGGTGGAGGGGAGTTTGCTGGGGCAGGAAGCAGCAGAGGGAGTTCCACAGCAAAGGATGAGACTCAGCACAAGCTCACAGCTGTGTGAGCCGAGTTCTGTGCCTAGGTTAGATTTCACCTGTGGTTGTGGTAGGGGAGGGCAGCGGAAGTGTAATTCCTTCCGCATGACAGCAGATCAAGGTTCATATGTATGTGACATGCATATTAGGGCCAGCAGTTCCTCCTAAACAGGAGAGGTCCTCCCCTCCACGACACACACACATCCTGCCCTTAACTAATATTTACATGCTAACTCTGGACGATTCTTCATTTAAATAAAAAATGAATAATTTGAGGACACCTGAAATGACTTGAAAATGTCTGCTATGCTTAGAGATAAATGAGTGATGACACCATGTGGTTCATTATCTCCACAATGGTAAGGAAATAATTTAAGAGAGAAAAACAAGGTAAATAGGACCATATCAATGACAAAACTGACCTTATCTTCTTAAGTATATTATGAAGGAAAGTATATATTTTCATCTTGACCACCTGAATTGAGCCCTGAAGGAACTCCATTCTTTAGATCTACTCTTGTGATTCCCACTGATTCAATGAATAAAATTCCTTGAAGCCTGCTCTTTCATTTGTTTCTTTGGAGCACAAGAACCAGGACTGTGTTGGAAGACAGTGATCCTCAGCCTGATAGTCTGTGTTGATATATTTAAAAGAATGTAAGTAAATCTACACTTTTCAAATAGAAGAGGAAGTATTCACGCAAACGTGTAGTGCCTCCCTGTAGATGGATATGATCAGCTATCTTAGCTGCAAGTTTACAATTGTTGACATACTATAGAGATGATATTCTCAAGAAAGGATCAGAAAAATTCACTAGTAGTGATATAGTGAATGGTAGAACTAAAAATCAAAGATCTAGGATCTCGTCTTTTGTCTGCTATTAATTAGCTGAATGGTGTTCCACAAATTGTTTGACTTTCTAATCAAGTCAGCAAGTCTCAGTTTTGTAATTGCCAAAACAAATGATTTAAACTTCAGAATCTCTAAGGTTCATATATGCTAATATTTAAATATGGAAAACATTATCTTAGTGTAAGGGCCCATTTCCCCTGAATGAAGGGATATAATGCACCAAGACAATAACAGCACAGCCAGGTTCTGGAGCTGTTTACCAGCCAAGGTGAATCCATTGACTTCCTCTGATGCTGTAAGGTGTCTTCTTCTATATCAATGTCCAAAAAAACTCAAGGATCCCTTCTCTGTGGTCATTTGCATCAGTTACATCGGTGGTCTGGTTGAAATCAGCACATTAAGGTATGACTTCAATCTCCATTTGAAATCATTTCTCCTCCTAGCAGCTGATGAGGTTTTCCATCCCTCTCTGTTTCTGGGACTCCTGTATCTTTCCTTCTCTCTGCAGCCAGTTTTTGTCTCTCTGCATAATATTTCAGATCTAGCTCCTGTAACTGGTAAAAGGATTACAATTAAACACGCAACCGAAATCTAGAAGTGTTTTGGTACGAGGTGTCAGAGCACTGCTGCTGGCAGCTTCTACAACAATGGATATGGTGTAGATAATTCTGTCAAAAGATGTATGGTCCTTAACATAGACATTAATGTCCTCAACAGTGCACATCAGCTGCCTTGCTGTGCATATCAGATTTCAGCAGCAGGGGCAAGTGGGAGTAGTACTGGCACCTTCAGCAAGTTTTGGAATGAGAGATGCCATCAGAGCTGTAAAAAAGAAAGACCAAGGATGGTAAGGGGTGGCATGAGGATGAGTCAAAGGTAGCATATATGAAACTATCTCCTCCCACCTCATAGGTGATACTCAAAACTACTTGAGAGAAATGTGAGGAAGGCTAGAGCTCACAAATGGCAGAAGGGATACTGTGAACCTATTCTTGTCTATTGAGAATGGAACAGGAAACATATTGGGCACATATTTTAATAAGATGCTTTTTAAACTCCAACTGTCTGCAAATCACTTATAGCCAATATAAATCATTTATAGTTAGCATCTATACTTTCCACAATTCCCAGAATCTTAACACTAATACAATGTTCTATGTTATGGTATATGCTCTTGGAATAACATGTCAAATACACTGAAACTCTAAAGTATAAAATATAGGGTATTAATAATCAACTGATTCACATTTATTTAAGCCACAAATTTGCATTGATTGTCTACCCTTTATTAGTTCAATGTGATGTTATTATAGTGACAGTATACTAATGACCCAGTAAAAATGTACATCAAAATTAAGAATAATTTAGATAAATTTGGAGAGAGCATGATTCCAAACAATAATAGAAAAATGATGATACCATATTAACAACCATCATTTATTGGTTGCTGTTTTCATAAAACTCCTACATACATTACTTTATTTAAGTGTAAGAATCAATACTGAGTAGTGTATTATCTCCATTATAGAGCAGGTAGAGGGATTTCAAAACAATGATTGCAAACTTAGGGCTGGTTTTTTTTTTTTTTTTCTGTTTGACATATTATTGCTGTGGCTCTTTTAATCTGAATTAATTGGTAGCATTCAAAAATAAGAAGAATTTACATAAAAATTATATTTTTAACTTCCCTTTAAAAACAAGAATATTGTACAACACCAGAGTCCACATTCTCAGCGTGACAATAATATGCTGATGTTGAATAATGTATATTCCTCTAAATAAGGCACCCAACTAGTCGCTAATATATTTTTTGTTAAAGATTTAATTGATATGTAATACACATATGGAAAAATACAAAAAAAAGGATTATTTTTGTAAAGTTAACACAAAGTTAATTTTTACATTAAGAAATACCCAAATCAAGAAACAGAACATTATTAACACTTCCAAAGCCCCACTTGTCTTCCTTCCAAATGACTCCCACCACCAAACATCACCACTGTCCTGATTTCTTACACCATAGGTTATTTTTTTGCTTTATCTATTTATTTATTTTTCTTTGAGACGGAGTGTCGCTCTTTCGCTCAGGCTGGAGTGAAGTGGCACAATCTCGGCTCCCTGTAACCTCTGCCCCCTGGGTTCAAGCGATTCTCCTGCCTGCCTCAGTCTCTTGAGTAGCTGGGATTGCAGGCATTCGCCACCATGCCCAGCTAATTTTTTGTATTTTTAGTAGAGACAGGGTTTCGCCATGTTGGCCAGGCTGGTCTCAAACGCCTGACCTCAGGTGATTCCCCTGCCTCGGCCTCCAGCAACCACACCCAGCCAACCACCACATCTGGCCATTTTTGCTTGTTTTTGAGCTTTACATAAGTGATACACAATTTCTTTCTTGTGTGTGGCTTCTGTTCCACATCATTTTGTTTGTGAGATTCATTCATGTTGCACTGCATATTTGAAGCTTGTTCATTCTGGTTGTTGTATAGAGTCTATTCATGAACATATATCCATTTTATTCATTCATTTGATTTTGCTATACATCTGACTTCTTTCTAATTTAAGACTATTGCAAATAGTGCTGCTGTGAATATTCTGCTGATGAATATCTTTTGGTGAATGTATATACCATTTCTCATAAGAAATTCCTAAGAATAGAATTGCTGGGTCATATCGTATACATACATTCAGCTTTAGTTAGACAATGCCAAAAATATTTCCAAAGTGATTATACCAATTTGCACTTCCACCAGTAGTGTATGATCATTCCAACTGCTTCACTTTCTCGCCACCACTTTCTTCTCTCTACCTTGCCTTATGTATTGTTATTCCAATGTGGTGTAATAGTATCACATCATAGTTTTCATCTGTATTTCACTGATTATGAATGAAGTTGAATATTTTCCACAAGTCTGTTGGCCACTTAGGTAGCTTATTGTGTGAAGTGCCTGTCAAAGTCTTTTGTTCATTTTCTTTTCTTTTGAGTTTTCCTTCCTTTCCTAATTGATTTGTAGCAATTCTTTACATATTCTAAATACAAGGCTTTGTCAGTCTTGCAAATTATTTTCTCCCACATGTGGGCGTGACTTTTCACCTCTAACATGGTTTCTCATGAACAAAAGTTCTCAATTTTAATGTTATCTAATTTGCCTTTTTAAAATTTGTCCTTCTATGAAGAGTAATTTTTGTGCCCTGTACAGAAAATTGTTGGCCATCTGAAGTTTATGAAGATATTCTGCTATGATTTCTTTTTGAACACTTATTATTTGAGTATTCATATTCAGATATACAATCCATCTGGAATTGATATCTGTCCTTGATGCTGAAGTATGGGTTGGGATATGTATTTCCACGTGGTTATCCAGCTGACCCAGCACCATTTACTGAAAACAAAACAAAACAAAAAAACCCTTCCTCTGGTGAACTGTAGTGGTTCGTTTCTGGATTCTATTCAGCTCTTTATCTATTTTTACACCAACACTCAAAATTACTTTACCTTTATTAATATTCATAATTACTGATTATTATAGGATTTCACTCTCTCATTCTTGCTTTTATACATTGATCTATAAAAATGTAAGCCCCCCAGCATGGTCCCTCAACATCGTCTTGGCTAATCTTGGTCCTTTGCATTTCTTTATACATTTTGGAAACAGCTTGGCAATGTTCTCAAAATATCTCCTGGGATTTTTATTGAGATTGCATTAGATACAGCAATTTAGAAATAACTTATTTATATTACTCATCTTTCAAACTATTAATATGGTATACACTTCTATTTATTCAGGTATTCTTTCATTTTTCTTGGGAAAGTTTTGTTGCTTTAATTGTAGATGTGTTACATATTTTTATTAGACGTATTCTTAAATAGTTGATGTTGTTTTTGTGTTTTTTTTTTTTGAGACAGAGTCTCACTCTGTCACTCAGGCTGTAGTGCAGTGGCACAATCTTAGCTCACTGCAACCTCTGCCTCTCGAGTTCAAGTGAACTGTGCCTGGCCATAGTTCTGTTTTTTGATACTATTATAAATTGTATTGTATTTTTATTTTCATTTCCAATTTGTTTGTTCCTGATATAAAGAAATGTAGGCCAGGTGTGGTGGCTCACACCTGTAATCCAAGCACTCTGGGAGGCCGAGGCAAGTGGATCAGGAGTTTGAGACCAGCCTGATCAACATGGTGAAACCATGTCTCTACTGAAAATACAAAATTAACTGGGCATGGTGGCACACACCTGTAATCCCAGATACTTGGGAGGCTGAGGCAGGAGAATCACTTGAATCCAGGAGGCTGAGGTTACAGTGAGCCGAAATCGGACATTGTACTCCAGCCTGGGCAACAAGAGCAAAACTCTATCTCAAACAAAACAAAAAAAAAAAAGAAAGAAACAAACAAATAAAAAAGAAAAAAAGAAATGCAATTGGTTTTTGTTTAATGACCACATGCTATTGTCATTCAGTGCTGCTAAAATCACTTACAAATATTAGTAATTTGCAGATTCATTTGGATTTTCTATGTACATGGCCGTATTTCTGCCATTCTTTGCCTTATGCCTTTTATTTCTTTTTCTTGCATTAGTCTACTAGGATGGGCCTCGAGTACCTTGTTGGGAAGCAGTGATGATACTGGGTAACAACTTTCAGTCCCAAACACAGGCAAAAAGCTTTCAATAATATCACATTTACTATAGGATCTTCTGTAGGTTTTTACAGAAGCTCTTTGTCAGATTAAGAAACTGCCTTTCTCTACCCAACTCTCTAAGGTGTTTTTCTTTTTTTGCATCATAAATGTATTTACATTTTCCTACACCTGAGGAGATTATTATAAGATTTCTCTCTCTCATTCTCTGTCTCTTTTTTTAAATTATGTGGTAAAATTTCATTGATTGTTTTTGAATAGTAAACTTTCCCTTTAATTCTTGGAATAAAGTCTACCTGGTCACAATATATGGTACTAGGTAGGTCTATTATTCTTCGTACATTTCTCTGGTTTTATGTACTCATATTTTACTTAGTATTTTTGCTTTTTTTTTTTTTTTTTTGTAATTTGCTAGAGTAAATTTTTGATAACAAAGTCCTGCTAGACCAGGCACAGTGGCTCACACCTGCAATCCCAGCACTTTGGGAGGCCAAGACGGGTAGATCACTTGAGGTCAGGAGCTTGAGACCAGTCTGGCCAACATGGTGAAACCCCGTCTCTACCAAAAATACAAAAATTCGCCGAGAATGGTGGCATTCACTTATAATCCCAGCTACTCAGGAGGCTGAGGCAGGAGAATTGCTTGAACCCGGGCGGCAGAAGTTCCAGTGAGCCAAGATTGCACCACTGCACTCCAGCCTGGGCGACAGAGCAACACTCTGTCTCAAAAAAAAGAAAAAGGAAAAAGAAAAAAGAAAAAGATTATGCTAGCCTCTTAAACTAAACCGGAAGTGTTTCCTTTTTTGAGTTCCCAAGAAAAGTTTATACAAGTGAATGTTACTTCTTACAGTAGAGGAGAAAAAAAGTTGTGTTTTCCTCACCCATTTCAAGATTCACAGGTGAAATTTATATATAATCAAGGTTTTATGTGACATGGGATCCTTCAGAAATGAAAACTGAAAGACCCAGGGAAGACCATCTGTTTCTATGCTAAATCTAATCAAAGAAGTGGGTAATTTTATAGAAATATGATTGGACAAAAATGTATGCTCTAATGGGAATAAACTGAGCAAGGCCTGTGTGTTCAGAGTCTTCTTGGCCTATCTGTGCAACATTTCTTTCTTCTTGGCATAGGGCAGGGCATCTGTCACAGGAGGGTCTTATGACCTACTTTCAGGAAAAGTAGGTCACAGACTGTTCTTTCTAGGTTTTATGGCTTGCTTTGGGGGAGAAAGTGGGGCAGGAGGCAAAAGGATGGAAGAAGGTCAGAGAGACCTCACTTCTGAGGCCCTTTTGTTTTCTTGAGCTCAAAGACAGCACGGCAAGGCACGATACTTTGGTGTATGATGTTCTAAACCCCAACATTACAAAAAGCATTTGGACCTGGAGGATTTTTGAGGGGAAAGAAGAGCAAAGATTTTAAATTTAAAAAAATCAATTTGTAAGTAAAAAACTTTTAACTTTCTAAGTCTTCTTGAGGTAGTTTTGATAAGCCATGTTTTCAAAAAAGTTATTAATTTAATACAAATTAACAACTTTATTGACACAGTGTTATTCTTAATATAATTTTACTAACTCTTCAAAGTTTACAAGATATGTTACAATGCCACTTTTTAAGTCCTGGTATTGGCATTTTATATATTCCATCTTTTTTTGTTTGTTTGTTTTCCTAGAGATTTATTCACCTGTTCAAATAACAGGCTTCTATGTTTTCTTAATTTTCTCATATAAATTTAATTTATATTTCATTTTTTTTATTCCTATCAATATTATTTCCCTTCTTGTGCATTACCTTGATTTGATTTGCTATTCTATTTTTAGTTTCTTGAGTTGGAAGCTTCGGTCATTGATTTTTAATGTTCAATATTATCATAAGTTACAACCTTAACTCCTTCATCCCTGAAGCCATTTGGGTTCACAGATCATTTAAATGACCATTAACTGGCCAGGCGCAGTGGCTCACACCTGTAATCCCAGCACTTAGGGAGGCCAAGGCGGGCAATTGGCCTGACGTCAGGAATTCCAGACCAGGTTGGCCAACATGGTGAAACCCGTCTCTACTGAAAATACAGAATTAGCTGGGCGTAGTGGTGCACGTCTGTAATCCCAAGTACTCAGGAGGCTGAGGTGGGAGAATCACTTGAACCCAGGAAACAGAGGCTGCAGTGAGCCGAAATCACACCATTGCACTCTAGCCTAGGCAAGAGGAGCGAAACTCCATCTTGAAACAAATAAAAATAATAAAATAAATAAATGACCATTAACTTATCTAAAATCAGTGTGACGTGTTTGTAAGTTATACAAAGTGAATGATCAAATATTCAAATCCAGGACTGTCTGACAACTAAGTCCATGGTCTTTCCTATTCGTATAAAGTTGATCATATAAGCCAGGAAGCAGATGATATCCCCCCACCAAAAAAAAGACAAAAAAGAAAGCAAAAGTAAAAGCAACGAATCTTGACTAATATCTACTTCTTGTCAAATACAGAGCAGCTTCTGGAGGAAATAGAGAAGGAACAGGAGAATCAAGAGAGTTATGTCTAGAGACTTCCTAATTGTGGAGCCTTAGACAAGTCCTTCCATCTTCCGAGGCCACTGTTTCTTCATCTGTAAAACAAGAAAGATGAGCTTATTATTTCCCAGGTTTTTCTCCACTATAACAGCAGAGTTTCAAAGAAGAAATGATGATTCATAATATTAAATGTTGCAGAGAGGTTAAACAACATAGTTTAAGAAAAGGACAATAAATTTAGTAATCAAGTAAGCATCATAATACTAAAAGTGTGATCCCAATTACAACAGTTTTTAAGATAAAATGGGTTTTATGCCTTTCTCAAGTAGACAGGGAAATCTGTGAGACGAGACATCTCCAACAGCACTTGCAAGTTGGGAAAAGTCATAGCAGGGCTAGGAGGAACCACACATAGACTTTTGTTAGCCAGATAATGACACTCAGTTTACTGAGTCCTCTTTCTCATAGCTACGGTGCTGTTTTGGTTTGGGCACAGGATAAAAATCAAGAAAGATCATGAATAGAAAAGAAAGGACAGATTAATTTAAGTTTTATCATCAAAGACTATCTGGCAAAAGTTAGTATAAAAAAATCTAAAAGAAACAGCATCATATCTAGATAGGGCAAACTTTAATAGACAGATAACGACACTCAGTTTTCTGAGACCTCTTACTCATAGCCACAGTGCTGTGCTGTTTTGGTTTGGGCACAGGATAAAATCAATCAAGAAAGATCATGAATAGAAAAAAAAAGGACAGATTAGCTTAGGTTTTATCATCAAAAGCTATTTGGCAAAAGTTGGTATAAAAAAATCTAAAAGAAACAACATCATATCTAGATAAGGCAAGCTTTAATAGGACTAGTAAGTCATTGCACAAAGATGATTAGTGAAACATTTGTGACAAAATCCTTTTGTTGACCTAGGTCTTTCACCTACGACACTATGATGGCAATACAAATTATAATTAAGAGCCTTAGTTCTCCCTGTTGAAAATATAGGAAAAGATTTCGCTTCTTTTTCTTAGCGCATTCACCTCAGAAAATTTGTAACTGTAAGCACTTTCTGTTCTCTTTATCATGTGTGTGGGGGCCTTTTATCAGCTTCATGACCCAGGGCTGTCCTTCTCAAGAAACTGGGAGCCATTTTTTGACATATACACATAGCATCCCTATCTTCCAGTTTCTGTGGGAGGGCAGGATTCTAACTTCCTCCATGGGCATGTTGCTCCAAGTTGTAAAACTACCTCTTGTCATAGAGATACGATAAGTTTGTTTTATCCCTGGATAAAATCGATCAGTTAACAGAAATGCTGACTTTCATCACCATGGGAAAGTTAGGGTTAATTATGTGTGAGTGTTAAGTCTTCTTACTTGAAGACTAGTTATTGTTTTTATTGAAAACGTGTATGCAATGGGTTATATCTCCTTGGCTATACATATGGGGGTAAGAGTCCTTTCCGCCTTGGTAATCTCTTAGCAGATTGCTTGTAAAATGCATCACAGTCTGGCTTAATGCTTATCCTCTAGTGCTTAGCTCTACTACCTTTGTGAAGAGAATTTCTGGGTTGGGAGGTGATTTTGGTTTTAATTGTATTTTCACAACACGTATCAAGGTTGAATCCAGAACTGAACCATCTGAGACTGAAGAACACATTGCAAAATAAAGAAGCTCCTGCCTGGCCAGACTCTTTTATGTCTATTCCCAACAAACTAAATAGATCACTTGGCCAGAGGTAGATTGCTCTGGTGAGGGACAAGGAGAAGGGAGAGTCAGTCCTACAATCTAGACACTTTAAATCAGAATCCCTTTCTTTGGTTCTCTCTCAGTAACTTTGTGCAGCTACGTAAGGGTCCTGTCCAAGAGCACGCTCTCACATTGAAGAAATAAAGGCAGATACTGGATTCCACTGTTCAAGAGCTCAGAAATGAAACAGAGATAAAGTTACCTGGAAGCTACTGAAGTATTTCAAGGTCTCTGGCTTATATGAGCCCCTTTCAAAGTGCTAGAAGATATTTAGGTGGTTTTGTTTTTATATTTGCAAAAGTAAGATCTTTCTGTATTCCTTTCGATGAAGAAGACCAACTAAATCATAAAAGCTTTAGCCCCCTGCTGTGAAAGGTAAAAAGAAATCTCAAGGGAGCAAGAAAGGGTGGAAGAGTGACACTGAATTTATGCATGTTCTAAAGACAGGATTTTCATATGGAAGTAGACACTTTCCAAAAATAGCTACCACAATTCTTAGAAAAATTTTTAAATTCCTGCCAAGTAATAGAAACTTCAGTTACCCAAATGACCTAAATTCTTGACATTTAACTAAAAAACCTGTCAGAAAATAGTTCACCAATATATCTGCTTTTCTTCCACATAATTTATTTCACACAATTAAATAGTGCCAGCTAAAAAGAAAATAGCATAATCCTTACAATGGTAGGTACCATCTTTTGAAAACAGAATGTTTTTGAAATTGGCAAATTTTAAGAATCTAGGAGTGTAAATTATGAAAGTACAATGTGAATATTATTTTGCTCTCACATACTGAAATATTTCAGCAAACATGCATAAATCATTATTTATATGTAACTTGTTCATTTTATTATTATAAATATGTTAGGGTATGTGGCAGAAGGAAATGACAACCCTTTGTCCAAACATCCTTATTTCTAAAAGTTTCTGAATTAAAATAATAACAACATTCACTAAGTGTAACCCCAAGTGGGTTCCGGTATAGGGATATACAGAAAAAGCGGTCAGTAAAGGTTAATTTAAATGTTTTGTAATGTATGCAAACCTCAAGTATGAAAGGGGATGTAAAGGATAAGATATGAAAGGGGATGTAAAGGATAGGATATCCTCAAGCCTGCTGGAATCCTGAAGGATCCTGGGAATGAGCTCTCTTACTTTGTGAAGGCATAGAGTTTTACTGAGGCTTTTACCTTCAGTAAAGGATGGAAGCATGAGACTGGCAAGGTATACATAGATTTGGGAGTGTGCAGATGTGCACTGGAGGCAGATGACCTGGGCTGGCTTTCTATGGCCCCTACTCCACTCCCCTTCTGAAGGAACTAGCTTTTAAAAGATTTACTCTATGAGGCCTATGGGGTTGTTGAAGTTGGCTAGAACTTTAACTTTTATCTTTCCTTCATCCAAATTTCCTGTGAGAGTCCCCTTGCCTTTCACAAAATGAATGTGCTATAGAAGCTGAAAGAACAGTGTAACAAGAATGGAGATTTCATCTGCCTCGTTTTTTTTCCGAATCCAGTGGATGAGGTGCTTTGGTCTATTCATTTTCTGCCACTTGGAATTCCACATGGACAAAGATGGTAGTTAAATCCTCTGGAGCAAGAGCAGTGTCTGGATGTGATGTGTGTAAGAGGTATGGTGAGGCCAATTCAGGTTAGCTGACAATTCCTCTTGGGCACACGGGTGGTAGGGGAGAGGTACAGGTGCCATGGGATCAAAGGGCAAGACCTCAACAAACCATGCATTATACACAGATTCTTATTTTTTATGTTCTTCTGTAAATAATCTTAATGATTTAACAAATTTCAGCATTTGTTGCAATAGAAGTCCTTTCTAACCAGACTCAAAGCCCCTGAAGTTTCCTCAGTTTTGTTTGTTTGTTTGATGGTTTTGGCTTTTGTTTTTGGTTTTATTTGGACATTGGTTTTTGATTCTGTCTTTATGATACAGTAACACAGAGCAATTCTCAAGAAGCAGTCCTGTGTTTGGTAATACCTGCTAATTAATTATTAATAAATTACTAATAATATAAAATAGTAATCATTGGATTCTTGTTCAAAAAAAGAAAAGATAAAAATTCTCTCATTATTCACAGTTAATTATCTTAGCAGCTCAAATGTAAATACTACAGACTAATGAATTAGTTGCTTACAATTTATTAGTAAATAAATCAATGTAATTTTTCTTTTTAGAAATGAACACAAATAATGTTTACTTGGTGCATACAAAATATTTCCTTGATCTTTGAGGCATATGACAGAAGCCCTAAAATTTTAAATAGTAGCAGTGTTTTTTAAAAAAGTTATCTAACCATTATAACGGTATAATTATTGAGATGATCTGTTAGATATCAATGTACTTTGATACATAGTAACAGCAAGAATGGCAACAATTTCATCACATTTAAAACAACTATTCCAAATACTCGTTTTAAAAACGTAAAATTTTCTGAGGAATACGCTTAATGAATTAAGTTGCCATATTCATCCAGCGTCATTTTACATAGGACGCCACTGAAGCCCATTGTTTATTTTCCCCGGAAGCACGTGGCTATTGGCTAATTATCATGAGATCTAGAAGTTGAATCACATTTCTAGGGTACCATTTCTAAGAAGTATCTAAAAAATTTATAGTTCTTTTTTTTTTTTTTTCATTTAATCAGACTGAATTAGAGTAGCCTATGTCTCTTAATGGAGGATAAGAGCACTTGGTGTAAAGATGGTCACAAATTTTGACCCAATGGCAAGTAGAGACAGCCAATTGTCATAGCTCATTGGTTGTTTCTTCATTTACTGAATAAAGCAATGCATGCTAAAGGGCTTTAAAAACAAAGTTTGTTTGTAAAAATAATATTTTAAAAAGCTCTTTGGCTTTCAAGGCAAATGTTGTCATGTATTTTATTCAACACGACATGTGTCGATGTGATAGATTTGGGGATTTCAAAATATCCTATTAAGTGATGTGCTTTTACCTGTAGAAATCTGAAAGTTGCCAAGTGAATCTCCCATTGGCACAAAGGCTTTATTTACATAGCGTAACAGAAGCTGTTATTTGGGACCTTGCTAAATTTGGTGAAAAAAAAAATGTGCCCCATTTATTTTATCACTTCTAAGTATAGAAGAAAATAAAAATGCATAAAGGTAAGAAAATGCCAAAACCACGATGAATCACACAAAGTACATATTTTGAACACTGTGTCATGTAACCAGTGCTGACCACCTAAGCAGTAGCAACAACAGGGCACTTATATAATTTATAATAAATCCAGCCATATAGCTGAGTTTTATATTTTATAGGATCAAGATCCTCAATTTAGCACAAGAAAACAGCGCAGGAACCTCAAGTCAAAATGATTTCGGATATTTATTTTTGTAAATAATTTTCAATTCAAGCCTTTTGCTTTTCTATACTTAATCTTGTAATATGAAAATGTAGGCAGATAATTAAAAAGAAAATAGAAAATAACAAAAATAAACTAATGTTAATATTCACTTATGTTTTTAAGGTAGTATTTATTTTCTTGGGTTTGAATTAAGCATCCTGAAATTGTTATAGTCTAGGTTTCTTTGAAGCTTTGAGACTTTTAAGTTTAACAATATTACTAATGATATAAAGAGGTTAAAATATGACTGCTGACATTATAATTAAAACTGCCAGATCTGGTTTACATAGGCTAACTCATTCATTTATGATCTACTGTGATTACTTTGTTTGTATATTGTGGTTGATATTGTAGGGCTTTATGTATTATTCATAACCTTATTATAATTAAACAAATTTTCTGTTTTGGACGACGTATTCTTAACAGGCTATGTCTGAGTATGAGTATGTTGGAAATTGTTCTCAACTAATTTCATATTCAAAGTCTACAAAATAATTATCTTCGAAAGGCCCATAAAGTTTGAGGCATAATCTTTTGACTCTCAGAATTATCGAGTGTCCTTACGTAGATGGAATGTTTACTTGACATAGTAATAGTTCAATAAATGATAAGCATTGATTATGACATATGGTACTCCTGGCATTATATTATGCCAGGATTTCTTAGTCCCTGCTACTACTGACATTTTGGTCAGATAATTCTTTGTTGTAGGGATCTGTACTGGATATTATTAGATACTCAGCAGCACTCCCGACTTCAACTCACTAGATGTCATTAACATCTAGCAACAACCAAACCAAAATTTTCAACAACCAAAAATGTGTCCAGATATTGCCAATGTCCTCTGGGGTATAAAACTGCCACAAGTTGAAACCCCTGGATGTTTTTTTAAATAAGTTAGGAAACCAATAGAAATGAGCTATATCTTTTACCTTTGATTGGTTTAAAACCACTTTCAATTAACATGGAGTCATCATGGCAGTTTTTCTCTCCTTCTTCCATAGCTATGAAACAGTTACAAGAGAAATGGAGAAAGGTGCGGTGTTATCAGGAGAGAAGGAGATGGAGTAATGCTAAATTGTACCATCTAAACTGTGTGGAGAACACATACATAGGAATTGTTACTAGGTTGTTCTGTGGTCCATCAAAATCTCCATCTCTGACACATATAAATGCAGAAATTGGTAGCTTTTCAAGTAAAAAAGAATAGGCTTTGTATACTCCAAAGTGATTTTCAATGAAACAGAACATTTACATTTGTCCTTGCTATTTTCCCGGAGTGTGCCATGACAGAATCCTCACCCAGGGTGAACCTCCCACCGATGCCTCATCACACTGGCCCGCCTGTTGTCATTTTTGATGTGGCCTTGTAGAGTCCTGCTCAGAGCTGACTTAGCTCTGGGCTGCTCCTTACAGAAAATGTTAACAAGCACAGGCATTGAGGAAACAGCTCTCCTGCAGGGATTTTGACCTGAGGCCACAGATTCAGGAGTGAGTTTATAGCTTCATAGCATGTTTTTAATTTAGTCACCTCAAAGATTTGTATTTCTCAGACTTGCAAACTGCCCACCCCTCCTCCCATCCCTTGAGGGTCCCCCACCCCCATTCCCAACCCCAGAGGAAGTTTCTCTTGTAAAGAACAGAGAGTCCAGTTAGGTAACTAATGAGCTACATACACTGCTTGATAGACAGCTTTTTCCCTCTTCAAAAGACAGCTCATAGGGGTGCTTTGTGTTTGTGCACTACCAAAGTCACCACAAATCACCCCTTATGCAGCCACCTCCACCAAATTATTTTCTATTTATCAGACTTGATCACTAAGAGTAGCTTTTAATCTGAATTTTGACAATTGAAATTTTAGCTACCTCTGAAAACGAAAATAATCACTCATAGAATTAACTTTTTACACAGAAATTTCACACTCTGACGACTTGAAGTGGCAGGTTTTATACAATCTAAGTTTTCTCATTATTGACAGTTTTGTGTCTGGTAATTCTTTGTTGTGAGGTATGTCCTAGGCTTTGCAAGATGTTCAGCAATACCTCTGTCATTTACCCACTAGATGCCAGTAGCAGCCCCCTCCCTTCCCCCACAGTTTTGACAACCAAAAATGTCTCCAGACATTGACAGATACCCCCTGGGGGTAAAATCGCCCCTGATTGAGAACCACTGATCTAATGTGGCACAGAGTAAGTATCTGTCATTTGACTATGTGCTAGAACTTTAAGACTGTTACACATTTACTACTAGAAACACTTATAGTTACAGATGACCCTTTTTCCCCCAAAAGGAAAACCCTTAAGAATTTAATTTTCAAAAAACTTTTTTACCAAATATCTTGAAAAACCCATTTATTAGAAAGCCATAGTTTTTCATTTTTTTGTGAGGGGTTTAAGTAATAAGTGTACATTTCCATAGTCAAGAGAAATACGACAATTCTCTCTGGCAGTTACATACCGGTTTCATGTGGACTTCCCAACTTCCTCGGATCAGGTCCATAACCTCTGTATTGCAGAGTCTTCAGGGGAAAGCTGGGCCGTGAGATAAGTTGAACCTGTTGTTAATCATGTATTTGTGATTGAATAATAGGGAACTGAGTGACTTAAGATTTTTCACTAAGAAGATATTATCAAAGCAGCAAGTGACAAATTTTACCAAATAGCATTATTAAAAATTAATTTAATTAATGTAGTTTTGATATCACTAGTACATGAGGTACATTTGTTATTAATATTTTTAATTTTAATTTTATAAAATAGATCGATATCTATGCAACTGTGTAGTTTCTTACTTACCTCAAGGAAGGAATTAAAATAGAGCATTATCTATTGCACTTTACAAGCATTATCCTTGATACATAAACTTTAAATAAAAGCTATTTGCTATAATCCATAAGAAAAACTCTGGTGAAGAGCAAAGAAGTTGTATGTAACAAGTGGAATAATTACAAAAATGGAAAAATAAAGAAGCACAAAAAATAGTGACATTGTAAAATGCAGTGACATTTTACACTTAACAGCTTTGCAGTTTAGAGGACACTTTTGTTATTACATAATAATGTATAAAAATTACATAATGAGACCTCAGTGAACAAAAGGCAAATAAATAATTTTTACTTATTCTTACTGTTACTAGAAGCAGGAATGGGGTATGGAGTATGAATTTTGTCATGCAATAGGTGGAATACAGTACGATGAAGGCTTCTCGGTAATTTTGGAGAGATATTCCAGGTAACTCAGAAATACATGCTGATCTCTGTAAAATCTTTCCTGCTGTGTGATTTAAAAAGAAAGGCAAGCTTGCTTGCAGGCATTATGTAACTGGCAACCGCAACTGGAGATATGTTATTGCCCGGATCTATGAGGTGCCAAACATGGATAGAAACAGCAGAACTCTAACGTAGAGTTCAAGGTTAATTAAGACATTGTACTTTAGATGACCAACCTTGTAGTAAGTGTGGAGAAGGGATTATCTCCAATTAGTGCATCAATTTTGAGGTAAGTTACCATCCGCATGGATTATTTTGGCTTAGCATGGGTTATAGATCAGAGTAAGACACAAAAGATGAAAAAGGAAATGTCAAAAGAAGAGCATCATACAGGGTCAGGAACAACAACAAAAATTCATTAGTTGCTTCTGACTAAAAGTCCTGTTAATAGTCTAGTGAGAATAAATGGAAACTAATACAAAAGCATCGTTAGTATTTTATATTACTTCTAGATCATATTTATGTCTTTATACTTAGGTGTATCTGTAGAGTAAACCAGATATATTATTTCATATAATGGTTTCTTTTTTCCTCACTAGATATTTTATTAGCTTTATGTAGTCAAATGTTAAAAGAATAACCTTCAAGTATTATTTCAAACTGGTGAAATGGGGGATCCAACTAATATTTTAGACAAAATTTTGATGCTTAATGTAGGAGGATCCTATAAAATTACAGAATTGATAATAGTTGGTTAGGTATTTACATATTTATATACATTATCTCAGTATTTACATGGCTTTAATCAATATTATTTTACCTTCTTGTGTAGATGATCACATTATCCAATTGTATATCAAAGGGGCCTTTGGTAAAAGTGAGGAACTTGTTTACAGAGTTCCTACTATAAATCTTACAGAAACTATAATGATAATTACAATTCTATCATTTATTTTTACATGTAATACACACCCCTGCTCACCTATGCATGCACATACTTACACACACATACATACATATAAATAACAGGCACTGTCCTATTTTCCTATTTGCTATATGTATGATGTTAGCAAAACAGCTACAGTCCCTTTACTCAAGTAGTTCTCAGTGGGGTGTGGTCCGCCCTAAGGAGTTTACGAGTTGCACAATGGGAAGATTATCAAAAGTTTTAAGCAAGGAGTTATAAAATCTAACTTACATTTTTATTTCTTTTTTTTTTTTTGCTATTTTTTAAAAAAATTAATCTCACTTACATTTTTAAAAGATCACCTTTAAAAAACTTTGCATAACATGATGCATGTACTATAGAGATCCAAAAATTGATGTAAGGATATCAGCTAGGACACTAGTGCATTGGTCAAAATGAAAATTAATGATGCTTGATGCTTGGAAAAAAGAATGGAAAGAAAGAGATGGAGAAAAATCAACAGGATCCAGATATAGTTTTGAGGTAAGATTGACAAGACTTGAGGCTTTGAATTTGAAGATGGTGTTGAGGGTAAGGGTGAAATTTAAAGGTGGAAATGTTCAAAATCAGAAACCTGTTTGTACAGAAATTAAAAGTTTCATGGCAAATTCATAAAGAAATCAAAAGAAAATATCAAAACTGGAAGGACTTCTTGATAAACAGGATGACATAATATTTTGAATTTTGAATTAAAGTATAGTTTTGACAATGAGGCTGGGTAATGAAGTGAATTCCTGGACTGACCTACTAAACAACTTTTGAATCATTTACCATTGAGTGGGAGAAATATGGAAGTCATAGTTGACTAAATTGTCTAATGGGGGTTCCCTAACTCCTCTCTCTTTTCACAACATATTTTGAAAAAGTCAGGTACTTCCTTTTTCAACTTCCCTTATAGCTAAGGACTGCCAGGTAGACTTGTTATTGCCAATAAGAAGTGAGTGAAAGCATGCTTCTGCTGCATGTGTTCCTAGAAAGATGTTTCTTACCTGATAAAAGAAGAGAGTCAGATATACTACCTCTTGTCTCGCTCTCTCCTCACTCCCTCCCTTATCCTCTTCTCCCTGTTATTTCCCTTGCTCTACCATGGATGTCTCTTCACTTTCACCTCATGTCCTCTGACATGTGAGTCATGAGCCACAACTTGGTTTAATAATGTGATTTGGCTGTCTCTACTCATGCCTGAATAGTTTTGTCATCATAGTTGCTTGGACCAATAAAATGGGAATGCAAGTGAGGTGTCATTTATGGGTAGTAGTGTTAAGAAGTCCTACAAATCACTAAATATTAACCCATAATTCTGAAAAATCAAAACTAAAATATCCTACTCCAGACATCTTGCTAAGAAGGCAATAAATATTGATGCGGTTTGGCTCTGGCGCCACCCAAATCTCATGTTGAATTGTAATTCCCAAAGTTGGGGGAAGAAATGCGTGGGATGTGATTGACTCACAGGGTTTGGATTTCCCCCATGCTGTTCTCATGATAGCAAGTGAGTTCTCACAAGATCTGATGGTTTAAAGGTATGTGGCACTTCCACTTTTGCTCACTCTCTCTCTCCTGCTGCCATGTGAATAAAGTGTTTGCTTCCCCTTCCCCTTCTGCCATGATTGTAAGTTTCTTGAGGCTTCCCAGTCATGCTTCCTGTTAAGCCTGAAGAACTATGAGTCAATGAAACCTCTTTTCTTCATAAATTACCCAGTCTCAGGTAGTTCTTTATAGCAGTGTGAGAATAGACTAATAACGAAAATTGGTAACAGAAGGGTGGGGTATTGCTATAAAGATACCTGAAAATGTGGAAATGACTTTGGAACTGGGTAATAGGCAGAAGCTGGAAGAGTTTTGAAAGCTCAGAAGAAGACAGGAATATGTGGAAAGGTTTAGAACTTCCTAGAGACTTGTTGAATGGTTTTGACCAAAATGTCAATAGTAATATGGACAATGAAGTTCAAGCTGAGGTGGTCTGAAATGGAGATGAAGAACATACTGGGAACTGGAGTAAAGGTCACTCTTGCTATCCTTTAAGCAAACAGACTGGTGTCACATACCTCTGAACTAAAGATCTGTGGAACTTTGAACTTGAGAGAGATGTTTTAGAGTATCTGGCGGGAGAAATTTCTGAGCAGCAAAGTGTTCCAAAATATGACCTGGCTGTTTCTAAAATGTTTGCTCATATGTGTGAACATAAAGATTTTCTGAATCTTGAACTTATATTTAAAAGAGAAGCAGAGCATAGAAGTTTAGAAAACTGGCCATGTGGTAGAAAAGAAAAACCCATCTTTTGGGAAAACGTCAAGCCAGCTGCAGATATTTGTATAAGTAAAGAGGAATCAAATGTTAATAGCAAAGAGAATGGGAAAAATGTCTCAGGGCATTTCAGAAACCTTCTCAGCAGCCCCTCCTATTACAGGCCCATGGCTAGAAGGAAAAAGATGGTTTT
This sequence comes from Theropithecus gelada, assembly GCF_003255815.1. Lineage (NCBI taxonomy): Eukaryota > Metazoa > Chordata > Mammalia > Primates > Cercopithecidae > Theropithecus > Theropithecus gelada. The sequence goes on from NC_037668.1 coordinate 167,165,972, forward strand.
GTGGGCCAAGTCCAGGGTCATTGCTTCAGAGGATGCAAGCCCCAAGTGGTGTTTGGCCTACAGTTGTGCAGAAGGCAAGAATTGAGGTTTGAGAACTTCCTCCTAGATTTCAGGGGATGTATGGAAACACCTGGGTATCCAGGCAGAAGTCTGATGCAGTGGAGGAGCCTTGACAGACAACCTCTACTAGGGCAGTGATGAGGGGAAATGTGGGGTTGGAGCCCATATGGAGTCTATTCTCACACAGATGTAAAATTAAGGGAGGAGACCACCCCTCATATTGTCTTATGCTCAATTTCTGCCTCCAAAGAAAGAAAAAGTAAAAACTAAAAGGCAGAAATGAAATCCACAAGCAGACAGCCCGGCACCACACCCTGGGCCTGGTAGATAAAGATTGACGCCTGACGTCACCAGTTATGCTATCTATAGATTACAGACATTGTATAGAAAACCACTGTAAAAATCCTATTCTGTTTTGTTCCGATCTAATTACCTGCTCATGCAGCCCCCAGTCATGTAACCCCTGCTTGCTCAATTGATCATGACCCTCTCACACGCACCCCCTTAGAGTTGTGAGGCCTTAAAGGGGACAGGAATTGCTCACTCAGGGAGCTCAGCTCTTGAGACAGGAGTCTTGCAGATACCCCTGGCTGAATAAACCCCTTCCTTCTTTAATTTGGTGTCTGAGGAGTTTTGTCTGCGGCTCATCCTGCTACAAAATACTACCTGAGACTGGGTAGTCAATAAAGAAAAGGAACTTACACAGTCCTTCAGGCTTAATAGGAAGCATGACTGGGAGACCTTAGGAAACTTACAATTATAGTGGAGGGTAAAAGTGAAGCAAATACCTTCTTCACATGGTGGCAGGAGAGAGACAGAGTGAAGGGAGATGTTTCACACACTTTAAGCCATCAGATCTTGTGAGAACTGACTAACTATCATGAGAACAGCATGAGGGAAATCTCACCCCATGATCCGATCACCTCCCACCAGGTCCCTCCCCCAACACTGGGAATTAGAATTCAACATGAGATTTGGGGGTGGGACACAGAGCAAAACCACTTCATTCCTCCCCTGGCCGCTTCCCCATCTGATGTCCTTCTCACAATTCAAAACACAATCATGCATTCCTAACAGTCCCTGAAAGTCTAAACTAATTCCAGCATTAACTCAAAATTCCAAGTCAAAGTGTAATCTGAGACAAGGCAACTCCCTTCTGCTTATGAGCCCACAAAATCAAAAACAAGCTAGTTACTTCCAAGATATAATGAAGGTATTAGGCATTGGGCAAATGCTCCCATTCCAAATGTGAGAAATTGGCCAAAACAAAGGAGCTACAAGCCCCATGCAAGCTTAAAACCCAAGAATGCAGTCATTAAATCTTAAAGCTCTAAAATAATCTCCTTTAACTCCATGTCTCACATCCAGAGCATGCTGATGCAAGGGGTAGACTCCCAAGTCCTTGAGCAGCTCTGCCCCTGTGGATCTGCAGGGTACAGCCCCCATGGCTGCTTTCATAGCCTAAAGTTGAGTGCCTGTGGCTTTTTCAGGCACACGGTGCAAGTTGTCAGTTGCTCTACCATTTTGGGGTCTGGAGAACCGTGGCCCTCTTCTCACAGCTCCACTAGGCAGCACCCCAGTGGGGACTCTGTGTGTGGGCTCCAACAAAAAAATTAGCTGCACATAGTGGTAAAACACCTATAGTTCCAGCTCCTTGGGAGGCTGAAGCAGGAGGATTGCTTGAATCTTGCAGGTCAAGGCTGCAGTAAGCCACGATCAGGTCACTGCACTCCAGCCTAGGTAACAGAGCAAGACCCTGTTTCAAAAAACAAAATTGTGGGTGGAGGACATGAATGGAAACATATTTCAATTGATGGCAGTTGGCTTGGTACTATTCAAGGTATCAGTATCCACTGGGGGTATTGGAATGTATCTTCTGTGGATAAAGGGACACTACTGTGTTACAATGCCTATCAAAAGCCTAGCAAAGAGAAAGGGCTCAGTAAATATTAACCACTCCACCTCTGGAACAATAGCCATAGAAATTTTACTGTGAGAGAGTAAATAGATGCTTAGTTAACTGTTTTCAAGTACAGTTTCTTGTAGAAAAAAAAGTATACAATCAAATAAAATGTCCATTGTTGCAATATCCTGAAATAATTTGAAAAATTCAGAATCTACTTAGTTTTAAGTTCTTTGAGGTCAGGAGTGAAACCTAAACATAAGGAGGCTATAAAGTACTAGACGTTTTGTGTCCTTTGTAATTAGCATTTGAATAAATACCAGGGGAAACAGGAAGTGAGCATAGAATGTTTCTAGATGCACATTCTAGACACGGTAGGGAGGCTCTGCTATCTGTCTCTGTAAGTCTGTTCTGTTACAATGCAGCTAAGTCTCACCATGGGTTCTCCCATCCCTAGAGTGCGCTCTTAATCTTTGTTCCTGGCCTTGGATCATTAGATCTGCAGTTGTTACAGCCCCGGATATCGGCAGCTGTATTTATAACCACGGCCTAATAACCCAACCATGAACTTTGACCACCACCATCTGGTTTAACGATGTGGCTTTGTTGTTCTCTAACAAGCCTGAATAGTTCCACCATCACACTTGCTTGGCCCAATGAAATGTGAGCGCAAGTGATGTGTGACTTCTGGGTGACAGAGTTAAACGCCCAGGTATGATTCACCAAGCTACCTATTCCCTGCCATATGATCCTGGGGGCAGATGGATAGCTGATCTCTGAGTGACTACAGTGAGCAAAGAAAGAAAGACTCCTGCCAAACCATGTGGACAGGCAGTAGAAGCAAGAAATTAACTTTTATTCTGTTAAGTATCTGAGATGTTGGTTGTTGTTTTCCACTGTATAACCTACTTTTCTTGACAAAACCCTTGTGAAAGCAGGGCCTGAGCTCCTCTCCACTATTTAAAGAACTCGGGGATCTATATCAGGACTAGCCATCCTGGAGATGTTCAATAAAGATTATCTAATTGAACACAAAATGTCCAATAACAAAATATGGTTTTTTTGAAGGCCCAATAAAATGGGTCATGTTTTAGTCTCATTTTACAATTTATTAAGGTCAATGACAGCAAAGAAAGTAGTATTTTTTAAGATGCTTAAACTAGAGTGTTAAAGTAGGGGAGAGGTTCTTAATCTATTCTCTTCACTCTTGTGTGAAAGAAGCTATCATTTAAAACCCTTGCTCATTTCATACTTCAATCCTACTGGCTTTTCTTTTTTCCTCTGAGACAGAATCAGGCTCGAGTGCAGTGGCATGACTTCTTGAGTTCCAATGATTCCCCTGCCTCAACTACTGAATAGCTGGGATTACAGGTGCATATCACCACCCCTGGCTAATTTTTGTTTTTTAGTAGAGATGAGGTTTCACCATGCTGGCCAGGGTGATCTCAAACTTTTGACCTCCACTGATCTGCCCACCTCAGCCTCCCAAAGTGCTGGGATTACTGGCATGAGCCACGACACCAGGCCCCTACTGACTTAAAAAATATGAAGTTGTATGGTTGAAAAGTAATAGATTTTTCTTCTACTTTCTTCCTTTTCTCACTTTTCAGTCAAATAATTGTAATATTCCCTTTGTAAAGTTGGGAAGAAGGACAATCAAGTGGGTAGCTAGTTTCTTGCACCTCTGTGGAAGAGCTGAACTTCCTCTGTGAAGAGCTTCACCACAGGGCCCTTGGCACTGGGGACAGAGTGGCACATTTATACCAAGCACCCACTTCCACTTTCTCTCTAACACTTGAAAACTTTCACAGTACTTTTTCATTAAGGCTACTGTCAAGTCTGAAAAATAAAGACATTGCTTCATTTAGAAGTTATATTACTTGTGGATTATTTAAACTCCCCTAAATAACATCTAGACGATTTAGTAAGAAATGTGTTGTGTAGTGTACAGTCAACTCAGATACAAAGAATGTAATGTACTTTAGTGAGTACATTACTGTACTTGTAAAATTAAAATTTAACCAAGATGTTGAATCAGGCACATAAAGTATTGACTAAATTCACTTGCTTCTTTATAGACATTACTTTTGAGGTTCCTCTTTAGTGTTTAAATAAATAATAAAGTAAAAGCACAAACAGGAAAATAGGCTTTATAATTATTCTATTTTGAAGTTTTGTTCTTATTATTTTTACTCTCAAGAAGTGGTGAAGTATCTTTAACTGGGTAAAAAGCAGATTGTCTTTACCAAACTGTATATTTGGGTGTTTATGAATTCCCAGTATCTTTTGGGGGTACATATTTAGTGTGCTAACATTTGAAAGTAAATAAAGAAACAAATTCTGAATATAAGTCTGGTTTCATACTTTAGGTTATGATCAAGACAAGGTGATTTGTTCCTGGACACAAGGTAAGCCCATATGCCACTAGGCTACCCCTCACCTTGCTAGACGGAGCTGCAGATTTATCAGGGCAAACCTTATGGGAACATCCTCTATCATTCTTCAGATGATAAGGCACTGGCTCCCATATTGAGCTTTAACAATCCAGTGAGTGAAAAATGAAACACAGGGAGTATCTCTGGATTTAAAAACAGACATATAAGAAAAGTAAAATTATCATTCAACCTCAGGGTAATGGATGAAGGCACATCATGAATCTTAATCTTATAAATTTAATTTAATAAATGAAATACCTCTAAGATTTGAGGCTTTGTGGGATAAGAAACAATCACTGAAGACCTGCACTTTGAATAATCCAACATCAATTTTTGCTTTTTATCTTACTCAATCCCTCAGCAACATTAGATATGGTTGACCCCTTACTATTTCTTGAAGTATTTTCTGTGCTTGGCTCCCAGGATGCCATACTTTCCTGGTTTTTTCCCCATATCATTGGCTTCTACTCCTTTGTCTTCTGTTGATTCAGTCTCAATTCTTCAGCCTCTGAAGTTTAAAATGTACCAGAACCAGTCCATGCACTTATTTAGCCTCACTCTTCCTACTGATCTCCATACAATGCCATGTGTATGCTGAGGACTCTAAACTATCCCATCTGTTCCCTGGTGTCCAGATTTGAATAACTGCCTACCTGACATTTCAACTTGCATCTCAAACTTAACATAACTCAATTTTCCTCAATAAAACTTGCCTTTCCATTGTTATCCGTGTTAGTATATGAGATCATGATTTGGGCAAAAAACTTGGAAATAAATCTTTATTCTTTTTTTTCCCTCATATCCACCCAATCCATCAAATTTTATCAGCACTTCCTTTCAGATATTCTATAATTGTATCATTTATTACTACCCTTGTCCAAATCTACGTTTTCTCTTGACCCATTGCAATCAATTTTCTACACAGCATCCAACATGTTATCCTTCAAAATGTTAAATATTTTTCTTTTACACATACACTAATGCTGAAAATCTTATAATAGCTTCTCATTACACTTAGAATAAAACCACAATACTTTCTTCCTAAAAGGAAGAAAGTATTATTTGAGCACTTGGTTCTGTCTCTATTCTCATCCTCTCAGTCCTGTGAACTGTCTCAAGCTACATTGACTCCCACAGTATTTTTTGGCAAGTCAGTCATGCTCTTATTGCTCTTTTTAAATTTGCTTATCTTTCTGCCTCAAATGTTCTTCCTCAAGGTAGCCTCATGGCTCACTCCCTCAATTCCTTCAGTGTATCTTCAAATTAATCATTCAAAGAGGGTCTCAAGTAATGTATGCAAACCGATTCCACACTCTCCTTTATTACTGCTTAGTTTTTCTTCATGGTCACCAAAAACAAGCAAAATAATGAGACAATGATCTTCGATATATTGGACATCAAACAATAAAAAACAGCAATTCCTGAAAGATTGGAGTCAATCAAGGTGATCTCTAATTTGCCTCAGCTTGTTGATTTAAAAAAATAATCCAGACCTCAGAACAAAGAAGAGGAACGCAATTACAGCCTAGAGAACTTCCTGAGTTGAGGAGATGAAACCAAGAGTCTGGGGAGACCAACATGGGTAGAGTTTTCAGGACATAGTATACGAAAATAGAAAGCTGCAAAAAAAAAAAAAAAAAATTCCAGAGACCTGCAGAAGAAGGTTGTTTTTTCAGCAGAATACTGATTAACACATGCATGTGAGGAAACCATCCAAAGCCAGGGGGAAAAAACACTCAAAAAATTAGAGAAAGCAGTGTCTGGCATTAACACCGAGCTCTCACCAGCCAGAATGCACAACCATTTAATCCACAGGGCATTAGTAGGGTACTCAGAAGGGTCTTGCTTCAATAGTGGAAAACAATTAGCCCTAGACTAAACACTATTCTGGTCCCACATAATGAATCATAAAAGCAAAACACAAAAATATGAAATTGTTTTTAAGTAGCTGCATTCTAGAACAAAGCTCAAAAAGTTGTAGGAATACAAAAAACATGCGGTACTCAACAATGCAAATTCAAAGTGTCTGGCATCAAAAAAAAGTTTACCAGATATGCAAAGAAGTAGGAAAACACGACTCATAATGAGAAAAATGTTAATCAATTGAAACTGACCCAGAATATAAAGCAGATCATAGAATAAGAGCATAAACAAATTAATACCGCATTCCATATATTCAAACAAATAAGTAGCAACATAGGAATGGTATAAGAAAGACCCAAATCAAATATTCAGAGATAAGAAGTACAATGTATGTGATTTAAGAAATACACCATAAAAGATATCCTGATTATTAAGCATTAGTGATTTTGAACACATAACAATTAAAACTCTCCAAAACAAAACATCTAAAATAATTTTCAAAAATGTCATAAATGAACTATGGAACAACTTTAAGTAGCCTAATATGCATTTAATTGGAGTTTCCAGAAAGGGGTGGATAGAAAATACATTTGAAGAAATAATGAATGAAAAATTTCCAAACTTGATGAAAACTATAAAACCGCACATCTGCAAGAAGTTCCATGAAACCCAAGGACAAAAAAATGAAGAAAACTATGGCAAGGCACATCAAAAACAAATTGGTCAAAGCCAGTACTGAAAATAAAATATCAAAAACAGTTTAAGAAAAAACGAACTTTACATAAAGAAAAACAAAGATGAGGATGACAGCAGATTTCTCACTAGAAACAATGCAAGTAAGAAAACAGCATTTTTAAAGTATTGAGAGAAAAAAGCATCATTCTATAATTCTATTCCAGTGAAAATGTTTTTCAACAGTAAAGGTAAGCTGGGCACAGTGGCACATACTGGTAGCCCCGGGTACTTGGGACATTGAGACAAAATAATTCAGCCCTGAAATTTGAGGCCAACCTAAGCAACATAGCAAAACAATTGTCTTTTAAGAAATAAATAAATAATTAAAATAGAGCCAAAGCAGTTTTTTTGCCAGACATGGTGGTGCATCCCTGTAATCCCAACACTTTGGGGGACAAGGCAGAAGGATTTGAAGCTAGGAGTTCAAGACCAGCCTGGGCAACATAGCAAAACTTCCTTTCCACTACAAATTTAAAAATTAGGCGGGCATGGGGGTGCACACCTATAGTTCCAGCTACTTAGGAGGCCGAGGCATGAGAATTGTTTAAGCCCAAGAGTTCAAGGCTGCAGTGAAACATAATTACACCATTGCACTTCAGCCTGGGTGAAAGAGCAAGACCCTATTTCAAAAAACCAAAGAAAAAAATATTTTTGGGAAAGGCAAAAGCTGAAAGAATTAATCACCATCATATCTGCGCTGTTTGGAAAAAAATAAAAATATATTATGGAATTTATAACACATATAAAAGTAAAATGTATGACAACAATAATAAAAAGGGCAGGGAGGGGTAAATGGAAGCATCAATTATAAAGTTTGGTAATGTACTGTTGCAAGGCTCTTATAAGTAATGTCACTTGAAAATAAACTAAGTTAAAAACGTATACTCTAAATCCTCAACAATGAGTAATACAAAGCATAATAGCTAATAAGCCAATAAGAAAATGTAATAGAAACAAAAGGTTAATCAAAAAGAAGGCAGACAAAAGAAGGAAAGAGGTGAAAGAAAAACAAATGGACAAATAGAAAACAAATGGCAAAATGATAGATTTAAATCTAACAACATTAAAGCCACATTAAATGCAAATGGTCTAAACATACCACTTAATGGCAGGTATTGTCATAATGGATATAGAAACAAGACCCAACTATATACTGTTGACAAACAATAAACTTTAAATATACATGATTTAAAATTAACAAAATGAAAAATATACACCATGATGATACCAGTGCAAAGAAAGCTATGATCAAAACAATTGATTTTAGAACAACAAATATTACAAAGATAAAACTGATCATTTCATAGTGCTAAAGTGGTTCGTTGTTTAAGAGAATATAATGATGTGGTTCAAGAGCTTCAAAATGCATAGAGCAAAACTTGATAGAACTCCAATAAAAAAGAGAGAAATCTACAATTATAGTTAGAGATGTTAATTTCTTTCTGTCAATAATTGATAAAAGTAGACAGAAATCATTAAGTATATAGAATATTTGGATGACACTGTCAACTAAATTGACCTGGTTGACATTTATAGCACATTTTACCCATAAGCAAATAATTACACTTTTTCAAATACATGTAGGACACCTATCAATATAAATCATAATCCAAGCCATAAAACAAGCCTCAATACACTTAAGTCAATTCTTATAAAGCATGTTTTCTGAATAACATAAAACTAAACTAGAAAAAAAACAGAAATGTCTTTGGAAAATCTTCATTTATTTGGAAACTAAATAATACTCTTATAAAACTTATAAGTCAAAGAAATCAAAAGGAAAATTAGAAAGTATTTTGAAGTGAAAATGGACTTATGGAAGAGCTGAATGAAAATTAATGTAATTTTGTGATGTCAACAACTAAAAAGCATGGAGATGAAGCTGTTAAAGGAGAAAATCTGTTGTATGCTATTAATGTAAAGCTGGTATAAATTAAATGTAATAATACTGTTGTGACTTTAAGATATTAAATGTAATACTTATGGTAATCACAAAGAAAATAGCTAAAGAATATAAACAAAAGGAAGTGAGAAATAAATTTAAACATTTCAGTATAAAAAATCAGCTAAACACAAAAAAGACAGTAATTTGGGAAATAAGGAACAAAAATGCCTTAGGGCTTATAGAAAACAAGTAGCAAAATGAAGAAAGTAAGTCCCTCTTTGTTAGTACAGTCATGCATAATGCCATTTCAATCAATGTTGAACCACAGGTACAGTGGTTCTATATGATTAAACTGGAGCTGAAAAATGTGTAACACCTAGTGACATTATAGCCATTATAACATCATAGTGTAATGCATTACCTTCTCTACGTTTATGTATGTTTAGATATACAAATACTTACCATTGTGTTACATAGCCTACAGTATTCAATACAGCAACATACTGTACATGTTTATAGCCTTGGAGCAATAGGCAATACCATATAGATTAGGTGTATAGCAGGCTATACTATATAGGTTTGCATAAGTACAGTCAATTACATTCACACAGAACAATGAAATTGCCTTAAAATTCATTTCTCAGAATGTTTCTCCATTGTTAAGTATGCATAACTGTAATTACATTAGATGTAAATGCATTAATATCTCCAATCAAAAGACAGAGATTGGCAGAATGGATTAAAAAGCATGATGTAACTATATGCTATCTAAAAGGGACTAATTTTAGACTGAAAGACACAAATATGTGAAGAGTAAAAAGGTGGAAAAGATATTCCACGAAAATAGTAACCAAGAGAGAGCAGGGGTGACTGTACCAATTTCAGACAAAATAGACTATAAATCAAAAAATTCAGAAGAGATAAATTAGGATATTATATTTTAATAAAAGCTTCAATATGGTGTGAGGATATAATGATTAAAAACATTTACATACCTAATAATAGGCCTTCAAAATATATGAAGCAAAAATTAACACAGTCAAAAGTAGGAATAAATAATTCTATAATAATTGTTGGAGATTTCAACATTCCACTCTAAATATAGATATAACAACCACATAGAAGATAAGTAATGAAACAGAGCAATTGAATAACACAATTAACCAACTAGATCTAATAGACATATACAAAACACTCTACCCAACAGCAATGGAACACACTTTCTTCTCCAGTGCATATGAGATATTTTCCAGAATAGACCATCTCTTAGGCCACAAATTGAGTCTCAGTGAATTTTCAGTGACGATGTACAGCATCTTCATCAGTCACAAATGGATGAAATTAGAAATCAATAATAGGAGAAACACTAGAAAATTCACAAATTTGTGGAAATTAAACAATTTTTTTGATAAACAATGGTTAAAAGAAGTCACTAGGGAAATTAGCAAATACTTAGAAACAAGTGAAAATGAAAACACAACATACCAAAACTTATGGAACGTGGTGAAAGCAGTGCTAAGGGGAAAATAGTAGCTATAAATGCTTGCATTAAAAAAAGAAAGATCTCAAGTTATCAATCAACCTTTACTACTTAAGAAACCAGAAAAAAAAAAAAAAAAAAAACAATCCCAAAGCTAGCAGAAGGAAAGGAATAATAAAGATTAGAGCAGAAATAAGCAAAAGAGAGAATAGAAAAATAATGGAGAATCAATGAAACCAAAATTTATTTCTTGAAAATATTAAGAAAATTGGCTAACCTTTAGCTAAGTAAAGAATAAGATAGATAAGAAATTAATAATAAAAAGATAAAAACAAATTAATGAAATCAAAAATGAAATTGGGAACATCACTGCTGATTCTATAGAAGTGACAAGAAGGATTCTAAGAGAGTGCAAAAAAAATTGTACAATAATGAATTAAATAACATAGGTGAAAATAGAAAAACTTCTAGCAATACAAAACCTAAAAAGACTAAACTACAAATAAATAGAAAAATCTGAATGGACATATAACTACTAAGAAGATTGAATCAGTAATTTAAAAAATTTCCAACAAAGGAAAGCTCTAGAATGGTTGGCTTCACTAGCGAATTCTACCAAACACTTAAAGAAAAATTAATAACAGTCCCTCTCAAATTTTTCCAAAACATTGAAGACAATATTGTCTTCTCTAATTCATTTGATAAGGCCAGCATTACCCCAATACTAAAGCCGGACAGAGATACTATAAGAAAAAAAACTACAGACAAATATCCTGTATGAACATTGATGCAAAAATCCTCCACAAACACAAGCAAAACAAATTCAGCAGCACATTGAATAAAGTATACAAGATGAGTAAATGGGATTTATTTCTGGAATGCAAAGGTAGTTCAAAAATCAATATAATATACATTAACAGAATGAAGAAAAACAAACCATATGATCATCTCAATTGAGGCAGAAAAGCATTTGAAAAATTCAACATGTTTTTGTGCTAAAAAACTAAATAAACAAGGTGTAAAAGAAAACTACCTCAAAATAATAAAAGCCATATATGAAAACCCCACAATGAACATTTTACTTAATGATAAAAGACTGATAGTGTTCCTTTAAGACAATGCAAGGATTACTACTTTTGTCACTTCTATTTAATGTAGTACTGAAAGTCTTAGCAACAGTAATCATGAAAGAAAAATAAATAAAAGGCATCTAAACTGGAAAAAATTTAGTAAATTTAAAAGAGGATTATATCATCTGGTTGCACGTCATCTGCAACCAGATAATATTATCTTATAGGAAAAAAAACTAAAAAATTTTTTAAAAAATCTATTAGAGCTAATAAACAAACTCAGCAAAGTAGCAAAATACAATGATATCACATAAAAATCAGTTGCTTTTTTCTTTTTCTTCAGAGATGAGGTCTCGCTCTGTAGGCCAGGCTAGAGTGTGGTGGCATGATCACAGCTCACTACAGCCTTGAATTCCTGAGCTCTAGGGATCCTCTTGCCTCAGCCTCCTGAGTAGCTAGGACTACAGGAGGGTGCTTCCATGCCTAGCTGTTTTTTTTATTTATTTTTTTCTTTTGTAGAGACAGAGGTCTAGCTATTTTGTCCAGGTTTGTCTCTAACTCCTGACCTCATAAGATCCTCATTTCTCAGCCTCCTAAATTGCTGAGAACATAGGTCTGAGCCACCACACCTGGCACAGTTGAACTTATATACACTAAAAATGAACAATCTGAAAAAGAAATTAAGAAAATTTTATTTACAATAACATGAAAAATAAAATATTCAGGAATATACTTAAACATGAAGGTGAAAGGCCTGCACATTGAAATCTACAAAACATCTCAGAAAGAAATTAAAGACAAATAAATAAAAATAAATCCCATGTTAACATCTTGAATGATAATTTTGTTAAGACGCCAATGCTACTCAAAGTGACTACAGAGTCAATGCAACCCCTATTAAAATCCCAATGACATGTTTTGCAGAAATAGAAAAACCCATCTTAAAATTCATATGGAGTTTCAAGGTATGATGAATAGCCAAAATAGTCATGAAAAATAAGAACAACACTGAAGGATTCACACTTTCTGATTTCAAAACTTACTACAAATCTATAGCAATCAAAACAATATAGAACTGGCATAGTGATAGACATAAAAACCAGTGGAATAGAATAGATAACCCAGAAATAAAATCTGACATATATGGTCAAATGATTTTTGAGAAGGGTGCTAAAACCATCCAATGAGCCTTTTAAACAAATGACACTATGAAATTGGATATCCACATGCAAAATAATAAAGTTCAGTTCTCATCTAACACCGTATACACAAATTAATTAAAAATGGGTCCATTACCAAATGTAAGATCTAAAATGATAAAACTCTTAGAAGAAAACATAGGGCAAAAACTTCATGACACTGGATCTGGCAATAGTTTATCTGGTATGACTCCAAGGGACAGGCAACAACAGCAAAAATGACAAATTGTACTTTATGAAAATTTAAAATTTGTATTCATCAAGAAACACTACCAACAGAGTAAAAGGCAACAGAATGCAAGAAAATATTTGCAAAATATATATCTTACAAGGAATTAATATCCAGAATATAGAGAGAACCCCTTAAAAACTCACCAACAAAAACACAAGCAACCCAATTCAAAAACGGGCAGAGGACTTGAATAGACATTTCTCCAAGGAATACAGGCAAATCACTGGTAAATGCATAAAAAGATACTCAAGATCACTAATCATTAGGGAAACACAATTCAAAACTATAATGAGATACCACCTCAAGTTCATTAAGATGACCATAATGTCTTTAGATGGTAGAAAATTGTATTAAGATTTACTAAACGAGACACACAATTTTTTTCTTTAAATAAACTTGAATTCGGTGCTTTTCCAAAAAAAATAATAATAATAAGCTAAGTTATATTTAGGATGTACTATTTACAGACCTCTGTTTGCCAATATGTAACTGCAAGAGATTATCATTTTTTTAACTTTTATTTAAAGTTCAGGTGACAGAAATACCATTCAACTCAGTAATCTCATTACTGAATATATGCCAAAAGGAATATGAGTCATTCTATTATAAAGACACATGCATGTGTATATTCATTGCAGCATTATTCACAACAGCAAAGGCATAGAATCGACCTAAATGCCCATCAATGAGGGACTGGGTAAGGAAAATGTGGTGTATACATATATATACACACACACACACACACACACACACACACACACACACAATGGAATACTATGCAGCCATAGAAAAGAATGAGATAATGTCCTTTGCAGGTATATGGGTGGAGCTAGAGGTCATTATCCTTAGCTAACTAACACAAGAACAGAAAACCAAATACTGCATGTTTTCATTTATATGTGGGAGCTAATGATGAGAACATATGGACATACAGAGGGGAATAACACATACTGGGGCCTATTGGAGGGTGGGGAGTGGAAGGTGGAAGGAGGGAGAGAATCAGGAAAAATAATAGGTTCTAAGCTTCATACCTGAATGATAAAATAATTTGTACAACAAACCCCATGATACAAGTTTACCTGTGTAACAAGCCATGATTTCTAAAAACAGTAAAAACAAAACTTGGAAAATAAGTGTTGGCAAGATTGTGGATCAATTGGAATATTTGTGAACTGTTTGTGAAAATGTTAAATGGTATAGCCTCTGTGGTAGTTCTCTAAAAATTTAAAGATAGAATTACCATGTGACCCAGTAATTCCACTTCTTGGTATACACCGCAAAGAATCGAGGAGTCTCAAAGAGATAATTTAATAGCCAGGTTCATAGCAACATTATTTAAACCAGCTAAAATTTGAATGCAACCCAAGTGTTCATTGACAGTTGAATGGATAAGCAAATGTAGTACAGAGGAATATTATTTAGCCTTAAAAAGGGAAGAAATTGTGATACATACCATAACATAGATGAACCTTGATATTATGCTAAGTGAAATATGCCAGTCATAAAAATAACAAATATTGTATTATTCTACTTACATGAAGTACTTAGAGTAGTCAAGATCATAGAGACAGAAAATAGAATGGTAGTTGCTAGGGCTGGGAGGAGAGGGAATGGGAATTTATTGTCCAGTGGCACAGAGTTGTGCAAAGAGTTCTGGAGGTGAGAGGTGGTGATGGTTGCACAATAGTGTAAGTGTGCATAATGCCATTGAACTATTTATTTTAAAATAGTGAAACTACTTTGTATAACATTATAATGGTGTATATAAGTCATTATACATCTGTCCAAACCCATAGACTGTATAACACCAACAGTGAATCTGAATATTAACTCTGGGCACGATGGCAGATAGGAGACAGGACTAACTTGCAGCTCCTACTCAGACAGACAGAGCAGCATGTGGAGACTCACATCATAAATTTTTGATCCAAGAATGACCACAGGAACACACCAGGAAAGCCAAGAGAATCCACAGACCCTTTGTAGGAAGTGGATCACCCCTTCAGGCTCCCTGAGATGCCAAAAATCTGTCAGTCTGCTTGCTTTCTCAATGGGAAGGCTCATGGCCTGTGTCAAGTTCTTAGCTCTGGTCACCAGCTTCCTGAAAATAGACTCAGTGCTGTTGGGAGTGAGACTGGCCTTTGGGACTATAGGCTGAGTGGGAGCAGGGTAAGGTCTGTGACTGCCAGCTTTCCCCCACTTACCTAGTTACCTGCATGACTCAGCAGAGGCAGCCATAATCCCTCCGGGAATATAACTCCATTGGACTTGGAACCACACCTCCATGCCCCACAGCAGCCAAAGCAAGCATTGCCTAAAGAGAGGCTGAGCTCAGACACACCTATCCCTGCCCCCACGTGTTGGTCTTTCTCTACCCACCCTGGTAGCCAAAGACAAAGGCCATAATCTCTTGGGAGCTCCATGGCCCCTATCCATGGCCTAAGAAACCTAAGAAACCTGAATATTTAACCAGGTTTTCCTAGGGCAAGTTTACATCTTCCCTATAGGTCCCCAGCAGATGCCTGTGTGTGTGTGTGTGTGTGTGTGTGTGTGTGTGTGACAGAGTCTCACTCTTTTGCCCAGGCTGGAGTGCAGTGGCTCAATCTCAGCTCAGTGCAAGCTCCGCCTCCCAGGTTCACACCATTCTCCTGCCTCAGCCTCCCAAGTAGCTGGGACTACAGGAGCCTGCCAGCATGCCCAGCTAATGTTTTGTATTTTTAGTAGAGATGGGGTTTCACCGTGATAGCCAGGATGGCCTCAATCTCCTGACCTCGTGATCCAGCCGCCTTGGCCTCCCAAAGTGCTAGGATTACAGGCATGAGCCACTGCGCCTGGCCACTGTTGCACTCTTGAAAGTGCCACCTACTGGCTGGAGGCCAACCAACACAAAACCAGTGCACTAAACAAAAACACAATGAAGGATCTTCACAGAGTCCACTTCACTTCCCTGTTACCTCTACAAGAGTAGGTGCTGGTATCTACAGCTATAAGACCTGAAGACAGATTACAACACAAGACTATTTGTAGACACTCCCCAGTACCAGTCCAGAGCCCAGCTGCTCTGCTGGGTGGCTAGACCCAGAAGAGCAAAAACAATCACTACAGTTTGACTCTCATGAAGCCCCATTCCTAGGGGAAGCGGGAGAACAGCAAAACAAGGGAGCACCCTAGGGGACAAAAAATCTAAACAGCATTGCTTGAATCCCAGACTCTGACAGTCTACCCAAATGAGAAAGAACTAGAAAAGCAATTCTGGTACTATGACAAAACAAGGTTCTTCAACATCCCCAAAAGATCATACTAGCTCACCAGTAATGGATCCAAACCAAGACAAAAATCTCTGAATTGCTAGAAAAAGAATTCAGAAAGTCAAGTATTAAGCTAAACAAGGAGGCAACAGAGAAAGGTGAAGTTAAAGAAATCAAAAGCTATGTTAAACATCCAAACCTAAGAATAATTGGTGTTCCCAAGGAAGAAGAGAAATCTAAAAGTGTAGAAAACATATGTGAGGGAATAATTGAAGGAAACTTCCCCAGCCTTGCTAGAGATCTAGACATTCAAATAAAAGAAACTCAAAGAACACCTGGGAAATTCATCACAAAAAGGTCATCGTCTAGGTACACAGTCATCAGGTTATCAAAAGTTAAGACAAAGGAAAGAATCTTAAGAGCTATGAGGCAGAAGTATGAGGTAACTTATAAAGGAAACTCTATCAGATTAAGAGCAGATGTATCAGTGGAAACCCTACAAGCCAGAAGAGATTCGGGTCCTATTTTTAGCCTCCTTAAACAAAACAATTATAAGCCAAGAATTTTGTATCCATTGAAACTAAGATTCATAAATGAAGGAAAGATACAGTCTTTTCCAGACAACTAAATGCTGGGAGAATTCATCCCTACTAAGCCAGCATGGCAAGAACTGCTAAAAGGAGCTCTAAATCTTGAAACAAATTCTTGAAATACACCAAAATAGAACCACCTTAAGCATAAATCTCACAGGACCAATATAACAATAACACAATACAAAAAAACCCGAGGTATTCAGACAGCAATGTATAGAATAGTACCTCACATTGCAATACTAACATCGAATATAAATGGCCTAAATGCTCCACTTAAAAGATACAGAATGGCTGGGTATGGTGGCTCACGCCTGTAATCCCAGCACTTTGGGAGGCCAAGGCAGGTGGTTCACGAGGTCAGAGATTGAGACCGTTCTGGCCAACATGGTGAAACCCTGCCTCTACTAAAAATAAAAAAATTGGTCAGGCGTGGTGGCAGGCGCCTGTAGTCCCAGCTACTCGGGAGGCTGAGGCAGGAGAATGGTGTGAACCCAGGAGGCAGAGCTTGCATTGAGCCGAGATTGTGCCACTGCACTCCAGCCTGGGTGATAGAGCGAGACTCTGTCTCAAAAAAAAAGATATAGAATGGTAGAATGGGTAAGAATTCACCAATCAAGTATCTGCTGTCTTCAGGAGACTCACCTAACATATAAGAACTCACATGAACTTAAAGGGGTAGAAAAAGATATTTCATGCAAATAAACACTAAAAGCAAGCAAGAGTAGCTATTCTTATATCAGACAAAACAAACTTTAAAGCAACAGCAGTTAAAAAAGACAAAGGGGGGTCGGCTGCAGTGGCTCGTGCCTCGTAATCCCAGCACTTTGGGAGGCCAAGGCTGGTGGATCACCTGAGGTCAGGAGTTTGAGACCAGACTGGCCAACATGGTGAAACCCCGTCTCTACTAAAAATACAAAAATTAGCTCGGTGTGGTGGTGCGCATCTGTAGTCCCAGCTACTCAGGAGGCTGAGGCAGGAGAATCACTTGAATCCAGGAGGCAGAGGTTGCAGTGAGCCAAGATCACCCCACTGCACTCCAGCCTGGCGACAGAGCAAGACTCCATTAAAAAAAAAAAAAAAAAAAAAGGCAAAGAAGGACATTATATAATGATAAAAGGATTAGTCCAACAGGAAAGTGTCACAAGTTTAAATATATATTTGCACCTAACTCTAGAGCTCCTAAATTTATGAAACAGTTACTACTAGACCTAAGAAAAGAGATAGATCACAGTACAGTAATAGTGGGGGTCTTTGATACTCCACTGACAGCACTAGACAGGTCATCAAGACAGAAGGTCAACAAAGACATAATGGACTTACACTATACCCTACAACAAATGAACTTAACAGATATTTACAGAACATTCTATCAAACAACTGCAGAATATATATCTTATTCATCAGGCCATGGAACATTCTCCAAGATAGACCATATGATAGGCCACAAAACAAGTCTCAGTAAATTTAAGAAAATTGAAATTATATTAAGTACTCTCCCAGACCCCAGTGGAACAAAATTGGAAATCAACTCCAAAAGGAGCCCTCAAAAAGGCAAATACATGGAAATTAAATAACCTGCTCCTGAATAATCTTTGGGTCAACAATGAAATCAAAGGGGAAATAAAAAATTCTTTGAACTGAACAATAATAGTGACAACCTATCAAAACCTCTGGGATACAGCAAAGCAGGGCTAATAGGAAAGTTCATAGCATTAAATGCCTACATCAAAATGTCTGAAAGAGCATAAATAGACAATATAAGGTGCCACCTCATGGAACTGAAGAAACAAGAACAATCTAAACCAAAGCCCAGTAGAAGAAATAACAAAGATCAGGGCAGAACTAAATGAAATTGAAACAAACAAAAAAATACAAAAGACAAATGAAACAAAAAGCTGCTTCTTTGAAAAGATAAATAAAATTGATAGACCATTAGCGAGATTAACCGAGAAGAGAGAAGATCCAAATAAGTTCAATTAGAAATGGAACAGGAGATTACAATTGATAACACAGAAACACAAAAGGTCATTCAAGGCTACCATGAACACCTTTATGTGCATAAACTAGAAAACCTAGAGGATATGGATAAATTTCTGGAAATTTACAACCCTCCTAGATTAAAGAAGATATAGAGGAAGATACAGAATCTCTGAACAGACCAATAACAGTGAGATTGAAATGGTAATAAAAAAAAATTATCCACAAAAAGTGCCCAGGACCAGACAGATTCACAGTTGAATTCTATCAGACATTCAAAGAAGAATTGGCACCAATCCTATTGACACTATTCTGAAGAAAGAGAAAAGGGGAATTCTCTGTAAATCATTCTATGAAGCCTTAATGCAAAAATCAGGAAAG
Source organism: Theropithecus gelada (assembly GCF_003255815.1). Lineage (NCBI taxonomy): Eukaryota > Metazoa > Chordata > Mammalia > Primates > Cercopithecidae > Theropithecus > Theropithecus gelada. The sequence goes on from NC_037668.1 coordinate 167,185,033, forward strand.
GATATAACAAAAAACAGAAAACTACAGACCAATATCTCTGATGAACACAGATGCAAAAATCCTTGAGAAAATACTAGTGAACTGAATCCAACAGCATATCAAAATGATAATCCACCATGATCAAGTGGGTTTCATACCAGGGATGCAGGGATGGCTTAACATACGTGAGTCAGTAAATGTGATACACCACATAAACAGAATTTAAAACAAAAATCACATGATCATCTCAATAGATGCAGAAAAAGTATTTGACAAAATCTAGCACTACTTTATGATTAAAACTGTCAGCAAAATTGTCATAGAAGGAGCATACCTTAAGGTAATAAAAGCTATCTACAACAAACCCACAACCAACGCTATACTGAATGGGGAAAAGTTGAAAGCATTCCCCCTGAGAACTGGAGCAACAAGGATGCCCACTCTCACTGCTTCTATTCAACATAGTACTGGAAGTTCTAGCCAGAGCAAATAAGAGAAAGAAATGAAGGACATCTAAATTGGTAAAGAGGAAGTCAAACTCTTTATGTTTGCTGATGACATGACTGTATACCTGGAAAACCCTAAAGACTCATCCAAAAAGCTCTTAGAACTGGTAAGTAAATTCAGCAAAGTTTCAGAATACAAAATTAATGTACACAAATCAGTATCAGGCATCACATTACCAGACTTCAAACTAGGCTTGTAAGGCCTTAGTCACCAAAACAGCATGGTACTGGTATAAAAATAGGCACATAGACCAATGGAACAGAATAGAGAACCCAGAAATAAAACCAAATACTTACAGATGACTGATCTTCAACAAAGCAAATAAAAAATTAAAGTGAGTAAAGGACACCCTATTCAACAAATGGTGCTGGGATAATTGGCAACCCACATGTAGAAGAATAAAACTGGATCCTCATCTCTCACTCTATAAAAAAATCAAATCAAGATGGATCAACGACTTAAATTTAGGACCTGGAACCATAAAGATTCTAGAAGATAACATTGGAAAAACCCTTCTAGACACTGGCTTAGGCAAAGACTTCATGACCAAGAACCCAAAAGCAAATGCAACAAGAGCAAAGATAACTAGATAGGACTTAACTAAACTAAAAAGCTTCTGCACAGCAAAAGAAATAGCAGAGTTAGCAGACAACCTACAGAGTGGAAGAAAATCTTCACAATCCATACATCCAACAAAGGACTAATATCTAGAATCTACAAAGGACACAAACAAATCAGCAAGAAAAAAAAAATTCCATCAAAAAGTGGGCTAAGTACACGAATAGACAATTCTCAAAAGAAGATACACGAATGGCCAATAAGTACATGGAAAAATACTCAACATCACTAATCATCAGAGAAATGCAAATCAAAACCACAATGTAATACCACCTCATGCCTACAATAATGATCATAATGAAAAAATCAAAAAATAATAAATGCTGGAAGGGAGGTGGTGAAAGGAAATATTTCTACACTGTTGGTGGGAAGATAAACTAGTACAACCACTGTGAAAAACAGTGTGGAGATTCCTCAAAGAACTAAAAGTAGATCTGCCATTTGATCTAGCAATCCCATTACTAAGTACCCAGAGGAAAATAACTTATATGAAAAAGATACTTGCACACATGTTTACAGCAACACAATTTGCAATTGCAAAAATATGGAACCAGCCCAAATGCCCATCAATCAATGAGTGGATAAAGAAAATGTGGTATACATATACCTTGGAATACTACTCAGCCATAAAAAGGAACTAAATAATGGCATTCACAGCAACCTGGATGGAATTGGAGACTATTATCTTTTTTCTTTTTTTTTTTTTTGAGATGGAGTCTCACTCTGTCACCACCCAGGCTAGAATACAATGACAAGATCTTGGTTCACTGCAACCTCATCCTCCTGGGTTCAACCAATTCTCCTGTCTCAGCCTCTGAAGTAACTGGGATTATAGCTGCCCACCACCACACACAGCTAATTTTTTGTAGTTTTAATACAGACAAGGTTTCACCATGTTGGCCAGGCTGGTCTCGAACTCCTGACCTCAGGCGATCCACCCGCCTCAGCCTCCCAGACTGCTGGGATTACAGCCACCACACCCTACTGAATACTATTATTCTAAGTGAAGTAACTTAGGAATGGAAAATTAAACATCGTATGTTCTCACTCATATGTGGGAGCTAAGCTATGAGGACACAAAGGCATAAGAATGATACATTGGACTTTGGGGACTTCAGGGAAAAGGAGGGTTTGGCGAGGGATAAAAGACTATACATTGGGTACAATGTACACTGCTCAGATGATAGTGGCACCAAAATCCCAGAAATCACCACTAAAGAACTTATTCATATAACCAAACACCACTTGCTCCCCGAAAACCTATTGAAATTTAAAAAATTAAAAAATTAAAAATAAATAAATAAAAATAAAACAATTTTTGGTTGGGCATGGTGGCTCACACCTGTAAACCTAGTGGAGACCAGCCTGGCCAACATGGTGAAACCCTGTCTCTACTAAAAATACAAAAATTAACTGGGCATGGTGGCGGGCACCTGTAATCGCAGATACTCAGGAGGTTGAGGCAGGAGAATTGCTTGAACCCAGCCAGCAGAGATTGCAGTGAGCTGAGATCCGGCCACTGCACTCCAGCCTGGGCGACAGAGCGAGACTCTGTCTCAAAAAAAAAAAAAATGTTAACACTGACTTCTAGGTGATAATGATGTGTCAATATAGATTTATCATTTGATTTGTAGCAAATATATTTGTCTGGGAAATCTCCATACCTCCTGTACAATTTTGCTATGAATCTAAAACTCCTCTAAAAATAAAGTTTATAAAAATAATTTTAAAAAATAGAAAAAAGGTTAATACAATAAACTTTATGTTATGCATATTTTACCTGAATAAAAAAAATGGGAAAAAATATTCCCAAAAAAGAAAACTCTAGGTCCACATAGTTTTGCTGGTAAATTCTATGAAATGTTTAAGGAAAAATTTATACCAATTCTAAACAAACTAGTCCAAATAATTGAAGACATTATTCCTCACTTTGTGTTAGATACAAAATCTGGACAAAGACATTTAAAAAAGAGAAAAGTACAGAGCAATATCCTTCATGAACACAGATACAAAAATATTAAATAAAATTTAGCAAATTGAAACCAAATCAAGTTTTGTCCCAGAAATGCAAGATTTGTTTAACATTTAAAAATCAATAGATGTAATGTATCGTGGTAAAAAACGAAAAAGGAAAATCTATTATGATCTTCTTAGTTGATACAGAGGGAAACATTTGACAAAATCCAACATTCTTTCCTGATAAAAATTCTCATCACACTAGGATTAGAAGGGAATTTCCTTAACCTAATAATTGTCATCTGTGGAAATTCTATGGCTAATATTATTTTTAGTAGTGAAAACTGAATGTTTTCCCCTTAAAATGGGGAATGAGATAATGATGTCTGCTTTTATCTCTTTCTTTCAACATTGTGCAAGATATTTTAGCTCCCAAGCCAAGAGTAGTTATACAAAATACATCCTGATTTGTAAGAGAAAAGTACAATTGTCTTTATCTGATGGCAGTGTGATCATTTCTGTAAAAACTTCAGTGAACAGTAAGCTAATAGAAAAAAGCTAAGTGAGTTAGCAAGGCTGCAGAATAAAAGGTCAATATAAAAATTCAATTGTGTTTCTAATTGTTCCCAATGAACATTACAAATTGAAATTTTTAAAACCATGAAAATACCATCAATAAATACCAACTACTTACATATGAGTCTGACAAAAGATGTTCAAGCCATGCAAACTAAAAACTATAAAATACTACTGAGAAAAAGTAAAGAAAACCTAAATAAGTACAGAACTGTTTCTGTTCATGGATGAGGAAATTCAACATCTTGTAATGCAGATACTCTGCAAATTAATATATAGATTCAATGTATTCCCAGTCAAAATTTCATCAAGCTTTTATGTACAAAATGACAAGCTGATTCTAACATTTACTGGAAATTTAAGGGATCTAGAAAGCCAAAGCAATTTTATATAAGAAAAACAAAGATGATTAACTCTACCTGACTTTGAGACTAATTATTCAGGTTAAAGTAATAAAGATGGTGTGGTATTGGTATTAAGATAGACAAATAGGCCGGGCGCGGTGGCTCACCCCTGTAATCCCAGCACTTTGGGAGGCCAGGACGGGCAGATCACGAGGTCAGGAGATCGAGACCATCCTGGCTAACACAGTGAAACCCTGTCTCTACGAAATAAATAAATAAATAAATAAATAAATAAATAAATAAATAACAAAAATTAGCCAGGCGTGGTGGCAGGTGCCTGTAGCCCCAGGTACTTGGGAGGCTGAGGCAGGAGAATGGCATGAACCCGGGAGGCGGAGCTTGCAGTGAAAAAAGACAAATAGATTAATGGACCAAACTAGAGTCCAGAAACAGGCTCATACATATAGAGACAACTGAATTTTGGCAAAAGTGAAAAGGCAATGCAGTGGAGAAAACATAGTCCTTTGACAAATGGTGCTAGAACAATTGGATAATGGCATGCAAAATATAAACTTTGATTCGCACGTTACACCATATACAAAAATTAGCTAAAAATAGATCCTAGACCTAAATGCAAAACCAAAAACATTAACATTCTAAAACACATAGAAAATCTTTGTGACTTTGCATTAAACAAAGATTTAATTGATATGAAACTGAAAGAATAATTCATTAAAAATTAATAAATTGTATTTTATAAAAATTTAAATGTGTGACCTTTAAAAGTTACTATTAAAAAATGCAAAGATAAATCACAGACTTGGAGAAAACATTTGCAAATAATATCTGTAATAAGGCACATGTTACAGATATTGAGTTATTTGTATTATTCGGATAATATGAAGAACTCTCAAAAGTTAAGAGTAAGAAAAAATTTCAATTGTTCAAATGGAAAAAATATTTGAAGGGACACATCACAAAATAATACGCGTGGATGGCCAAGAGGCACCTGAACAGATGCTCAACTTTATTAGTCATTTAATGAAAATTAAAACCACAAGATTAGAGTACATTCCTATTAGAACAGCTAAAATTAAAAATGCTGACCATACCAAGTGTTGCCAAGGATGTGGAGCACTAGAATTCTCAAACAATGAGGATGGAAATGTAAAATGGTGCAGTCACCTTGCAAAACTGCTTGCCATCATTTAAAAATTGTAAAAGTATATGTATTATATACCTAGCAAGTCCACTCCTAGTTATTTACCCAATAAAAATAACAGAATATGTCCAAATGAAGACTTAGACAAAAAATTTGTAGCAGCATTGTTTTCAATAACCCCAAAATAGAAACAACCCAATATGTCCATCAACAGGTTAATGGATAAATAAATTTTAGTATATCCATATAATGAAATACTACTCAGCACGAAATAAGAACAAAGTGCTATTACATACAGTGACATGAATGAACCTCAAAATAATTAAGCCGAGTGAATGAAGCTAGACAAAAAGGGTAAACGGTATGATTCCATTAATTATAAAACTCCAGAAGATGCAAACTTCCCTGTAACAGAAAGCAGATCGGTTCCTCTGGGCAAATGAAATGAAGGCAAGTAAGAAGGAGTGAGAAGGGTATTCAGGAAACATTTGGAGAAAATTGATGTGTTTACTATCTTCAAAGTGTGATGGTTTATATATATATATATATATGTGTGTGTGTGTGTGTGTATGCCAAAACTTATGAAATTGAACACTTTAAATATATGCAATTTATATTATGTCAATTATGCCTCAATGAAATTGATTCTAGAAAGAGAGTTACATGGAATTCAGGCTGTTGCTGGACAGAAAGATTTTGTAGCTATCATCTTAGTGGTGATAGCTCAGGAGTTCCTGCAAAGAAATTCAAGGTGCCACAATTCTTCTAATATATGCAGAATTTGGGTGCCCTAAATTATTTATAGTCAACCGCTGGGAATTGAATGCCACCTATATTAAGTTGGAACGTGTGGCTCTTTGGCAAGTTTTCTTATCCAGCTTCACGGAGTTGTTGTGAGGATTTAATAGCTCACATAGGAAGTGCTCAGTAAATGTTATGAGCACATGTTATAAAATGATTTATTATTATGCCAATATTTGATGGAGGAGTTTCATTGCTTTGGTCAGCTACTTAAAGTCTATGACTCAGAGAGTCAACAACTTCTCTGATAATTGAAGCTATGGAAGAGAATGAGATGATTCAAAGACAGACTGAAAGGCAGAGGAAATAAATGAGCACAGAACCTTGGGGGAATGTCTGAGCTTAAGAGGAAAGAGATGGAAGGGGAACTAGATAAGAAAACTGAGAAGTGATACAGAGGTGGGAGGAAAGTAGGACATGGTGGGGTCACAGAGTATAAGAGAGGAAATATTTTCAAGAAAAGAACAGTTCTCAAATGCTGCAGTCATGAAAAAGAAGCTCAAACAAGAAAAGGCCATTGGATTTGGCAATAATGAATTTATGTTGTCCTTTGAGACAGCAATTTCATCAGAGGGATGGGGAAGCAAGGCACATGGTATGGGGCTATGAATGAGTGGTTAGGCAGTGTAGCAATTATTTCACATCACTTTTCAAGAAATTTAGAGATGCATAGAAGAAGAACAAAAAGACTAATAGCTCTAGGCAGGGCTAAGAGGGTATTTCCAGTGTTAGGGATTACCTGAGCCTGTTTTCAGGACTAAATGAGGGGACTGTGAAGATGAGGTGACAGAAAACTTAAAAAAAGACAAAGTGAACTCTTTCAAAGCCAAGTTTTGAAAGAAACAAAAGAGGATAGGAAATAAGACACAGATGGAAGTCCTAGAAAACACTGAAGACCTTATGTTTTAAGAAAACTGGAATGAAAAATATAAACAACAAAAAAAGGAAGAGTGAGGACCAGAGGAGGAAAGTTGAGAACCCTGGTATCCTATGACTGCAACTTCACTAGAGTAAGTACCACAGTCATAATCAGACAGAGAACTAGACTGGCATTGATGACATCAGAAGAATGAGAACCAACTTGAATGATCAAGAGTTAGATATTACCACACAGTTGATGTGCTATATGTATGTTGGTTGAAGAATTTAAAGATATAAAGAATATTGCAAGTTCATGTACCTGACAACACATTATCACTGACTCAAATTTTATTTGGTTTATAGTAAATAATTATCCTAATGCCAAGAGCTACAAGCAATCAATGACCAAATGTACAACCATGAAATAAGGAACGTGACCATTAGATACACTGGTACAAAGAGTATACCTCTTGGTTCTAGTTCTAATTCTGTCACATGGCCTTGGATTGGATGCTTTGCCTCACTAAGCCTCGGCATTCATCATACAGTTCCACTCAAGTCTAACATGGTAAAAATTAAATGTATTTATAAATGTACTTTGTTTGCTTGTAGGTTGAATGACTGGCATGTTATTTTATTTCTAGAGATGATATTATCCTTGGCTTAACGAGGCTTGCAAAGTTGCTTTTCTTTTAATCCAAGACAACTATGATATTCCCATGAGTAGATGAGAATAAATGATTGAGCAAACTCAAAGTTGACTGCCAGTCCTCTATACCTTGGGAGCTCAAACTAGCAGAGTCCTGCAGTCACTCTTAATTTCCAGCATATGAAGCTGACAAGGTCATTTGACTGACTTCTTATACCTCCTCTGTCACAGAGGCAGCCACTGCCCCTCTGATATTACATAGGTCACTCTAAACACTATGCAGAGTTGTATTTTAGAAATAATATTTCATGCTATTTAACTACATGATATTTTCCAGGGAGCCTGACTGCACATCAAGGAAAAGGGGTGCTTTGTTTCAGAAGGACAAAATATAGCAGATAAGTATGAAGTTTCTGGAATCAGAACACCTGAGTTTTAATTCCGGCCTCACTGCCTACTAATTACAGCATAATCCCTCTAAGCCTCCTTTTCTCATCCATAATATAGCACTGTTAAAATTTTAGTATGCATATGCATAGAATATGCTTATGATAACATCTGACATATAATAAGCAATGAATGTTAGTTAATCTTTATAGACATATGCTGAATTTGGAGTATTTTTTATCAGTGAAGATCTCTTCTGTTTGGATAATAATACATTGTATTTACAGCCTGAATAAAAATTACTTTTATTCATCTTGAAAAAGGCATGCTTTCCAAACAAGGGGCAGAACGAAATCCTCTACTTTTCCTGGTCTTGTCTTTTTAAATCCATGAGGCTCTAAAAGGCAAAGAAGTAACTAATGATCTGTAGCAGGCAGCCCAGCCCGTGTGGCATTTTGCTATAATAATTTCTTGTTCTCTACAAGCAATCATTAGGGACTGCCACCCTAACAGCATATTTTGTTTTAAATTAAAACAGCAACAATAACAACAACAACTCGCCACCAAATTCTGGAGAGTAGATTAGGCTCTTCTATCACTTGAATGTTTAAATAAGAAATAATTACCAAAAGGATGAGGGTTAGAGGATATATATTCATCTTTGTTTATCAAATTGATGAGAAAGGTAATTTTAAAAAAGGAACTTAACTTTGTTAGTTCAATTTTAGATGCTGAAGAAAAAATCTTCATAATAAAATCAAAATCCTAACTGATTTTTAAAAACTGAACAAAAACATTGTGCACATGTACCCTAGAACTTGAAGTATAATAATAAAAAAAAAAAGATATAAGGAGAAAAAAAAAACTGAATAAAAACATGTCAGTATCTTGAATATGGTTTATATAAATGCATTCCCACTTACTGGTCAAGTGACAAAACTGCCATCAATCAATTCAACAAGCATTTATTGAATGTCTACTGTGTACTAATTGTTTTTCTAGAATTAACGATATAAACATGGCTAACAAAGAAAGAGAGCCACAACTAAAATGCTGTTATTAAATACTAAAGCTAGGAAAAATTGATTCTAAGGGAACACAGAGAAGAGATATCTAGCTCAGACTGAGGATCCGAGGTCATGTCAACAGGGTTGAAACAGGGTCTTGAAAGGCTGTTAGGAGTTAGCCTGAGACACATGGTGGGGGAGGGTGTTCCAGGGAGAGGAGTAGCATGTGCGAAATCACAGCGGCTAGAGAAGCGAAAGTGAGTTCGTATGTCCAGATAAGTGGTTCTCAAGTGGGGAGGAATTAGGAGAAGCAAAAAAAGATCATGAGTTTTTTTTTATCAAACTGCATGTGTCCTTCTCCCCGTTTTCCCATTTTTATATGGTCCTACAAAGGGCCATTGTAATGAAATGAATGCTTGTGTCTCTCCGAAGTTCATATGCAAAACCCCTAACCCTCAGTGTGGTGGCATTTGTATTTGGGGCCTTTGGTTTGCATCAGATCATGATGATGGGGTCCCCGTGATGGGATTAGTAACAGGAAGTAAGGCCTGAACTCTCTCTCTCACCCTGCCATGTGAGGACATAACAAGAATGTGGCTGTCCACCAGCCAGAAAGAAAGCCTTCCCCAGACATTGAATCTGCCAGCACCTTGATCTTACACTTCCCAGCCTCTAGAACTGTGAGAAATAAGTGTCTGCTGTTTAAGCCACCTATTACATGGTATTTTGTTATAGCAGCCCAAGAAGACTAAAACAGCCATTTAATAGGGGGCATTTGAAAATTCTTCTAAAGTTAATCTGATCAGCCTTGCACTAAAATATTCCTCCACCTCCCTCCCACCCACCTACTCCTCTGTACCCCTATGGAGACCAATGGTCAAGGCACTGCTTGATATTGAAGTGTGTTAGTACAGAGGCTAAAGTAGGCAGAAGACTACTTTAGAAATCAATATGCCAAGCTGAATAGCTTAGAGTTTTAGTTGAAACAATACAAGAATTAGGCCAGAAAGTAAAATAATAATAATAATAATAATAATAATAATAAATGTGCATGTTAGAAGATGATTCTGTCGTAACTATACACTAAGGGCAGCAAACTTTCTGTAAATGGCCAAGTAGTAAGTATTTTAGCTTTGGCAGCGCATACCAGTCTGTGTTGCAACTGCAGCTAGAGCTAGGGTTTTGCAAGCCATACCAGTCTGTATTAACTCTGAAGCTAGAGCATGAAAGCAGCCAGAGATAGCATGTGAATTAAGGGATTTAAGTGTATTCTAAGAAAACTTTATTTACAAAAGTTGTCAGTGGTAATGAGCAGAACTTGACCCTGCTATAGAGAATGAACTGGAGAGCATATGACTAAGCTGGAGTCATATATTCCAATAACATAGCATAATTGACCAAGTAAGAAATGAAAAGGATTGAAGGGAGTCATTCGCAGAGGAGATAGAAGAGGGAATAGAATTTAAATACACATAAGAGATAGAAACCATAGATCTTACAACCAATTAGATACAAGAGGAAATGATAATGAAAGTCCAAAGCGTGGACATGACTTGAATGACAGTGTACATGTGATAGACCCCAGTGAATGGTGGCAAACCTTGTGGACACAGAGCTGTCATTGAAGAGAATATAGTACATGAGAAAGCTCTGCTCTCTGGCCACAAACCACAGCCTTGGCCAAAGTCATCATCTCCTTCCAGGAGCAGCTACATAATTTCCAGGATCCATTGCCAAATGAACATGCAGGATTCCACCTCCCCCTGTTGCTCAAAATTATTAAGAATTTCAAGACAATGAAAGCAAAGCATTAAACCAAGCATAGGGCCTTTCTAGGTGCTGGATCTTGTGCGACTGCACAAGTCATATGACCCTGAATCTGACCCTGCTCCATCTCCAGCACATGTACTAGCTTTAGCATGTCTATAATAAGGAACTTTGTTCTTAGAATCCAAACTTCTTAATTTACCTCCACAGCCCATTTTTTTGTAGTCTCCAAATCTACTACATAGACACAACAGCTGTATTTCAATAGTGATTTCAGCTTAAAGGAGGTTTTCTTTTTTTCCCTTACACTAACTCATATTTAAGATTATAGCAGAATGGCAATATGCATTGCCCATGACTGAGAATGAAGTTTGGAGGTGAGTTTTTCTCTGTGCATCATTTGACAAGTGCATTTTGAGAGTTTCTTTGAAAATGAATGCAAACACCAAAGTTTCAGACAGTAAACTGTGTTCCAAGGCTGGTGTTTCTTTAGAGATCTGTGGATGTCCTAGAAGACCAAACCTACCAGGAATCTTGGAGAATATCCTATGGTCAGTGAAGATGACTTTCTCTGACCAGAAGTCCACAAACATATGCTGTCTGTGCAGTTCAGCCACCATTATTTTGTGCCTTTAATCAACTCAACATTTTGTAGTACATCTTCCTCAATGATGACACATGAGACCTGGATCTTCAAGATCCAAAATTTAAGGCCAGGCACAGTGGCTCATGCCTGTAATCCTAGCACTTTGGGAGGCTGAGGCTGGTGGATCACTTGAGGTCAGAAGTTTGAGACCAGCCTGGCCAACATAGTGAAACCCCATCTCTACCCAAAAAAAAAAAAAAAAAAAAAAAGATTAGCCGTGTGTGGTGCCATGCACCTGTAGTCCCAGCTACGCAAGAGGCTGAGGCATGAGAATTGCTTGAACCTGGGAGGCAGAGGTTGCAGTGAGCCAAGATCATGCCACTATACTGCAACTTGGGTGACTGAGAGAGACTCTGTCTCAGGAAGAAAAAAAATCTAAAATTCATTTTTTGTATTATGTTTGTTCCCATTACATAAAGCTTCTAAGGATCTATCGTGACTAGATATTGGATAATTTAAATCCAAAACAAAGAGCAAATTAAAATAAAAATGTGACCCTAGCCAATTTCAGTGTTTATACATTTATACTCCATTTATAATTAATTACCTCCTTCTGTACCAAAATATATTATTTTCTATTCAGAGAAGGGTGAGACTGGCTACCCACACGCTAAAAATCTGACACAGAGGCCATATATACACAGTTGCTGGATAAAAAACACAGAATGCCAAGCATTTGCAAATATGTCAAACATACGTATACTTTAAAATGTGTTGTTTATTTGAGATTCAAGAAGTGTATGCCCTGTATTTTTATTTTCTAAATCTGGGAACCCTATACCTATGCTGAGTGGGAAACCAAGCCATATGGCTTCTAAAGTACCCTCTAGCCCTGAAATACTCAATTGCGATATGATTTTTTTTACCATTTCCAGTAAACTAAACTAAGACCAAACAGTAGAATTTGAAGGAGGGAAGATAGTGATTCAATAGAAGAAATCTGTTTATCAAGCAAAGCTATCAATTGTGTACCCAAGCACAATCCATTTGATCAGCACCCCATCCGCCAGAGTACTCACTAATATAGAGGCTAGACAAATGGTCTACAAAGTGGGGAATGCCTTCCCACAGGAAATATTTATGGCAACCCACTGAAATGAAGGAAGCAAAAATGAGAACGTGTAATTTTTTTAAAAAGAAAGAAGTATTTTGCTATAAATTAATAGAGAAATTGAGCCTGGTCCTCTGTCAGGAGGTAAAGATATTCGGAAGGACCTGTGACAGTTTCACAACACAAGGGTTCAACAGAGAAATGCATATATTCATTTTCTGCACTATTAAAACAGAGGAATAAAAATATTTTTCATTTCTGAGCTTTGTTTTGCCACAAAGGATGTGGTACCTTTAAAAAACTTTAAAGCATCATTTTCTAAACTTAAATTTTACCATGCAATTTCTACAGGGTGTGAATTAATTTTTAAAACTATAAAATTGTAAAATCTCCCAATTATTGTGCAACAATACCTGATGAACATCAGAAATGCCAGGAATTTAATGGAAACATTTAAACAAAAACTTTTGCATAGTTGATAAATAAAATGTACCATGATTTAATAAGCACAGATAATAATATATTTCTTCTTTTGTAAGCTTGAGTTATGACAATCATTAAAACTAAGTATCAGAATTGTTTTATGATATAAATTTTTAACAATAATGAAATATATTCTTAATATTTTTCTCATAAGAAAATATACGTATCTATAAAAACCAAAAGTTTTGATATTTTACTTTACATAAAAATATTTCAGGGAAATTAAAATGTTTTGAATCATTCATAAATGAAATGAAACATATTATAAATTATATTTGTTTAATATTTGCCTTATCCTTTAATCTTCAATTTTGTAAATATTTTATTATATTTGATTACATTTAAAATTTATATAATTTATAAACCAATAACATTCAGAAATCAGAGGTGAAGGTATAAAAATTTCTATTGATAGTTGTATACTAAAATGCATATTCAGTGGCCTGCACAACTATCTATTGGAGGCATTGAGAACATACCTAAATTGGTTAAAGATTTATTCTAAATAAACTCTATGATTTGTCATTGTGTTTTTGTTTTTATTTTTCACCATCCTAAGTTTATTATTTGCAGCAATTCTACATTATTCCAGGTAAAACTACTCTTTCTTTTGGAGGAGTTGGAACTTTCCTGTTTTTGTAAATAAAGTTTAATTTGGAAACCCAGGCCAGAACTATTCTTAAATTGCTTTTTTGCTTCAAAATTTAGTGGGAGATGAGCAACACTGTTAATATCTAATTTAATAACTTCTACTATAGATTAAACCTATTTCCTCTTATTAAACATTGATAAAAATACATATGACTCTGAACTTGAATATGATTGCTAGATCCTTACCTTTAAAAAATAATTTTGTCATTTTAATTTGATTTTTAAAAATGTTATCTATTCTTTCTCTCCTTTTTGTTAATTTGTCTACTTTTTGTATTAATGCATGTGTGGAGCAATACATTTTTTAAATAATCATTTTATTTTGTGTTTTGGAATAAGGAGTTAGCGAATATATTTAGAAAATATTAGATGTAGGAAAAAATAGAAAGTGGATAACTTAGAGTTGCTCAAAATTGCTGTGAATCCCATCAAAAAGCTTATCCACCATGAGCAAGTAATGTATTTTTGTTTGTTTGTTTGTTTGTTTTTAGTCAGACTTTTGCTCTTTCCCCCAGCCTGGAGTGAAATGCTGTGATCTCGGCCCACTGCAACTTCCACCTGCCGGGTTCAAGCGATTCTCCTGCCTCAGCCTCCTGAGCAGCTGAGATTATGGCGCTCGCCACCATGCCCAGTTAAATTTTTTTTTTTTTTTTGTATTTTTTAGTAGAGACAGGGTTCCAACATGTTAGCCAGGCTGGTGTTGAACTCCTAACCTCAGGTGATCCACCCGCCTCAGCCTCCCAAAGTGCTAGGATTACAGGCGTGAGCCCCTGTGCCCAGCCTGATCAAGTAAGCTTTTTTTGAACTTAAGATAATAGCCACATGGCTCTCTCAATAGATGCAGAAAAGGCTTTTGGTGAAATTCAACACCACCTTCATGTTTAAAAAAACAAACAAAAAAAAAACCCTCTCAATAAACTGGGTTTTGAAGAAACATACCTCAAAATAATACAAGCTATCTATGACAAACCCACAGCTAACATCACACTGAATGGGCAAAAGCTAGACGCAGTTCCCTTGAAAACCAGCACAAGACAAGGATGCCTTCTCTCAACACTCCTATTCAACATAATACTGGAAGTTCTGGACAAAGAAATCAGGCAAAAGAAAGAAATAAAGGGCACCTGATATGATTTGGCTCCGTATCCCCACCCAAATCTCATGTCAAATTATAATCCCCACATGTTGGAGCAGGGGCCTGTTAGGGGGTGACTGAACCATAGGGGCAGTTTCCCCCATGCTTTTCTCATGATAGAAAGTGAGTTCTCATGAAATCTAGTTGTTTGAAAGTGTGTAGCACTTTCCCGCTCTGCTCTCTCTTTCCTGCTTCACCTTCCACCGTGATTGTGAATTTCCTGAGGACTCCCAGCAATGCTTCTTGTACAGTCTGTGGACATGTGAGTCAATTAAACTTCTTTTCTTCATAAATTACCCAGTCTCAGTAGTTCTTTATAGCTATGTGAAAATGGGCTATACAATATTTCAAATAGGAAGAGAGGAAGTCAAACTATCTCTGTTTGCAGATGATATGATTCTATATCAGAAAACTCCATAGTCTCAGTCCAAAAGCTTCTTCAGCTGATATGCAACTTCAGTGAAGTCTCAGGATACAAAATCAATGTTCAAAAATCACTAGCATTCTTATACATCAACAATAGACAAGCAGAGAACCAAATCAGGAAGGCAATCCCATTCACAACTTCCACAATCAAAATAAAATATCTAACAATATAGCTAACTAGGAAGGTAAAAGATCTCTACAATGAAAAATGCAAAATACTGCTGAAGAAAAATCACAGATGACACAAACAAATGGAAAACTATTCCATGCTCATAAATAGGAAGAAAAAATATTGTTAAAATGGCCATACTTCCCAAAGCAATTTATAGATTCAATACTATTTCTGTCAAACTACCAATGACATTCTTCACAGAACTAGAAAAATCTACTTTAAAATTAATATGGAATCCAAAAACAGCCTGAACAGACAAGGCAATCCTAAGCAAAAAGAACAAAGCTGGAGGCATCACACTACCCAACTTCAATCTGTACTATAGGCCTATAGTAACCCAAACAGCATGGCACTAGTACCAAAACAGACACATCAGCCAATGGAACAGAATAGGTAGCCCAGAAATGAGGTCATACGTCTACAGTCATCTGATCTTTAACAAAACTGACAAAAACAAAGAGGAAAATACTCCCTGTTTAATAAATGGTGCTGGGATAACTGGATAGCCATATGCAGACGATTGAAAACCGGACCCCTTCCTTATACCACATACAAAAATCAATGCAAGATGGATTAAATACTTAAATGTAAAAACGTAAACTATAAAAAGCCCAGAAGGAAACTAAGCAATATCATTCTGGACATAGGAATGGGCAAAGATTTCATGATAAAGATGGCAAAAGCATTGCAAAGAAAGCAAAACTTGACAAATAGGATCTAATTAAACTAAAGAGCTTCTGCACAGCAAAAGAAACTATCAAGAGAGTAAATAACCTACAGAATGAGAAAATAATTTTGCAAACTATGCAACCAACAAAAGCCTAATATCCAGCATCTATAATGAACTTAAACGATTTACGAGAAAAAAAAATCCAAACACCATTAAAAAGTGGGCAAAGGACATGAACTGACACTTTTCAAAAGAAGACATATAGCTGGGCGCAGTGGCTCACACCTATGATCCCAGCACTTTGGGAGGCCGAGGCTGGTGGATCACCTGAGATCAGGAGTTCGAGATGAGCCTGGCCAACCTGGTGAAATCCTGTCTCTACTAAACAAAAAATTAGCCAGGTGTGGTGGTGGACACCTGTAATTCCAGCTACTCGGGAGACTGAGGCAGGAGAATCACGTGAACCTGGAAGGCAGAGGTTGCGGTGAGCCGAGATCACACTATTGCCCTCCAGCCTTGGCAATAATAGTGAAACTCCGTCTCAAAAAAAAAAAAAAAAAAAGACATACATGCAGCCAAAAAGCATATGAAAAAAAGCTCAACATCACCAATCATTAGAGGAATGTAAATCAAAACCACAATGAGATACCATCTCACACCAGTCAGAATCACTATTATTAAAAAGTCAAAAACAAAAGAGAAAAAGGAATGCTTATACACTTTTGGTGGCGGTGTAAAATAGTTCAACCACTGTAAAAGCAGTGTGGCGATTTATCAAAGATCTAAAAAACAGAACTACCATTTGATCCAGCAATGCCATTACCAGGTATATACCTAAAAATATGTAAATCATTCTATTATAAAGACACATGCATGTGTATGTTCATTGCAGCACTATTCACAATAGCAAAGACATGGAATCAACCTAAATGTCTATCAGTGGTAGACCTGATAAAGAAAATGTGATACACATACACCATGGAATACTACGCAACCATAAAAAAGAATGAAATCATGTCCTATGCAGGAACATGGATGGAGCTGGAGGTCATTATCCTTAGCAAACTAATACAGGAACAGAAAACCAAATGCTGCATGTTCTCACTTATAAGTGGGAGCTAAATGATGAGAACACATGGACACAGAGGGAAACAACAGACACTGAGGTCTACTAGGCCATGAAGGGTGGGAGGAGGGAGAGGATCAGGAAAAATAACTAATAGGCACTAGGCTTAATACTTGGGTGATGAAGTAATTTGTACATGTACCCCTGAACGTAAACTAAAAGTTAAAAAAAGTGCTGTGAATTCTTGGTGACCTGAAAAGAAATAAATTGGACTAGAAATCACATGAATTTCGAGGTTAGTAATATGCATAAATGTGATCATTTGAGCAGTAGCAATCCATCTCAATAATAAAAAGATAAAAGTCTTCTCTAACTTAGGAAAGACAGAGATCATTATTTATTATAACTTTGTAACAAATGAAAACAATTCTCAATATCATGACTAGCCCATATTTTATAGGCAAAGTATAATTAACAAAAATGTTTTAGGAATCGAAATTGTTAGATGTCCTTTTCGTAAGAAAGAAAGACACAATAGAAATGATGTATATATACAAAAACAACATATATAGAGAATTTTTTTCAACCTGGCTAAAGTAATTGCACTTTCTAAAATAACTACCTTTATTAATGTTTTAGTAGCTTATCAAGAAAACTCTCTATAAAGTGAAGAAAGGGAAAAACTTTCAAATGACTCACTGAGTTACTCTGTACTGACAGCAGATTGTGCAGGATAAATGAGCCCTGGGCCTGAATGCTCTCAGATCTTGCAGGGGATGTTGTGGCTTCTTACGGTTTCAGACTTGACTATGGACCTCTATTGTATTTTGCACTTGCTATATGAGGTTCCAATAAATTGTCACAAACTTTGTGGTTACCAAAACCACCTTGAGAAATATGAAGAAGTAAAGGAGGGAGAGAGCACAAAAGTAGAGGCCCAAATGAAGTATTTTTATATCATAAATTCCATAAGCACTTCTTCCAGCATAATCAAAGCACTTTTCCTCAGCTAATTTTATTCTATTTAAAGGAATATATGAAGATCTTGCATTCTAATTTAAGTCTTAGCTCCTAGCTCCTCATTCCTATCTATCTGAAAAACTTATCCTTGAAGATCCAACTCATCTCTTACCTCTTTTGTGACACCATCCATAAGGAACCTAGAATACTTTATGTAATGTTAACACACTGATTATCTTATGTTTAAAACCTGTCTTCTCAGTTGGAGTATGAGGCCTACAAGGCAAGGCACATACCTTATTCCTCTCCATGTTTCCAATGCATATAACAGATCAGTTCAACATTGATAAATGCTTGACAAATAGAAAAAGGAAGGGGAGGGGAAGGGAGAGGAGAGGAGGAGTGGGGAGGGAAGGGAAAAGGGAGGGAAGGAAAGGGAAAGGAAGGGAAGGGGGAAAGAAGGAAAATAATGAAGGAAGGAAGAGAAAGAAAGGTAAAAAGAAAAAGAAAGAAGGAAAGAGGGAAAGATTAAATGAATGGACAAATGGATGAACAAGTGATGTTCAGAGAAGGCACTGGATGTGTTGCTAGTTTTTATTAAGAGATTTGAGAAGAGTATAGCATAGTTCTCATTTAGTAATCCATGTTAAGCAAGCAATAGACTCAGTCTTAGCCTTGTATGGAGTGAAAGCGCAAGGAACGGCCATGTATTGGAGCCAAATTTAGTAGATAGAAATAAAAATTTAATACTAAATCAAAGCTAGGCGGATCATTAAAATAGAACTGTCGATCCAGAGGACCGAAGCAAAAAGTCAGAACCTAAGTAAAAAACAAAGAAATGGAAACAAGAAAAACTAGATGAAAGAAAAGGAAGAGAAGCAGAACCAAGAGAAATCCCTAAGGCAAAGGGAGTAATTACTACAGTTATTCATGTGCTGCTAATGACCTTAGCATTCCATAGTGACTAAGACTTACATCCTGGAATAAGTTTGCCTGAATTCTAATACTGGTTCTATTGCTTACAGATTCCTTACCGTTACGTGACAGTTTCCTCATTTATAAACCAACAATGATAATAATACCTACCTCATAGGGTTATTGTGAGAATTAAATAAAATGTGGCTATTGCTATTAGGAGGTCCTCAATCAATTTGAACAAATGAAGTAAAATGAGAAGTTAAAAAAAATGGCTTATTAATAGGATAATAGTATATATCAGTTTACTTAGACCAGTCCTGGTTTATAAGTTTTCCTGGTGCCTTGAAGTAGTATGTTCTTTTGCTGTTATAAAAACTTTAAAAACAAAATGCCTAAGAATTCTGTAGGATGTCAAGTTACAAAATAGTATTTTGAAACATGAAATAAAATACACAAATTTTAAAGAAAAATACTAAATTACACTTTATCAACATTTAAAATTTCTGAACAAAAGATAAACACCCCAAAAGATGACCAATTGTTCCAGTAATCAAGAAAATTCAGATAAAAGCACAGTGATAATTTGCTTCTATAATAGCAGATAGGTGGTTACAGAGCAAAATTCCCACAGGACCAAATAGAACTGGACAAATTGCAAAAGTTTTACAGTAGGTGGAGTATGCCCTTCAATTACAGTGCAAAACTAGAAGTCAGTAATCAAAAGATAACTAGAAAATACCTAAATATTCAAGAGTTAGACAATATATTTCTAAATAATCCATAAGGTAAATAAGCAATCAAAATGGCAATGTTGGCAAGTGCAGTGGCTCCGGCCCGTAATCGCAGCACCTTGGGAGGCTGAAGTGGGAGGATCCCTTGAGATCAGCAGTTTGAGACCAGCCTGAGCAACATAGCAAGACCCTGTCTCTACAAAAAAAAAAAAAAAAAATCAAAAAATCAAAAAATTAGCCAAGTGTGATGATGCATGCCTATAGTCCCAGCTACTCAGAAGACTGAGGTGGGAGAATGGCTTGAGCCTGGGAGATCCAGGCTGCAGTGAGCCATGACTGTGACACTGCACTCCAGCCTGGGCTACACAGTGAGATCTTCTCTCAAAAAAAGAAAAAAATAATAATGTTGTCAATGAGAATCAAAATATGGCATATCAAATTTTGGGAAGTAGCTAAAGCCATGCTTAGAGGAAGATGTATAGCATGAAGGCATATGTCACAAAAAAGAGTAAATAATTAATGTGTGGGGAAAAGAAAGAGATCAGCCTCTTACTGTGTCTATATAAAAAGAAGTAGACATAAGAGACTCCATTTTGTTCTGTATTTGAGATGCTGTTAATCTGTGACCCTGCCCCCAACCTTGACCTTGCAAGAGACATGTGCTGTGGTGACTCAAGGTTTAATGGATTTTGGGCTGTGCAGGATGTGTCTTTGTTAAACAAGTGCCTGAAGGCAGCTTGCTGGTTAAAAATCCTGCCCATCCCTGGGCAATGGAACATCTTGGTGTAAAACCCGATTGTATGCTCTGTTTACTGAGATAGGAGAAAACCGCCTTACGGCATAAAGTGGGACTCGCTGGCGCTGGCGCAATGCTGCTAAAAGGTTTATGGAGATGTTTGCATATGCGTACCAAGGCACAGCATTTTCTTTTGCACTTACTCATGTCACAAAGATCTTTATCCATATGTCTTACTGCTAATTTTCTCCCTAAAATGATCCTATTGTCCTGCCACTCCCTTATCTTTAAGATGGTAAAGATAATTATCAATAAATACTAAGGGAACTCAGAGACCAGTGCCGCTGTGGGTCCTCTGTGTGCTGAGCGCCGGTCCCCTGGGCCCACTTTTTCTTTCTCTATACTTTGTCTCTGTGTCTCATTTCTTTTCTCAAGTCTCTCGTTCCACCTAACAAGAAACGCCCACAAGTGTGGAGGGGCAGGCCACCCCTTCATTAATGAATGATTTTTATTGATCTAAGAATCCATTTTAAGAAATTTAAAAATAACAGAAAATTAAATTTAAAGAAAGTAGAAAAAATAAATAAATATAAAGGTGGAAAGAAATGAAAGAAAACAAATGTACTATAGAACAAATAAATCCAAATGTTATTTTTTAAAAGACATATAAAAAGGGATAAACCTATATTAATATCTATTTTAAGTGGCAAAAATAACTTATGTCAGGAATAAAAGAGCTCATCACTATAGATGTTTATTCCAGAAAGGAATTTATACTCAAAGATCAATTAAAGTAATTCACCGTATTGACATAATAAAGGGGAAAATGGTTATATGATCATTTCAATAGATACAGAAAAAACATTTGATAAAATTCAACATCTGTGCAGTACTACTCCTTTTTTGGAGGGTGGGGTTGCAGAGTCTCACTCTGCCTTCCAGACTGGGGTGCAGGGGTATGCTCTCTGCTCACTGCAACCTCTGCCTCCCAGGTTCAAGTGATTCCCAGGCCTCAGCCTCTCAGTAGCTGGGGCAACAGGCATGCACCATCACACTTGGCTAATTTTTAAATTTTTAGTAGAGATGGGGTTTCACCATGTTGGTCAGGCTGGTCTTGAACTCCTGACCTCAGGTCATCTGCCCATCTCGGCCTCCCAAAGTGCTAGAATTACAGGCTTGAGCCACTGTGTCCAGCCTTCTCTTTCTAAAGAGGACTAAAAGGGAATTTCATTAATTGGATTCTTTTAAATGACAGCAAGCATTATATTTTATGGTTAGATATTAAAAGCTTTCCTTCTTGGCTCCCAAATGAGACAAGAATATCTGATATCATTCTTCCAAATCAGAGTAGAAAACTCAGAATCATATTTAGGTTAAAAATCCATGTTGATCTTAAGCATCTGAACTTGTTTTCTCCAGGGAATGGAGGAGGCAAGGAAAAAGAAAGAAAAAGGCAGACGATAATTATATATCACTGAACCTTTGTTATTTTTTTTAATGCAAAAAGAGATTTAAAAGATGGAAAAATGCAAGTAGAACCAGAGGCTAGTGTTAAAATATAGATGCTTTTGGTGTGAAAGAAAGAAAACATGGCAGAAAGCCAAGGAACTCGAGGTGATTTAAAGAGTCACAGGAAGAAAGGCAGACCAGAGCCTGGGAAATGAAACACTTGGAGACTGAAGCAGTAGGTTTCTGAATGTCCCTATGTTTTATGTCTTACTTCTATTTCATTTTTTATTATGGTGTAATAAATGCTCCCAAATCCTGGTACAAATTAGATTATTTGCTTTCCACTGATTCAGAAATAGTCATTGTGCCTTTGACTGGGATAAAAACATTATCAAAATAAAGAAACAAAATGGCCTTAAATGATTCTAATTTCTTTCAAAGCTCCCCCAACACACAGAATAAGAAGATAACCGCTTCCCTCCAATATCTTCCTAACAAAAAGAAAGTCAGTCACAGTCTGAATTCAATAGAAATATATGAACATAATAGTAAGCTAAACTAGTAGTAAAAGCCTGATATTAAATGACTATTTATAAATTGATATTTTCAATTTTCATGATCCATACTACAATAATCATTAATAAGCCTACTTATTCCAACAAATTCAATAATTTAATTTCAAGTGAGGTGGATGTTATTCTCTAATGCAGTTCTTGCAGGTTAACATGAACAAGTAACTTTTTTCCAAAAGAACTTGTATAAAAAGGCACACCACACACTTGGAGCTTGTATCTATGTTTACTGCGTTTGTGTTAAATTTGTGTTAAATTAAAAACAACACTAGAATTGTTATACAGACAAAATAGCTACTATGTTACATTTTTCATCTGGACATGTTGTTGTCTTATAGACACAGCCAGAAATTCTTGGCAAAATCCAGGGCTCCTAGGTATACCATAGGTCAGTATTATATAGACTATGTAATTCTGGATTCAATCACAAATGGGCCATTAAAAGCTAACTTTATAAAATAAATAAATAAATAAGACCACCAAATCTGTTGGCTGAGTTTTGCCAGTGCATCTAGAACTGAACCTCACCAGCCCATTATAATCAGGACTGTAAATTGCCTGTTATTAAATTGTTTTTCCTGTGGTAAGCGAAGATACATTGAAGTCAGGCAGGTAACAGCATCGGCTCATGATTCATTCTGCAGACTTTATGGAGCCAAATTGCGTGTTGCCAATCAATATGGAGCCACACAGTTGTTTTTAAATGTCTTGCCACAGGAATTGGCTTGCAGCCACCATCGTAGCAGGGTGGTGTAAGGAAGCTGATACTGGAGGAAGGGAGTAAATGCTGTTTCCTCTCTGGAGTCTGTGTATTTGTATATTTTGCTATACAATCAGTATTTTGAAAGACAGCTATAAATTTGGAGCCCCTCAGGTCAGAATGCTTAGAATATGGCTTTATTCTAGAGGACAATTCTCATTTAAAAATCCTTGCTTGAACTCCTGAATCTCCCTATGTGTGTATCATAAAGCTAAAAAGAGGTAGAGTCCCAGATTGGGATTTCTTAGATTTCAAACGTTTGGTTTATGGATTTAAATTTTTATTGTATTCTATGATTTTGGAATTCTCTATACCTTGGCAATTTTGCAGTGTGTGCAATATCACCAGCAGAGAGGGACCCATGTTTTAAATATCAAAATCCAAGAAAATAAAAAATAGTTAAGCTGATTATTACAAGGATCTCAAGTATATATTCCATTTCTGAATTGTATCTTTAGAGCTTTCTTTCCTGCTTCATGCATTTTATGTCCGCACAAGAAAACAGTATTCTTGCTATTTTACAATGTTTTTTTCAACAAATTAATCCAAACAGGTTATTTATATATCTTGGTGATAGAAGAAAATATTTATCAAAAAGGCCATTATAAGCAATACGAAGCAGAGCACTTATGTATGATTATTGCATTTGGAGATAATTTTATAAAGCAGAAAGCCAGATATTTGAGAATTGTATCCCCTACAAATAATCTGTCATAAATCATTGAAGATTTTCTGCTCTGTCCTACTTTGTGAAATGAAAATCTCTTGGTAGTCCAATCAAAACATGCATTGACATTTCTCATATTGCATTTTTTATCCCTCTATTATGACTCAGAACTCTGTAAGGTTGAGCAGGTGTATCTAGGAATCAAGTAACATGAAACTTTGTCTTCCCTAGTTACGTTTTTTCATTCCAGATATATAAGCTTTTATTAATTTTTTTCTCTCTGGGGAACATTATATCTTCCAAATATTTGCAATACATTTTACAGTTATCCACATGAGGTCCATTAGTTGTTCAGATGAGGGGAGAGTGAAGTCTGGCTATATATCTAAGGATACTTAGATATATACTCAAGAAGAGTTTCATTCCACCTATGTTGTAAAATGTCTTAAAAATATGTCCAGATATCATACATCTCTGATAACCCTTTGAGCAGGACATTGCTCAACAGTTTTGCATTGGAAGTATACGGCGTTTAATTGAGTTGGTGTTTCTCATTACACTCACTGACATACAAATATCAACATTATCAACTCCTGCCTTTAATCCACAACTGGGAAAGACTGTGTGATACAGCATGTTATTTCCCAGATTGGGTTTATACACATGTCTGGAGGCATTTAAAATATGCAAGAAGGTCTGGGAAGCCATGGGATGAATATGAGACATCTTTTGGAGTGGCATTTTTTCTTGAAGGAGGAAAATAGTCAAAAAATTTAATTTAATTCATAAGTTTTAAAACAGATAATATTGCAGCAAACATGTAACAGGATAATAGAACACTAATTTGTACAAAGTTAAAGATAATAGTGAGACAAATGAATTTTGGATATTTAATATAAATGTCATGCTTCAGCAGAATATGCTCAGCTACAGCAATACATAGCATTCAGGCTGGACATGCTTTTCTGTTTTTACGACTACTTTGGTACAGAAGTATGAGAAGTGTGGTAGAGTGAAAGTAACACCAAGCTTGATCTTTCCCCCTTGCTAGTGGTGTGAACTTGAAGTCCTGCTAAAAATCTGTATGTGTATATATGTACGTATATATGTATATGTGTATGTGTATGTATGTATATATACGTATATATGTGTGTATATATGTGTATATACGTATATATGTGTATGTATATATGTGTATATACGTATAGTGTATGTATATATGTGTATATACGTATATGTGCATATGTACATATATGTATATGTATCTATGCACATATATGTGAATATATACATATATGTATATGTATCTATGCACATATATGTGAATATATACATATATGTATGTGTATCTATGTACATATATGTGAATATATACATATATGTATATGTATCTATGTACATATATGTGAATGTATGTAGATATACGTGTGTATGTATCTATGTATATATGTGTACACATATATGTATATATGCGTGTCTATACGTATATGTATATGCACATATATGAACATAGATACATATATACGTATATATGTACATTTATGTGTATATATACATATATGTATAAAAAATGTCCAAAATACTGTCATCAAATCAGTATCGTGGTTTTTAAAGAATCAAATATGATAATGTGGCTGAAATTCCTTTGCCACCTGAAAAAGATTATTTTATTTAGCAGACATTTATTGAGCTCTTACTCTGTGACAAGACTTCACTAAGTATGATTCTTCTCTTCAAGGAGGCTACGTGCTGAAATAAAGGAGACTGCAGTGATTCGATCACTTCAATACAGTGCACTGAGGCCACTGATAGGTGTTTGTGCTGAGTTGGGTGATGACATTTGAGGAAAAAACCTTAATGTAGAGGAATAAGCTTCAGAAGACAGCTCAAGAAAGAGACATCTGGGCAGAAGGAACACTAAGAGGCCTGCAGGTAGAAGCACACTTCATTTGTTAGGGGGATATTATGTTTGAGGAATAGCATTTTGAGGACTCAGCATAGCCGCATGGTTTTCTCCGGCAATGTGTTTAACATGGAAAAGAAAAGTAGTTCGATTTTATGAAGGTTGAGGTGTATCAGGGTGATTACAAAAAGGCCTTTAAATGTATAAACAAAGAAAGGATTTTTATGGAAGAATCGTGGACTCTGAAGAAAGACATGGAGGAAGTCACTGAGACAGAACATGGGTGAAGGCAATGGACAGGGAGTAACATGAAGGTGGAGAATTGCCCAAGTGAGACACTAAAGTACAAAGAACATTTGAGGGTTTGGCACAGAAAAAAAAAAAAAAAACAGAGATAAAAGTCATGGGAAAATAACACCATATAAAGCAACAGCTGGAGTAATAGTCCAGTTTTGTAAATCTAAATAATACTTGGAAGGATACACAATAAAATGTTAATAGTCGTTATTGCAGGATGACAGAATTATGAGCCAGTTTTATTTTATTTTCCCTGTCTTCTATATTTTCCAAATTTCTTCATTCAATATATATTGCTTTTGTAATTGAGAGAAAATTAAAAACAGATGTGGTATCCCAGAAATATGAGAGTAAAACCAAACAGGTAATTAAAGACAATCATTCCCAGACCCGAAGAAATGGAGAGTGATATTCAGCACCACGGAAGCATCACAAACTGATTCCAAGATAGACTAAACTGCCACATCTACTGCACTTCCTTCATGTCTGCAACCTCCCTCAGCCTCTCTTGCCTCTCCCGGAAACACACAACAAAACTCACACATACAGTGAAAAACTCACACAGTAGCACACACACACACATTCTCACTTCTGCACTTCCTTTTTCTTAAGATGACAGGAAGCCCTAAATACCATTAACATAGGCAACCACACCCCTTGCATCTCTGAACATTTCTGCATGGCTCTGGACAGTTTTTGTCTGTGCCCTTCGTTTTCACATGGTCGGCTTTGGAACAGGTAAATGTATTGGGAAGGTCAACTTAAGCCAGAAAAAGTTCCTATTGAATAATTCCAGTTTCCCTCTCCTGCCTCCAACTTCCGATCCCATCTTCACTTCCAATAAAACACATTAATAAAGATAAGTTTATTTTCCATCCAGCTCTAGGAGTGTGATTTGACAAAGGGACAACAGATGATCCCCTAACCAAATTTCAGTAATGTTTCTCCGAGTAGTTTATCAATGCCACTATCCAGGCTATTGGGGTTCTCTCCCAAAGAGCATTGTCATGAATCCACAGGCATTTTTGCTTATACTCCTCTAGCAATTTCTGTTATCTACAATTCCAGTTCCATGTCCACCACAGCACAGCACATGAGCATCTAATTTAAATTCAGAAACATGTGCAACCAATGTATAGATTGCTCAATCTTTTTATGAACTATTTTTAAAATATTTTTTTTCCTTCCATTAATCCTAGCTCTTTGAGTCTTCTTCCATTTTGCATGGTTTATCCTGCGTCATCCAAAGGCAAAGTATTTTTCTTTAGTTATATTGGTCCTTGGAAAGGCAAATTTGTTTTGTTTAACCTGCAGATCCCCAATTTCAGTTTCATTTTAGCTTCAATTGGATGAGTTTCCCTAGATTTGGTACTGAAGGTTCTCTTACTCAACTTTGAATTTGCTTTCCTAAATCATTTAGCTTCAATTCTGTGGTTCCCTGCATCATTTAATCTGTAAAATGTAGTCCACATGAGTTCAAAACATACTTATGATCTTGAAGGAAACTAAGACAGTGTATATAGGGAGATATGTATATATGTGTTATATATATGAGACATATATGTGTTATATATAACATATATACATATCTAACATATATGTATACATATGTTATATATAACATATATGTTATATATAAATTATATGCAAAACATTTTATACACACACACACACACATACACACACACACACACATGCTGAGAAGGTGTTAGCAGGGAAAGGAATGAACCTAACTCTGGGTCAGACAGACCTGCAATCAAGTTCCCTCAGTGCCACTTTTTGAAAGGCTGTATGACCTTTAGAAAATTACCTAACTTATTTGAATGCTAATTCTTTAACCACAAAAATGGCATTATAATCACCGAATACAGTTGTTTTGAAGTGTTAAGGAAACAATGAGCACACAGTTCCCAGAACAGTGACTGGCAGTGATACATGGTCATTTACTTCTTTCCCTCTGTGCCTTCGATTTTGGAGTGACTATCTTTTCATTGGTCAGATGTCAGCCATAATATTAGCACAACTGCAGCCCAAGTTCAAAAGAACAAACCCAAGGCCACAAATTTTTTAGAGAGAAATATGTACTCACCTGCCTAATAATTCAGATGAGGACTTTCTGTGCTTGGTCTAGTATTCCAATGGCACTAGCATTTCTTAGGCCTAACTTGGGGGTGGATTCAAATATCCAACTGGTCCTACAATCAACCAGATTTTCTTGAATAAGAAAGAAATTCCAGCTGGGCGCGGTGGCTCATGCCTGTAATCCCAGCACTTTGGGAGGCCGAGGCAGGCGGATCACCTGAGGTCAGGAGATCGAGACCAGCCTGGCCAATAAGGTGAAACCCTGTCTCTACTAAAAATACAAAAGTTAGCTAGGCAAGGTGGTGGGCGCCTGTAATCCCAGCAACTTGGGAGGCTGAGGCAGGAGAATTGCTTGAACCTGGGAGATGAGGGTTGTGGTGAGCCAAGATCGTACCACTGCACTCGATCCTGGGCAACAAGAGTGAAACTCCCTCAAGAAAAAAGGAAGGGAGGAAGGGAGGAAGGGAGGAAGGAGAAAGACAAGGAGGAAAAGAAGGAGGAAAGAAAGAAGGAAGGGAGGAAGGGAGGGAGGAAAGAAAGAAACTTGTTCAGGTTCTTTTCAATCAAAGAACAGTCAAGACTCAGGATATCTCTCAGCCTAGAGCTGAATCTCATAAAAGAAAGAAAGAGAGAGAGGAAGAGAACAGAACGGAAGAGAATTCCCAGGAGGAAAGGGGAAAAAAATTCTCTTTTGTTGATGTTCAACCTCTGGCAATCTCTAATCCTGTAATACACATCGAATGAAATCATTAATCCATAGAGACACAAAGCTCCCTAGCAAATAATATTATTTCTGCTATTCAACTTAGACTTCATTAGTCTTTCAAAGTTACCAAACTTAAATTTTCTAATTGAGCTAGAAAATCAGAATCTGCCTTTGATCACATTTTTTAATGCAACCTCTCTCTTTTCTGCCTGTGACCATTTCTTCTTACAGCTCTTCTTTTCTTGAAATTGAGAAAGAAAAATCTCTGCAAGAAGAAAATATTCAGAGATAGCCCTCCAGATAGACTCATATGAATAAGAAATCAAGGAAAGATATGAAAAGAAATAAAGAATATGACCATCTTGCCTTTAGGCCTGCTACTTTTTCTGTTGTTAGTTTACAGGACTTGTTGGGTTTTTTTAGGTTCTTAGCTTTTTAACTTGGACTTATTGAATCTTCCAGATTGAGTGATGAGGGTTATCATGTGTTTCAGTTTGCTTCCTTGTCCCTGCTGGGATCACAGTTGAAAAAAAAAATTAAAAAGAAATTAAGGTCCATTCTGGTAACAGACTCAGAAGTTGCAAAGGAACTAAGGGTTGTGAAAGCAAAACCACTGATGCATATACCACAGATAAGAATTCTGTTTTCATTTAGCAAATAAATATTTAGCTTCCTTTAATAAATCTAAATTCTAAGAAAAACGGCAGATTGCAGAAATGGCAAAGTTAAATTTTATAAGAATTTCCTTGCTGAAACCAAAGCTAGGAATTTCTGGCAGAATAGTGTAGAAGCTTTTTGGAATCAGGAAGGATTTTCAACTGTGGAAGTTCAGGGTTCACAGGGAGACTTCTAAAGCATTAACTCAAATTCTCAAGTCAGGCTCAAGACCACACTGTTTTCATTAATCCCTCAGATTGCAGATGAATAGACAGAGTCACCTGCAGTCCCTCCACTTTACATTAGATAGGTGTTTACTGGTCCCTAACAGCAGCTGCAGAAATTGGCCTCCTGGTAATTGGAGACACAAGAATAAGGGCAGGTAGTTGTATCTGAAGACTACGTTACAATTATGATAAGGACTTCGTTCTCTGTTACATTCTTAACACTTAGAACAGGGCCTGTTGTGTTGTAATAAATATCTGTTGAATGAATGAATAAATGTGGTGCTTACATTGTGATAGACACTTAACTACTTTTTGTATATCCCTGTATTTAAATTAAAAGTTTACAATCACTCTCTAGTTTAGATATCACACTACCCAGTTTACAGATAAGAAGATGAGCCTCGGAAAGGCTACGCAATTTGCCCATGCAAGAAATAGAATTGTTTGATTCTAA
This sequence comes from Theropithecus gelada, assembly GCF_003255815.1. NCBI lineage: Eukaryota > Metazoa > Chordata > Mammalia > Primates > Cercopithecidae > Theropithecus > Theropithecus gelada. The sequence goes on from NC_037668.1 coordinate 167,215,066, forward strand.
AACTCTTATAGCTATGCACTTTCATTGCACCTTATCCTCAGTCTTAAAATCAAGGGTTATTAAGGGACTATTTTATAATGGCTCCAATGGTCACAAAATTAAACTGACCTTTGTTTATTCATGCATTTAGGCACCCCATATTTATTAAGTGCCTACTACTATATGTCAAGGGTATTGCCAGGTTCTGGGATGTTATAGAAAAATAAGTCATGAGTTCCCATCCTTAAAGAGCTGGCAAGGACCACCCATAAATTAATAATGATAACACAGAGGGCTTAGTACCCTTTTAGAGAGATGTACATGGTGTTGCGGACATGCAGTCATAGGAGATCTATATCCTCTTTCTCCAAAAATGTCAAGAAAATAATATGAATTAAAATGACACAAGACTGAAAGTACTCTGATGGATTCTCATGCAGAGATTCAACTGAGATTATCAAATGATAATGTCTTTACTCACATATACTATTGCCCCACTCTCACTTGTCATTTCCAATCCTGGTAAGCTGTCATTCACCCCTTTTTCAGATTAAAAACTGTGGTTTTGTTTCGGGTTTTGAAAATCGTGTGTTGAAATCCTCTATTCTCAGACATTCATTTTCCAATCTTTTGATCATTTTTGTTGTTCCCTCTATATCCATCACATTCACTTTAAATTATGGAATCCAAAATTAGAAGCAGTTCTGTAAAAAGCATTGGAACAATCACACATATCACATAAAAGGGGAACTCTCCCACCATTCTACTCCTGTTTATGTATCCCGGGGTTATGTGAATGAATTGCTATTTGTATAAGCAATTCTTGAATCACATATAATATTTTTGATCCCTTAGCAATCCCTTAAATTACAGCAAGTATAACTTTACTATTTCCTCTTTCTCTTTTTAATCACAGTCCTCCAACCTCATCACAGCTTCCAGATTTTCCCTGTCTTTAGAAGTGTCGCATGTTATAGATTTTAGGTTCACCTCTTAGAAAATAAAAAATAGCTTAGTAGAAGAAACTAGCAAAAGCAAACACACAATCAAGCTGCAGTTTCTAATTAAACAAATCATTAATTCTGATGTATTTCCTTCTTATTTATAGTAAACAACCAACAACATTTATCTATCTATGCAAAAATACTTGCCCTACCTGCATTGTGCATTGCTTGCCTTGGCAGTCAAAAAATAAAGATGCGTTATGGGAGTTCAGAATTCTAAAAGACCATGATATTGTTTTCTAAAAATATTAAATTATTATTTCAACTGTCAGCAAAACACTTCAGAAGTTTTTCATAGTTACAAGAGTTGGCTAGAAGTACAGATACACATCTTTATTCAACTATTTTCTTAGGGTTTGTCTCTGGTTTGTAAATGTAGTTCACATAAATGTTTTTTCTAAATAAAGAAAGGAAGAAAAAACCTCTGATAAGAACACTTTATCATAGCCAATATTTTTGTATGTCACTTTGGTGCTACTGTAATATACAATATTTGCTACAGTTGTTAATTGTATGGCTAGACGGATAGGCAGCTAGATGGATAGGCAGCTAGAAAGATAGATAGATAAAGAAGAACTAAATGTTTTATATCCCAGATATTTTTCTAAGTGCTTTTCATATGTCAAATAATTTCATCTTCACAAATCAATTACTTTAAAGTTCAGGAATCATAGACACGAGAAGTTAAGCCACTTCCACAAAGATGCAGGATAAATAAGCGGCAGAATTAGGTTTACGAGCAGAACTGTCAAATACAGTATGAGCCACATATGTGATTTTAAACTTAATAGTAGTCACACTAAACAAATAAATTGAAAGGTTGAACTGATTTACAATTCATTTATTTAGCCTAACATATCTAAAATATTATTATTTCAACATGTAATAAATTTAAAAAATTAATGAGATATTTTTACATTCTTCTATGCATGCTGCATTTTAAATATTCAGTGTCTATTTACACCTTATAGAACATGTCATTTTGCACCAGCCAGCTGCATTTCAGGAGCTCAGTATGCAGATGTTACTAGCAGCTACTATGTCGTATAACACAGCCTTGGAGCCTGAGCATTTGTGTTTGTGTGTGCCTGACATTAATCAATCTCAAGCTTTAAAACGATGAATGTTGCTTATTGACGTAGTGGACATTTGTTATACAAATACACATCAGATCTGAATAACAATGCACATGTTTATGTCTATCTTGACTTCAGAAGGTGCATCATAAGCACAAGCTGATAATTAATGATTGCCTACCTTTGACAAGACTGGGAACCAGGTTCACACAGATGAGCCCAGCCCTGGTCTGGCTGCCGACATTTCACCACGTACCATCATTTCACTCTGCAACATCAGGTTCCCTTCCTCCTCCTTCGCCAACTACTACCCATTTCCATCTGCTTGGATGTGTAGCTCCCCTACTCCAGGCTGTTCTTCTACCAACCTTTTTGTTTGAGCTCCTGAAGCAGACTCTCTTGAGCTTTAAGTGGCTCTGAATGTTTTCCATTCTCCAGTATGCTTTCATTTTCTTTTTTTTATTAGATGGAGTCTCACCCTCTCACTAGGCTGGAGTGCAGTGGTGAGATCTTGGCTGCCGCAACCTCCACCTCCCAGATTCAAGCAATTCTCCTGCCTCAGCCTCCCGAGTAGCTGGGACTACAGGCACATGCCACCACGCCCAGCTAATTTTTGTATTTTTAGTAGAGATGGGGCTCACCATGTTGGCCAGGATGGTCTTGATCTCTTGACCTCATGATCTCCCTGGCCTCGGTCACCTAAAGTGCTTGGATTACAGGCATGAGCCACCGTGCCTGGCCCTAGAATGCTTTCTTACATCCACTGCTGTGACGTGTTCTTTGGCCATGAGGAGATGGCATCTTTGAGGCTAAAGTCACAAAACAGAAAGTATCTGAGAACATAGAAAGAGTATATGAGGACAGGGCTTATCCCAGGGAAAGGCTGTACTAAGTCTGACTCTTAGCACCTTCTCTTTGATGGCTTATCTCCCTTTTATTGACATTTCCTGAACATTTTCCAGGGTCATCAATGGGTAGCTCAACTGAATGTTCCCTCTTTCCCTTTCCCATATACCCATAAAAAAACAACTAGGTTAAGGGAGAATTTTGATCTGTCCTAAAAGATATAAAGGCTCATAAAAGGGTAGCCTGGGGGAAGGGTGAAAGGAAAGAGGAACACCTCCCACTCCTTCCCTCCCTGAAAGAGTTTCTAGTGAGGGAGGTTATGGAAAGATGGTCATAGTCGAGCAATCTCAGTTCTCTATAAAGACAAGCTGGAAAACACCCTCTTCTCACCAGGATGTGAGACTTAGGTCTCACTTGACGAGCTAAGTCACCAAAGAGCAGCTCTTTCTCCAATTCAAGAGCATGGTGCCCAGTGGACTGCTTCAATGATACCTTAACAATGATTCTGGCACTGGGATGTCTCAATTTCATTTCACCTATAGGAACCATCTCTGAGTTTATGCAGTTTCATATTCTATTTCAAGCTTATGTTCTGAGTTCTTAGCTTTGATAGAGGTAGTAAAAAAGCAGAGAGAAGATAACTCCAGTAGCTAATGATGATGGACACCCACCAAAAGTTTGGATACCATGGTTCACCTCCAACCACTCCTACCACATAGAAACACTCCAAACTAACTGCAGAATATCCGGTATTTTCCTGAGAAAATCTATAAATGCTTTATTCTTAAACTTCTTAAGGCATTGATAATTTTCTGAAAACCTGAAAGGCTGAATTTGTTTCTTCAGTCTATGTAAGTGGTTCTCAAACTTTAAAACTCATAAAATTACTGCATACAGATTTTTATAAGCAAATGCAGGTAAATCAGACTTTACAGAGCTGCTAAGGGTTTTCACTTGTATCTTCACACAGGCAAGCTATAGACTTCAGAACCTAACATGGCTTCATAAGTTATAAGTTGACCCCAGGACTATCAGTAAGACTACCTGTAGCAGTTCCTATTATTTTCTTTACTTCAACCACTCCAAAAACTGGCATTCATAACTACCATTTATTGGGAATTTTCACTATGCCAGTTATTACAATAGACATCTTTTATTTATTATCTTTGATACTGACATAAAATTTTAAAGGTAGGTATAACTATAACCAATGAAGATGAAGAAACAGACTCAAGACAAAGTAAGCAACATTTTGAAGGTTATGTGTCTACAATGCAATGTAGTCAAATCCTAAACCCAAAGTGAACGCAACATGAGTGACTTTTCTCCGTGATGCACCACAGTAATGATTATCTGAGTAAAATCTTCAGGAAGAAGTCCCTCCTGTGATAACTGGCCCAGACTTGTAGTGTTTTCTGTTTATTTGCTTGATTAAAGAGATAAGTGGGCCTGAAAGCATAAGAACCATATTTGTTAGAGGATTGTGTTTATAATTATACTGGCAATGATTAAGGCCTAAATATGGTTTATCCTGGAAAAGGCTTCATATGAACTTGAGAATACATATTTTTCTGTTGTTATGTAGAGTGCTTTGTATATATTTCATATAATCAATCGATTTATGGTATTCTTCAAGTCTTCTATTTCCTCATTGATCTTCTGCTGGTTGTTATATCCATTATTGAAAGTGAAGATGAAATTGAAGTCCCTAAGTATGACTGTAAACTCTATTTCTCCCTTTAGTTTTGTCAATTTTGCTTCACATGTTTTGGCATCTATTATTAGATATTTATGTGTTAATAATTGTTATATATTCCTTATGGATTATATTACTTATCAATATATATAGTATCCTTCTTTATCTCCTATAACCTTTTTTCCTTAAAATTTCTTTGATCCAATAATATTAAGCCACTCTGGATCTCTTTTTGTTACTACTTGCAATGGAATAGCTTATTCTATCATTTTACTTTCAACCTTTTTTGGTCTATAGATCTAGAGCAAGTCTCCAGTAGACAACATATAGATAGATCATGTTGTTTATATTTTCTGCAACATCTGCCTTTTAATTGGAGGATTTTAATACACTTACATTTAAAGTAATTACTGAGAAGGAGGTACACACTTCTGCTATTTATCTATATATTTTCTGTATGTTTTATGTTATTTGTTCTTCATTTCATCCATTCTTCATCTCATCCATTTCAAATGTTTTTTATTTCTCATTTCTGTATAATTTTTAGTTATTTTCTTAGTTGTTACCTTAGTAATTAAAATTAATATCTTAAACTTATGGCAATCTAGTTTGACCAATACTAACTTAGTTTCAATTGTAAACATCCTGCTCCCATACATCTCCATGCCTTCCCCTTTACATAGTTACTGTCACAGAATGCATCTTTATACGCTGTATGCCCTTTAACATAGATTTATCTTGACTGATTTATGCTTTTGCTTTCTTTTAATCAAAGAGGAAGTAAAAGCATTCTAAACCAAAAAAAAAAAAAAAAAAAAAACAAAGGTTAAAGCTTTTGGTGGTGCTCCTCACAGCCTTCTAGCAAGAACTGATTAGGTAGTTACATGGTCAACATGAACAAATGAAGTGTTTAACACGAAAAATCTTCACTGGCCCAGTAGGAATTTTCTTCTGTTTAACAGAACATAACATCACAAATGATTTTAGACTATAGGTCATTGACTTAGGGGAAAAACAACTGCACAATTCAGATGGTAATAGAAAAAACTTACTCAGTAATTGGTGCCATATAAAAGACAAGAAGGTTACACAATCATTTCTGGTATGATCTCAGCTTTATATAATGTCTAACAATAGCTAACATCCTTTAAGCTCCTATAACTTGTATTTACTATATAATATATTTTTCATATTTGATCCAATTTAATCTTCATGACATACCTTGACATACATACAGTTTTGTCTGTAACATTTCACAAATGAGGATAAAGCATTACCTCATGCATGAGATGGTCAGAGATGCCCTCTCTGAGTTAGAACACAATGCAGGGGAGGAAACAGGCTGTGTTGATATTAGAGAAAAGCATTGCTGCCAGAGAGAAGTCCACAAGTTTTAAGGCAGTGGCATGTCAGGTGTGTTGGAAAAAGAGCCAGGAGGCCAGAGTGACTTGAGTGGAACAAACAGTGGCAACCTTTGATGCCTTGGTAAGGATCTACCTAGCTGTTACCATAAGTGGGCTGGGCAATAATGATAAGACTTGAACAGAGGAATAACATTGTTTTGACTGTTTCAAAAAGAGTATCCTCACTACTACAATGAAAAAAGATTAAACTAGAACAAGAATTAAAATAGAACACAGGTTAGAAGACTATGGAAAATCATCTACTCAAGAGATGATAGTGGCTTTGACCAGGGTGGTAACAAGAAGATGGTGAGAAATAAAATTCTGAATTTATTTTGAAGGAAAAGTCAATAGGATTTTCTGAAGGACTGGCTATAAGGAACAAAAAACAGAATAACTTTAAGGTTTTCACTTTGAACAAGTGTATGAACAGAGTTACTATTTCCTGAAATTGGGGAAAACCGTGAGATGAGTCAATGTGTTGGTGCTCAGGAATTGAGACTGGGAAAGTTCAAGATGCCTTTCACATCTCCAAATGGATAAGAATCTGACATTCATGGGAGAGATACAAAATGGAGATTTAATTTATGAATCATCAGCACATAGATTGCATTTGAACCCATGAACCAGGATGAGATTACTCAGGGAGTAAATTTAGATTAAAAATGGGAGTGATCCATAGACTGTATCCTGGGCAACTTCAAAATTTGCAGACACTTCTCAAAAGAAGACATTTATGCAGCCAACAGACACATGAAAAATGCTCATCATCACTGCTTCACTGCTCATCTGAGAAATGCAAATCAAAACCACAATGAGATACCATCTCACACCAGTTAGAATGGCGATCATTAAAAAATCAGGAAACAACAGGTGCTGGAGAGGACGTGGAGAAACAGGAACACTTGTATACTGTTGGTGGGACTGTAAACTAGTTCAACCATTGTGGAAGACAGTGTGGTGATTCCTCAAGGATCTAGAACTAGAAATACCATTTGACCCAGCTATCCCATTTCTGGGTATATACCCAAAGAATTATAAATCACACTGCTATCAAGACACATGCACACGTATGTTTATTGTGGTGCTATTCACAATAGCAAAGACTTGGAACCAACCCAAATATCCTTCAATGATAGACTGGATTAAGAAAATGTGGCACAGATACACCATGGAATACTATGCAGCCATAAAAAAGGATGAGTTCATGCCCTTTGTAGGGACATGGATGCAGCTGGAAACCATCATTCTCAGCAAACTATCTCAGTAACAGAAAACCAAACACTGCTTGTTCTCACTCATAGGTGGGAATTGAACAATGAGAACACTTGGACACAGGAAGGGGAACATAACACACCAGGGCCTGTCATGGGATTGGGGGAGGGGGAGGGATAGCATTAGGAGATATACTTAATGTAAATGACGAGTTAATGGATGCAGCACACCAACATGGCACGTGTATACATATATAACAAACCTGCACGTTGTGCACATGTACCCTAGAACTTAAAGTATAATAATAATTAAAAAAAAAAAAAGAACCAGAAAAGTAGACTGAATGGGGGCAGCCAGAGATGTAGAAGGAAAATAAAAAATGTTGGTGTTCTGCAATGTATGTGAAAGAAGCCTTGCAAATGAATCAACTAGGAGTGGACACATTATATGGTATAACAGAAACTCCAGAGATGCTCACGCCTACCCTTCAAAACAACATTGTATATCTAGCATTACATATCCATTCTCTTGAATAAATACCCAGATACCTCAGTGGAACTTTTTGAAGTAAATTTGGTAGAACAGGGAGTAGAAAAAATATATGCAATTAGACAAAAATCTCTGAACAACTTCCTTAGGATAGAACTGTATAGATTTCCCACAGAATCCATATCCCAAAAAGCAATATTAGTATTCACCAGAGATGGGGAAGCCATTAATTACTATAAAGGAAACACAAAATTGGCACCTAAAGTGACAGAATTCTCTCACTTTATGAAAATAATGAGGAAATACTGCCAGTTGAAGTGGAATCTCTCTATCACTTGCACAGTCCAACATTTCTATTACATTTGGAATGCCTCTTGTAATCCCTATAGTGTACATTTCATTATAGCTATTTTATAATGCTTCACGTTGAAGGCAATGATGGGAAGTCTTAATCAAGTTCATAATTACTAGCTATCCAGCATAGTTTAGGTATTTAGGTATTTTTTGTGGAATGCATAAATGGGTGGTAGGTTTTGCAGATACTGAGAAGAAAAATACACCGAATGAAGATGCAATGTGTTCTTCAAGAAAAGTATAAGAAAAATAGAAGTCTGCATAATCCAATACTGGGAACAGACAATGGTAGGATCTATCTGGAAAGTAAGCTGCATAACCTCAGAATCGTTAGGAATATTTTCTTTCAACTCTAAGCAGTTACTATATTTAACTAAAATATTTTCACCATTATTATTTTTTTACCACACTAATTGCTAAATACATCCCTGTTCCTTAGACAGAAGAAGTGTCCTGCCTTTCTTTTTTTTATTTTTATTTATTTATTTATTTATTTATTTATTTATTTATTTATTTTTTGAGACGGAGTCTCGCTCTGTAGCCCGGGCTGGAGTGCAGTGGCCGGATCTCAGCAGCTCACTGCAAGCTCCGCCTCCCAGGTTTACGCCATTCTCCTGCCTCAGCCTCCCGAGTAGCTGGGACTACAGGCGCCCGCCACCTCGCCCGGCTAGTTTTTTGTATTTTTTAGTAGAGACGGGGTTTCACGGTGTTCGCCAGGATGGTCTCGATCTCCTGACCTCGTGATCCGCCCGTCTCGGCCTCCCAAAGTGCTGGGATTACAGGCTTGAGCCACCGCACCCGGCCGTGTCCTGCCTTTCAAAATGACAGTTTGAGATACAGCAGAATCCTCATTTAAGTTTCTCATAGCAAGTGGACTTATTTGTTGTCCTTCAGCTGAAAGAATCAATGTAATTTTAAAAAATGATTTGTTGCCCACTATGTGCAAGGCACTGTTCCAGGGACAACCGCAAGCAAAGCACAATATTTATCCTCAAAGAACTCATAGTTTGTGAGTAAAAAAGCACAAGTGATGCTTGAGAAATGCCCTATGAGAGATATACATAAAGGATTTTGAGATGTATAAGCTAAAGAAGGAATCCAATAGGTCTGAGAGGATCTGGAAAGTTTCATCCTTTAAAGTAGACATTGGAAATGCATTTTGAATGATTTATTTTCTAGGCAAGCAAGAGTCAGACAGGTGTTCCGGAGATAAGGAAGAGTCTGAGTAAAGGCATAGAGACATGTTTCTGATATTGAAGAGGCAATAAATAGTACGGTGAATGGCTGGAGGAAAAGAGGGAGAAAATCAGAGGATGAGAGGCAAAAATAAGGAGAGTCATTTCTTCATTTAAAATGGAAACGAAAGAAAATAAATGTTCAATATTTGATGTATACTTATTTTATGTATAAGAAAATTTAAAATGAGATAAGAAAATTTAAAATGTTCAATATTTAATGTATGTTTCTTTTATGTATTACTGCTCAGCTAAAATGAGTAAGTGAAGTGAAGAAGGATACCATGCTCAGTAGACACACCCAGACCAAGTCTTAGCGTTTTGTTTAAAAGTTGAAGTTTGCAGTTTTGAGATACCTAGAAGTTCCAGGCCTCCAGAAAACCGGTATTTAATCTACTTTTCACTATTATTCAGACTCAAATGTTAAATCAATGTGAGCAAAAGAAGCAAGGATCATATGATGAGCTAAAATATACAGGAGCAATGACAGAATAGATAATAAGAGGAAGTCTGAGCAGAAATGAAACTTAAAAAAAAAGAGAAATCAAAAAAGTATATACTGAACACATGCTAAATTTATAATTACAGCTATTCAAAACATTCAAGGATAAGTTGTCAAGTTAAGGACACGCAAAAATAAGAGGTATATTTCACTGTGATCTTTTAACATTCAATATTCAACATTTTTCCAAATGGCACAGATTTTGTTTTTCAAGATTTTATTGTTGTTAGTAACTTTTTTATATTTTCACTGATAAAAGTGAAATATGAAGTAATTTAGGAGAGAGAATCAAAGAGCAGTGACCTAAACATACACTATACTGAGACTTACACTTCCTTTTCATAAAGCGACTGTGACTAACATCCATTTCTCTATCTTTTCTGAAAAAACAAATCCTTTGTACATTGTGAGATTTTTATAAAAATGTATAACTTAATTCTCAGTTTATCATTGAAACTTAAATAATAAAATAACACCAATAATATACAATAAGTAATAATATTGATAAATTGTGTTTCTTAGATACTAACACATAGAAACCATCAACATTGCCATTTCATTAACATAGAAACAAAACATGACTTACAGTGCTCACATTAGAAAGAAATCTTATTTTTATTTCTAGGTATATAAATATACAAAATAAAATAGAGTATAATAAATAGTAAGACCAGAACAAGTAGTACCAAATAAATGGAATAGGAAAAACGCTAGGTGTTAAAAATGTTAATTCCAATCAAGGAGATTTAGGTTAAGTCAAATTTCATTTTGTTTTGATATTTTTACCATTAATTATTCAAGCACATAGTATTTAAATTGATTGATATATTTAATAGTTTTACACAGAGTGAAATGTCAATTGGTATTCTTTGTTTTCTTCCATATTTTTTATCAGGAAAACAGGAGAAACCTGGAAGAAAATTTTCCTGGAAAGAAAGAGAGCATTGTTCAGCAGCAAGAACACTGACCATGAGATCAGTTCAATTCTTCTATTCAGAAGCCACCTGACCTTGGGCCTGTCACTCAAGTTTTCTGAGCCACAGTGCCCTGACCACTCATCTTGCTTATTTTATAGGAGCTTTAGTTTCTTTACTGATAAAATTGGTGTGCTTTGTAATAATAACACCCATATGAGAATCAAATTAGTTAAACGTGGAAATACACATAATTGTAAATTATCATACCCAGTTTCTGGAACCGGGCTGATATTTTATTAGTGAATAGAAGAAGAAAAGCTTGTCCCATTGATGCTCAGTAATACAAAACATTTAAAGAATAAACTCAAAATCTTGGCTATAAGTAGAGTTTTTTAAAGTGTTATCCTTAAAATGTTTGAGTTTGTAAGTGAAAAGTCACATTAGGAATCAGCTTTGATTAAAACAAGGGAATAACTCTTATAGCAAGTAAACCATTAGTATGATAATAATCCATTGGATATATAATAAAGTTCAAATTTTCCAGCCAGGCTTTTACCTCTATCTATTGCTACACAGCCTACGTCTCTTCAACTTTACTTTCTCATTTGCTTTGCAATTTAGATTGTAAGAGTGTGTTCAGTATGGTTTTATCTCTGCAGAAGGCTCTGGCAGTTCAAACTCACATAAGTTTGGGACTGTGATTCCTTCTTTTTTTTTTTTTTTTTTTTTTTTTTTTCCATCCAGAGCCCAGATTGAGATGAGAAGCTTCTTCTTCGTCATCTTTCTCTGCTTCTGGTTAGGTATTTCTATCCCTCCTTTTCACTGAGAGAGTAATTTTTTGAGGGTCAGGAGAGGATGAAATTCATTCTCATTCCCCATTTTGGGTTATTCCCAAAGGCTTTTTCCATTCCAGGACATCTTCCTGTTAAGCCACCTTGTATCCTTTTCTCGGGTGGGATCAGACAAGCGTTGTGTTTGTTTGAAAATCGGTTTATCCCAGTTACACTAGGGATTGTAATTATGCAATACAAATTAAGTACTTTATAAGCTGATTAAATGTGACTGCAAAAAAAAAAAAAAAGTAAAAGTGATCCTGTAGAAAAGTTTTTTCTTTTGAAAATATTTGCTGAAGATAATGCACACATAATGTAGGCACATAGGTATGGATGAGACAACTTGAAAAGATTAGGAGAAAATAATCATTAAAACCTTAAAAGATTTAGTGCCCAGATTGTTTTACAATTATCTTTAAATCTAGACATCTTATTAAAGAAGATGAACCTGGCACTTATAGATGAGGCAATAGAGGTATAGTTTATGAAAGCAATAACATGTGAAACTCCAATCTGCAAATCATGTCAGGGGGAAAAGCCTTATTCTAAGTCAAAAGATTAGCCTTTCACTTGAAATAAAAATTTTAGTTACATATAAATGATACTTTGTGATTCTTCTCTGTGACCAATATTCTCATTTGTCCAATTGCTACTGGATCGAATCAAATCCAGTATGATGGATTTTATTGTACTGTCTTAGGACAATACCTACCACAAACACTGAATAATATAAAATGCATGTTTAAATTATTTTAACTCCAAAACCTACAGTTATAATCTATCTCTATTACGATTACTACTGCTAAAATTACTAACTGTTTAGTCACAATACTAAGATCTCCCTGGAACTTCAACCTACAGCATTACTTAAGAGCAGCACAGTGCCCAAAAGAAATCTTTTCATTCCTGTCACCTGAGACCTTGGGGGAAAAAAATCCTTAGTCCACTTTCTATGCGCAAAGCTAGGGAATCTCTTTCCTAACAAAAGATTAACACATTTTCTGCAAGCAGATAACCGAATCACTAGAAACAAAGAAAAAGACCTGAAACAAAGTACTGCAGGGACAAAGAACAAGAAAGATCTTGTTACTTAAAAGAAAAATTCAGTAAACATGTCAACGTTTCTTGGAAGATTAGGGAAATTAACATTCTTAAAAGGTCTCTTACTCATTATTTATAAGTAGATGCAACACCTCATCTATATCTCCTTATCTCATACAGAAGAGCTAAGATTGGCAGAAATGGTTAAGTTCTCAATTTATTCACATTGGTTTAACTTGTTTTTCTAGATACCACCTTGGACTTTCCTTGGGACCCAGCTATCCAGGCCAATCAAGCCAGTGTGAAACAGCTGCATTTAGAACTCTCTGTTGACACAATAATCTGAGTCACATGTTAATTTCTGAAAGGATAAGTGAACCCATTACTTCCCAGATTTCACAGAAGCCACTTGCTTGGAGCAGACTACCATGACGAGCCAGTCTCAGGGAATCCACCAGCTTCTTCAGGCAGAAAAACGGGCCAAGGACAAGCTAGAGGAAGCCAAGAAGAGTAAGTCTCGCTTGTGAGGGGTTTGTCACGAAATAAACGAAGCAATGGAATGCAGGATAAGCGTAGACTTTTGGATTAGGCAGACCTTGTTTCAAACTTTGGTTTACTATACTCCCTGTGAGACCTTCACCCATTCATTAAAATTACCCAGCTATATGTTCCTTATTTCTAGAGTACAGATGAAGTTTCCTCATTCAGATTCTTTTGAGAGGTCACGTGTTCATGGACATTAAGATTATAGAGATGTGGGCTTAAACCTTGGCTATGCCATGCCTCAGTTTTCTCAACATTGTTAAGAGATAGACAACTTCTGGATTTAATCTACTTATTAGTGAGTAAACCTGAGCAAATTACTTATTTTTTATAAGCATCAGTTTTCATTTCCATAAAATCAAAATAATAATAGCTCATTCTCAAACCTCTTGATAGCTTTTTAATATCTAATATTTTAAAATATTTTCATTTTATTCTCATTTTCTACCTCTCTTTTTATTTTTATTATTTTCAAGAGACGGGGGCCTCACTATGTTGTCCTGGCTGGACTCCAACTCCTGAACTCAAGAGATCCTGCTGCCTCAGCCTACTAAATAGCTGGGACTACAGGCACTTGTCACTGGACTCAGCTGTCTTTTCATTTGGTCATGCATTCATGTACTTACATATAGAATGTCCTCAATGAACTTCAACCCCTTTCCTATTCTCTTTGATACTCACAACAGCCAAATGAATAGGATATTAATATTATTCCCAATGTATGTAGAAATTGAGTCATTGATTTGTTCAAGGTTATATTTTAAAAATAGAAAATATTGTGCTGGGCACCATGCTCATTGCTTATCTTTATTCCTCACAACCTTTACTGAAAAAGCAAAAGTGAAGCTTAGAGAAATTGTACAACTTGTCCAAGGTCACACAGAGGGTAAATGGTAGAGACAAGATTTAGATGAGCTGTAATTTCCAAGCCCAGATCTTAACCACTGCGCTTTACAAAATTTACACAATTTGTATAATAAAAAAATTAATATGTCTCAGACCTACAACTGGAATTCAGGTTCCCAAAGCCAAGACTTTTTTTTTTCACTATCCCATTTCATATCACCTCATTATTCAATCTACAATAATTTGCAGTGTCATTCACTCTCCTTGTGATTGTGTGTCCTGCCTCTGCAATTAGATTCAGTCTGGCAAAACAGGGGCCATATTTTCAAAATGTTACTTATGTAACTCTTGGGATGAATGTAGTGATGGGATTGGAGTAGGTACTGAATTATTTAAATGTAATAAATGAAATGAAGGAATATATTACAACATAAGAAAGTAAGTCCGGAATAAGGCAGGTACACGAAGGTTTTCAACCACAGGTAAACTCATTTCCTTTTCTTAAGATAAATAGATTTCCTGAACATTCAGCAACATGGGCATCAACAACACAAAAGGAACGACTCCAGGTGGAGATGATAGAAGAGGAAAGGAAGAAGAAAGAGAGTAAAGGCAAACTTTACCTATTTCTCAATTTCTTTTCCTACAGCAAAGTGTGGAAATGGTTGCAAGACGATATGAATGCAGAGTAATTTTATAGAAAACAAAGCAGTTCAGGACTGTGGTTGAAACAGCATAGAGAATTTTCTCTTTTTAAAAGTTTCAGGGCCTTCCTTCCTTCTTTCCTTCCTTCCTTCCTTCCTTCCTTCCTTCATTTCTGCATTTCTTTCTTTTCTTTTCTTTTCTTTTTTTTTGAGACAGGGTCTGCTTCTGTTCCTAGGCTGGAATGCAGATGATCTGGGCTCCTTGCAACCTTCATCTCAGGCTAAAGCCATACCTCAGCCTATAGAGTAGCTGGGACCACAGATACACAGCACCACACCTGGCCAATTTTTGTATTTTTGTACAGATGGGGGTTTCGCCATATTGCTCGGCTGGTCTCAAATTCCTGAGCTCGAGAGATCCACCTGCCTCTGCCTCCTAAATTACTGCGATTACAGGAGTCAGCTACCATGCCAGGCCTTTTAAAACACTTCTTTAACAATATTTAAAATTTTCAGAACAGAAGACCAGATAATTTAAAGATGTGATAGTTATGTTGCCTTTGCTTTCTTATTATGGAGGATACAAAATGAAATATTGAGTATAGATTAATCAATATTATTGTATGACCTAAATAATTTTTACCAACTATTTCTCCTTTTTTCAAGTCCTTAAAGAATAAAAGAATTGCTAAACATGCAAGTTGTTTTGGGGTGGGAGCCACTAAGGGCAACCTGGCTTCAAATTTCAGAATAAAGATGAAAGTCCAATTTCTTTTCCTTTTCTCTAGTGAATATACTGTCCTTGGGCAATCTTTCCTCAGAATTCAGTATTGAAAAGTACATATTGTCTTATTTCTATACAAAAATGTTCATTTCATTTGCCAGTAACTTAAAATACCTGCATACTTTTTTCTTAGCCTGCCATGTCTTTGTTCATGAATATTCAAGGGGATATTCAACCAGTAATAATAAATACCCAGGCTTTAAAGACATGCTGGAAAATATTTTGACTTTCAACAACTAACCTCTGCACTCAGTTTTATGGAGAATGTCAGCCTGTCCTCTTTGCCTCAGAAGCCACAGGCTTTGAGGTCAGTTTTAACTGGATAGAAACTGTTTTCTTAAAGCTATCAGCAGGTATTACAGTTTATAGTTACAACAGCTTACTCACATAAGCAATCTATGGCAAAATAGAAATATTACCTTATATACTAGGTATGTTATAATTTCCCTAATGTTTCAGTGGTTTTTGTTTCATTTGTTTATTTAATTCAATAAGTGTTCATTGGGTATCTACTAATTCCAGGCCACTTTGATGTTTACACTGATGAATAAGACCTAGTTCTTCCTTAAAGAACTTCCCAGTGAGATAATGCACAAATTACTATTTTAAAAAGGGAAAAGAGTCACGATGACAGGAGAGGTAAAGATAGTTATCATTTTAGTAAACGCATATACTTTTGCTTTACTTTTCCACAAAAAGATTCATTTGAAATTCTGACATATTAAGGCATAATGAGATTCAGAATGAGGACCAAGAAGTCACAATAGTGAACACCACTATTAGAAGGTCTATGGTCATTTTCTCTTTCTTAAATCTATTTACAAGACTCTCAGAAACTTGGGCATAGAGAGCGAGAACAAGACTCTTGAGTGTATTATTTTTAAGAAAAAGAAAGAGAGGAAGAAGGAAGAGCAAGAAAGAGGAAAAGATAAAGAAAACAGCAATTCACATGTTAATCGTTTCAGGAAAATACAAGATTAATACGGTTATTTTTATATTATGCTGCAAAAATATTAATATATTCCAATAAGGAGAACTGCCTCAGATCCTGGTGCAATTACTACATAATACAGTATATGGTCTATGTGTTTTGCCTTTAGGGATACAGATAAGGGATTATGAACTTGATGTATCAGGAACTCTCCAGAAGGCCATGAGGTCTATAGAAATTGAATATGCAGGTCTCTGCTCTCAAGACATACACCAGCTACTGAGAGAGATGAAATCTGACAGGGACGTGGGAAGGAATGTGGATAGGCTTCGGAAGTCAGACTGGGAAGTAGTAGAGTATAAAAGCATTAGCTTGAGTTGAAAACCTATGATTCTTAATGTCATTTAACATCTCCAAGTTTCAGATTTTCTTTCTGTAAATAAAAATAGAAGTTATAATACATGCAGACACACATACATATGAACAAGAGGTTGCAAGAATCAGAAAAATATGTGTAAGATAGTAAAGCAAAATACACACTGGAGTTATTTTTATTTTTAATATATGTCATGCATTTTTGTATGTTACTATAAGTAATAACAATAGAAGAAAGAAATAGACTAGAATGATCTCATTCCATTTGTTTTTACCCCTGCTGTAAGTTCTGGGTCTACTTTTCCTAAAACAAAGAGACTGGGACTGCTTCTGGTAGGATGACTAGAAATGTTCAGATATTTGTCTGTATTCACTGATTACAGGTTATATTTATTAGTTAAAGCTCTCACACATATTTATGTGCAAAATAGCCTTACTATTTTGGTTGAATTTAGATGAAATCACAGTAGTTTGCACTACTTTAAATTATCTTACCTAGATTCAATGCTCTTTACTTAATAAATTGTTCATTAATCAAAACATAGAAGTGGGTGTGTTGGTCCAAGACAAGTTACCTAAACATCAGAGATCTGCCCTGGAGATCCAGGTTGGGGTATTGACCTGAAACTTCAATCAGAATTAGATTAGAAATTCAAAGTACCATTATCAACAGGAGGAATAGAGGCTTGTGTTTCTCTGAAATATGTTGCATTTTTACTTTCAGTCATGACCTTTTTTAAGATAAGTATTTACTTCACTTACACCCATTGCAAACTTTTAAAACTCTATAGCTCTGCATTAACATCGTTCTGAAATACTCAAATGCATGCAATTCAACATCACATAAAGAACTCATATTCCCAAATCATTTCTGAACATACATGGTAAACTCTCCTAGAAATAAACACTCAATTTATTTACTTTGGAAGCTGCAGAAAGTAGCATTTGTGCTTAACTAAAAATGACAAATTGCATTACAGGATAGAGATTGAAAGAAACGGCAAAAAAAAAAAAAAAGTAAATTTTCCAATCTGGAGATGAGAAAAATTGAACAAGCAGTTATAATAAAAATGTCTAAAAGCTGTAGACAATTGTAATACAAGTGAAGAACACACTCCTCTAGCTTTCTCTAAAAATCGTATGGTCAGTGCTTATCCCCTACAGCTGCTCTGCCTGGGTGCCTCTCTAACTTCTGCTTCTTATTAGCTGTGTGACCTTGGGCGGGTTACCTCTTAACCTTGCTGTGCCTATTTCCTCAGCCTCAAAATGGAGATATTAACAGTACCTACCTCATGGAGTTGTCATGATTAACTGAGTTAACACTTATGAAAGACTTAAAGCACCACTTGGCATATAGAAGTTGCTCAAGAAATTTTAGCTATTAATATTATTTTAATATCCAATAAAAAGAATTTTGTTGCAAAAACAGCAAAATAGTTAAGTCCTGGAGATTTCTTAAGCTGGTCCTCTATGAGGTCTTTCATTGAATTATACTTTGGTGCAAAATAAATACTTAAGAAAATATTTCTGCATTCTAGATAATACATCAGATAATACTGTAATTCAGATTTATTTTTGTGGGTCTATAGGATGCCAACCATCAATAATTTTTTTAAATCAGCAAATTTCCTATTTGCTTCCAATATGCATATATTCTGAATTATTTAAACAAGCACCTCGATTTAATAAATTCTTCACTATGCAAGTGGATGCTTTTGTTCATAAAGACAAGACTTTTAATAAACTAATAAAATAAAAGTTGTTGTATAAGAATTTCATGGCCTGTCTTACAAGTTTTGTAGGCCTGTAAATACTTCCTCTTCCTTTATAGTCCACAGACTAACAGGGTATTTGTAAGTGTATTGGGCTTTCATTTCTTCAAGTGGGTAATATTAAAATAATAACCACAGAGCATTTTCATCTATTAATAGGATTTGGTTATATTCAGTCCAGGAGCTACACAAAACTATTTATTGTATTTTTAACAAGGACAATACAAGTAGAAGAAAAGCAAAAGAAAATATCCAGGAAGTGGAGATCTGACAGGCAATAGATTTAGTGTAAGAGAAGCTCTAGCAGTGACAGTCACCAAAGGAGAGGTTGCCTCTTTGTTTTTCTGATGACATTTCTTTCCCAATGTTTGTAGTAGCTGGGAAAAGTAAGAGCATTCTTTGAATCAGGTTGGTTTCATCTTAATATTGACAACCCCCTAAAGCCAAGAAGTTTTGTTTGGTTTGGTTTTGCTTTGTTTTCTGAGTGGTAGAATAGATCAAAAATTGTTATTACTAACAGAAATCTTCAAACATTACCAAAGTACCCTTTGTTTATACAGCAAATAAAAATGGCTTCTGAACTGTTTATGCATATTTTTGTCAGGTGGCACATTCATTTCAATATCTACTCTTTTCACCGCACTAGGGTATCTGGCTTTGGCTCCAATGCTCAACTAGCATTGTTTTCTCTATGCTCCTTGCTGATTCTCTGCATTTGTTTCCTAGAGATGCTGTAACAAACTACCATATACTAGGTGACTTTAAATAGAAATTGATTATCTCAGAGTTCTGGAGGCCAGAAGTCCAAACAGAAGGTTCCAGCAGGGTTGGATCCTTCTGGAGGAACTAAGGGAGAAACACCCATACCTCTTTCCTGGTCACTGTGGTAGCCAGTCATCCTTGGCACTCCTTGTCTTGCAGCTGCATCGTTTTAATCTGTATGTCCATTATTACATGGCCTTCCTCCCTGTGTGTCTGCTCTGACTCTATGCCTCTGTATTCAAATTTCCCTTATAAGAGAACCAATTACTGGATTTAGGACCCATCTTAATCCTTTATACCCCATTTTAACCTGATTATATCTGCAAAGACCCTATCTCCAAGTAAGGTCACATTTAGAGGTACCAGGAGTTAGGACTCCAACATATCTTTTCGGGGGGCACAATTAAACCCTCTAACTGTCAAATCCACTTGACCACCTTGAGCCCTTATTTTATTTTCTTTGTTCTGCTTTGTCGGTTAAAACTTCTCAAAGAAATTGCCTATATTCCCTGTGTCTACAATTTTTCATTCCATTTTCTATTGAACATTTCTTCATATAACTCGACCAATAGCTCCTCTTGCCAAGATCACCAGTCTTGCTAAACCCAATGTTAATTCAATATCTCATTCACAATTAGATCCCTCTTTCATCTTTGAAACTCTTTCTTCATTTGACTTTGGAACACTACTCTCATGGTTGGCTTCCTATTGTCTTCTCAATCTCTAAAGTCGGGACCCCAATTTGGACCTATTCTCTTATATATCAGCAGATACTTCTGAGGTGGTCTCATCTAATCTCATGGCTTTACATACCAGCTTCATGTTGATGACTCCCAAACTTGATATTCCCAGCACTTGTTGCTTCCCTGATCTCTAAGTTCATGTAAATGTCAGCCTTCTCAGCGTCACTATTGGATATTGAATAGGCATATCAATGAAATTGCAGTATTGACTCCATCCCCAAAATAAAATGTTGCTGTCATCATTGACTCGTACCTGTCTCTCATGCTCATGTATCAACTCCACCTCCAAAATATATCTACCCTCTTCTTGCCAGCTCCACTACTACTTTACCATTTCCAGCAATTATTAACATTTGCCTGAACAATTGCAACAAATTCCAAACTGATCTTCCTGCTTCTCCTTTACCCCACAGTGTATTTTCTATTTTCACCAAACCAGCCAAAGAAATTTTTTTTTTTTTTTTGAGACAGAGTCTCACTCTGTTGCCAGTGGTGTGATCTCGACTCATTGAACCTCTGTCTCCTGAGTTCAAGAGATTCTCCTGCCTCAGCCTCCCAAGTAGCTGGAACTACAGGCATGCACCACCATGCTCATCTAATTTTTGTATTTTTAGTAGAGACGGGGTTTCACCATGTTGGCCAGGATAGTCTTGATCCCTTGACCTCATGATCCACCTGCCTCGGCCTCCCAAAGTGCTGTGATTACAGGCATGAGCCACTATGCCCAGTCAAGAAATCCTTTTAAATCACAAGTAGTATTGTGTCACGCCTTGGCTAAGAACCCTTCATGAATTTAGTATTCCAAAGACCAAAAGTTTTACCATGCCCTGTGAGATCAACATGACCTGGTCCTGCTACTATCTAATACCATCTCCTAACATTCAACCATCCTCTTCTCTTTGCTCCAGCCATGATGGTGTTTTTGCTCTCCCTTCAGCATGGCAAACATCCTCCCACCTCAAGGCCTCTGCATTTGCTGTTCTCTCTGCCTGGAAGACTTCTCCCCTTCAGATATCTGCATGACTAGTTGCCTTATTCCTTTAGGCCTCTGTTCACATACTGTTTCATCTGAGAGGCCTGAACTGTCTAAAGTAGAATCCAACACCATGTTTCTCTACCCCTTATTCTCCTTTCTTCTTCATCATCATCCCTGACATATTATATACTTATTGTCCATTTTCTATCTCCCCAACTACATTCAGAACACAAACTCCATGAAACAAAAAGTTTGCAGCTTTCACTGCTATATCCATAGATCTACAATAGTGTGTGGTGCATAATAGACATCTAGTAACATTGATTAAATATCTCTTATTTCAGTTCTCTGTGTCATTTGATACCGCTGGCCATGTCCTTCTTGGAATGTTCTCTTCTGTCTTTTGGTTTCTCCTACTTCTCTGACTACTACTTGCTCCTTCCAAGCTTCCTCCTCCTTTTTCTTGAAGGTTGAGTGTTAATATTCCCCCAAGTTGAGACTTTAGCCTTCTTTTCTCCTCATTCTGTATACTCTCCCTTGACTTCTGTCTAAATCCCATTGCTATAACCAGCATATAAACAGGCCCCAATGACTAACATGCAAATCTCTGTCCTCATTTCAGACCTTCCTCCTGCATCCCAATCTTGTCTGCCCAGCATGTCCTCTGCATACCTCCAATTAAATATCCTAGGGAAAGCTTCCAGAGGCTTCTCTAGTGACAGCCTGAGGACTTCTCCTCAAACTCATGCTTTACTCCTTGCCTTCTTTTTTTTTTTCACTCCTTGCCTTTTTTTTTTTTTTAGCAAAAGGCCCTAGGAATTGGACCTGTGTTCCTAATAATGATTTAAAATAATTAAATAACTACTTTTGTCAAGCATTTTATATACATTTTAATAATCTCTCCAATAACTTTTTATAGTACATTATTAACTCTGTCTTATACATGAGAAAACTCAGTAACCTGCTAAAAGTTACAAAGCTTCTAATGTTTTATTGCAGTGATGCCTAGTGCATGATTCTGATTGCCTTAGATGATAAATGAAATCCTATCTTCTCCATCAGGAAGAGTCTAGAACAAATTTAGCAATCAACAGAATTAGGTTTCTCTGTACCTCACGAACTTATCACCTCTGGGAACAGTCAGTTCACCTGGCCTGTCCTAATGAGAAGGCCAGGAAGATTCCATCTTCGAGCATTACCCTTTGTCTCCTACACAGAGTTCAGTGTGTAAAATTGCTGCCCAAAATTGATTTTCTTAATCCTTTTCCCACAAACCACCTTAAAATCAGTCCAAATGTCTTTTCTTCCCACTTTTGGTCACAGCAGCCATGTTGTTAATGCTTACAAAGAAATAAGTATAATTTCAGAATTGCCATATTCTTACACAGAGAGAGAAGCAAGTTAGAGGTTAGTATGAGTGGATTTGATGCATGCATTTTGCTTCACCTCTAACAGAACAGTGGGCTTTAGGCTCCAGTTTTTTTCCACTGGATTAAATCAGGTGGAGCATATGCAGGCTCTCACACAGCAGCAGCTGCTGAGTCTATCCAGAAAATTGCTGTGCCAGCAACGATTTCCCTGTGGCTCTCCCATTTAATTGAATGAGAACCAGCAGGTGACTGGTGCCATGACAAGGGAATCACAGACACACTCTGAGCCTGTCACCGTGTGATGGAGCTAATATATAGCCTCTTAGTGGAGTGCTGAATTCTGCTCAAGGGTAGGGCACACAGAGCCTTTCCTATGATTTTTTTTTAATGTGCTAGAGAGGCATAACTTTAAAACCACTATTTTTAGATATTATGCAATTAAGATGGAGAGTAGTGAGGCATGTGATTTATTTTGTAAAATAATTATGTATCCTACAACCCATTATTACTAAACAAAAATCAATACATTAACATTCTGTATTTTTGTCCTGATGTAAATGACAAACAGATAGAAGAAAGCAGGTTGGAGATCAAGGAATAGTTTTTCCTACCAACATATCATTGATTTATTCTGTTCACAGAGAATCTCTGTGAATAACATATGTGTAGTTGTCACAAAATGGTTACAACTATAGAGAATGAAGGAATCGGTATATACAAAATGGTAATGAGCATTAATTAAGATAAAGATAAGCATTGCTATTAATGTTCCATTAAGCCTCAAGCAACAGAAGAGCAGCAGTTTTCAGCAGACCTTGGATTTTAAAGAAAGTGTAGGCAGAGCGAAATGTCTGTCCTGAATGAGGACTTCCCAGTTCCATTCAAGGGTGGTAGACATTAAAAGAGACACATTTCAATACGTAACTCAGTGACTCTTTTTATTCCACATACATACAGTGACTAGTGAAGCAACTCAGAAGAGAAAGAAATTGAGAAATAATCTCTGTGCAAATGCTGCAAAGGTAGATACATACATAGGTAAATGGAAGACAAATAAAAGTTTACACTCGGATTTTCTTTCATGCTACCTGAGAACACATTTTTTTATAGTTCAAAGTCTTTACAATATAACAAATGGTTGACAGAAATTGTAAACAATACTTAAGAAACATTATCAGAGGAAAAATCTATTAAATGGGCAAAAGAATACAGGCATTTTACTGAAATTGAAAGACAATAGATTCATAGAAAAAAAGAATTTTAATGTAGTTCAGAATTTCTTTAAAGTTTTAATGATCATGAAGCATTAGTAGCTAAGCCCCAAGGTGGTGGGTGGAGAGAGCAAAGCACCAATTAATATTAGTCTATAACCGCGCCCCCCCACCAAACTTACTCTTGTTGTCAGAAAAAGTCATGTGCTCAGCTAATGATTACCACAGCATTGTATTCGTCTAAAACTTTCATTTATGTTGTCTGCTAGCTTAAGGCTTACACCTTTGCTCTTAATAAAACAAAAAAGGCTACTTAACTAAATCTCCTAATCATTAAAAACAATTGGTTTTATAGCCACTTTCAAGCAAGTTCCCCTCAGAGAAAGTTACAAAAAAAAAAAAAAAAAAAATTGCTTTGATGTATTGTGAGGCTTAATCAGACATTGTAGAGTCAACAAATGGTAAGGAAAAATCCCAATAAACCGTTTTTAAAAATTGTAAGTTTAGTTTGATAGAGTCTGAGTTGCATGTTTGTAGCGATTTTGGAGATCTGCCAGTGTTAAATAGGATCCAGTTGGTGTGGACTGAAGGATTCTGGCAGCAAATCAAGACCGAAAATCTGACCAAATAATGTCTTTTTGAATAAGTGACAGCTAAAATCTGTTCTCTGGCATTACTGCTGTGAGTAAATGGGCAGATATTTTATTTAAACATGTAAGTGTGAAAAAAAAGTTTTCATTTATGTGCCCTAAAGAATCCAATAAAAAATAATAAATTTTTCAATATCTATTGTTTTTTAGTAAAGTTTGCCATTCTAGAAAAAATAATCAAAAAATAATGAAGAATGTATCTATTTTTAAAAAACTAAGTTTGCAGTTCCATATGCATATGTGTGTAACATATATATACAGTTATTTATATATATCCTTGTTAATATATGTATATATATATATAATTGTTAATTTTCAGGAAAAGGAAAGCGATTGAAGCAAGCCAAGGAGGAAGCAATGGTAGAAATTGACCAGTACAGAATGCAGAGAGAGAAGGAGTTTCGATTAATACAATCTAAGGTGAGTAAGAAAGTCAGCACCGGCTGGGCGCAGTGGCTCACTCCTGTAATCTCAGCACTTTGGGAGGCCGACGCGGGCGGATCACAAGGTCAGGAGATAGAGACCATCCTAGCTAACACGGTGAAACCCCATCTCTACTAAAAAAATGCAAAAATTTAGCCGGGCGTGGTGGCGGGTGCCTGTAGTCCCAGCTACTCGGGAGGCTGAGGCAGAAGAGTGGTGTGAACCTGGGAGGCGGAGCTTGCAGTGAGCCGAGATCGTGCCACTGCACCCTAGCCTGGGCGTCAGAGCAAGACTTCGTCTCAAAAACAAAAAAAAAGAGAAAGTCAGCACTGTTTCTTATGCAGAATAGATAAGACGCATATTCATAAGGTGTAATATAGAATACTGAGAGAAAAAAATATGCTGCAATTGAGCAGACATAGTTCAACCAAGCTGAACATCAAGCTAAATCTTAAACATAATAATTACTGATTTTACGTTTTCACTTTCAACGCATTTTTAATTTCTCACACAAAGGGTCAATCAGTAGTTATTACGTAATATATAGTATATGTTAAAAATCATATTCACAAATATACAAGCTGAATGGATTGCTTAAAGTCTCATTCCTACCACTGATTGTTGACTAACATATTTTAGTAAGCAAAAACTTGAGAGAACCTGTTTTTATATAAATATATATGTTTAGTTACATAAATAACATTTCCAAGATTTACAAATGACCAAAGTAGATATTGCTGCAAATTGCTGAAAAGCTTTCTGGTATTTCCTGATGTTTCCCTTTGTAACTGGCTGACTCATTCAATAAATCTTTCATTTAGAGATAAAGAAATGCTTTTTCCTACACTGGCATATTTTTAAATATCTGCAGCTTACTGTAAATCATAAATGCATGAAATCTTTGGAGCCTACACCTTCCTTTCCATGTTGCAACATGGGCTAAAAGAAAGTGCTAAACTCCATGTATCATAACTAAATTTTTTATGACATTTTATTTTGGCCTCAGTAAAAATATAAACAAAGCTCTGTGCAGAAGCCTGACATTTCAAATAAATTATTAGCAATTTGGAAATCTTCTTTATTTACAACTTTTATTTTAATGGTAATGGATAAGGAGTTCATGTAGGATCAGATAAATTGGACTACATAATAACAAAACCTTTTTTGTCAAATAAAAAATGTCCTTTCTAGGATTAAGTGGACCACTCAGCAAACACAAAAATTTTTATCAGTGTTCAAAAATAAGAAATCCTAAAGTCCTAAGTTCATACAACCCTCCATGACTGGCCTTTGGCTATCTCTCTCATCACATTTTCTACCACCCTAGACTCTATTAGTTCTGTTCTATCCATATTGGTCTTTTGTTCTTCCTCCAACAGATAGAACATGCCCCTACCACAGGGCCTTTGCATGTACCATTCTCATGTCCTACATTTTTTTTCTTTAGATACATTCATCTTTCTCTGATCTCAATTCAATTGTTAGTGCCTCTTCCTGATCACTTTATCTAAAATTGTGTCTGTCATAAATACATATTGTAGTCCATTCTTTTTCCTCATAGCACTTAGCATTATCTGATATATTTTATATTTACTTTTTTTGCATATTGCCTATCTTTCCTTCTGGGGCTTTAAACACCAAAAGAATCATTTCTTGGTTTTGGTCTCTATTTTCCTAGACATTAGAACAGTGCCTGCCACACAGTAGACATGCAATAAATATTTGTTGAAAGAACGAATAATATTTTTTCTTTGATTTTCTTTCTTATTGAATCCTATCATAGCCATAATCTATTAGGACCTGAGAAAATAATCATCTTTAACATTCTCCAGCTTTGATTATCTCATATAGGATATTTCTGATATAATTATTTCCATTTTTTTAAGTAATAACAGAACTGATCACAATTTCAGAAAGTGCTGGTGTTAAATCTCTTCAAATATCATTTCCCCAGAGGAATCTTATCAGATATATCTCTTGTTCTGGTTATTTGTTTTCTGCTTTAGTTCACAATTAAATAATTAAAACTCCTCATCGCTCTCATAATTAGCACTCCAAGCCAATTTCACAGTTATTTGATCAAAAGCTCACATAGAAAGGTCAGCATATTTAAGCCTCGGCTACTTCAAGCATATTGTAAAACCATTAGCACAGATCTTCTCTCCTTGGCGTGACCTCCATATGTCAGGCATATTGCTATTCCACTTAAATCTCATCCTCATTAACCCAGGGCAATTAAGAGGTCTGGGAGGAGACTCAAGAAACCAGCCTCCTGTCTGCTGTGGGTGTTGTATCTTGATGTTACTTTTTGTTGCTTTTTAGCTCTTGTTAATATATGTGATTTTTCAAGTTCCCTGACTTATCAACGGAAGCAGGTATCCCAATGTGGGCTGTACATTAGCAAATATTGTTTCATCAAAAATCTATTTATCCCTTCCTTAGTGCTACCCTATCTAAAGAAGATATTACATTGCTAAAAAGAAATCTGGACTATAGTAGAAAAATTAAATCTGTTGTTAATACAAGTAAAAGTCAGATAGATCATGAATCTAAATAGAAAATCTGAAAATGGGCCGGGCGCGGTGGCTCACGCCTGTAATCCCAGCACTTTGGGAGGCCGAGGTGGGCGGATCACGAGGTCAGGAGATCGAGACCATCCTAGCTAACATGGTAAAACCCCGTCTCTACCAAAAATACAAAAAATGAGCCGGGCGATGTGGCGGGTGCCTGCAGTCCCAGCTACTCGGGAGGCTGAGGCAGGAGAATGTTGTGAACCCGGGGCGGAGCTTGCAGTGAGCCGAGATCGTGGCACTGCACTCCAGCCTGGGAGACAGAGCGAGATTCCGTCTCAAAAAAAAAAAAAAAAAAAAAAAAAAAATCTGAAAATGGTTGCCTTGGGCATACTGAAGACCTTTATATCTTTACTCTGTCTTCCTGAATTTATATCCCAAGAGCATTTTGTTTGCTGGAGACAGTCACAAATTGAGAGCATAAAACTGTTTTTCTTGTGACGATGGGACCCGAAGCTCTGCTTTACCTTAAACTGGAACATTTAAACAACTTATAAGGAAACGTATTGAATATTTAAAGATCTTCCATCACCATCAGTCATTATGGTGTAAAGCTATACATCAGTTTCAACACTGACATTCTGAAAATTAAAATGGAGAAGTCCTCACATGTCACTCTTAAACCCATCATGACATGTTACAGAATTATCGACTACTAACTTATATATTCTTCCAAACATTCAGGTATCAGGCTTCCACCAACATGAGCAACAGAACATAGGTAATGAGTTCTCTGTAATATCAAGAGATCTGATCATTCTACTCAATATGAATGTATATTGAGCATCTATTAAGTGTCAGATAGTGTTTAAGGCACTTATAATACATCAAGGAACATGATTCTTGCCTTTGTGCCACTTACCTTCATTCACTGAAACTCCTACATGGGTTAAATCAATACTCGGCCTGCAGATATCAAGATATGGAATTCTTCCCTAGGAAAACCATTTAAAATAGTATATGACTAGTCATTGTTATAGTACTGCATAGGAAACACTGCAGAAACTCAAATCACTGGGCATCAAATAAACTCAGAAACAATATTTTGTTTAATTATGCAGGATGAGACACAGCATTATGGGATATTACAAGGGTATTACAATGTTTCTGAAAATACAAAACAGATTGGAAAAATTTGAAAAGTACAAGTGGAGTAATCAGTGAAAATTATACTAGTAATCACTAACATGTACTGATTACTTGTTCAGAGTTAAACTTCTGTGTTAAGAGTCATCTTTATAAGTCTGTCTGGAAAATGATTAGGGTGTCTTGAAAAGCCACATTAAGAATTCAACTAATATTAACAGCTGTCATTTATTGCTGCACTGTCCAAAATGGTGACCACTTCACATGTAGCTACTAAGCACATGAAGTGTAGCTAGTCCCAATCAAGATGTGCTTTAAGTGTAAAATACATACCATATTCCAAAGACTTAGTATGAAATAAAAGAATGTAATAATTTTTATATTGATTGTATGTCAAAATATGAATATTATTAGGTTAAATATATTATTAAAATAACTGCACCTACTTCTTTTACACTTTTAATGTGGCTTCTAGAAAATTTATAATTATATATATATATATATATGAGCTGCCTTTGTGGCTCATATTACACTTTTGTTAGACACAACTGCTCTGCACACTTACCAATGAATCTGGTTTGCATTTTATAGTATCTTATCAAATGGGTGATATTATCCCTATTTAAAAAAATAGAGAACCTGAGATTAAGATTAACTTTTCCAAAGTCATTCGCAACAGTTACACTAAACCAACCCAAAGACAACTATTTTTAATACTGTTCCAAAGAAAAGTAGGTAATAGTTTCACAAGTTTGTTTTTTATTTTTTACCACTAGAAGATATTGAATTTAGACAATTTTTTTTAATTTAGTAGAATCCCACTTAAGACACTAAATTTAGAGGAAAAATTTTGAGCTTGGTAGAACCATTTCAATAAGTAGTTCTCTTCTATTTTAAAATTTCTTCTTAGCAAGGGAAATTCGATCCATATGTTTCTGCTTCTTGTATACTCACTTATCAAAATGTTATTCTGCAAAAGTTATTTGATGTCTTAGAAGCTGTAACTTTTCAAAATTATTTTCTTTGAACTGAGAAGACCCCATTGCCTGGACTGTAAACAGAAAAGAACTCGAACCCAAGCACTTCAGTGGCATTTGATTTCAAGCCTAGGACTCAAAAAGATCATGCAGATTTTAGAATTTAGAATAGTCTAACCACCCTGAAGTAGAAGTCAATCATTACTGGAGTATCTTGTATTAAATTAAATGCATACTTTTCCTAAACACTCACAGAAGGAAAGAGCAAACAAACATAAAACAGTCTTCTTGTCTTTAAAATGCCATGTTTAAGAAAGGCTGAATTTACAAAGGAGATACATTAGGAGTTGATTTTTTGCTTTAGTAAAGGCTAACTTTCAAAGTGTTTCACTGCAGAATTCCTTTAAATTGTTAACTCCTCTGATGAAATTATATTTTGGTCAAATCATTCCTTGATAAAGAAGCTACATGGAAAGAGAAGATAATGGAAAATAATGGGAATCTCTGGCAATTAAAGAGCAATTAGAAAGATATATTAAACTGTGTCTACAATTATGATGTAACTAAATGAACAAGCATATTCAATTTGAAAGAAATACAACTTACACTAAATTTTTCAAGATAATATCTATTACCCAAAGAAACACACTTCAGCAGCTGGGTGCTGTGACTCACGTCTGTAATTCCAGCACTTTGGGAGGCCAAGACAGGCAGATTATGAGGTCAGGAGTTTGAGAACAGCCTGGCCAACATAGTGAAACCCTGTCTCTACTAAAAATACAAAAATTAGCAGGGTGTGGTGGCACATGCCTGTAGTTCCAGCTACTTGCGAAGCTGAGGCGGGAGAATCGTTTGAACCTGGGAGGCGGAGGTTGCAGTGAGCCAAGACCACGCTATTGCACTCCAGCCTGGGTGACACAGTAAGACTCTGTCTCAAAAAAAAAAAAAAGAAAGAAAGAAAAGAAATACATTTGTGCACATAAAGGTATCTTACAGGACACATTGTGAATATCTTCCTGATAAAAACAAGACACAATTCAGATAATGTATTTTAAAAATAGAAAAACTAGTTATTCAGTCTTTAAAAACCAGCAAAAGTGGGTTTAATGGTGTCTTTCAACTATGTTTTCCAGACTTATAACTCGGAAGGTAAACAATAGGGAATATATGGGAACTAAATGGAAACGATTATAAATACATGAAAAATGTGATGGAAAAGAACTTCTGGGCACGGTTTAATGATTACAAATGTGTATTCAATTTGTAACATGTGGAGGTTGGTTAAAAGTGAAAGTAACCTGCTATGACCAGTTTCAATATTTTATGAAAGTTCATCCTTCCCACTCATAGCATTGGTGATCCTGTTGGTTC
The DNA here is from genome assembly GCF_003255815.1 of Theropithecus gelada. Classification (NCBI taxonomy): domain Eukaryota; kingdom Metazoa; phylum Chordata; class Mammalia; order Primates; family Cercopithecidae; genus Theropithecus; species Theropithecus gelada. The sequence continues at coordinate 167,245,690 of NC_037668.1, forward strand.
TCCGAAAAAAAATCTACAAAAATTGTGCATCATAGGACAATCATCAGTAAACAGGCTAGGACAAATTTAACTTGTAAAACAATTGTATTATGATATGAATTCTGTCTGTTTTGTTTTGGTAGATAATGGGCTCTCAGAGTAATCTCTCAGATGAAATAGAAGAACAAACATTAGGGAAGATACAAGAACTTAATGGACACTACAATAAATATATGGAAAGTGTGATGAACCAGCTCTTGAGTATGGTCTGTGACATGAAACCAGAAATCCATGTGAACTACAGAGCCACCAACTAAAAAAAAAGGTGTGTGAGTGCCACCTGGTTGCTTATGGCTTCATGTTTTTATATTAAGAAATTTGAAATGCGAACCTTAAATTTACATTTACAGGAAATGTGACATAACTCATACATCAGCACTGAATTAAACAAAACAAAATACCACTGTTGCTATATCTTTTCTAGTAATAATTATGACCTTATCATTTAACTTGGAGTAAGTCAAGAATGCAGAAGAGTAACATGTTTTTTAACACTTGAAAGAAATACATGGTCATGACAGCTTTTCAGTGGGCGTGGGTTTTTTATTCCTTCTCCTTTTCATCGATTTAGAAAATGTACTCTTAATTGTGTTAAAAGGTAATTTGCTAAAAGATCATCTTTAAGCAAGATATAATTATGACTCTTCAACAGATCTAAAAATGAACATGTCAATGGTTTTATTTAATTCAGTAATCAATGAGGAAACCAGTAAAACAGAGAGACAGAGACAAAGAATGATGGGTTATATAGCCATTTTTAAACATAGATGGGTTTTATAATCATTCTGTCTGTCTGATCTCAACTAAACAGATACTACTTTAAAAGAAAAAAGTAAATGATAAATAAGCTAGTAACAGATTTTGGAACTTTGAAAAAAATTAAAAAAAAAAAAAAAAAAAAAAGAAATACAAAGAAAACTCCCAGGGGATATATTAGGTTAGTGTACCACTAGCCCAGTCAAGAATTTAGCTTAGCTAAATACTAAGTACTTTGTTAGCAAAATGTACATATTATCTCAATCCTACTGTGTAAGCAGTACTAGTGCTCTTGTTTTACAAAATGAGAAGCAAAACAAAGGAACTTGCCTGGAGTTGTTTGTATAACAGTGGCAGCACTGGGCTTCAAACTGGGCAATGTGACTCCAATGTTCACACCCTTTACTTCTTACCAAACTGCTTACCTGCACAGCTCCTGTATTTGCATTAGTAAGAAGCATGGGTACTATAAAGTCTTTGATTTTCAAGTAATAGATGCAGACAAATTTTAATTCCAGTCTAAACAATAGTTAATTATTGTCACCAAACTATTCATATAATCTTCAAATATATGAATCTCTGACTATATGTATAGTTTGGTAACAATAATTAACTTTTGTTTAGACTGGAATTAAAATCATAAACTGAAATGATTTTAATTGATCATTGTTTTAGATCAGTGGTCCCCAACCTTTTTAGAACAGGGACCAGTTTCATGGAAGACAATTTTTCCAAGGATGGAGGGGTAGCAGGGCAAGATAGATTTGGGATGAAACCGTTCCACCTCAGATCATCAGGCATTAGATTCTCATAAGGAACATGCAACCTAAATCCCTCACATGTGCAGATCACAATAGGATTCGTACTCCTATGATAATCTAATGCCACTGCTGATTTGACAGGAGGCCAAGCTCAGGTGGTAATGCTTGCTCAACTACCACTGACCTTCTGCTGGGTGACCCAGTTCCTAACAGGCCACGGACAGATACCAGTCTGTGGCCCAGGCATTGGGGATCCCTGTTTTAGATTACTAGTATCATTGTTTCTTTTTAGGAGAAAAAGTTAAAATTTTATCACATATCTTAGTATCTCAGAAATAGTCAATTTTATATGCATGTTAGGTAAATGGAGGAAAATTTGAATTCTATTTGTTTCTCCATTTTCCCAACTTTTGGGGCAAGGAAAACCAAACCAGTTTATTGGTTTTATGAGATATAATTCCACATTTATTAGAACGAAAACTGATTCCCAGTTAAAGAAGAGAAAGATATCAAACGTTCCTAGGAATACTGGCTCCCATTTTTTGAGGGAGTGGAGGGAAAGGCATCAATTAAAGTTGTGTCTCCCTGACATTAGGACAGCATTGGAAGATTTCTACTCAACACAGACTTGGAGAATTCAATTTCTCTATCCTGCAGAGCTTAGATAAATAAAATAATGACTAAAATTGCACATTTGGAGAGTTATCATGTGAAAAGATAATTCCGAAAAACAAAGCATTGTGATTTGCTTTATATCGTAAGATGTAGTCTTCTGTCTTATCTCATGAAAACCATGAAGACGCCAGTTTTCTGGATGTGAAAGCTTGAATATGTTACATGGAGCACTCAAGTTAATAATAAATTCCTGAGCCTGCACAAAAGAAAGGATAATCTTTTAGGCCCTAAATACTGTAGAAACACATTAAAGTCAGTAGAGGATTTTTCTCAGAAGTAAAATGGAGCCAGGCCTAGAGGCAAAAGATGAGACTTGGGTGTCAGCACACTGTACATCCAGTCCTGCCAGCACCACCAGCTTCCTATGTCCTACTGGCAACTCAGTCAACCTCTCTGGGCCTAAGATTCTTTTTTAGTGCTGTAATCCATAAAATGGTGTTGAAATAAATGATCTCTGTAGGCCCTTTAACACTTATTTTTACATACTAAGATCAAGTTTTCAAAAGCAGTATTTGTTACTTTCAGTTTTTTCATTCACTATTGTAGTATTTGTCAATTTCTCAACAATCTCACATCTATTCTAAACACTCTATTGTTAAGAGCATGTGCTGTTGCTGTCCCCAGTATCCTAGTTTCTATGTAGTTTGCATATTTTTACATTCAAATATGGTTTCACATCTTTGCCTAACTGAATGAGTCATTTTCCAAGAACTCTCACACCCTCACAGATGGTAGAGCTGCCAGGTTTTACTTTATTTACATATGAAAAGGTTTTATGTATTTCAGAGCTAGCTCACTTATCTATGAGAGCTTTCTCAGTCACACAAAAAAAGTTGACTTTTTTGCACATGTACTTACATTAAAAGGCTTTTTCTGTTCCTGTAGATGTTTACACAGAAATAGAATAATGTTAGCATGTTTTTAATTGTTCTTTACCCTTGTTTTGATCCTTTGCACAATCAGAAACTACAAAATGAAAAATTATTCCATTCAGTTCTTACTCATTTCCATTGCACTCAAAAACAAAACCATGCAATTTACAGGCTTGCAAAGGAATGCAGGGATTTTGGTTTTTATTCTTTATGTTAGCACACAAATAAAAAGTCAGGAATTGTAATCAATGTATCACAGCCATTACTTTCTAGATGGATAGAGCTAGTAGAAGAGAGTTGGCCTGAGTGTGCAGAAAGCTGCCACCTTTGAAATATCCCAGCTAAGGCCATTCTAGGTCTTGCCAACCCCCAACATGTCAGAGTCCAGCCTAAATCAGCACAGCCACATTACCTGCTGCCAGCCATGAATGTGGGCATGAGCAAAGAGGACGTCATATGAGCCACCTGGAACACTCATAGACTCATGAGCAATAATAAACATTTTAAGCCATTGAGTTTCAGGGTGATGCGTTATGAAGCAATAGCTAACTGCTATACCGATTGAATACTGCCTTAAAGAGGAGAGGGTGACCACCTGTCTTGAATGCTGCTTAGAGTTCAAGTAAAATAGGACAGAGATGTGACTGTTAGATTTACGTATGTGGAGGAGGAGTTTGAGGAGAGAAAGTGTGGTGAGAAAGCTAGAGATAGCAGTTATAGATAACTACAAAACTATAAAAATGATCAGAGAAATGGGGCTGCAGCTTGAGACAGATGTGTGTCAAGCATGTGTTTCTCGTCTGGACTAAGAAATGTTATCGCATATTCATATGCTGATTGAAATTCCTCTAGAGGAGAAAGAATTTCTATGAAGAATAGAGAGGGGAACTATTGCAGAAACAAAGTCCTTGAGAAGGCAGGAAGCCTAGAATTCAGATCCCAAGTAGAAGAATTGGCCTTCAACAGGAAGACGACCATGGGCGTGGATTGACATACAAGTAGGTATGTAGATCTAGTGGTAGGAAGATGAGAAAGTTCCTGACTATGTACTGCTATTTTCAAACTAAATTCAAGGAAAATGATCAGCTGGGAATAAGAACTAATTTTAGGGGACTTATCAAACAAGAGAAAGGGTAAAATGGTCATTTTAGAAAGTAAGAAGATTACTATGCTAGGGAGGTGTAATAGGATGATCAAGCAGCATTGTATGTCTAAATGAGGTTTACTGTCATACTTTTAAAATGAGATTAAGTCAGTAGTGTGTTTTTCTCTGGTTATGGTGAGTTGCTCAGCTGCAGGAAGAGAGTAGACAGGTAATCTGATTTCACCTCTAAACTCATCATCAAAGACGTGAGATCAGCTCCCTTGTCCTGCATCTTTTAACTCTAAAGTTGAACTGAAATAATTCTTCTTGAAAGACTACTATGTCCCTAAACTTAAAGAAAAGAAAATTCTTGGAAATAAAGCACTTAAAAGAAAGATAGAAATCTAAGCATAGAGTTCATTACAAAAATAATGATTCCATTTTATCAACTTGAAGAAATATAATTGTGATAACTGCACGTTTCTCCTATTTCCTGTTCTTCCATCTCAGCTCTCTTGGGACTAATATTGGCAATGCAAGGAGTTACTAGTGTAGTGAGTTTGCTTACTTCCAAGAGTCACCTGAAAAAGCTACTTATCAATGACATAAATGACTGGAGGACTTTATGTCCCATGCAATGTTAATTATTCATTTACTCACTCATTCAGCCATAATTGTTGAATTATGTGATATCATACATTTGAGATTGGTAGTAGAAATACAGACATGGCTATTACCAAAAGTGACAAGTCCAGGATTCTTACTCCTACCACTTCCAGTGACCCAGCTCCTCAAGTCCAGTTTAAGATAAGGTACATTTTGAGTGAACTGAGGTTCTCTGTGTCATCAAATAAACTAAACTCCTGCAATAGGTATTGTAAACATAAAGAATATTTAATACTGTGTAGTTTAACACAGTAATTAAGATCACCATCCCTTAGACTAGACTATTTGGATTCATATATAAGTAGTAAATATAAATGTCTATAAAATGGTAATTATTATTATAGTTGAAAAAGAACTAAATCAAATAGGCTGACATAAAGACAAAATGAGTCTATGAAAGAAGGTTATGAGGTAGAGAATGCCAGAAAAATCACTGTAACTTCTTTTGCAGACAGTTTAAATAGACCATTATCAAATTCCCTTGTTTTTAAACTATAATAACTAAACTGTTTCTTCGTGTTCAGTTAAGTAGAATCCAATGGAACAGAAGTTTCACTGAGCTTGTTTTATCATGCTAGCACTTCCATTGAAAAAGTGTCTACAACTGTTAACTCGTTATCATTTTTATTAATGTGTAATCAATTAATAAGAACATATGTGTTCCACAGACAAACCCCAAAGATATTTAGAGATACCAGTGAACATGAGAACCTTGCCAATATTCTGAAGACCTGTTTCCTAGTGGAATTCACAGTTTGTAGTCACAGTTCAGAAAGATGCTTTCCTAAGCAAAAATGTAAATATATCCAAACACTCCAAATAAAACCACAAGCACTGAATGTTATATACATTTACATCTACAAAGGAAGCAAGAAGCTTTTCATGGTGACAAACCAGAATCAGCAAGGTTTAATAGAGCTGTGATTTTGCTGATTGAAACTTGCATAGACCACTGCTCGTGAAAAGACTTTCAAAATTGTGTGTGACCACACAGAAAGAGGGACCATCAGGCAATGAATATAAAGCAACACAACACCAGCCATGAAATGAGTAAATGTGTCTAGTAAAAATGAACAAACACTACTCCTATTAAGTCAAGTTAAGGCCTTGCTAATAATGGTGAGAAAGTTGAAACAACAGTGTTAGCAGCAGCATTCAAAAATAAAATAATAATACTAAGGCTGATTTTTACAATATGCTAATTCCCTTTGCCTGAACTTTCCTTTCTTCCTTCTCTGCCTGACAAACCCTACTAGTTTTTTAAGGCAGGTGTGATGGTTAATATTGAGTGTCAACTTGACTGGATTGAGGGATACAAAGTATTGATCCTGGGTATGTCTGTACGGGTGTTGCCAAAAGAGATTACCGTTTGAGTCAGTGGGCTGGGGAAGGCATATCCGCTCTTAATCTAGTGGGCACCATCTATCTAATCAGCTGCCAGAAAATATGAAGCAGGCAGAAAAAATGTGAAAAGGACAGACGGGCCTATCCTCCCAGCCTACATCTTTCTTCCGTGCTGGATACTTCTTACCATCGAACATCAGACTCCACAATCTTCAGTTTTGGGACTTGAACTGGCTCTCCTTGCTCCTCAGCTTGCCGACAACCTATTGTGGGAACTTGTGATTGTGTAAGTTAATACTTAATAAACTCATATATATATATGAGGAGTATATATATATAAAATGAGTATATATATATACACACTATGAGTATATATACTATGAGTATATACGCTATTAGTGTATATATGTACTATCAGTATATGTAAATATACTAATAGTTCTTGTGATCGTGTAAGTTAAAACTTAATAAACTCCCATATATATAATATGCTATTAGCATATATACATATACTAATAGTACTTGTGATTGTATAAGTTAGACTTGTGATCGTGTAAGTTAATACTTAAACTCCCATATATGTGTGTGTGTATGTGCATATATACACACTATTAGTTCTGTCCCTGTAAGAGAACCCTGACTAATACCGTGGGGCACAAGGGCTTGTATAATTTGTGAAGTCATGTCCAACTCCCTAGGAAACCTGGCCATTTCCTCCTGCATGATTTTAGAGCCCTGTTGTAGCCCTAATCATGTTGTGTGACTTTTAGTCATATTCATCACCCCTTCCTACTGTGATTTCCACAAGGGTAGAAGCTATCTGTTGCTCATCTTTTTCTCCAAGGCCTAACTCAATGCTGAGCACACTGTATTGATTAATGATTAACAAACTTAACGTTAACAGTAATCGATAGTTATTATGATATAAGACTAGCTTCTCATAAACATGCTAATAGAATCTCACAGAGTTAGAACTTAACACATTTCTTGGAATCTCCTATTGGTTTTCCAGAAAGGCAAAAGAACCCAAAATATGAGGCTAGGGGTTCTCCTGGTGAATAGTGGAGAAGGGTGTGTGTTTACAACCAGCCAGGAGAACATGCACAAAGGCTCAGAGGTGGAGAGAATATGATGCAGATGTAGAAAGTTAGAGGATTGCATTTAGGGAGAAGACTAAAACTGCTGCTGGAGAGGTTAGAAGAGTGACTTGTGAAAAGCCCTTTATGCCATACTAAGATGTTTGTTATTTAATTGAAATGAGTGGGAAGCCATTGATCGACTTTACGCAGCAAACTGACGTAATGACAATTCTGCATGTAATGATCAGACACCATCCAGTGGAGAGAAATAAGGACAAGACTGGAAATGAGGGAATCTGTTAGGACCTATTGTAGTAACCAAAGTGGGCAATGAGTAGGTCTTTATCTACAGAAGGAATGGAGATTAGAGAGTAGAAGGAGATAATAAAGAGGTGGAACTGACCTGACTGAGAACTGGCTGGATATAAAAAGAAAAGAGAACCTGACGGAAGGCTGAAGAATATAAAATATAAATGAGAAATAGGAAGAAAAAACAAAAAAGACTGTGGGCACTCTGAAGAAACAGTCCTTGAGGACAAAGAGAGAACCAGAAGTCAGCTGTCCTGCAGAAGCAGGCTGAGCTTACATCTTGGTTAGCTCACACCAGCAGCCAGTCCAGTTTGTATCCATTTCTTTGGTTCAACTATTGTTAGTTCCATCTTTCACTTTACAGTTGTTATCCTCTGCAGAAACCAAAACTAAGTTGAGATGTCTTTAATTTGACATCAATGAAATCTCATTGAATTTAATTTTGTCTCTGCTTCTACCTTACACAATTAAAACCTCTTCTTCCCACCAGAATTTTGACCATAGCTCCCAATTTCTGTTCAGATATCTTCCATCTCAATCCTTTTATACCTTCTAGTCCAGGCCACTATCTCCTTCTCCTCATCCCCCACCCTCAAAATACAAAACAATACAGATAGCTTGGAGATCTGGAAGGGTTGGTAGGTGTATTAAATATTCTCATAGCTTCTATATATTGATCATCCCCTGGGATGTACAGCTGCCATCTCACATATGCAGGTGGACTCTGTTTTGACTTGTAACAACCTGGACGGAATCTTATACCATCATCAGCTTTCTCAAAAGAGCTTACCTCTTCAAGTGAATTATGGGCTTTTTACTTTTTCTGAATATTGATGGGGTCAAAGCAATTATTCATACTGTAACATGCAGCATCTCACTTGAAAGTACCCTTTTGCAACAGTCTCTCCCCAGTCCCCTGAATCTCTTCTGCTATTCCATCATTCTTTGCTACCCTCAATAACACAGAGACGGACCACCTACTCTCTTTCCTCTTGGAGAATTGTCTTCCCTCCCCTCTCTCCCTGCCTACTCCTCACCCCAATATATGCACAGTATCAGAAGGATCATTAAATATAGCACCAGCTTCTATCTCCAAAACTAACATTTCCACAACTGTCACTTTTCTCAGCAAACGAAGAATCATCCAGCTACCTGGAGCCAACTTTTAATAAGGCAGTGGGGGATTTTAAATAACCAACTCCTAACCTTAAACTACTTACACTATGCAAGTTCTCAGGATAATATACAAATCTCCCCTTCTGCTGAAGTTATTCTTAAATTCTAGGAAGGAATGGAAACACTAGGTTTTATATTTATCTTCTTAAAAATGTAGATTTAGGAACAACATCCATAGAGATTTTAATTGGGTAGGTCTGGGATGAGGCCTATGAACCTGCTTCCTTAATAAGCACCCTTGGTGATACTGATGCAGGAATCCATGCTTTGAGAAATGGTTGTAAGACTCAATAATATAACTACCATTTAAGTGAAGAATTTGAATTCCAACTCCAGATGCTAGGGACAGTCTGAACAAATCCAGCCCTACAGATGTGGCAATGAGTTCTTCCCTTTCCCTGTATCAGGCCAGAACAATGGCAGCAAGATTTCTGTGCATCAGAGGTAGGAGGGAAAGAAATGAATAGGCGAGAAACATTTCTAATTTAAGTAAAGAAGGTTCTGGTTTAAGAATATAGAACACGGGCCGGGCGCGGTGGCTCAAGCCTGTAATCCCAGCACTTTGGGAGGCCGAGACGGGTGGATCACAAGGTCAGGAGATCGAGACCATCCTGGCGAACACGGTGAAACCCCGTCTCTACTAAAAATACAAAAAACTAGCTGGGCGAGGTGGCGGGCGCCTGTAGTCCCAGCTACTCCGGAGGCTGAGGCAGGAGAATGGCGGGAACCCGGGAGGCGGAGCTTGCAGTGAGCTGAGATCCGGCCACTGCACTCCAGCCCGGGCTACAGAGCAAAACTCCGTCTCAAAAAAAAAAAAAAAAAAAAAAAAAAAGAATATAGAACACTACAGAGGACCAGTGGAAAGTAAATAAATACCTTCAGTCTAAAAGTGGAGGGGGACGTCAATCCCATATGGAAGATTTCTACATATCAAGCAATTTTAGTTCATGGAATATGTATACCAGGATTAATTTTTTACATCATAACACTAGGAGTTGTCATCTTAAAAAGAAGAATAAAGTTAAAGGAAAATTAGAGAGCATATGATATCAGAGTAAATAATTTAAAAATCATAGATCAGATACAAATGTTTGTTAAAGTGGACTGAAAACAAAGAGAGGTTTTGTTGATTTTGTTTAAACTGAACAAGGATAATTCTCCTTAATATCTAAATACATGAGATCTAAATAAAGTGAGTAAGGGAAAATGCTGGGAATGTACACCCTGGAGCTGGACTTTGCATTCGATTCTCAGATCCAATGCCCAAAACAATGAGAACATAACCCTTTTGGTCTTTTATTTATAAAATAGGGCTAATGGTGTGCTTTGTAAGACTGTTGTGATGAGTTATTGCATTTAAGGTACTTAGTGCCTGAACCATAAAATGCCCCTTAATTTGATAAATGATAGCTATTAATATTAAAAAGCTGAGCATATTTTGACTATCTTTATTTAACTAATGTAAAGTAAAGGAGTGTAGCAAAAGAAAAAGGAGGTTAAATGGGTAGAGATTATGGAATTAGAGGGAAAACCATAAATATTCTGAGCACCTACAGAATGTGGTAATAGCTATGCTAAGAAACTTTTGGAATTTTACTATCTCCTTGGATACCACAAGGGCTCACTTCCCAAAGGCTTCTCAAGTCAGAAGTCCAATAGTTTCTTTGCTTAGCAGACGTATGGAAAAGTGAGGTTGGGTGCAGTGGCTCACACCTGTAATCCCATCACTTTGGGAGGCCGAGGCGGGCAGATCACCTGAGGTTAGGAGTTCTAAACCAGCCTGGCCAACATGGTGAAACCCTGTCTCTACTAAAAATACAAAAATTAGCTGGGTGTGGTTGCAGGTGCCTGCAATCCCAGCTACTCAGGAGACTGAGACATGAGAATCACTTGAAGCCAGGAGGCAGAGGTTGCAGCGAACCAAGATTGTATCACTGCACTCCATCCTGGGGAACGGAGTGAGACTCCATCTCAAAAAAAAAAAAAGTATGAAAATGTGTTGTTTATTTAATTTTTACATGAACTGTGCATGGTAGTTGAGTAAAGGGCTCCTTCAACAAGGATGGGACAAGAAGAGTTTACAATTTGGAAAGCCAGGAAGATGGCTTTCCCTTTTCATTTTAATTAAATGTCATAGAAATTTTCAATAAAATGACAAGATGGAAAAAAAAGAGGAAAAAATGATGATGAAAACTGGAGATGTACAAAATCTGTGTTTGCCTATTCTTATTCACCTCCTAGTGGGCCACCTCATTTCATATCAATTTGAATACTTTTTATATGTACTGTCATGCATATAATCTTTCTCTTTCCTGATCCTTGTCTTCAACAATCTTTTTTTCTTATTTGTCAGTTGTTTATTTAATAAACTATAAGTTCCATGAGGGCGTGAACCATGTCAGGCTTGGTGAAATTTGAAGCAATATAATATAACTTTGGTTATAGTTGAAGCAGGATGACAGAATTTGAAGCATATTGGTTATAATGTTTTGGTTTGGTGGCATTAAATCCCATTCAAATGAGTTCAAATGATAAAAGAGACTTGTTGGCCCAAGATAACTAAAATTTCCAGCAGTTAAACTCAGTTTAGATGAAGCTTGATCCAGTGATGACATCAAGACCTGGTTTCCAGTTACCAAGATCAGATTTACCATTTTTCTATTTCAATACAATCTCTAACTCTCTTTCTCCTTATAAAAATGTGGAAAATAGTATTTACTTTATCAATTTTTTGTGAAAGATAATGATACATGTAATACACTCAGCAAAGTGCCATATATTGTATGCAGCAAATAAAAATTAGCCCTTATGATTAGGTACCTAGTACCCCTCAGAACAGAGCCTAACGTAGTATTTATTTTAAATATAGAAAATATTTATTGAATGAACAAATGACTAAATTAATGAACAAATGCTTGTTCACACACATAATTTTACTTGCTTCACCAAACAAGAGAAAGAAAAGCCAAAAAGCAGTGAAACTAAATAAATATTTGAATAGGCTGCTTTTTATATACTTAGCCAGTGCACATAAGCACAGTTTATAAACATTTTCCAGGTCACTGATTTCCCACAAAGACATAAAGGTCTAAATTAAGCTATAAATTTCAGATATTTTTAATGTAAAAAACATAGATGCATAAGGAGGCAGAGGAAGATGATCAAATAGAAACCTCTGACAATCACCTCCCCTGCAGGGACACCAGACTGAATATCCACACAAGAAAGCATCTTCATAATAACCAAAACTAAAATAAGCAATTACAGTACCTGGTTTTAACATGATGTCAAGGAAAGAGGCACTAAAGATGGTTGGAAACAGTCTTAAATTGCTGACACCACCCCTCCATCATCCCTCAGTAGGGACCACATGGTGTGGAGAGAGAATTTGTGTGCTTGGGGGTGAGACAGCACAGTTATAGTGAAGTATTGCATTGGAACTCAGTGCTGCTCTGTCACAGCAGAAACCAATATGGGGCAGAATTCAGCTGGTGCTCATGGAGGGAGCATTTAGACCAACCCTAGCTGCAGGTGTATCACCCACCTCAGGGGTCAGAACTCAAGTTCTGATTAGCCCCAGCACTGCAGGCTAACATGCTCTTGAAACGTATTAAGGACACAAGGACCGCAATTCCTGGACAAGTCCTGCTGCTATGCTGGGCCCAGAGACAGTGGACTTGGAATACACAAGACCTAGTGAGACACCAGGTGGGGTGGCCAAGTGAGTGCATGCATCATTCCTCCCCCAACCCCAGGCAGCACAAACCACCGCTCTGGGAGACATTTCTTCCCTCTGCTTGAGGAGAGGAGAAGGAAGTTTAAAGAGGATTTTGTCTTATAACTTGGTACCATTTCAGCTACAGTAGAATAGAGCACCAGGCAGAGCCCTAAGGCTTCTATTCCAGGCTCTAGCTCCTGGTCGACATTTCTAGACATACCCTGGGCCAGAAGGAAACCCACTACCTTGAAGAGAAGGACCAAGTCCTGGCAGGATTCATCACCCGCTGACTAAAGAGCCCTTGGACCATAAATAAATATCAGTGGTACCCAGGCAGTTATCACCACAGGTCTTGGGTGAGACTCAGGATGATGCTGGATTCAGGTATGATCCAGTGCATTATCAGCTGTGATAGCCATAGGGAGAGATGCATTCTGTTTGAGGAAAGGAGAGGGAAGAGTAAGGGGGACTTTGCTCTGCAGCCTGGGCAACAGCACAGCCACAGGGGTATAGAGCACCAACCAGGCTCCTGGGGTTCATAATTCCAGCCTTGGGTCCTGGATGGCATTTCTGGACCTACCCTGGGCCAGTTGGGAGTCCACTTTCCTGAAGGGGGAGACTCAGGCCTGGCAGCATTCACCAAAATTTCTGAAGAGCCCTAAGGCCTTAAGTGGACATCAGTGGTAGCCGAGTAGTAAGTGCCATAAACCTGGAGCAGTAGTGACCATGGAGTGAGACTCCTTCTGCATGAGGAAAGCAGAGGGAAGAATGGGTAGGAACTGTCTTGCAGTTTGGGTGCCAGCTCAGCTGCAGTAGAATAGAGCACCAAGTAGATTCCTGTCGTTCCCAACTCTAGGTACTGGATTCTGGACAACATTCCAGGACCTGCTCTGGGCCAGTTGGAGCTCATCATGCTGAAGGATAGGACACAAGCCTGGCAGGATTTATTACCTGCTGAATGAAGCAGTGCTTGGGCCTTGAGTGAACCAAGGTGGTGCCCAAGAAGAGGTCATTGCAGGCCTTGGCCAAGACACAGAGCAGTGCTGGCTTTGGATTTCACCTCATGCAATCCCAGTGTTGGTGACCAGTGGGGGTGTTTGTGTCACCCTTCCACTAGCTCCAGGCAGCTCAGCACACACAGAGAGTATCTGTTTCATTGGCAGAAACTAAGGGAAGAGAACAAGGGTTTCTCCCTGGTAATCCAGGGGATTTGCCCAGATCTTAGCCATACCTCTATGAGTCGACAAATATCACAGTTACTGGGTATGGGAATGCCCCAAATGTAGATACGGCTGCAGTGACCAAAGATTTAGATCACAACATTCAATTCACTTTGAATAATTGAAAAATTTCCCAGGGAGAATGGATATAAAAAGCCCAGATTGCAAAGACAATAATGAATACCTAATTCTTCAATGCCCAGACATTAACAAATGTCCACAAGACTCAAGACCATCCAGTAAAACATTACCTCATCAAACCAAATAAGGTACCAGTGCCCAATCCTAGAGTGACAGATGTGTGACCTTTCATAAAAAGAATTCAAAAATCACTGATTTGAGGAAGCCCAGCAAAATTCAAGATATCACAGAGAAGGAATTCAGAATCCCATCAGATAAATTTAATAGAGATTGAAATGATTTTTAATAGTCATTATTATTCACCAAGCCTGGCATGGTTCGTGTTCTCACAGAGCTTACAGTTTATCAAAAAAAAAAACTGACAATTGGCCGGGCGCGGTGGCTCAAGCCTGTAATCCCAGCACTTTGGGAGGCCGAGATGGGCGGATCACGAGGTCAGAAGATCGAGACCATCCTGGCTGACACGGTGAAACCCCGTCTCTACTAAAAAAATACAAAAAACTAGCCGGGCGAGGTGGCGGGCGCCTGTAGTCCCAGCTACTCCGGAGGCTGAGGCAGGAGAATGGCGTGAACCCGGGAGGCGGAGCTTGCAGTGAGCTGCGATCCGGCCACTGCACTCCAGCCTGGGCGACAGAGCGAGACTCCGTCTGAAAAAAAAAAAAAAAAAAAAAAACTGACAATTAAGAAAAAAGAAATTTTGCTAAAGACTAGGATCAGGAAAAAGCAAGATAATATATATGACAGCATATATAAAAATATTCAAATAATAACAGAGAACTTCCCAAACCTAGAGAACGATATCAATGTTCAAGTATAGGAGGTTTATAAAACACCAAGCAGATTTAATCCAAATAAGACTACCTCGAGGCATTTAATAATCAAACTCCCAAAGATCAAGGACAAAGAAACAATCTAAAAGCAGCAAGAGAAAATAAACATGTAACATACAAAGGAGCTGAAATACATCTGGCAGCAGACTTCTTAGTGGAAACCTTCCAGGCCAGGAAAGAGTGGAATGGCATATTTAAAATGCTGAAAGAAAAAAACCTTTATCCTAGGATAGTATATCCAGCAAAACTATCCCTCAAACATGAAGAAGAAATAAAGATTTCTCCAGAAAACAAAAACTGAAGTATTTCATTAACACCAGGCCTGTCCTGCAAGAAATGCTAAAGAGAGTTCTTCAGTCTGAAAGAAAAGGATGTTAACAAGCAATAAGAAATCATCTGAGGTACAAAATTCTTAGGTACTAGTAAATACACAGACAAACACAGAATATCATAACACTGTAACTAGAGTATAATCTACTCACACATTGATTCGAAAGACTAAAAATGAACATATCAAAAATAATAACTACAACAATTTGAAAACATAGTATAACAAGATATAAACAGAAACAACAAAAAGTTAAAAAGTGGGAGAGAGGAAATTAAAGTGTAGAGATTTTATTAGTTTTATTTTTGTTTGTTTATTAGTGTGTTTTTGCAATCAGTTTTGTCATTAATTTAAAATAACGCGCTGTAAGATGTTACTTACCTCAAATGATCTGTCCGCCTTGGCCTCCTAAAGTGCTGGAATTACATGCATGAGCCACCACACCTGGCCTGACCAACATGGTGAAACCCTGTCTCTACTAAAAATAAAAAATTTTAGCCAGGCATGGTGGCGCATACCTGTAATCCCAGCACTTCAGGAGGCTGAAGTGGGTGGATCATTTGAGGTAAGTAACATCTTATAACTCATTACTTTAATGACAAAACTATATATATATATATAGAGAGAGAGAAAGAGATCATTAACACCAGACCTGTCCTATAAGAAATGCTAAGGAGAGTTCTTCAGTCTGAAAGAAAAGGATGTTAAGAAGAAGTAAGAAATCATTTGAGGCACAAAACTCATAGGTGCTAGTAAATACACACACATACACACACACATACACACACACACACACATATATACATACACATATCATTATATATATCCTATCAGTTCTGTCCCTCTTGGGAGCAAGCAATCTACAGATTCAATGCAATTCCCATCAAAATACCATCATCATTTATCACAAAACTAGAAAAAACAATCCCAAAATTCATATGGAACCAAAAAAGCGCCCACATAGCTAAAGAAAGACTAAGCAAAAAGAACAAACCTGTATATATCACATTACCTGACTTCAAAATATACTACAAGGCTATAGTTAACAAAACAGCATGGTTCTAGTATAAAAATAAACACATAGACCAATGGAACAGGATAGAGAAACCAGAAATAAAGCCAAATACTTACAGTCAACTGATCTTCAACAAAGCAAACAAAAACATAAAGTGGGGAAAGGACACTCTAGTCAACAAATGGTGCTGGAATATCTGGCAAGTCACATGTAGGAGAATGAAACTGGATCCACATCTCTCACCTTATACAAAAATCAACTGAAGATGGATCAAAGACTTAAATTTAAGATCTGAAACTATAAAAAATTCTAGAAGATAACATCAGAATAACTATTCTAGACATTGGCTTAAGCAAAGAGTTTATGAACAAGAACCAAAAGCAAATGTGACAAATACAAAAATAAATAAATGGGATGTAATTAACCTAAAAAGCTTCTGCACAATAAAATAAATTATCAGCAGAGTAAACAGACAACCCACAAAGTGGGAGAAAATGTATGCAAAGTATGCATCTAACAAAGGACTAGTATCCAGAATCCACAATGAACTCAAACAAATCAGCAAGAAAAAAATAATAATCCCATCAAAAAGTGGGCTAAGGACATGAATAAAAACTTCTCAAAAGAAGACATGTAAATGGCCAACAAACATGAACAAATGATCAATGTCACTAATTATTAGGAAGATGCAAATTAAAACCACAATGAGATACCACATTACTCTCATAAGAATGGCCATAATTTAAAAACAAACAAACAAAAAAAGATATTGGAGTGGATGCGGTGGAAAGGGAACACTTTTACACTGCTGATAGAAATGGAAACTACTACAATCACTATAGAAAATGGTATGGATGTTTCTTAAAGAACTAAAATTAGAACTACCATTCAATCCAGCAATCTCACTACTGGATATCACCCAAAGGAAAATAAGTCATTAAATGAAAAAGACAAGACACTTGCACATGCATGTTTATAGCAGCATAATTTACAACTGCAAAAATACGGAACCAGCCTAAATGTGCATCAACCAAGGCAATAAAGAAAATGTAGTATAAATACTCCATGGAATGCTACTCAGTCATAAAAAGGAAGGAAATAATGGCATTCATAGCAACCTGGATGGAGCTGGAGACTATTATTCTAAGTGAGGTAACTCAGGAATGAAAAAACAAACATTGTATGTTCTCACTTATAAGTGGGAGCTAAGCTATGAGGATGCAAAAGCATAAGAATAATGTAATAGACTTTGGGGACTCAGCAGGAAGGGTGGAAGGTAGGTGAGGGATAAAAGACTGTACATTGGATACAGAGTACACTGCTCGAGTGACAGTGCACCAAAATCTCAGAAATTACCCCTAAAAATCTTTTCCATGTAACCAAAACCTACCTGTTCCCCAAAAACTGTTGAAATAAAAATATAAAAAGACAGAGAGAGAGGCTGAATTTAGATAAAAACAAAAACATTCAACAATCTGTTACCTACGAGAAACACACTTCACCTAGAAAGACACACATAGACCAAAAATAAAGGAATGGAAAAGTATAGTCCATGTCAAAGGAAAACAAAAAAGAGCAGGAGTAGCTGCAATTATATAAGAGAGAATATATTTCAAAATAATAACTATAGAAAGAGACAAAGAATGTTATTATATAATGATAAAAAGGTCAATTCAGCAAGGGAGTATAACAATTATGAATATACATATGTACCCAAGACTGGAGCACTCAGATAAATAAAGCAAATATAATTAAAGCTTAAGAGAAGGATAGACCCCAAAATAATAACAGCTTGAGATATCAATCCCATACTTTCAGCACTGGAAAGATCACTGGGGCAGAAAATCAACAAGGAAACATGGGACTTAGTCTGCACTATAGCCTAAATGGACCTAATAGACAAAACAGAACATTTTATCCACTGGCTGCAACATACACATTCTTCTCCTCAGCACTTAGATAATTCTCAAGGATCGACCATATGTTAGGCCATGAAACAAGTCTTTACAAATTCAAAATAATTACAATCCTATCAAGTATCTTCTCTGACCACAATGGGATAAAACTAGATACAATAACAAGAGAAACTTGGAAACTATGCAAATATATAGAAATTAAACAATATGCTCCTGATTGACCATTGGGTCAATAAAGAAATTAAGAAAGAATTTAAAAATTTTTTGAGAAAAATAAAAATGAAAATACTCTGTACCAAAATATATGGGATATAGCAAAATCTATATGAAGAGGAAAGTTTATAGCAATAAGCACCTACATAAAAAAAAAGTCGAAAAACTTCAAGAAAAAAAGAATCTAATGATACCTCTTGACATGAACAGACACTTTTCAAAAGAAGACACACATATGGCCAATAATCATATAAAAAAGCCCAATATCACTGATGATTAGAGAAATGCTTATCAAAACCACAATGAGATACCATCTCACATCAGGCAGAATGGCTATTATTAAAAAGTCAAAAAATAGCAGACGTTGGCAAGGTTGAGGAGAAAATGCTTATACATCATTAGTGGGAGTGTAAATTAGTCCAACCATTGTGGAAAGCAACGTGGTGATTCTTGAAAGAGCTAAAATCAGAACTATCATTTGATCCAGCAGTCCCATTACTGTGCTGTGTATATACCCAAAGGAATATAAATCACTCTACCCTAAAGACATGCATGTGAATGTTCACTGCAGCACTATTCACAATAGCAAAGACATGGAGTCAACCTAAATGCCCATCAATGTTAGACTGGATTTTTTAAGAAAATATAGTACATATACACCAGGGAATACTATGCAGCCATAAAAAAAGAATGCTATCATATCCTTTGCAGGAACATAGATGGAGCTGGAGGCCCTTAACCTTAGCAACCAAACACAGGAACTGAAAACCAAATACCTCATGTTCTCACTTATAGGCCAGAGCTAAATGATGAGAACACATGCACACAAAGTGGGGAACAACAGACACTGGGGCCTACCTGAGGGTAGAGGATGGAAAGAGGAAAAGGAACAGAAAAAACAACTATTGGGCACTAGGATTCACACATGGGTGACAAAGCAGCCTGTACAACAAATCCCCATGCCACAAGTTTACCTCTATAACAAACCTGCACATGTCCTCTGAACCTAAAATAAAAAGTAAAAAAAAAAAAATCATTCTCAGAGAGGGATTATTAATGGAAGGTAAATAGGGAGAAGTTTTCATTTTACATACTGTGCATTTCCTCTTGAATTTTCTGACATGTATTACTTTTTTCTGAAATATTAAAACTGGTCAACTGGGTGGTGAGCTCATTGGTCATTCTGATGTACTTTTCTTCATTTTTTTCTGGATTAAATATTCTACTCTATGTTATTAAATAAAGCTATTATGTGTTAACAAGAGAAAAAACAGAACTAGAAAAAAGCAAAGAAAACTCAAAACTTGCAGAAGAAATGATGAAGACAAGAGCAGAAATAAATGAAATTGAAAAAAAAAAGAAATACAAAAGATCAATGAAAGAAAAAGTTGATGATATGGTTTGACTCTATGTCCCCACGGAAATCTTACCTTGAATTATAATCTCCACATGTCAAGGGAGGGAACTGGTGGGAAGTGATTGGATCATGATGGTGGTTTCCCCATGCAATTCTCATGATACTGAGTAAGTTCTCACAGATCTGATGATTGTAAGTTTCCTGAGGCCTCTCCAGCCATGCAGAACTGTGAGTCAATTAAATCTCTTTTATTTATAAATTACCCTGTCTCAGGTAGTATCTTTATAACAGTGTGAAAATGGACTAAAAGAGTTGGCTCTTTGAAAAGATAAACAAAATTGGAAGTCATAGCCAGACTGACAAAACAAACAAACAAAACAGAAAAAATCAAATAAATCAAATCAGACATAAAAAAGGACACATTACAACTGATACTGCAGAAATTCAAAGACTCATTAGAAACTCCTATGTGCAACTATATGCCAATAAATTGGAAAATCTAGACGAAATGGACAAATTCCTAGACACAAACAACCTAGTAAAATTGAACAATGAAGAAATCCAAAGCCTGAACACACCAATAACTAGTGAGATTGAAGCCATAGTGAAAAAGTCTCCCTGAAAACAAAATCCTGGATTTGATGGCTTCACTACTGAATTTTACCACACATTTAAAGAAAAACTAATACCAATCCTACTCAAATTACTACAGAAAATAGAGGAGGAAAGAATATTTCCAAACTCATTCTATGAGGTCAGTATTACCCTGATACCAAAACCAAAGACACATCCAAAAAAGAAAATTACAGGACAATTACAGATGAACATTCATGTAAAAATCCTCCAACAAAATACTAAAAAACTGAGTTTAATAACACATTTAAAAGATCATTCATCATGACCAAATGGGATGCAAGGATGGTTTAACATAAACAAATCATTCAATGTGATACGTCAAATCAACAGAATGAAAGACCAAAACCCTATGATAATTTCAATTGATGCTGAAAAGGCATTTGATGAAATTCAACATCGCTTCATGATAAAAACCTTCAAAAACCTGTCTATAGAAAGAAAATATCTCAATACAATAAGAGCCGCATATTACAGACCTGCTGCTAGTATACCAAATGGGGAAAATCTGAAAGCCTTTCCTTTAATAGCTGAAACATGGCAAGAATGCCCATTTCACCACTGTTATTCAACATAGTACTGAAAGTCCTAGGTAGAGCCATCACACAACAGAAACAAATAAAGGGCATTCACATTGGAAAGGAAGAAGTCAGATTACCCTTGTTGGCAGATGATATAATCTTGTATTTGGAAACATGTAAAGAATCCACCAAAGACAACTAAACTGATAAATAAATTAAGTAAAGCTGCAGGATACCAAAGCAACATCAAAAATCAGTTGCATTTATATATGCCAACAGTGAACAGTCCAAAAAAGAAATCAAAAAATTCACCTCATCCACAACTATGGATAAAATTAAATATCTAGAGATTAACTTAACCAAAAAAGTGAAAAATCTCTACAATGAAAACTATAAAACACTGATGCAAGGAACTGAATAGGACACCAAAAAATGGAAAGATATTCCATGTTTTGGACTGGATAAATCACTAATGATAAAGTGTTCCATAGTATCCAAAGCAATCTAAACATTCAATCTAATCACTGTCAAAATACCAATGACATTCTTCACAGAAATAGAAAAATATCCTAAAATTTATGTGGAACAACAAAATACCCAGAATAGCCAAAGCCATACTGAGCAAAAAGAACAAAAGTAGAGGAGTCCCATTACCTGACTTCAAATTATACTATAGAACTATAGTAACCAAAAAAGCAAGGTACTGGCATAAATACAGATACACAGAACAATGAAACAGAAAAGAGAACTCAGAAACAAATCCATGTCTTTATGGTGAACTCACTTTCAACAAAGGTGATACACTCCATGGACATACACTGGAGAAAAACATTCTTTTTAATAGATGGTGCTGGGTAAACTGGATATCATATGCAAAAGAATGAAACTAGACCCCCATCTCTCACCATATACAAAAATCAAACCAAAATGGATTAAAGACTTAAATCTAAGGCATCACGCTTACAAGAAAACATTGGAGAAACTCTCCATGACATTGGTTAGGTAAAGACTTCTTGAGTAATATCCCACAAGCACAGGCAATCAAAGCAAAAATGGAAAAATTGTATCACATCAAGTTAAAAAGAGCTTCTGCACAGCAAAGGAAACAATTAAAACTAAACGAAGAGACAACATACAAAATGGAGAAATATTTGCAAACTATCCATCTGACAAGGAATTAATAACCAGAATTTATTACCCCCAAATCCAAACAACTCTATAGGAAAAAAACATGTAATAATCTGATTTTAAAAGAAGCAAAGTATCTGAATAGACATTTCTCAAAAGAAGACATACAAATGAGAACCAGATATATAAAAAGTACTCAATATCATTGATCATCAGAGAAAGGCAAATCAAAACTACAATGAGATATCATTTCACAACCGATAAAGTGGATTTTATCCAAAAGACAGGCAATAACAAATGCTGGTGAGGGTGTGGAGAAAAGGGAACTCTCATACGCTCTTGGTGGGAATGTAAATTAGTACAACTACTATGGAGAACAGTTTGGAGATTACTCAAAAAACTAAAAATAGAACTGTTATATGATCTAGCAATCCTACTGCTCAGTAAATACCCCAAAGTAAGAAATCAGTATGTTAAAGAGATATCTGCACTCTTCTATTTATTGCAGTACTATTCACAATAGTCAAGATTTGGAAGCAACCTAAGTGTCCATCAGCAGATGAATGGATAAAGCAAATGTGGTACATAAACACAATGGAGTACTATTCAGTCATAAAAAAGAATGAGATTCCGTCATTTGCAGCAACATGAATGGAACTGGAGGACGTTATGTTAAGTGAAATAAACTAGGCATAGAAAAACAGAGTTCACTTGTTCTCATTTATGGAAGCTGAAAATTAAAACAATTGAACTCATGGAGATGGACAGTAGAATGATGGTTACCAGAGTTTCAGAAGTACAGTGGAGATTGAGGGGAGTGGATATAATTAATAGGCAAAAAAATATAGTTAGATAGAATGAATAAGACTTAGCATTTGATAGCAAAATAGAGTGACTATAGTCAACAATAATGTAAGTACATTTAAAATTAAGAGTGTAAGTGGAATGTTTGTCATACAAAGAAATTATAAATGTTTGAAGTGATGGATACCCCATTTACTCTGATGTGATTACTATGCATTGTGCATTGTATGCCTGTATCAAAATATCTCATGTACCTCATAAATATATATACCTACTTTGTACCCATAAAAATAAAAAATTAAATTAAAAAATATATAGATGCCAGAAAAATGAATTTTATGTTTAAACACGTTGTAAAATAGTTATAAATTTAACTTACCTAGCAGGAAAAGTAGACATTGCCCTTTGGCCAACCAGTACCTGAAATGTAGGAGGTCTTTATCTGCGCTTTTGTTACTCAACATTAAAAAACTCTCTCTTGTTTGAGACATGGCAGGTTGCATTGCAAAGAACCTTGGCAGTCATACATCTAGTTCAACTTTTTTTTTTTTTTTTTTTTTTTTTTTTTTTTTTTTTTTTTTTTTTTTGAGACGGAGTCTCGCTCTGCCGCCCAGGCTGGAGTGCAGTGGCCAGATCTCAGCTCACTGCAAGCTCCGCCTCCCGGGTTCACGCCATTCTCCTGCCTCAGCCTCCCGAGTAGCTGGGACTACAGGCGCCCGCCATCTCGCCCGGCTAGTTTTTTGTATTTTTTAGTAGAGACGGGGTTTCACCGTGTTCGCCAGGATGGTCTTGATCTCCTGACCTCGTGATCCACCCGTCTCGGCCTCCCAAAGTGCTGGGATTACAGGCTTGAGCCACCGCGCCCGGCATCAACTTTTTAACTAGCACAGAGTATCACCCTAATGCCCTAATTCCATGCCTTCATCGTTTCCATTGTTTTCAAAGGGTATATATAAGAATTTCCCTTAAAAGCTTTGGGCTTCTGGGAAATGGTACTATAATAAAAGCATTGTAATATTATTTTGTTCATCATAACTTTTACATATAGGATGATATTTAAAAACTTATGCTCATCTTTTTAAACCTATAGATGTATCTTTTAGAAATGCTTTTTGCTATTGCTATAATTAAAGAGTTAATCCACAATTTTTTGCAGCATCTATTTTGAAGTACAGTTTTCAGTACTATTGCCCCATTCATCATCCGCAGCAGTCTCAAGAAATACACTACTGATGTAAGAAATAGCTAAGAACAGCAGTAGGGAAAGAAAGAAACTTCAAATATACATAATATAAAATATGTCTTTAACATTCAGTGTTTACAAACGGATCCTGTCTTCATCTGCTCAGGCTGCCATAACAAAATACCATATACTGTATAGCCTAAATAACAAAATTCATTTCTTAGAGTTCTGGAGGCTGGGAAGTCCAAGATCAAGGTGCCAGCAAGGTAGCTTTCATTCTGAAGCCTCTTCTCTTAGCTTGCAAGCAGCCCCCATTTTGCCGTAAGTTCAAATGACCTTTTCTTTCTTCACATAAAGGGCAAGCTCTCTGGTGCCTCTTTTCTTAAAAGGATGTTAATCTTATTGTATCACAGCCCCACCCTCACTACCTCATTTAACTTTAATTACCTTCATATAGGCATTATCTCCAAATACAGTCACATTGGAAGTTAGGGCTTCAACATATAAAGCTTGAGAGGACATGATTTAGTCACAGTAGATATTTTAAACAAAGGTATTATGCATACAAAAAAGCTTTTATAGCATTAGGTATTTTTAAAACAAAAAGAAGCATTTTATATAAGCGAACAAGCTTCATTTACTTACTATTCTGCTATGTTTCACTCATGACAATTGATACTGCAGAGAAATCAATCAATGGTAATTTAAGTGTCTCTATTAAATGATTCACTTTAATTGAGAAAGATACTTAAAATCTGGCCGGGTACAGTGGCTCACGCCTGTAATCCCAGTACTTTGGAAGACTGAGGTGGGTGTATCACAAGGTCAGGAGATTGAGATCATCCTGGCTAACATGGTGAAACCCTGTCTCTACTAAAAATACAAAAAAATTAGCCATACTTGGTGGCGGGTGCCTGTAGTCCCAGCTACTTGGGATACTGAGGCAGGAGAATGGTGTGAACCTGGGAGACGGAGCTTGCAGTGAGCCGATATCACACTATTGCACTCCAGCCTGGGCAACAGAGGGAGACTCTGTGTCAAAAAAAAAAAAAAAAAAAAAAAAGATACTTAAAATCTAATAAAACAGGGGTGTGGCACCAAGATGGCCGAATAGGAACTGCTCCAGCCTCCAGTTCCCAGTGTGAGCAACAAAGAAGACAGGTGATTTCTGCATTTCCAGCTGAGGTACCAGGTTCATCTCACTGGGGTGTGTCAGACAGTGGGTGCAGGACAGTTTGTGCAGCCCAATGAGCAAGAGTCAAAGCAGGGCAAGGCATCGCCTCACCCAGGAAGCGCAAGAGGGAAGGGAATTCCCTTTCCTAGCCAAGGGAAACCATGACACACAACACCTGGAAAATCGGGTCATTCCCATCCTAATACTGTGCTTTACCAAGGGTCTTAGCAAACGGCACACCAGGAGATTATATCCTGTGCCTGGCTTGGAGGGTCCCACATCCATGGAGCTGCCCTCATTGCTAGCACAGCAGTCTGAGATCTAACTGCAAGGCGGCAACGAGGCTGGGGAAGGGGCACCCGCCATTGCTGAGACTTAGTGGGTAAACAAAGCAGCCAGAAGCTCAAACTGGGTGGAGCCCACCATAGCTCAAGGAGGCCTGCCTGCCTTTGTAGACTCAACCTCTGGGGACAGGGCATAACCAAACAAAAGGCAGCAGAAACCTCTGCACATGTAAATGTCCCTGTCTGACAGCTTTGAAGAGAGTAGTGGTTCTCCCAGCACAGAGTTTGAGATCTGAGAATGGACTGACTGCCTGCTGAAGTGGGTCCCTGACCCCCGAGTAGCCTAACTGGGAGACATCCCCCACTAGGGGCAGACTGACACCTCACACCTCACACAGCCAGGTATGCCTCTGAGATGAAGCTTCCAGAGGAATAATCAGACAGCAACATTTGCTGTTTAGCAATATTCACTTTTCTGCAGCCTCTGCTGCTGATACCCAGGCAAACAGGGTCTGGAATGGACCTTGAGCAAACTCCAACAGACCTGCAGCTGAGGGTCCTGACTGTTAGAAGGAAAACTAACAAACAGAAAGGACATCCACACCAAATCCCCATCTGTACATCACCATCATCAAAGACCAAAAGTAAATAAAACCACAAAGATGGGAAAAAGCAGTGCAGAAAAGATGAAAATTCTAAAAATCAGAGCGCCTCTCCCCCTCCAAAGGAACACAGCTCCTCGCCAGTAATGGAACAAAGCTGAACGGAGAAAGACTTTGACAAGTTGAGAGAAGAAGGCTTCAGACGATCAAACTTCTCCTAGCTAAAGGAGGAAGTATGAACCCAGTCCAGTGCAAAGAATCTAAAAACCTTGATAAAAGATTTGACGAATGGCTAACTAGAATAAGCAATGTAGAGAAGTCCTTAAACGACCTGATAGAGATGAAAACCATGACATGAGAACTATATGACAAATGCACAAGCTTCAGTAACTGACTCGATCAACTGGAAGAATGGGTATCAGTGATTGAAGATTAAATTAATGAAATGAAGCAAGAAGAGAAGTTTAGAGAAAAAAAGAGTAAAAAGCCTCCAAGAAATATGGGACTATGTGAAAAGACCAAATCTACGTCTGATTGATGTACCTGAAAGTGACAGGGAGAATGGAACCAAGTTAGAAAACAGTCTTCAAGATATTATCCAGAAGAACTTCCCCAACCTAGTAAGGCAGGCCAACATTCAAATTCAGGAAATACAGAGAACGCCACATAGATACTCTTCAAGAAGAGCAACCCCAAGGCACATAATTGTCAGACTCACCAAAGTTGAAATGAAGGAAAAAATGTTAAGGGCAGCCAGAGAGAAAGGTCGGATTACCCATTAAGGGAAGCCCATGAGACTAACAGCTGATCTCTTGGCAGAAACTCTACACCCAGAAGCGAGTGGGGGCCAATATTCAACATTCTTAAAGAAAATAATTTTAAACCCAGAATTTCACATCCAGCCAAACTAAGTTTCACAAGTGAAGGAGAAATAAAATACTTTACAGACAAGTAAACTTTGAGAGATTTTGTCACCACCAGGCCTTCCCTACAAGAGCTCCTGAAGGAAGCACTAAACATGGAAAGGAACAACCATTACCAACCACTGCAAAAACATGCCAAAATGTAAAGACCATTGATACTAGGAAGAAACTGAATCAACTAACGAGCGAAATAACCAGCTAACATCATAATGACAGGATTAAGTTCACACATAACAATATTAGCCTTAAATATAAATGGGCTAAATGCTCCAATTAAAAGACACAGACTACCAAATTGGTAAAGAGTCAAGACCCATCAGTTTGCTGTATTCAGGAGACCCATCTTACATGCAGAGACACACATAGGCTCAAAATAAAGGGATGGAGGAAGATCTACCAAGGAAATGGAAAACAAAAAATGCAGGGGTTGAAATCCTAGTCTCTGATAAAACAGGCTTTAAACCAACAAAGATCAAAAGAGACAAAGAAGGCCATTACATAATGGTAAAGGGATCAATTCAACAAGAAGAGCTAACTATCCTAAATATATATGCACACAATACAGGAGCACCCAGATTCATAAAGCAAGTCCTTAAAGACTTACAAAGAGACTTAGACTACCACACATTAATAATGGGAGACTTTAACACCCCACTGTCAACATTAGACAGATCAACGAGACAGAAAGTTAACAAGGATATCCAGGAATTGAACTCAACTCTGCACCAAGTGGACCTAATAGACATCTACAGAACTCTCCACCCCAAGTCAAAAGAATATACAATCTTCTCAGCACCACATCACACTTATTCCAAAATTGACCACATAGTTGGAAATAAAGCACTCCTCAGCAAATGTAAAAGAACAGAAATTATAACAAACTATCTCTCAGACAACAGTGCAATCAAACTAGAACTCAGGATTAAGAAACTCACTCAAAACCACTCAACTACATGGAAACTGAACAACCTGCTCCTGAATAACTACTGGGTACATAACAAAATGAAGGCGGAAATAAAGATGTTCTTTGAAACCAATAAGAAAAGCACACAACATACCAGAATCCCTGGGACATATTTAAAGCAGTGTGTAGAGGGAAATTTATAGCACTAAATGCCCACAAGAGAAACAAGGAAAGATCTAAAATTGACACCCTAACATCACAATTAAAAGAACTAGAAAAGCAAGAACAAACAAAATCAAAAGCTAGCAGACGGCAAGAAATAACTAAGATCAGAGTGAACTGAAGGAGATAGACACACACAAAGCCCTTCAAAAAATCAGTGAATCCAGGAGCTGGTTTTTTGAAAAGATCAACAAAATTGATAGACCGCCAGCAAGACCAATGAAGAAGAAAAGAGAGAAGAATCAAACAGGTGCAATAAAAAATGATAAAGGGGATATGACCACTGACCCCACAGAAATACAAAGTACCATCAGAGAATACTATAAACACCTCTATGCAAATAAACTAGAAAACCTAGAAGAAATGGATGAATTCCTGGACACATACACTATCCTGAGACTACACCAGGAAGAAGTTGAATCCCTGAATAGGCCAATAACAGGCTCTGAAATCAAGGCAATAATTAATTGCCTACCAACCATAAAATGTCCAGGACCAGATGGATTCACAGCCAAATTCTACCAGAGGTACAAGGAGGAGTTGCTATCATTCCTTCTGAAACTATTCCAATTGATAGAAAGAGGGAATCCTCCCTAACTCATTTTATGAGGCCAACATCATCCCAATACCAAAGCCTGGCAGAGACACAACAAAAAAAGAATTTTAGACCAATATCCCTGATGAACATCAATGCAAAAATCCTCAATAAAATACTGGCAAACCAAATCTAGCAGGACATCAAAAAGCTTATCCACCATGATGAAGTGGGCTTCATCCCTGGGATGCAAGGCTGGTTCAACATACGCAAATCAATAAATGTAATCCAGCATATAAACAGAACCAAAGACAAAAAACACACGATTATCTCAATAGATGCAGAAAAGGCCTTTGACAAAATTCAACAGCGCTTCATGCTAAAACCTCTCAATAAATTTGGTATTGATGGAAAATATCTCAAAATAATAAGAGCTATTTATGACAAACCCACAGCCAAGATCACACTGAATGGGCAAAAACTGGAAGCATTAACTTTGAAAACTGGCACAAGAGAGGGATGCCCTCTCTCTCCACTCCTATTCAACATAGTGTTGGAAGTTCTGACTGGGGCCATCAGGCAAGAGAAAGAAAAAAAGAATATTCAGTTAGGAAAAGAGGAAGTCAAGTTGTCCCTGTTTGCAGAAGACATGATTGTATATTTAGAAAACCCCATCTTCTCAGCCCAAAATCTCCTTAAACTGATAAGCAACTTCAGCAAAGTCTCAGGATACAAAATCAATGTGCAAAAATCACAAGCATTCTTATACACCAATAACAGACAGAGAGCCAAATCATGAATGAACTCCCATTCACAATTGCTTCAAAGAGAATAAAATACCTAGGAATCCAACTTACAAGAGATGTGAAGGACCTCTTCAAGGAGAACTACAAACCATTGCTCAATGAAATAAAAGAGGACACAAACAAATGGAAGAACATTCCACACTCATGGATAGGAAGAATCAATATCGTGAAAATGGCCATACTGCCAAAGGTAATTTATAAATTCAATGCCATTCCCATTAAGCTACCAATGACTTTCTTCACAAAATTGAAAAAAACTACTTTAAAGTTCATATGGAACCAAAAAAGAGCCCGCATTGCCAAGACAATCCTAAACCAAAAGAACAAAACTGGAGGCATCACGCTACCTGACTTCAAACAATACTACAAGGCTACAGTAACCTAAACAGCATGGTACTGGTACCAAAATAGAGATATAGACCAATGGAACAGAACAGAGCCCTGGGAAATAATACCACACATCTACAACCATCTGATCTTTGACAAACCTGACAAAAACAAGAAATGGGAAAAGAATTCCCTATTTAATAAATGGTGCTGGGAAAACTGGCTAACCATAAGTAGAAAGCTGAAACTGGTTCCATTCCTTACACCTTATACAAAAATTAATTCACGACGGATTAGAGACTTAAATGTTAGACCTAAAACCATGAAAACCCTAGAAGAAAACCTAGGAAATACCATTTAGGACATAGGCATTGGCAAGGACTTCATGTCTAAAACACCAAAAGCAATGGTGACAAAAGTCAAAATTGGCAAATGGGATCTAATTAAACTAAAGAGCTTCTGTGCAGCAAAAGAAACTACCATCAGAGTGAATAGGCAACCTACAGAATGGGAGAAAATTTTTGCAATCTACTCATCTGACAAAGGGCTAATATCCAGAACATACAAAGAACTCAAACAAATTTACAAGAAAAAAAACAAACAACCCCATCAAAAAGTGGGTGAAGGATATTAACAGACACTTCTCACAAGAAGAAATTTATGCAGCCAACAGACACATGAATAAATGCTCATCATCACTAACCATCAGAGAAATGCAAATCAAAACCACAATGAGATACCATCTCACACCAGTTAGAATGGCGATCATTAAAAAGTCAGGAAACAACAGATGCTGGAGAGGATGTGGAGAAATAAGAACACTTTTACACTGTAGGTGGGACTGTAAACTAGTTCAACCCTTGTGGAAAACAGTGTGGCAATTCCTCAAGGATCTAGAACTGGAAATACCATTTGACCCAGTCATCCCATTACTGGGTATATACCCAAAGGTTTATAAATCATGCTGCTATAAAGACACATGCACACGTATGTTTATTGCGGCACTATTAACAATAGCAAAGACTTGGAACCAACCCAAATGTCCATCAGTAACAGACTGGATTAAGAAAATGTGACACATATACACCATGGAATACTATGCAGCCATAAAAAAGGATGAGTTCATGTCCTTTGTAGGGACATGGATGCAGCTAGAAACCATCATTCTGAGCAAACTATCGCAAGAACAGAAAACCAAACCCCGTATGTTCTCACTCATAGGTATGAATTGAACAATGATAACACTTGGACACAGGAAGGGGAACATCATACTCTACGGCCTGTTGTGGTTTGAGGGGAGGGAGGAAGGGATAGCATTAGGAGGTATACCTAATGTAAATGACCAGTTAATAGGTGCAGCACACCAACATGGCACATGTATACATATGTAACAAACATGCACGTTGTGCACATGTACCTACAAAATAAAGTATAATTTTTAAAAAATCTAATAAAACAGAAGATAATGAAAAGGTATTAGGGATTACTAAACTGACATATTTCAAATAAAATATAAAATAATTGTGTAAACTAAAGATACAACTATAGGTATCAGTTCCAACAACTCTCTAAAAGGTACAAAGATCAAGTCAGAAGATAACATGATTTTTAATTACTGACTTTGGCTGTTTGTCATACTTTGTTTCCCTAAAGAAGCTTAAAACAAGAGAGTGATGTCAGCAAGATTCAGAGTAGGAGGCCCCAGACTCTCATTTCCTCAATGAAGACACTGATTCAGTAATAACAGTAACAGTAATACAGAGACCATTTCTCTTTGTGAGAAATCTAGAACCAGTTAAGAGGCTCATGCATCCCATGCAAGTGCAAAACCAACCACATTGAAGCCAGTAAGAAAATCTATGGCATTTATTTGCAATAGTTTTCCCTTGTGACAATGTAGCACAACTGGAAAGAAATGCTTAGTTCCCAGCTTCTCCCTAGGAAAGGAAAGGGAAGACTGAACTGTACACCCATCACTGTGACTTTTCAAGAGTGCTGCCTTAGAATCTAGCTTCTAACTTGCCTAAATTTAAGTGCTGACAGAAAACGGCATCTTACTGGAGGCCCCTGAGAACAAATGCAATGGTTTAGACTAACCTGCATTCACTTGTCATAGTCCCTTCCCAAGCTGAGCATGGAATTTTTCCCCACTTAAGTGAGGGGGAAAAAAAAACCTTCCACTTCTGGCTTCTTTCTGTAGAGGGAAAGAGTTGAAGTATGTTTCCAACATAGCAATTTTTTAGGGGACTACCCAAGGGACTAGTTTTTGTCTCGCCTGTCTTGGGATGCTGATAGGACCTGGCATATGCTAGATGCCTGGGGCCTGCTAAGAACAAAGAGCTGATTGGCTTGTAATAGCTTCAGAGAATCTGCAGTACTGCAGACAGAATTCAGAGGGAGCAAGTGAGTATGAGTTCCTGAAAAAAGAAATCAACAAATCACTTTAATTGGGAATTAATGCACATAAATTTAGAGAAGATGCATCTACAGAAAATATTTTAGCAGCCTTCAGCATCTCTAGCTAAACTGATTGGTGAAGGTCTTTCCCTGTGTAAAGCCAATCTGTAAAGACTGAAAGAGGTGGCTATTTTTATTAATGTACAAAACCAACACAAAACTACAAGACATTCAAACAACTAGAATCATGGCCCAATCAAAGAAGCAAAATAAATCTCTAGAAACTGTCCCTAAAGATACATGAATTACCTGACAATGAATTCAATATAACCATTATAAAGATGCTCAACGTGCTTAGGGAGATGATGAACAAACAAAACGAGAATATCCACTTGAACCCGGGAGGTGGAGGTTGCAGTGAGCCAAGATCGTGCCACTTGTGACAGAGTGAGACTCCAAAAAAAAAGAAAGAAAGAAAGAAAAGAAAAGAGAAGAAAAAAGAATATCAACAAAGAGATAAAAAATATTTTTAAAAAAGAACAAAACAAATGTTACAGCTGAAGAATACAATAGCTAAATTGATAAATTCACTAGAAAGATTCAATAGCAGACCAGAACAAGCAGAAGAAAGAATCTGTTATCACAAAACAGGTAATTTGAAATTATCTAGTCACAAGAGCAAAATGAAAATAAAATAAAATCAGAATAGTACAGCTTAAGGACTTATGAGACATCATCAAGCAAAAAAGGTATACATACTACAAATTCTCAGAAGGAGAAGAGAAAGAGAAAGGGGAAGAAGGTTTATTTGAAGAAATAATGGTGGAAAATTCCCCAAATCTGGGGAAGAAAATGTATATTTGGATTCCAGATAGAATGAACTCAAAGACATATACCTAAGCACATTATAATCAAATTGTCAAATATCAAAGACAAAAGAAAATTTGGAAAGCAGAAAGAGAAAAGCAATTCATTATGCACAAAAGATTCCGTGTACATCTATTAGCCCATTTTTCAGCATAAACATTTCAGGCCAGAAATATTAAGGGGTTACAATGATATATTCAAAGAACCAAAATAATATAATCATAAACCAAGGATACTAAATCCAGCAAAATTGCCTTTCTAAATTGAAAAATAAATGAAGACGGTCCCAAATAAACAAAAGCTGGTAGGAGATTGCGGGGTGTTATTGCCACCAGACGTGCCTTAAAAGAAATGCTAAAAGGAGCCCTTCAAGTTGAAATGAAAGGATGCTAAACAGCTACACAAAACTATATGAAAGCATAAAGTAAAAGTAAATACATAAACAAATGCTGAATACAGTCATACTGCATTGGCAATGTATAAATAACTTTTAATTATGGTGTAGAAGTTAGAAGAAAAAGGTATAGAAAAACAGCTGTAACTATTAAAATATGCTAATGGGTCTGGGTGCAGTGGCTCACACCTGTAATCCCAGCACTTTGGGAGGCCAAGGCAGGTGGATTACCTAAGGTCAGGGGTTCAAGACCAGACTGGCCAACATGACGAAACCCCGCCTCTACTAATTATTCAAAAATTAGTCAGGCGTGGTGGTGGGCGCCTTTAATCTCAGCTACTCAGGAGGCTGAGGCAGGAGAATCGCTTGAACCCCGGTGGCAGAGGTTGCAGTGAGCCGAGATTGTGCCACTGCACTCCAGCCTGGGCCACAGAGTGAGACTCCACCTCACAAAAAAAAAAAAAAAAAAAATGTGCTAATGGATACACAACATAAAAAGTTGTAATTTGTGACATCAATAGCATAAAGTTTGTGCAGGTAGGAGAAGTTGAGTTTGGTATGTGATTAGAGTTAAGTTGTTATCAGCTCAAAATAGATTGTTATAAGATGTTTTCTGTAAGCCCCATGGTAATCACAAAGAAAATACCTATAGAAGATTTACAAAATAATACAAGAGATGAATCAAAGCATGTCACTACAAAAAATTAACAAAATATAAAGGAAGACGGCAAGAAAGAAAAAGAGGAACAAAAAAGTACAAGAAAAAGAGAAAACAAGAAAATAGCAATATAAGTCCTTCTTCATCAGCAGTTATTTTAGATGAAAATAGTTTCAACTAGCCAATTAAAAGACAATGACTAGATAGATAATAAAATAAAATAAACAAGATGAAACTGCAGGTTGTGTATCCCTTATCCAAAATGCTCAAGACCAGAAGTGTTTTCAATTTCAGATTATTTTGGATTTTGGAACATTTACATTATACTTACCAGATAAGCATCTAAAATTTGAAAATACCAAGTCTTTAATGCTCCAATTAGCACTTTCTTACAACATCATATCAGCCCTAAAATAGTTGAGTATTTTGGAGCATTTCAAATTTTCAATTTTTGAGTTGGGGATGCTTTTACTGTAAATGTTGTCTACAAAAATCTCACTTTAAATTTAAAGACATACAGGTTGAAAGTGAAAGGATGGAACAAGATTCTATGCAAATGATAACGAAAAGAGGGAAGGAGTGACCATGCTTATATCCAACAAAATAGACTTTAAGTCAAAAACCGTACAAGAGGCAGAGGAGGGAATTATATAATGATAAAAGTGTCAACTCACCAGGAATATAAAACAACTATAAATATATATGCAGTCAATATCAGAACACTCAAATATATGAAGCAAATATTCACAGAATTGATAGGAAAATTAGATAACAACACAATAACCGTAGGATATTCCAATACCCCACTTTTAATAATGAATAGAACATCAAGGATAGAGAGCATTAAGGAAACACAGAACTTAACAGTATACCAAATGGATCTAATGGATATATACAGAGCAAACCATCCAACAGCAGCAGAATACGCATTATTCTCAAGTGCACATGTAACATTCTTCAAGAAATATCATGTGTTAGGTCACAAAACACGTCTTAATAAATTTAAGAAGGTAGAAATCATATCAAGTTTCTTTTCCAACCATAATGAACTAAAACAAAAATCAAGAGCAAAATGAAAACTTTAAAAAAATCACAAATATATGAAAATTAAACAACACACTCTTGAGTAAGCAACAAGTCAAAGAAGAAATCAAAAGGGAAATTGGAAAATATCCAAGACAAACAAAAATGAAAACACAACATATCAAAACATATTGGAAGCACCAAAAACAATACTAAAAGGCAAATTTATAGCGGTAATGTCTATGGTAAAAAGGAAGAAAGAGCTCAAATAAGCAACCTAATTTTATATCTCAAAGAATTAGAAAAAAGAAGAAAATAAGCCCAAAGTAGCAGAAGCGAGAAAATAAAAAAGATTAGAAATCTGTGAAACAAAGAAAAGAAAAGCAATAGAAAATTTCATAACTAAGACTTGATTCTTTCCAAAAGATCACTAGATTGTCAAAGTTTAGCTGGACTGAAAACAAAACAGAAGACTCAAATATATATAATCAGAAATTTAAAAAGAAGACATTGCAACTGATACCATAGAGATAAAGAGGGTTATTAGAGATGACTGTAAATAATACACCAATAAACTGGATAACCGAGAAGAAATAAATTCCTGGAAACATACAAACCACCAAGACAGAATGATGAAGAAATAGAAAATCTGAACAGATCTATAACTAGTAAGAAGATTGAATAAGTTTTCCAAAAGCTCTCAAAAACCTAAAACCTAGGAGCAGATGGCTTCACTGAGAATTCTGTCAAACATTTAAATAAAAATTAATGAAAATCCTTCTCAAACTTTTCCAAAAAAATTTAAGAGGAGGGAATACTTTCAAATGTGTTTTATGAAGCCAGCATTACCCTGATACCAAACTAAGACAAAGACAGTACAAGAAAAGAAAATTACAGGCCAATATCCCTGAAGAATATAGATGCAAATGATCATCAACAAAATATTATTAATAGCAAATGAAATCCAAAAGTATATTGAAAGTATCATGCACCATGACTAAGTGGGATTTATTCCTGGAATGCAGGGATAATTCAGCATACAAAAATCAATCAATGTTATATACCATCTTAACAGAACAAAGGATAAAAATTACATGATCATCTCAACTGATGCAGAGAAAACATTGGATCAAATTTCACACACTTTTATCATCAAACACTCACTAAACTATGAATAGAAGGAAATTATCTCAGTGTAATAAAAACCATATATAAAAATCTCATAGCTAACACCACATTCAATGGTGAAAAACTGAAAGCTTTTCCTCTAAGATTAGGAACAAGGCAAGGACGCCCATCTTACCATTTGTATTCAACATAGTACTAGTAGTCCTAACTGGAGCAATTAGGCAACAAAAATAAATAAAATGCATTCAAATCCAAAAGAAAGAAGTAAAATTACCTTTGTTTGCAGATGACATGGTCTTATATGTAGAAAATCCTAAAAATCACACCAAAAAAAACCTGTTAGAAATAATAAAAAATTTCATCAAAGTTGCAGAATACAAAATCAGCATACAAAAATCAATTGCATTTCTATACGCTAACAATGAGCAGTCCAAAAAGGAAATGAAAACAATCTTATTTACAATAGCATTAAAAAGACTAAAATACTTAAGAATAAACTTAGTCAATGAGCCAAAAGACTTGTGTACTGAGAACTACACAACTCTGCTGAAAAATTAAAGACATAAATAAATAGAAAGATATCCCATGTTCTTGGATTGGAACACTTAATATTGTTAAAATATCAATACTATTCAAACTGATCTACACATTAAATGCAATCTTAATCAAAATTCCAGTGGATTTTTTTAGAAGTAGAAAAACCCATCTTAAAATTTATATGGAATCATAAAAGGCCCCTGAATAGTCAAAATAATCTTGAGAAAGAAGAATCAAGCTGGCAGACTAATACTTCCTGACTTCAAAACACATTACAAAGCTACAGTAATCAAAGCAGTATGACACCAGCAAAAATGCAGGCATGTAGATTAATGGAACTGAATACAAGCCCAAAAACAAAATCACACATATACAATCAAAAGATATTTTTGCAAGGAAGCTATGATTACACAATGGAGAAAGGGCAATCTCTTCAACAAATGGTGTTGGAGAAACTGGATATTCATATGCAAAAGAATAAATTTGGACTCTCATACCACACAAAAAAATAAACTCAATAAAGGATTAAAGACTTAAATGTAAGAGCTGCAACTATAAACCTCCTAAAAGAAAACATAGGAGAAAACTTCATGATATTGTTCTTGGTAAGAATTTCTTAGATATATCACTAAAAGTACAGACAACAACAACAAAAAATAAACAAGTAGGACTATATCAAACTAAAGAGCTTCTACACAAGGGAAACAATCAACAGAGAGAAAAGGCAACCTATGGAATGAGGGAAACATGTGCAAATCATATGTATTAGTCATGGTTCCCCAGAGAAACATAATCAATAGGACATACATAGATAGATATTTGAAAAGGGATTTGTTACGTGTATTAGCTCATGTAATTAAGGAGGCTGTGAAGTCCCACAGTATCCTGGCCTGAAAGCTGGAGAGTCACAGAAACCAGTAGCATGGCGCCATTCAAGTCCAAATGCCTGAGAACAAGAGGAGCCAATGGTGCAATTCTGTCTGAGACCAAAGCCCTAAGAAACTGGTGGCTCCAGTGCAAGCTCCAGAATCCTAAGGTAAAAGAACCTTGACTTCTAGTATCTAGGGCTGAAGAAGTTGGGTGTTCAGTTTCAGAAGAGAAAGAGAGCATGAACTTGCCTTCCTCTGCTTCTTTGTTTATCTAGGTGGCCTCAGCCAAAATTGGATGGTGCCTGCCAACACTGGGTGAGTTCAGATCTTCTTTATTCAGTTTATTAATTGACATGCTAATCTCTTCTAAAAACACCCTCACAGACATACCCAGAAATAATGCTTTACTAGCTACCTGGGTATTCCTTAATTCAGTCAAGTTGACATCTAAAATTAAACATCACATCATACATCTGATAAGCGGTAAATATCCAAAATATATAAGGAATGCCTACAATTCAAGAGCAGGAAAAAAAAAGCCAATTTTAAAATGGGCAAAGGATTTAAATAGACATTTTTCTGAGACTACATACAAATGATTACCAGGTATATGGAAAGATTTCCATCATAAAGTATTAAGAAACTGCAAACAAAACCACAATCAGATATTACACCACATTTGTTAGAATGAAAAAAAAGCTGAAAATAAAAAGTGTTGATGAGGATTGTTAGTGGGAATGTAAAATGGTGTGGCCACCATAGAAAACTGTATGGAGGTTGCTCAAAAAATTTTTAAAAGAACCAAAATATGATCTAGCACTCTCACTTCTTGGTATTTATCCAAAAAATTGAAAACAGGATCTTGAAGCAATATTTGTACTTTCATATTCATTGCAGTATCCTTCATAATAGCCAAGAGGTATAAACAACCTAAATGTCTATTGGTGGATAAATGGATAAAGAAAATGTATTATATACCCCCAATGGAATACTAATTAGCCTTAAAAAAGAAGGTAATGCTGTCATATGCTACGACATGGCTGAACCTTGAGGGCATTATGCTCAGTGAAATAAGTCAGTCACAGAAGGGCAAATACTGCATAGTTCCACTTATATGAAGTAAACAAAGTAGTCAAACTTACAGAAATGGAAAGTAGAATGGTAGTTTCCAGGGTCTGGAAAAGGGGGAAATGTGCATTTGCTATTCAATTGGTATAGAGTTTCAGTCATGCAAGATGAAAAAGTTCTAGCAATCTGCTGTACAACAATGTGCATAGAGATAACAATTCTGTACTTAACAATGTCTAAAGGTAGTAAATTTCATATGTGTTTTTTTTTTCTTTTTTTGAGATGGAATCTCATTCTGTCACCCAGGCTGGAGTGCAGTGACACAATCTCGGCTCACTGCAACCTCCACCTCTAGGGTTCAAGGAATTCTCCTGCCTCAGCCTCCCAAGTAACTGGGACTACAGGAGCATGCTGCCACGCCCGGCTATTTTTTTTTTTTTTTTTTTATTTTAGCAGAGACGGGGTTTCACTCTGTTGCCCAGGATGGTCTTGAACTCCTGAGCTCAGGCAATCTGCATGCCTCAGCCTCCCAAAGTGCTAGGATTACAGGTGTGAGCCACCATGCCCAGCCCAATGATATGTATTTTTAACCACAGTAATAACATAAAAAGTTTAAGACATGTTGGTGAAGGTGGATAGAGATTCATGTCAGATGCGAGTATGTCCTGAATGGGACATTGAAAGGAAAAAATTACATAAGAATGAAATGGAGATGATATGTAGATGTAGATTCTACTGAATTATTGATTATAAAATAAGTAGCCCAACTTTTATATTTTAAAGCTTAAAATTTCCTACTATTGAAAATATTGCTACTAAGATTTATTATAAATTATTCTTACATGTTTCTTTTCTGCTGTATCAATCCATTTTCATGCTGCTAATAAAGACATACCCGAGGACTGGGTAATTTATAAAGAAAGAGAGGTTTAAAGGACTCAGTTCCATGTGTCCCCTGGGGAGGCCTCACAATCATGGCGGAAGGCAAAAGCGTGTCTTACCTGGCGGCAGACAAGAACAAATGGGAGCCAAGTGAAAGGGGAAACCTCTTATAAAACCATCAGATCTCATGAGACTTATTCACTACCATAAGAACAGTATTACAGGGTGTTTGCCCCCATGATTCAATAATCTCCCACTGGGTCCCTCCTACAACATGTGGGAATTCTGGGAGCTAAAATTCAATATGAGATTTGGGTGGGGACACAGCCAAACCATATCACTGACCAAATAAAACCAATAAAATTTTCACAGGACTTACTTACTAGTTGATTCCTCTTCTTCTACAATATATTTTTATCCTTTGGTCAGTTATTCATTTGTGTGTGTATGTGTGTGTCTTTATTTTTGGCCATGTCTCTATTCTTAATATTCTCAATCTTTGCCATTTTTCTTCCTCTTCACAGATCCTTTACAGTGTCTCTTTACTATATATTTGAAAACAGTGTTTCTTTCATCCTTGGTGGTTCCAGAAGCCTTTCTCATAGTCTGTTATAAGGCCAGAGCAGAGGACTGGGAAGCAAAGTAGATGTTTATGTCAGACATCTCTTAGTTGAAATCCAGGCTCTGTCACATCACATAAGCTAGCCCTCTGTAAGTCACCATACTTCTCCAAAATTGAATTGGTTCATTTTAAAAAACAGCATAAATACTGCCTAATTCACAACTTTTCTATAAATATAAAGTAAAAAGTAAATAAAGAGCCTAGTATTAACCCTATTGAGGAAGCAACTTCTCTTCTACTTTAGAGCTCTGCTGGTTTACATAAGATCAATTTACATAAGATATTCCACAAGCCGGTTCTGCTTTCTCCACGTTCTATTTCTGGGAACCTTTCAAATATCTTGAAATTCTCAAGTCCTACATACCTAGTTCCTCTATGAGTCTCCAGATTTTCCTTTTTAAGTTGTTGACTTTCATCCTCCACTCTTCCGTCTTTGTTACTGTGTCCTTTTCTTGGGTTGCCAAGTATTCTTTTCTTTTTTAAAATATTATTTTTGTTTCAATGGAATACTGTATTTCCACTGGTCATATAACACAGAAAATAAAACACAAAATTTAACCTTGGTTTGTTGGGATCCTCTCCTTTCTTAAAGAAGAACCACATTATAACATAAGGCAATTGTAGATTAGTCCTGCTCATCATCTCTTCCAGATTTGTACTCCATTTTCTCACTTAGACATTCCTGTGGCTATGTAGGATTACCAACATATTCCCAGCCCTACATCAGATGCAACAATAGTAGGAGCTAGCCACACATACACACACACACACACACACACACACACACATACACACACACACATTACAGGAAAATCTCCCTCTTCATCGCACAAAAAAGAGCAATTGTTTTTTTATTTTCTATTTTTTAGTTTCATCTTGTTATATTTTTTTCCTTTTTTAAAACTGTATTCATCTTATATTGGTTTTAAATCTCTGGAGTCTTCTCCTGATTACAGAAGTAATATGTACTTGCTTTATTTTAATTTTCTGATTTCCTTTTGCATCTTATTTCCCCCTAATCCAAACGGTCAAAGGTCTCACTAAATGCCTCCACAGATACCTTTAATAGGATAATTCCATTTCTCCCTATTTTCATGCCTTTAATAATACAATATATAACTTTAACAATCAAGTCTAATTTTAATAACTTTTTTATTTTTCACCATTTATTTGGTTTTGTACATTTACTAGATTTTCTTTATTTCCTCTTAACAGCTTTACATGTTTGCACCTCATCTTCTGTTTTTGCTAAAGAAATGTAATCTTCTATTTATGAACTTATTATTTTCTCTGTTTTACAGAACAAAAAATTGAGGTCTCAAAAGGTTAGGAAAAAACTTTCCCAAGATTACATAGCTAAATTTGTGGAGCTGGAATTTAAGCCCGTGCCTGTGGATTTCATAACCCAATATCTACTACACTAAACAGCCTCATACAGGCAACTCCACCTAAAGCAAGCCTGGGGCACAGGGAAAGAGGAATGCTGTTACCAGAAGGGTTTCTAAAGCATCTACAGGAGAATGAAGAATGTGCAACACCTTATCTTAGAGATTATTCATTTACTGAGTTCAGGTCAGGGCTGAGAGCCAGGCATAGCAGCTTCCTGAAACTCTTGAGAAAGAGTTGGAGTCATTTTAAATGGAGGAAGTAAGTACCATAAAAAAACAGAAAATACAAACTTTGGCTCTAGTCAACCTACTGTGAACCTTAGAATATTCATGATTCTGGGCACATAAAATCTGGCTTCCAGAAACATATCAGAAAAGATTCACACCTCTTTTTGACTAGATAAAATTAAATTTCTTTCTTGCAATTTTCCCTTTTCTGTAACTTTTTGTTTGGAAATGCAGCCATGGGCATAAATTTTCATATCCCAACAGGCTCCACAAACTCAAGACAATCTAAGTTCAGCAGTCATATTCATATTCAAATCTATTCCTTCAGTAATTCCACAGATATTGCCAGGTATTTGATCATAGCTACTTGAGATACATCAGTGGAAAACAGTCCCAGATCCCTCACCTCATTGAGTTTATATTCTATCAAGAAGACAAGACAATGTTTTTAAAAATGTAAAAAACTAAGTTATATTTTAAAGTTAGAAAGTGATAAATGTTACGAGAATTCCTAGAAGTTGTAGAGCAGGATGTATTATTCAGTATGGTTGGCCTCATTGTGTAGGTGACATTCATGCAAAACTTGAAGAAGAGGAGGTCAAGGCGATTTTTGGCATAGGACAGATTGCAACTTTTTCCAAAACACATCATGCTTCTCTTTTTGAGATTATAAATTCCTGACCAATTGGCATAAATTCCTGCCCACAACGTTTTTAGCTGAAGAAATGTGATTGGGATGATTTATCCATTTCCAAGAAGCTTTAAGAGTCATATTCTTCCATGTTTTCCCACATTTCCTTTTTGTCTGCCTCTAGATTTTTAATGTCCAGATAAAGGCTCATCCTTTGGTCTGGATACAATCCCAGCATAATTTGGAAAGCTATTGGTGGTGAAACATCGGCAAAATGTAAATCTTTGTTTTTATGTGCCATGAAGATTTGGGATTCTTCTAAGCTCACTCATGCCTAGACAAGAGCTTTCAGGAAGAGGAAACAACTTAAGCAAAGGCCCTGGGGCGGGAGCATGCCCAATATGATTAAGGAACAAAAAGAGGTCAGAAAAGTAGAAGCAGAGTGAGAAGTGGGAGATTAAAAGGAGAGGCATTCAAAAACAGAACTACAGCATGTAGCCCATGGTAGGAAATTTGGCTTTCACACTGAATAAACTGATGAGTCATCCAATCTAAGCAGAAGAGTGAAACGGTCTGACTTCAGTGTTCAAAAGATCACTTTGCTCTATTGAAAATAAACTAAAGCAGGATGAGGATAGTTATTGGTAGAAATCTTGGGGCGCTATTGGCAGGAGATGATGGTGGCAGCAAAGACGAGGGTACGAGCAGTAGCAGAGGTCATAATGAGAAGTCAGATTCTGAAAATCTAATCTGCTCAGTGGAGGGTGGCAGCTGGAGATTCTGGGCAGTAGCTGTCATGCTCTTGAGGGTTCTGTCTGTGAGGACTGAATAAAGCAGTAACTCATTTGTGTATGTGTATGTGTATGTGTATGTATGCAGACATAGTGAAGAGACAACAAAGACAAAGCAGACAGTTCAGGGCTCCGAGCAAACACAAGGCAGACAGTCCAGGGCTT
Organism: Theropithecus gelada; assembly: GCF_003255815.1. Classification (NCBI taxonomy): domain Eukaryota; kingdom Metazoa; phylum Chordata; class Mammalia; order Primates; family Cercopithecidae; genus Theropithecus; species Theropithecus gelada. The sequence goes on from NC_037668.1 coordinate 167,288,883, forward strand.
ACAGTAATTGTGATACAAATAAAAAACAAAATTGTAACCAGAAACCAGAATAAATGTCGAGGAATTGAACTGTCACATATTTTAAGAGCTAAAGACAAGCCACACTCAGAGGCATACAGTTGCCCCAGGATGCACTTTATACCCAAAGATTCACCTACACCCACTAGGAGTTAACAACCCCTATCAGGACTCAAGTATTCCACAGATGCTAAGATGCCATAGTTACAAAAGCTCCAGATTCTACCTTGGCAGCTCTGGATCATGGAAAATTCCTGTGCCTATCCCAGCAGCTTGGGTTGTCAAAGCTGACTTGGTCACTGGGCATGGTGGCTCATGCTTGTAACCCCAGCACTTTGGGAGATCAAGGCAGGGAGATTGCTCAAGTCCAGGAGTCCAAGATCAGCCTAGGCAACATGGTGAGATGCCACCTCTACAAAAAATAAAAAATAAGCTGGGCGTGGTGACTTATACCTGTAGTACTAGGGAGGTTTAGGTGGAAGGATCACTTGAGCCCAGGAGGTTGAAGCTGCACTGCAGCCTGGGCAAGAGCAAGATCTTAGCTTAAAAAAAATAAAATAAAAACATTTTAAAAAGCTGACTTGGTATGACTCATCCTTAGTTGTCTAACCTCAAACAAAATAAATATTCCTTAAGCATTCTTCTTTGCAAAGCTCATGATTTCTCTTACGATTATTCATTCAGTTAACAAGTATTAAACACCAACTGTAATTAGAACCCAGTCTAGGAGCTGGAATTAAAAACATAAACAAGAAAAAACAACATGTCTGACTATCTTGAACAATTCTTCATAAAATGTGAAACCAATATGGGAATGGAAAATGGTACCACAATACGATGGAAGTATAGGAATGCTGTGGATGCAGTGCTGCAGCAGTGGAGAGGTGGAAACATGGCAGCAAGGAAGGAAAGGCATCTCAAGGAAGGTAGCAATTGACCAGATCTCAAGGGTTAAGGAGGAATTTGCTAATAAAAGGGATGGGAGGTATGTCAAACCAGAAAACAGAATAAATGTCTAGGCTAGGCCTTGTCATTATGTTAGCTCTTTTTGATAATTTTTTTTCTTTTTTATTATACTTTAAGTTCTAGGGTATATATGCACAACATGCAGGTTTGTTACATATGTATACATGTGCCATGTTGGTGTGCTGCACCCATTAACTCATCATTTACATTAGGTATATCTCCTAATGCTATCCCTCCCCCCTCCCCCCACCCCACCACAGGCCCCAGTGTGTGATGTTCCCCTTCCTGTGTCCAAGTGTTCTCATTGTTCAATTCTCACCTAGGAGTGAGAACATGCAGTGACTGGTTCTCTGTTCTTGCAATAGTTTGCTGAGAATGATGGTTTCCAGCTGCATCCATGTCCCTACAAAGGACATGAACTCATCCATTTTTGTGGCTGCATAGTATTCCATAGTGTATATGTGCCACATTTTCTTAATCCAGTCTGTCATTGATGGACATTTGGGTTGGTTCCAAGTCTGCTATTGTGAATAGTGCTGCAATAAACATACATGTGCATGTGTCTTTATAGCAGCATGATTTATAATCCTTTGGGTATATACCCAGTAATGGGGATGGCTAGGTCAAATGGTATTTCTAGTTCTAGATCCTTGAGGAATCGCCACACTGTCTTACACAATGGTTGAGCTAGTTTACAGTACCACCACCAGTATAAAAGTGTTCCTATTTCTCCACATCCTCTCCAGAGCCTATTTTAATGATCGCCATTCTAACTGGTGTGAGATGGTATCTCATTGTGGCTTTGATTTACATTTCTCTGATGGCGAGTGATGATGAGCATTTTTTCATGTGTCTGTTGGCTGCATAAATGTCCTCTTGAGAGAAGTGTCTGTTCATATCCTTTGCCCACTTTTTCATGGGGTTGCTTGGTTTTTTTCGTGTAAATTTGTTTGTGTTCTTTGTAGGTTCTAGATATTAGCCCTTTGTCAGATTAGTAGATTGCAAAAATTTTCTCCCATTCTGTAGGTTGCATATTCACTCTGATGGTAGTTTCTTTTGCTGTGCAGAAGTTTTTTAGTTTAATTAGATCTCATTTGTCAATTTTGGCTTTTTTTGCCATTGCTTTAGGTGTTTTAGACATGAAGTCCTTGCCAATGCCTATGTCTTAAATGGTATTGTCTAGGTTTTCTTCTAGCGTTTTTTATGGTTTTAGGTCTAACATTTAAGTCTCTAATCCATCTTGAATTACTTTTTGTATAAGGCGTAAGGAAGGGATCCAGTTTCAGCTTTCTACTTATGGCTAGCCAGTTTTCCCAGCACCATTTATTAAATAGGGAATCCTTTCCCTATTTCTTGTTTTTGTTAGGTTTGTCAAAGATCAGATGGTTATAGATGTGTGGTATTATTTCTGAGGGCTCTGCACTGTTCCATTGGTCTATATCTCTGTTTTGGTACCAGTACCATGCTGTTTTGGTTACTATAGCCTTGTAGTATAGTTTGAAGTCAGGTAGCATGATGCCTTCAGTTTTTTCTTTTGGCTTAGGATTGTCTTGGCAATGTGGGTTCTTTTTTGGTTCCATATGAACTTTAAAGTAGTTTTTCTTTTTCCAGTTCTGTGAAGAAAGTCATTGGTAGCTTAATGGGGATGGCATTACATCTATAAATTACCTTGGGCAATATGGCCATTTTCACGATATTGATTCTTCCTATCCATGAGCATGGAATGTTCTTCCATTTGTTTGTGTCCTCTTTCATTTCACTGAGCAGTGGTTTGTAGTTCTCCTTGAAGAGGTCCTTCACATCCCTTGTAAGTTGGATTCCTAGGTATTTTATTCTATTTGAAGCAATTGTGAATGGGAGTTCACTCATGATTTGACTCTCTGTTTGTCTGTTACTGGTGTATAAGAATGCTTGTGATTTTTGCACATTGATTTTGTATCCTGAGACTTTGCTGAAGTTGCTTATCAGCTTAAGGAGATTTTGAGCTGAGAAGATGGGGTTTTCTAAATATACAATCATGTCTTCTGCAAACAGGGACAATATGATTTCCTCTTTTCCTAATTGAATACCCTTTATTTCTTTCTCCTGCCTGATAACCCTGGCCAGAATTTCCAGCACTATGTTAAATAGGAGTGGAGAGAGAGACCATCCTTGTCTTGTGCTGGTTTCCAAAGGGAATGCTTCTTCCAGTTTTTGTCAATTCAGTATGATCTTGGTTGTGGGTTTGTCATAAATAGCTCTTATTATTTTGAGGTATTTTCCATCAATACTGAATTTATAGAGCGTTTTTAGCATGAAGCGCTGTTGAATTTTGTCAAAGGCCTTTTCTGCATCTATTGAGATAATCGTGTGGTTTTTGTCTTTGGTTCTGTTTATATGTTGGATTACGTTTATTGATTTGCATATGTTGAACCAGCCTTGCATCTCAGGGATGAAACCCACTTGGTCATGGTGGATAAACTTTTTGATGTGGTGCTGGATTTAGTTTGCCAGTATTTTACTGAGGATTTTTGCATCAATGTTCATCAGGCATATTGGTCTAAAATTCTCTTTTTTTGTTGTGTCTCTGCCAGGCTTTGGTATCAGGATGATGTTGGCCTCATAAAATGAGATAGGGACGATGCCCTCTTTTTCTATTGATTGGAATAGTTTCAGAAGGAAACATACCAGCTCCTCCTTGTACCTCTGGTAGAATCAGACCATGAATCCGTCTGGTCCTGGACATTTTTTGGTTGGTAGGCTCTTAATTATTGCCTCAATTTCAAAGCCTGTTATTGATCTACTCAGAGATTCAACTTCTTCCTGGTTTAGTCTTGGGAGAATGTATGCATCCACGAATTTATCCATTTCTTCTAGGTTTTCTAGTTTATTTGCATAGAGGTGTTTATAGTATTCTCTGATGGTAGCTTGTGTTTCTGTGGGGTCAGTGGTCATATCCCCTTTATCATTTTTTTATTGCATCTATTTGATTCTCCTCTCTTCTTTATTAGTCTTGCTAGTGGTCTATCAATTTTGTTGATCTTTTCAGAAAACCAGCTCCTGGATTCACTGATTTTTTTGAAGGGCTTTGTGTGTCTCTATCTCCTTCAGTTCTGCTCTGATCTTAGTTATTTCTTGCCTTCTGATAGCTTTTGAATGTGCTTGCTCTTGCTTCTGTAGTTCTTTTAATTTTGATGTTAGGCTGTCAATTTTAGATTTTTCCTACTTTCTCTTGTGGGCATTTAGTGCTATAAATTTCCCTCTACACACTGCTTTAAATGTGTCCCAGAGATTCTGGTATGTTGTATCTTTGTTCTCATTGGTTTCAAAGAACATCTTTATTTCTGCCTTCATTTCATTATGTACCCAGTAGTCATTCAGGAGCAGGTTGTTCAGTTTCCATGTAGTTGAGTGGTTTTGAGTGAATTTCTTAATCCTGAGTTCTAGTTTGATTGCACTGTGGTCTGAGAGACAGTTTGTTATAATTTCTGTTCTCTTACATTTGCTGAGGAGTGCTTTACTTTGAACTATGTGGGTAAAAATTTTATAAGCAAGATCCAATTGATAACTGAAAACTAATATTTCATCATGTCATCGACATCCAATTTTAAATTCTCTATATTTTCTTTTAGAAGTACTATAGTCTTTATCAATTGTATGAATTATTTCACCTCTCCCCCCACTTATTTGTCACTGAAAAATGAAACCAAAATTTTCTCCATCAGTGCTTGAAAGTGCATAGAATCTAAAGTGAGAACTTTGGACCAGAGAACATTCCCACTCCATCAATTCCATCATGGTCCTTACTTCCTGACCAGTCTGCTGTTAATGCATTGCATTCTCCAGGCTTTGATGTGGCATTAACCCACATTCTTTCCTGTCTCTGAGTACCTTTTTCTCTCTCTGGAGAAACATTCTAAAGACATTATTTACAGCTTCTCTTTCTTAATCTGTCAGCTTTAATCCTATAAATCAACCACCACAAATACTTAAGGGTGTCTGAAGGCTGTGTTTTTATCCTTGTTCAAAATTTTATCTCCATATGTCACCTTAACCTTGTCTTACAAAAACTTCTCATTTTACTATTTCCAGTACAATTTATACATTGAGTGTTTTAAACCCATCCATACTGTCAATCATTTCAGCAGCTATTCATATTTATTTTTGTTCTTAATGTCAACTTTCCTCCTTTCTAGAATGTTTTCTATCTTCATATTTTACAGCATTGCATTCCCTGTCACTATTCTCTGGTATCATGAAAAAATGAGCAAGACTTCTGATTTCTGGGTTATGTATTTCTAATACCATCCTTTGTTAACACTAATTTGCTCATCTTCTATAGATTTCTGCCAAGTCTCTAAGTTTTTAAGACATTAATGTTAGAGAAGAAGAAATCTTTCACTATGTTTACCGTCTCTCTTCCTCTGGTTCACCACCCTTATACATTAAATGGGTCCCTTTTTCTCATTGGTAAGAAGAATAAACCTTAGCCTTGCACTGTGAATGAAACTCATTGTTAGCATTTCTACCAGAACCAACTCGTATGAAGCTTTCTTTTACCAGTACATCTTTATGGCAGCCGCAGGCCATCCAAAATGGCCACTACCATCACAACGACTGCAGTGCGGAGGCATGGGCCATGGCAGCAGGACCAGTGCGGGAGCAGCAGTGGCAGCACTGGAACCCCTGTGACCTCTGTCCCTGAGGCAGCCACCTGCGCCATCCCAACCCTCGTGTGGCCAGGGGGACCCACTCCAGAACCGGAGCCTCTGCCTCTTTGGACCCTGGCCCCACGACACCGCTCTTGCCTGCCACTGCTGTGGGGAGGGTATAGGGAGGAGGTGGACAGTCCCCGGAGCTCACCCCTGGGAGCCTGCCTCCCTGAGAGCTGCCATGTTGGGGCTGGGCCGATCCGCTCACCGGCGGGACAGTAGCTTGTTCTGGCACAGAGGAACAGGCAGAGAGGGGACCAGCGAGGACCTGGAGCCCCTGCCCCAGGCAGCAAGGAGGCACGGCTGGGGCTGCAGGCTCCATGAAGCCGGTAGGAGCTGGGGACAAGCGGGAGCTCTGCCCCTTCCAAGTTGGCAGGGCGGGAGCTCCTCAGTGCAGCTACAGCCGCCATGCTGGCTCCAGACCCTGGCGTATCCGTGGACTTGGGGACCAGGAAGTCTCCCACCCCTAACCCTGTAGAGGCTCAAAAGTGCCTGTTCCTGCTGCCTGGCTTCCTCGGCTGTTGAGGCCCCCTCCAATCTCAGAGCAAAGCAAACTCAGGGGGAAGGCAGGCACTGTTGCAGCCTTATTGGGTGTGCACATGCTTGGGGGGTGGGGCACACTGATAGGTCAGCTCCTTGCCACCTCAGCCCCCTCCAGACTTTGGTCGACAACAAGCACAGGAAGGAGGCCAAGGGGGTGTTGAGGACAGCATGTTGTTGGCCTACAGGCACCCCTTGGCATGAACAGCCTGGGCGCCATGAGCAGGAGCAGGAGGCAGATAGGCTCCTGGGCAGAATGGGGTTGGTCCCCAGTGAAGCCCCACCTTCAAACCAGGGAGGGCCTGAAGCCTGGGGTCCAGGCCACGACTCCTAGGGAACAGCAGGGGAACTTGTGGTGCTTTTCCCTGGGTCTGCCCATGGCTGCCCATGGTCCAATCAGTGTGCACTTCCTCCCCTCTGAGGCCCACAAAAACCCCAGACTCATCCAGGCTCAAGCAGAGGATGAAGGGTCAACAGGGAGACAATGGGGAGACAACGGACTGAAGAGCTGCAAAGAGAAACTAACCTTTCTGCTAAGAGCTAGACTCTTGTTGGATGACCTGCCTAGTAGAGAGGAGCTACCCTCTCTGCTGAGAGCCAAACACTTGTTGGGACACCCTGGCTATGGAGAGGAGCTGCCCACTGCGGGTCTCCTCTGAGCTGTTCTATTGATCAGTAAAGTTCCTCTTCATCTTGCTCACCCTCCACTTGTCTGCTGTACTTCATTCTTCCTGCGTACAGGACAAGAACTTAGGACCTGCCGAATGGCAGGACTAAATGAACTGTAACACAAACAGGGCTGAAACATGCCCCTTGCTCACCACATTGTGAGCAAGAAGGAGAGAAGTGCTGTGGCCTTTCAGGGGCTCAGACCTAGGAGCTTCCTGAGCCAGGGCTGTGACTCTCCTTTTGGGGCTCTGTGGTTCCTGGAGTCTCCAAGCTCCCAGGCATCACCACATTCCCCAGTGCCAGCCATGGAAGCTGCTTGTGGTGCCCCTGGTCCTGCTGTAGCCTTGCAATGAGCCAGCACCCATGGTGGCACCTAGAGCTACCCACCTCACTGCAGCAGCCAGCATGTCTGACTGCGCATCCCTTCGCTGCTCTGCTCCAGGCTCTTCAGAGGCATGGGATCCAGTTCAGTAGTGTGAGCCAAGCACGCCCTGCCAAAACAAGCAGGCCTAGTGGGCCCAAGCAAAATTTGGGTGGAGGTGCCACCAGCCATAGAGGTTTCTGACCAGAAAAGCAATATCCCCAAGGATCCCATAACAATTCCACTTTGAAACACAATGTCTTTTTCAAAAGCTTGAAATACCGAGTTTCTCTGGTGTGTGTGCAATAGCTCAGCTTAAGCATTTCCTTAAAACCTCTAGTAAATTCCAAAGAAACTAGTAACTTGGATGTTTCTGTGCACATCTAATGAATCACAAGTTTGGCTTTGAGGTTTCAACTGTGAATTATATGATCTGGGATACCAGGGATGTTGGTGGTTGTCTTGTCTTTTATGTCTCACTACAGACATAACTAAAAAGATGAATTAGGGATCCTTAGATTAGGAATTTAAAAGCATGTTTTGAAAATGTGAAGTTTGTCCAGAAGGTTGAGAAGAATCAAAAGAATGATGGGTGCTACAAGTGTTCTGACTGTTAAAATAAAATGAATATTATTAACTTTCTTATAAGTAGAGGTGTTTAGATGTTGAAAATCTATATTTACATGTAATAACTGCTCACATTTTAAATAGTAATTGTCTTCTAATTGCTTTGTTCTTCAAAATTTGGCAACCTGGGCAAAATTGCATTGTCTATTTGTAACACTCATGATGTATTTTGCATAAGTTCCCCACCACTCCCCACAACATAAAACTTTTGGCTTGTCTTAATAAACACAAACATGAAATAGGTTGAGTAATTTGTAACGATTATAGAATTGTACTTTCAACATACATATGTAAATAAGTAGTGATCAACCCTATTTCATACATTTGGAAATATTTAAATCCAGAGATCACATTTTGATTATTTTTAGGACTATTCCTATCATCTTTTCCTGTGTCTCAGTTGAAATACCTTTTGGTATCCTTAATAAAACTATTTCCTACATTTTCTTTCTGATCTTCTTTCATCTTTTTATCACCACTATAAGCATATTTTCAATCTGTGTCTCATACTGAGCTGCAGAGTTTCGTTGAAAGAACCTGGAGTAGGAATCTGAAGTTCCAGGTCCTAGTCTGACTCCACATTTTCAACAATATTTATAAAGCAACAACAATAGTATAATCCTACACTTTAGTAAGTTCTTTATATACATGTTTTTCAATCTTCATAGCAATCATATAGAAAAGTACCATTCTTCCCATTTTTGAGGTGACAAATCTAAAGTACAGAGAGATTAGATAATTTGTTCAATGTCACAGAGCTAGCAACTTTAAAACAGGGACTCAAACACAAGTGTGCATAATTCCAAAGAATATCACCTAAATTGCCTCATTTGTTATGTGACCTTGTGATTTCCTTTTTCTTGTTTGGAAAACTGGCAACCACCAGAGGAGATTCCTGCCTACTTCCTGCAGTTGGTAAGATTTAGTGTTTGACATATGCTAGAAGTTAGAATACCCACTCTGTTATCCCTTAAATGCCTTACATATGCACAATTTGAAAATCTTTATTCTGATGATAATCTTGTCCAGAAGGCATCTTTTATTTTTGGCCACTTATAAATCCTAAATCCAGGACCTGAGTCTAAAATAAACTTTATTCCTTATATTCAGCCTTTTGGTTCATATTAAATGAAGACCGTGTTTTTCTGCTTTCCAAGTTTCATATGCTGCATCTCTAGTGGCTATATGGTAAAGTATCAAAATGTATTTCTACTTTAAGTTGTACTGGCTCCAATTTTGTGAAATTTTATGTTGAATTCTTCGAGGGCTCATTTCCTTTCTTACTTCTTAGGTATGAAGCTTTAGCCTTGGCTCTGGCTAGACGGCCCTCCCTCTCTCTGTCCTGGGCCTAGGTCCCATCTACAGAAGGCTTATTGTTCTCATTTTCCTTTGCTCTTCCCTCCATTCAGTTCTATGATGCTTTTCCTCCTCTTGGCTTTTCATCCTGGGACTCAGACAAAGCTCCCTCTCATGAAGTGCTCTCTATCTTCATGAGCCATCTTCTTCCTGCTGCTCTCTTGGTACAACCTCTTATTTACCCTCAGCTATTGTATCTGTTTTCCTTTGTTTTCCCACTGCAACCAGAATTCTATATTCTTTATTTTTCTCCCGCACTTCAAAAAGCCTCCTCTTTCTGCGTTCTCTCCCCTCCCGGCCTCAGCCCCAGGAGCCTCCCTGCATTCAGGTGGGCTGATCAGGCTTGCTCCAGTGCTTTCTAGCAGACCCTTTCATTCCAGGGCCTAGGAGGGCACAGCTGCTTCTGAATCCCTTTTATTATAACAAGCTATGGGGAAATTTGTCCTTTTTCACCATAGAGGTTACAAACAGTATCACTCTGAATGAGGGCCTCTACTATGTCCTTACTCTCCAAACCCAAATCACGTCTCCACAGCACAGCAAGTAAAATGATAATAGCCTCACTCACATCTACAGGAGATTTTTGGCTCTTCTATTTTCTTCCCAGAAAAGTTACTTGTGATTAGTTATTCAGTGTTTGCCTTAATTCCTCTCCCTTCGCTAGTGCTTCTTTTTCCTTCTTTCTTAAGACCTCTCCCCACTTGATGTTTTTCTCTCCCTGGTCCCCAACAAACCCAGTACCTTAGTTCATGAAAATTTCTCTACATTCTCAGACTTGTACTCTTACTGCAGAATTTCCCTCTACATTCCTGGGTTACAGATGATAATAGCTGTGTATAAGTTGGATTTAATCAATCTTGGGGGCTTTTGAAATCTAAAAGAGGAACCAGTTGGCCAAATTGTCTCTACAATCCAGAATAAGAACTGAACAGTTATCTTGCCATGCTTTTGGGGCTGGTGTATACTCATGGGGTCTCCTGTCTGCCAAGCAGTGGAGCTGCACTGTCTACAACCTCTTCTTTTCATCTGGCATCTTCCCACATCTCTCAGGACTTGGCTAGTACAAAAAATAAGGAAGATTTGAACCAAGAATTGTGACTCACCAAGTAAGAGGTTCTAGTGTAGTTGTAGTGCAGGACAAGGGCAGGGGAGGAGAAGAGGAGGACAGATGGCAGCACAGAAGTTGAAAGACAGAGTTTTGTTTTTTTCAGTTAAAAGGGCTCTTTTTTGTTCCTGAGAAACAACATTTCTGATGAGCTCATCTTAGAGTAAAAATTCATAGGTTTTATATTTCACCCCAAAATGTTTCTTGACAGTATGGTGGCTTGCAAAGATGCAAATGTGACCCCAAAATACAACATTATTCTGTAATAATATAGACTAATATTTTAAAGAGACTGTATTAGAAGACAGAAATTCAACAAGAAGAGTATTCTTATTTATAATTTAATAATACTTTCTTTTGTTTTTGTTGGTGCTGTTATTATTGTTTTTGATGGAGTCTTGCTCTGTCACCCAGGCTGGAGTGCAGTGGTGTAATCTCGGCTCACTGCAACCCCTGCTTCCTGGGTTCAAGCGATTCTCCTGCCTCAGGCTCCCGAGTGTCTGGGATTACAGGCACCCACCACCATGCCCAGCTAATTTTTGTTATTTTTAGTAGAGCTGAGGTTTCGTCACATTAGCCAGGCTGGTCTCGAACTCCTAATCTCGGGTGATCCACCCACTTTGGCCTCTCAAAGTGTTGAGATTATAGGCATGAGCCACTGCACTATGCCCGGCCTAATAATACTTTCTTTGAGCATGGCAACAACTATTAAAACTTATAGAAAATACCAGCACAGGAATTTGAAAATACTAAAATTGGTAAAATTAAAACATTAAAATGTAAACTATTTTTTCTAACTTGTACTATAATTTTGATAACTATTTTTGCTTGTATTTCTGTGATATTTTTTAAAATAAAAACTATTAAATCTTTAAGATACAATTCTGGCAGATTATCATTTTGGAACAGTTTTGAGCACAAGACTGCTTCTCAATACATGTCAAGTTAAAGTTAATAAAAGCTTACAAATAATCATAATTTAATATGCAATGTGTCATTGGAGTTATCTGAAAGCAGTTAATTGGCTTAACAAATGGATGCTACGTATAGTCAGTCTCATTCTGAAACTCCTGTTGAAAGAAATGTTCTGAAAATATATTGATTAGATACTTTATTTGATATACCAAACGTTTCAGTTCTTTAAGCTTTCCTTTAGTAAAGTAACTGAAATATTTTTGTTGTATTTCATGGCTGGAAGTAGGGATTAACTGATGGCAGTAACCAATTGTGCAGGAATCATGTCATTCAAACAGCTGGTATCAAATAATTTCTATAAGCATGGGCACCTCATGTCTCCCTAACATCCCCTCTCCCTCCCTGCAAACCCCTTCTTTTTATAATAAATTTATGTGGTTGAGGGAAGTCCTTACAGATCCACCTTCAGGTATGAAGAAATGTAACCAAGACAGCCAACCAGTGCCTTCAATCCTTGGCCACAGATACTGGTATAAGATAGTCATGTGGCCTAATCCTCTCCTATCAGAGTGAATCTTGAGATTTTTTGAACAGTGTATGTTGAGTGGACATAATTCCTAAAATCACTGCAAGCACTTTGCTACTGTGAGGCAAGAGCTCCTGAGAATAAAGCACAGAAAAGAGAGTAAAATCTAGAGATCCTCAGAGAAACAGGCCAAAGCCACTTTGAGCCTTGCCCTACCGCTAGATTTCCATTTATTTGAACTGCAATGCCCCTTTTTAAAAAACATTGGCTTGAGTTTGGTTTGTCTTATTTACAGCTTAAATATTTCTTTGAGACATCTCTGATGTCCTTAGAATTCATCTAGGGAGACCATAAGGACTACATGGTGCCCACTCTCAGGAACTATGCATCATCATCATCATTATTATTATTATTATTATTTGAGACAGCCTTGCTCTGTTGCCCAGGCTGGAGTGCAGTGGCATGATCTTAGGTTCCTGTAACCTCCACCTCCAGGGTTCAAGCAATTCTCCTGCCTCAGCCTCCCGAGTAACTGGAATTACAGGTGTATGCCATCACGCCTGGCTAATTTTTGTTTTTCAGTAGAGACAGGGTTTCACCATGTTGGACAGGCTGGTCTCAAACTCTTGGCCTCAAGTGATCTGCCCACCTCGGCCTCCCAAAGTGCTGGGATTACAGGTGTGAGCCACCACACTGAGACGCATTATTCTTAAAGTGTTATGATTTGCAAAATGGTAGTTTATAGCATTGAGGCAGGATAGAATTCAGAGCTGAATTATTTAATACTGAAGAAGACACAAAGATGTTTAATGGAAAAGAGAGAACAAATAGAGCTGTCTCACTATGAACAGACATGGTATCTTGGACAGAGTATCTCTGGGCCTTAAGAGACGGGTGGAATCTGGATGCAAGGTAGACCACATTGAATGGAACAGGATGAATGCACAAGGCCAGGGATGGCCATGGAGTACCTATGGATCAGTGCAGCTATGGCTAAAGCACAGAGATTTGTGCTTGGATAGAGTGGGAAATAAAGTCAGCTGGGCTAGATTGCAGAAGGTCTTGAAGGATAGCCAAGGAGACACAAATTTTATTACAGAGCATGAGGAGCCACTACATACCTATTTTAAACATAGAACATTTACTATATCTAATTTTAAAAGATTTACACACCCACTGAAGAAACCTCAGAATAAAATAACATATAAAAGGAAAATAAAATTACTTCCAATATCACCACTTAAATATGATTGCTGTTTTCATATGAACACAATTCATCAGCTTTTTTTTATGAGTACTTGTATTTAACAAAATTGATATCATATTTTCTACAGTTTTATATCCTGTTTTCTTATTTAGCACATCAACACATTGTTAATCACTATGAGTATTTCACTATATGACTACTGGATCAATTATTTTGTAATTTCCTATTGTTAGATAAGTAGAACTGTAACTTTTAGTAGGAAAATATTATACATTTTAAACAACATTTAATAAAGTTTATCTTCAGAAGCCTGAATTCTAAATAAAGGGTGTTCAAAAAATCTTGCATCCAGCTAAATATTTATCTCTATAATCTCAGTTTGAAACATTATAAATCAAAACAAGGCTGAGTATTGAGCAATAAAAAGACATTAAGAAATTTTGAACAATAGTACATTGCATTAATAGGTTATTACTTATGACAGACAAAAATAAGTTAAAGATGACTAAAAGTTGGAGTCTGATTAAAAAAGAAAAAAATTATCATAGAAAGGGGGGTCTAAAAATAGAGCTTTTGAGGAATAGAAACATTTTCTTTTAATCATGCTGAAATGAAATCACCTGAAAATGATAAAGTAGAAATAATACAATAAGCAATGAAGAAATGTAGCCTGAAAATTAGCTGGTGATTAAGACTGAAAATAATATGAGTAGTTATTATTATATAGCTCCTAGTACGTGACAATGAATAATTAAGTATTTGGTATAACTTAAGAGGAAAAAAGGCTATAGTACACCCCACCACACGGAACAAAGGCCAAGAAATGGGACACCTCCAAGTCTGATGGCAGGAGAAAATGGACAGTCACTTTAGGACTTCTAGATGGATTGGTACTAATCATTTTGTATGTATGTGTCATTTAAGTTTCAAAAACTCAGCAGTTTGTCCAAAGGTAAAGCAATGTGATATTATAGAAGTTGGAGGAAACAATGCCAGGCATGAAAGCAACAGACATCACTACAAAAGACAATCATTCCAGTACCAACAACAGCTAAACTTTATTGAGTGCTTACTCAACGCCAGGCAGCATACCAGTTGATTTACATCCTCACAACAGATTTCTAATGTGAATACTCATCATCGGTTTCCTATGGCTGCCGTAACAAATTGCCATCGACTGGGTTTATTTTCTCACAGTTCTGGAGACCAGTAGTCAGAAATCAGGATTCCAGCAGGGCTGGAGGCTCTACGGCAGAACCCTCCTTGGCTTTTCCAGCTTCTGGCAACTGTTGGGATTCCATGGTTTCCTGGGTTTGTGGCCACGTGACTCCTACCTCTGCCTTTTGTCCTCACATCAACTCCCCCTCTCCTGTCTGCATCTTTTTCTCTTCTGCTTCTTATAAAGATATTTATCATTGAATTTAGTATCCACCTAGAGAATCTGGGAGGATTTTATCTCAAGATCCTCAATTTAATTACATTACAAACACCCTGTAGCCAAATAAGATCACATTCATAGGTTCCAGAAATGAGGACAAGTGAATACTCTCGGAGGTTACCATTTGGCTCACTATAGTACTATAGTCATCTACATCATACAGAAAATAAATGGAAGCCTGGAGAGTCTTAGCAACTTACCTATGGTCACACAACTATAAAGTGAGGGTAGAGCCATAGTCAAGGCTAGGATGTCTAACTCTACTGTCCATGGTCTAAAACACTACATTGTGGTATGATACACAGAGCACAGAAAGTGCAATATTGAAGAATAATAATCAGAATCACAGATCTAAAAGAAAGTGATTTAATAATGTGGAGAAAATGTCCCTTGACCAGAGCTAGTTAAGAGTTTCACCAGTTTTTAAGTGAGGGGATATTATTTGTCAACATAAGGATCACATTGCATGCATTTATTATTTTTTGTATATGTTAGTTGTTTGGTAAACTGCATAAATTTAATTTCACAATGTGGGATTCTAATCTTTTTTTGATGGTTATAAAAAAGATTTTTCACTTGTTATATAATTATATCCTCATTTTTTCTTTTATTTTCAGTTGACATCTAATAATTGTGCATATTTATGGGATACAGAGTGGTATTTCAATATGTGTATGCAATGTGCAAACATCAGAGTAATTAGCATATCAATCGCTTCAAACATGTATCATTTCTTTGTGTTGTAAACATTCAAAATCCTCTCTTCTAGCCTTTTGAAAATATACATTAAATCATCACTGATCATATTCATTCACCCGACAATGCTGTAGAATACTGGAACTCATTCCTCCTATCTAACTATAATTTTGTATCTGTTAATCAACTTTTCCTTATCCTCCCCTTTTTCTCTCCTTCACATCCACTAATACCCACAATTCTACTATCTGTTTCCATGAGCTCAATTTGTTTTTAGTCCCTACATGTGAGTGAGAATATATAGTGTTTATCTGTCTGTGTCTGACATATTTTGCTTAACATAATGTCCTCCAGATGTATTCACGTTGCCGTGAATGACAAGATTTCATTCTTTTATGGTTGAATAATATTCCATTGTGTATATGTATCACATTTTATTTATTCATTCATCTGTTGATGGACTTTTGGGTTGATTTCATATCTTAGCTATTATGAATAGTGCTGTAATAAACACAGGGATACAGGTATACCTTTAATATACCGACTTCCTTTCCTTTGGAAACATATCCAGTGGTGGAATTGCTGGATTACATGGTAGTTCTATTTCCAGTTTGAGAAACCCACACACCACTTTCCGTAAATGCTCTACTAGTCTACATTCTCACCAACAGTGCATAAATGTTCTCTTTTCTCTGCATCCTTGCCGGCATTTGTTATTTTGTTATTTTTATAATAGCCATCCTAACTGGGTGAGATAGTATCTCACTGTGGTTTTGATTTGCATTCTCTGATGATTAGTGATGCTGAGCATTTTTCCATATATTTGTTGGCCATTTGTATGGCTTCTTTTGAGAAATGTCTATTCAGATGCTCTGTCCACATTTTAATCATTTGGTTATTTGGTTTTCTGCTGTTGAGTTGTTTGAGTTCCTTGTATATTCTAGATATTAGTACCTTGATGGATGGATAGTTTGCAAATATTTTTCCCATTAAACAGGTTGTCTCTTCACTCTGTTGATTGTTTCCTTTGCTGTGCAGAAGATTTTTAGTTTAGTATAGTCTCTTTTGTCTATTTTTGTTGCATATGTTTTGGAAGTCTTAGCTGTAGAATCTTTGTCTAGACTAATATCTTGGAGTGTTTTTCAGTATTTTTTTCCAGTAGTTTTATCATTTCAGGACTTACATTTATGTCATTAATCGATTTTGAGTCGATTTTTGTAGCCGATGAAAGATAGGGATCTAGTTTCATTGTTGTGAATACCGATATCCAATCTTCCCAGCCCCATTTGATTGTCTTTACATTCATCACTCCATTAAAAGATCAGTCTCTCAAATACATGGGCCTCATCATGTATTTTACAACTCATGTATAATTTTAGTCAAGAATCTAGTCCACAGAATAGGAAAATCTGCAAAGGAATACTTTTTAAAGAATGGTGCCTTGACAATATGAATCCATGTCTAAATAAATCAAGTGTGATATCTGTACATTTGCTGGAGTTTTGCTGGTGCCTTGTTACATTACGCAGTATGACATCACAAGGTGTGTGTGTGTGTGTGTGTGTGTTCTGTCCGCCAATTAGGTAGTAAGTTGAAAGCCAACTTTGATATCCAGTATGTATCACAGTGCCTTGTCTATAAAATGGGGCAAATAAACATTTTCTGGGAGACTGATTTCTTGGCCTATTAGACATGTGCTTAATATGGGGCACGTGGGTTGTAAATGAAATAAGAGGATCTCTGTCTACCCACAGCTTGTAGTGTAATTGACCTCTCCTTTTATTTTTACTTTTTTTGTCCTTTTCAAAATCCATATTCTTTCAAGTGCGATGTTCCAGGAGCTGAACTGCCCACAGACAAACTGCAATAAACTTTTCCATGTCCTAATTTAATTTTTAAAGAAATTTTGTAGTGTGTCTTATAATTAAATTTCATACCATTACTAGAAAGGATGGTGTCATCAATCCCATTCAATTTTACAGTTATAATGATCTAATTTATAGTTGATTAATCTTGTAAGATTAACCTGTATTAATATCTTTTCACTTTGTAGGTAAAATTCACCTTACATTTCCTAAATCATGAGTTTTCTCTTATCTTCTTGGTCAAACTATTAGGTAGTAGACTTTAGCTTTTTATGTTTCAGTACCAGTTCAGTAAATCCTAGTTACACAAAGTCAAGCAACTTCCTTTTACACAAGATGGCAGTCACATTATTTAGTTAGTATTACAGTTGCTTTTGCTTTATGAGTTTTACTGTCCTTCATTTTACAATAGTAAAGATAATTTATGTCATATGGATTTCCTTAGGAAATGCTAACATTGGCCGTGATTACATGACCCAAACATCATTACTGCAAAATTCTAGTAAATATGATATTGAAATATTAATGATCATTAGTATAACACTTAAAGGACATTGTCACATGCAGAATTCTATGTCAACTTGTTAGTTTATATTTGGGGAAATTCTATTCTTCCTTGCAAATGGTGTCCAAGATTCACTTATGGAAATCTATCCTGACTTCTTCTCATGGTAAATGTACTACCATCTGTGGCTCTATTTTTATATCACTACATGTTGATTTATCTCCTATTTTCCTCCATTATTAAATCATACAGGCTATTCCTTTTCAGAATCAACATGCCAGGGAGATCTTTTTTGATCACACCATCTAATGTATCTCCTATCCCTAACCACCATCTTTTTAAACATTATTTCATTATTTAAAATTATCTCAGTCACATCTCTGCTTACTTACGCTGTCTGATTTCATCTCCACTATTACTGCTATTCTCAAAGTATAAAACAGTGCCAGGCACATAGTAGATTCTCAACAAACACTTAATGGATAAATTAACGGATGATTGAATCTAAGCTTTCATGTGAAATGAAAGACTTATGTTGAATTCAGGTTAATATGGAAAAGATATATAAGGGTCAGGGAGGGCTTTAATGAAATCTCAAATTACACTATAGGTTTGATTTTTGTTTCTGGAAGAATTTTTTCTATTATGTCAAATCTTTCACTAGAAATATTTAGATCCCTTCAATATTTCAAAAGCTAGTAATGTCAATTTTAATATTCAAAGAAAATAATTTTCCAATAAGAATACATAGAAGTGACATAGTTAGTTGTAAGAGGCATCACATTATGACTTCAATTCCTAGTGAGAATTTTGATGCTTATGGATAGTCAAAATCAAGTTAGAAATAAATGTATCATCTAACCTGACACAAACTGCTGGAATCAAATAAAGGCCCTTCTCATCCACTTACAGCTCCTTAGCCAATCTATTTGTTGTTATCTGACAGTTGGAAATGAACAATAGCTCTACCCATATTGTTGTTATTGCTGTAACTACTAAAAAGATTTAGCCTGTGTTTACCCATGTGCTTTATTCACCCTATAAGTACTGGAACCATGCCCATCTTCTTTACAGTTTTATTCTCTGCAGCTGCCACAATCTCTAAAACATAAAAGTTTCTCTTTCTATTGCACAAAGGAATGGCCAAGAAACAATTACCCACTATCTGCTTTGTACAGGGCCCATGTTTTACTCTAGGAAAGCAAGGTATATACAAAACAGAGCTCAGTGTCTAGGGTGGATCCAGCAGTAAAAGCAATCACTGAGTAGTACATAGAGAAAGTATAGCCATGGAGATACTCCCAGTGTGACAGAACAGATGAGGAGCATTTAAACTAGCTTGGTCAGGAGGTAGGTGGGAGACCAATGTCTATGTCCACTATTTAAAAATACATGCTAGTAGACTTTAGATGTCACTTACACTTACCGAAAATGCGGCTAAGATGTAGCTACACTAACTGGCAGGAAAAAATAAATGCAGCTTTCTTATCCTTTAAAATCCCATGAATACATCTTTCTTACCCATTAAAATCCCCTGAGTAAGACAGTATATTTATTTATCTGTAATATAAGTAATGTTTTGTGGAAGGATGATGGACACAGAATGTCTATCATTTTTCATCTTCCCTTTTCATTTATCCTTTTAATAAATATTTTTGAGCTGATATTCCAGGTAAGTATGTGAAGAACTGAGCCAGGTGCTGCTCGGGGCACTGGTGATAACTTCATCCCTGATCTCCTGAAGCTTATGTTCTAGTTGGGGGAGGCTGAACAAATATATGTAATTTCAGCTAGTGATAAGAACTATGAAGACTAGGAAATAGAAAAAGTGTAGGTAAGAGGTTAGGAGGAGCTACTTTAGCTAGAGCAATCAGGAAAGAAGCCTCCAAAGAGGAGAGTCTGGATCTACAGCCTGAGTGGTGGAATGATTCGGCAGGTGAAAACCTGGGTAACAGGAAGTGCAAAGATCCTGAGTCAGGAACAAGAGTGCTATGATTAAGTGATAGAAATAGAATGGGTATGGCTTAACAGAGAGAGACAGGGACAAGGGTGGGCAGGTAGGAGGTGGGAGAGAGAATAGTGAAAAAGTGGGCAAAGACTAGATCTATTTTTTTTTTTTTTTTTTTTTTTTTTTTTTTTTTTTTTTTGAGACGGAGTCTCGCTCTGTCGCCCAGGCTGGAGTGCAGTGGCCGGATCTCAGCTCACTGCAAGCTCCGCCTCCCGGGTTCACGCCATTCTCCTGCCTCAGCCTCCCAAGTAGCTGGGACTACAGGCGCCCGCCACATCGCCCGGCTAGTTTTTTTTTTTTTGTATTTTTTTAGTAGAGACGGGGTTTCACCGTGTTCGCCAGGATGGTCTCGATCTTCTGACCTCGTGATCCACCCGTCTCGGCCTCCCAAAGTGCTGGGATTACAGGCTTGAGCCACCGCGCCCGGCCAAGACTAGATCTATTTTTTAATCCCAAATTCAGCAATGTATTACAACCATCTTATATGTCAGCATCCTGATCCTGAGCATCTGGTCTAGTATTTAATAAATATTTGATGAATGATGTCTAGATAAATAAATAAATGAATAGATGAGTGAGTAAGCAGGTGAATGGGTGAATAAATGAAAGATATATACTGAGTAGCCATGCACTTGCTTCATTCCACAGCTGAAACTTAAGTTATCTGGCCATATGCTCAGCCAGCTTCCTTAGGGTACGCACTTACTACCTATCCAAAAATTGTTTCTGTCACTAAGGAGGACGGAAACCAGGTGAAACATGGCAAGGCACTTAGACAAACAAGCATCTCTTTACCTTGCCCCTACCAAAGTGCTCACTGTGTTTGCTTTTCAACACCACGGTTTTATGTCACAAAAGGAAGGAATGTGAACATTATGTAAAAATATAAATTTGCAATAATTTAATCCCTTCTATTTGTATAATTATTTATAATTTACTAAGTATTTTACATGTATGTCTTTAGATGACACAGATAACCCCGATATATCGTAATTTTTATGCTATCTTACAGGTGGAGAAATATTTCCTTCCAGAGATCCCATGCAAAGCAGCTTAACTACATCCCAGTTCTCTGGAATCCACTTTCGGTATTCTTCCTAGTACAAGGCATTCCCTGGGACAAGTGCCACTTTGCTTAGGGAGGTACTTACGAGCACCTTCCATCAGAGGGAATAATTGCTTCACTACAAGAGCTACTCTTTCTACAAGAGTCCAGGTTAATCAAACTAGTGGCAATAAAACTCAACATTCCTACCTTGGAATAGTTTTTCTTGCTTTTAACCTCCCTCCTTCAGAGAAGAGATGATTATTGGCTACTATACTTTGTATGCAACCATTTCAGCAGGTTACTTTTCTTAAATGCAATGAATGCAGTGAAAGGAAAAGAAAATTGTGGCTGCTGGGAACACACTGAGACTATTGTCTTAATTTGTATGTATGTTTACAAAAAGTATTGAACTGTACTACGAAAAAACCTACACATGATGGCGAGTTAAGATGTTGGAAAAGCTTCAGAGACCAAAAAAGAAAAGCTAAAGATATTTAATTTGGTCATATAAACATGACTGTGTCATTCATACCAGGCACTTGCCCATAGGCCTTATAGAAGCAAGCATGAGTATTATTGAAAGCATTCATAGATCTCCAGTAAACTTTATTTGGTTTTAACTCTAAACCCTAAGTATGTTTTTTTCATAGTTGATTCTTCTTCTAATTACATTCATTAACCACAATTTATGGATTTATTTTGGCTAATATTTACTTAGCTCTTGTCATATGACAGGCACTGTGTAACCACTTTACTTGATATCTAATTTAATCTTCACCACAATCTTTGAAGCAGAAATCATTGATATTTTTATTTTGTAGATTAGGGAATCAAGGCACAAAAGGATAATCAACTCACCTAGGTTACACTACATGAAACAGGGATAGCGAGGACCAGAACTCAAGCAATTGCCATATCACAACTTTAAATCTTTCATGATCACTCTAACTTCAGCCCTAAATGTCCAGAGATAAGAACAGTTAGCAAGTGAACTTACAGATGATACTTACAAAATGATTATTTTTGGGGTCATGGTCCTTCCATACAGGTTAGCTGTGCAGGATTGCAGGATTCAATTTCATCCATCATGTGCAAAACAACGTCATTTTTCTATAATCCAATTTAAATCTTTTTTGAGCCACCTGTCTTCCTAGCAGGATCTCAATCTCAGTCAATATAGGTGCTCCCTTTTTTTCTGAGGTTTTGGCTAAATTCCAGAGGTTGTCAAGGCAATGTGGGTGGGAGGCTGGGAGGGAATGTTCTTCAAAAAATGACCATATTTCCATCTGTTCCTCAGCAGCCCACAGGGCTTCTGTTGAGTCATCCTTTGTTTATGACCCCCAAGATGGCTTCAGATCTTATCTCGCAGCTGCTCACTTCTACATGAAAGCATAGGTACTGTCTGCTCCCCTACAACCTGATGAGCCATGGTAAATAACACAGTACTATCCCAGTCCATTTTTCACATCCCTGTCAGTTTGCT